>NC_139603.1:36130139-36730139 GCF_964270895.1 Podarcis filfolensis | reverse complement strand
TGGAAAATAAGACTCCAAGGTGGCTGTCGCCAATGGAAGCTAAGGCAGTTAAAAAGTTAAATATGGAGTCCAAGTGGCCAAGATACTGGGAAATTTTGGAAAAGGAAGGGGACAAATTGAGATTGCAGAGTTTTGAGAAATTAAAAGGGAAGGTGAGAGACTGGTTCCACTACCATCAAATAAATGAAGCGTTTAAACTGAACAGTAAAATTGGCTTCCAGGTGGAAAAATCAAAACTGGAGACAGAACTGTTAGAACCCAGTACTAAGAATTTGTCCAAAATGTACAATCTGCTGCTGAAATGGAATACACAAGATGAAACGGTTAAATCGGTTATGATTAAATGGGCTCAGGACATTGGTCATAATATCTTGTTTGCTGATTGGGAAAAGTTGTGGACCACCGGGATAAAATTTACGGCATGTAATGCCTTAAGAGAAAACATTATGAAAATGATATATAGGTGGTACATAACCCCAGTCAAGCTTGCAAAGATTTACCATGTGCCTGACAACAAATGTTGGAAATGTAAAGAAACTGAAGGTACATTTTTTCATCTTTGGTGGACTTGCCCGAAGATTAAGGCATTCTGGGAAATGATCTATAATGAACTTAAAAAGGTATTTAAATATACTTTCCCCAAGAAACCAGAGGCCTTTCTCTTGGGTATTGTCGGCCAAGGGGTGTTAAAGACGGATATAACTTTCTTTATGTATGCTACAACAGCAGCTAGAATACTCATTGCGAAGTACTGGAAGACGCAAGAACTACCCACACTGGAAGAATGGCAGATGAAGGTGATAGACTATATGGGCTTGGCAGAAGTGACGAGCAGAATCCGAAACCAGGGAAGAGAAGCAGCGCAAGAAGAATGGAAAAAACTCAAGGACTATTTAAAGAAATATTACAAAGTTAATGAAAGTTAGAATGATGTTGGACTGGAAAGTAAATGGTTACTATTAGTAATGGTTAAGACAAGGAGAATAAGGAAATAGTCTAAATTTAAATTAAAATAAGGGAAGATTTGCTGAACAATCGATAAGAATTTGGAATACAGAAAGGGGAGGCATGAGGAAGTCGGGGAAGATAGGATATGAAATTAGGATATGAAATGATACATGTTTTTTGTTTTGTTTTTGTTTTTGTATGTTTATGTTTGTTGTATTGTGTTTATATGGAAAAATAAAAATATTATTAAAAAAAAAAATAAAGTTATAAAAAATGGATTTGTTTTTAACTCTTTTTTATCTAACCGTTTTTTGTATTTTGTATTCTTCTTTTTCTTTTTTTTCTTTTTTATGTATTTTTGTATGTTTTCTTTTTTTACCTTTTTCTATGTTTTTTTTGTATTCTGTAAACTTATGTTTTTCTAAAATTTCAATAACTATTTTATAAAAAAAGAAAGAAAGAAAAAAAGAAAGTTTGATCTACCTATGTATCCATATTGTGGGGAGGGGAGATAAATCTATGAGTTCAAGTCAGCACCTTGAACAATTAAGAAAAGCAGGATGGTGATTGTTTTAAGAATGGATGGATAGCACCATTCTCAGCATCTAGGATAAAATGGCATTCTTTGCAGCTTATGCATGTAGTGGAGAGTTTAATAGTGATATGTAATACTAACTCATATGTTTGTTGTTTTTGTCCAGTGAGAGCTGGACCATAAAGAAGGCTGATCGCCGAAGAATTGATGCTTTTGAATTATGATGCTGGAGGAGACTCTTGAGAGTCCCATGGACTGCAAGAAGATCAAACCGATCCATTCTTAAGGAAATCAGCCCTGAGTGCTGACTGGAAGGACAGATCCTGAAGCTGAGGCTCCAATACTTTGGCCATCTCATGAGAAGAGAAGACTCCCTGGAAAAGACCCTGATGTTGGGAAAGATGGAGGGCACAAGAGGAAGGGGACGACAGGATGAGATGGTTGGGCAGTGTTCTCAAAGCTATTAACATGAGTTTGACTAAACTGCAGGAGGCAGTGGAAGACAGGAGTGCCTGGCGTGCTTTGGTCCATGGGGTCACAAACAGTTGGACATGACTAAACGATTAAACAACAACAACAACTCATAGGGTTCAAAGCTTTGCACACTTATAGGAGGTCAGTCCCATTCAAATCAGTAGGATAGGCTTCCTTGTGATCATACTGACAAGCATAGGGTTATGTCGTATATAATATCTGCTGGAATCTGGGGTGCGGTGGGGGGTGGCCAATGCACACTGACCTCTTTGCAATTGCAAGCTAATACAGTGGTACCTTGGGTTACATACGCTTCAGGTTACACACTACGCTAACCCAGATATAGTGCTTCAGGTTAAGAACTTTGCTTCAGGATAAGAACAGAAATTGGGCTCCGGTGGCGCGGCAGCAGCAGGAGGCCCCATTAGCTAAAGTGGTGCTTCAGGTTAAGAACAGTTTCAGTTTAAGAACGGACCTCCGGAACGAATTAAGTACTTAACCCGAGGTACCACTGTACCTAAACATAATAAACTGCATTTAAAACCATGAAAAGATATGCAGAACTGTGACACCAATGCCTTTTCTCCTTCTAATCATTGGCACATCGGCACAGACCGCAGCTAAGTTTGCATGTCTCTTCCTCACTCCCTTTCCAACCTAAAACTCAAGGAACATTTAAAAACACTTGGGGAAACTTCTTTCGAAAGAACAAACAGAGAGAGAGAGAGATTAATTTTTCCACGGCAGCAACACTATTAATAAAAAAGAAAAGCTGCAATGCCATCTACAAAACAGAGGGAAGTGGGGGGGGGGGAGAGAATGAGAAGCACCCAGCTAATAATATGAGCAGCGACATGTTGTCAATACAAATTCAGCACCCAAGCAGTACTACTGACATCTTGTGGTAGAAGAGAGTGACAGCTCCTCTTTACACCTTCTCCATGAGAACACAAGCTGTCCATAAACATCAAGCCATGTCATTACTCATACATCAGCAAAGAGACATCTGGGATTTTGATAACTGCTGCCAGAATGTACTAATGCAGACTGCTGTAACTTCTCTTCCTCTCTCCCCCCCCACCCCACTGTTCTTGGCTGTGACACACAATCATTCAGCGCCAGCTTTCCCTTTCTTTCCAAAAACCTCTTGAACTGGAAACTGCCCCCCCCCCAACAACAATCGCCACCACCACCAATGAATCACAGTTGTTGCTTGTTACATTGACAAGATAAGACTGTTCCTAGGCACAGTTTTTAAGCTGGCAATTATCTTTTTCCTCTCAGGTAAATACGTAAGAAGTTCTAAGGCAGGAAATTTTCAGGGCTAGGGGTGTGCTCATCCTTTCCTCATGATTGTCAGTTGCTTAGTTTAGAGCAACCCCACTGGGTTTAGCTAGGCTACTCCATAATACATAGATGGAATGACTGTGTTCAAATATAATACAAAACATAGTTTGGCATTGTGTGGAAATGCCTGGTGCAGCTTGCAGGCTTCTCCTTCTCCCTTTCTCCTTGCACTTAGACTTCACTACAAGAGTTTAGTTTACTTTTAAAGAGTCTCTGCTTTCCCTTACAGTCAAGCCAGGGACCCTGGCTTAAAGCAAACTTGAGTCAGTTTCATAATAAGCCAAATTCAATCCATGGGGCAGGGAGCTTACTTATTAAGCTACTATCAAACATTTGCACAGAGTTTTCTGGGAAAGGGGAAATTATTTCTGGATTAGGAGGGTTTAGTATGAACCAGGACAATCACTTGGGTGTGATTTAGATTAAAGGGGCTGAAAAAGAAAACCATTTTGTTTTATTCTTTCATTTATTCTTGGAAAGATATTTTATTTGGTCAAATTAGGCAATTAGGTAATTGGTGTATATGGCCTGGTGAATCAGCACTGACTTAATATTATTATTTATTAAATTTGTTAGTCGCTTTATCTTGCCCAGGGCAACCCAAGGTGACTTACAAACAGACAATAAACCCCACATAGGTACATTAAAACCAAGAGGAAAGAGAAATACACCAAAAACATCTCACTCACTTCTAAAAGACCACAGATAGTTAAAGATCAAGGGTTATAGAGGAAAGCTTTTGCCTGGTGCCTAAATATATGTTGCAAAGGCACCAGGCGATTCTCCCTGTGGAGAGCATTCCACAAATGGGGAGATACTGCAGAAAAGAGCCATTCTTGTGTTGCCACTCTCTGGATTTCTCATAAGGGAGCACATAAGGAAGGACTTAAGGTGATGATTTCAGGGTCTGGCTCAGTTCATATGGAGAGGAGCAGTCCTTGAGGTATTGAGATCCTGAGCCATTTTCCAAAGCAACACTTTGAATTGGGCCGAAAACTAATTGGCAACCAATGCAGTTGGGCCAGGTTTGGTGTTTTATGCTCAAACCATCTTGTTCCGGTGAGCAACCTGGCCTCTGAATTTTGCACCGGCTTAAGTTTCCAAACCATTTTCAGAGGTAGCTGCACATATAGCACTTTGCAATTATCTAATATAGAAGTTCCCAGAGCGTAGATGAAGTTATGCTATCCCTGTCCAGTAAAGTGTGCCGCTGGGCCACCAGCCAAAGCTGATGGAAGGAATCCCATGCCACTGAGGCCACCTGAGCCTCAAGCGACAGCAATGAATCTAGATGTTGTCCCAATATATGTACCCACTCCTTCAAAGGGAGTGTAGCCCCATCAAGAACAGGCAACCTCACATCCATCCTGTCTAGCGAACCACCCACTAACAGTGCCTCAGTCTTATCTGGATTGAGCTTCAGTAGATTGGTTCCAATCCAGTCCATTTCCAAGGCAAGACACTGATCCAGCACTTCCACTGCCACTTTTGCCAATATAAAGGAGAAGTAGAGATGTGTGTCATCAGCATATTACTGACAACATACTCCAAAACTCCAGATGGCCCTAGTCAGCGGTAAGAGCTAATTTTGTAGTTAGGAGTAGTGAGGTTCCTAAGTTTGGGATAAAGGGGTGTGTGTGGCTTGAAAATAAATCCAGAAATTTAATTTAACAGCCTAGACAGCTAACTAATGATACTTTACTTTTTTCTCTGTCCTCTACACTTCCATTTCCTAAATCTCACTTTCTTTCTACCCTTACATTGTCCAAACACCAGTTGTTTCTATTTGAGCATTCTGCATCCTGGCTTCCACTGCAGCCTTGCCAATTCTTTAGAGCCTGCCCGTATGCAGAAAACTCTGCACCCTCCATCTATTGCTATGATAGAAACCACAGTTTAAGCTATCGGTTCAGGCAATGTGGCTTTGAGTAGCCCATGTATTAGCTTGTAACTGCTCTGGAGAGAGTTCCACACCCACAGGAGTTTCCAATTATTAATGCCAATAACACTCTTGCTTACTTGGGATAATTAGTAAGAACCAATATATGTCATGATAAATGCAGATAAAATATTGAGTTACACAAAATGGGGGACAGTGATAAAATGACTTTGTGTCTTGAATCGTAAGGGTGCAGAACCAGCGAAATGGTTAGTTGTTACAAGTTAATACACACAGGCATCCCAAACTTCTATTGCCTGGAATAACAGCTTAAAACTATTTCTATGCTAGCAGTAGGAATACTGAGTGTTCTGAAAACTGCTTCTGTGAATACATAGGTAACCCATGTGTTTGTATAAATGTGTAAATAAAAAGACAGAAAACAGCACTTTCAATGTGGAATGAAAGCCTGCCAGCCGAGCCAACTCTGGCACTAAGCACACTGAGGCAGCTGCCTCAGGCAACAGAAGCCCCACAGGCAGTAGTCCTGCAAGTGCCCCGCCAGCAGCAGCGCAGAATCAGTGCCAGTCCAGTATCGGTGGTATCTTTCCCAGCTGTTTTGACAATCATTTATTTGTTATTTATTTAAGGCATTTCTATACTGCTTAATCATTAGCATTAGTGTGTGGCGTAGGGAAGCAGCTGCCTAGTTACTGTCCTGTTAGGCTTCTGTGTTTGACAAAACAAGCAGCCAGCCAGCATGTGTGAACCGGCCCTCAATGACTTATTGATCAATGGTTCCTGAACAAGGAACATGCATGACATCTGAACTCACTCTTGCCACCGGACAGGAAGAAGCACTTTCTCCCATTGCCCTGGCTGCTCCCAAGTTTGTGCTATCCAAGCTCTGACAGATCCTTAACCATTGTTCATTGTAGACTGCTGCCATCACATCATTTATCAACTGATGAGAATATTATTATTATTATTATTATTATTATTATTATTATTATTATTATTATATCCCCCCTTTCTCCCATGTTGGGATTCAAGGAAGCTTGACACACAACCTATAGAGATCAAAAAACATTTTCTGAACAGGACAGAAAAAAGTGTTCATTAGAAAAACAAATGCTGCTTTCAAAAAGCGTGGCTTTTATGCGTGAGCTTCCTTTTTTTCTTTAAAAAAAACCTGCAACAATCTCCAGTTCTTGTAGACTTCTGCTGAAATACAGTTGGAAAAAGGGGGTTGGGGCGGGGGGAGAAGCTCTGTTCTGACTTGAAACTCTACTGTACACCATACTCCATTTCTCCTCTGTTTAGGTGTAAATAATACTTGATGTGCAAGAAGCTCTCCCTTTCATATTCATTACTGTCATAGATTTGAAAAGAAAAAAGCAGAGGTCATTTATTAGAGGCTGATTTTCATGCAAAACACCCTGTGGTTGCTGTCACTCAGAGCTACTTAGTCTACGCCCTCAGCCATCTATTAGCAGGGCTTCAGGTCATAACCTTTTGTGGCATTTGGAATTCTAGAACCTCTGATTAGTGCAATATTTACATATCCTTCAGGGAAAAAAATGTAGCTCTATAGAAATGCACGAAGTCTTGTAAATTTGTTTGGCCTTTTGTCTGGAATACATATGGACTCTGAATTCAAAGTAGGGTGCATTAAACTATATTTGTTCATAGTGTTAGAGCTGCTCTGTTAATGTGGCACCAGTTAACCCTTTGGAGACAGGCTGCCCTTTCAAAATGGACTCCTAATGGAGTCGAAATAGCAGTGGCCAACACAATTAGCAGGCAGCGGCTTACATGGCTCCAACTGGAGTGCAGTTATCCCTCCAACATGTCTCCCCCCCCCCCAGCAAAGAAATATTCACATCTGTACCAAGCTTGATTTAAAGGCCTCAGCAGGGAATCCACAGGGCGAAAATTTACTGGAAGTTGTTGGAAAATCACTGAATTATTGTACCAGCAACACTAGGAAGAGATCAGGAATCATGCATTATCTTCTCCTATAACATGGAAGAAGGAATCATTTGCTTTGCTGAATCAATACTGTGTGTGTGTGTGTGTGTGTGTGTGTAATTCAGAAATTAAGCCAATTAATACCCTCTCACACTTTAAGCAGAGACAACTACATTGACTCTCAATGGAACTGACTGGTTGGTATAACTCAGTTAAAAAGCATAGGGTGGCGTGACGATATTTTCCACACTGTTTGTATATTTCCCCTGAATTTCAGTCTGAATGTATTCTATCTCCGGGAAAGAAAAATAATATTTGAAAAATGTCTGATATACCCCAAAAAGTGTCCAAATAAATGGGTGTATGAAAAAGCATCTATCTATTTCTTTCTTTCTTTCTTTCTTTCTTTCTTTCTTTCTTTCTTTCTTTCTTTCTTTAAAAAACAACAACTTTTATTCAATGAACTTTTAGAAGCGGTCACTTTAAGGTTGAAGAACGGTGACAAAAGGTTTTTGGGATGTTTTAGCTCAGTGATTCCCATCTGCTCACCAAAAAGCACCACTATGATTATGCTGTGCTGTGGGATGAGGTTCCTGAGACTGAAGGGAAGAACACTGGGGGCGGGGGAGAGACAGACCTGGCCAGGAAGCAGTCAATAGAGGGATGGATGGGGTGGGATCAGCTGCCTGCCTGCTTGACTACCATCAAATCTGGTTCAGTCCAGACCCTCAGCAGAAAGGCTCTCTCTCCACCCTGCCTAACAGAAAAACCTCATCACACACACTCCCATTCACCACAGCTGGGAAGCTGTGCCTCCCAGCTCATCCTTACCAGCCAGCCAAGTTTGGGTTCAATTTCCCCAGTAGGACTTGAGCACCAGGCATCTCCGAGATCAGGCACCTCATAACCCTCTGCAGATGCTCAGGAGCACAACTTGTGCATTCTCTGGGTTCATCGCTGAAGAGGCTGAGAGGGGGTGTTTTAAGTTAGATCTGATCAGCTGTTGGGCTAGTTTTTTGGAGGATGTTTTTAATTTTAATTTTACCTTCCTTGGGGTGTTACTTCTCCCAGGTAGGATTGTTGTATTAGATATTCAGTGTGGCTACTGGCTAATTGATTTTTTAAAAAATATCTTTTGTCACAGCTAGCAGAAGTGAGCGGGAAGTTACCCCTTTGCCTTAACTATTCTTTCCAACACCAGACTTAGCAATGTGGTTTACCTTTGGGCCGTTCTGTTTTGCTTAAATAAATCAGGGAGGTTTTGGAGTGTTGCCTCTGGCCGTCTTTTCTCGATCCTTCTGAGAAGCTTCTCCAAGCGGGAGAGACTGTGGCTCAGTGGCCTCCAAAAGTCTCCCTGTTCAGTATCCTGTGGGAGGTCAGAAGGTCACCCACTCTCCTGCTGCCGCCATCATTCTCCCCCCGTGAACGCAGCACATCTGTTGCTCCTTTTTACCACTAATAGTGCTAAAGACACGACAATCAATTCTGCGAGCCTGTACTTTGATTTATACGTGCAGTTGTAATTTGTAGGTACCTAACTAAATGGAAGATTTTAAACTAAATGACTAAAATATTATAGTCCCACTTTCAAACTGCTAATGTAATTGATAAAAAAACAAGAAGAAGGAGGAAAGCCATAGCTCTATTGCATTTTTATTACTAATGATGTTCCCTGGAACTGACACAGCCAAGACATTCCATGAGAGACGTAATGCTTCCATTTTTATTCATTTGTCTGATTCTCAGCACTTCGGAAAAGGGTGCGTTGTGTTTCTGCCTGCAATAATAAATCTGATACCATCATTCCTGAAGTTTATAGCTCTCTTCTTTTTAAATACAGGGAAGCCTATGCCACAGCAGCTTCTGTGCCTACAGATGGAAAATTATACCATGGCTACATTTAACTGACATTTAGTTTTGTTAAAGAGGGGAGGCAGGCGGACTAAAAATAATTCCATCCTTCAGCAGTAGCTTCCATCATTTGCATTACTTAAAACAGCATTTTCCAGCGGGTATCCTAATGCAGGTAGCTGGGCAAGAAGACCATTGCTAAAATGGAACGGAAATAGGACCCAGACCCTATTTTGGAATTAATCTGCCATTGTTTTGGTATATTCATGTACTGGTGCCATTTGGGTAAAGGCCTCTTTTGAACCTCTCAATAAAAGTAGCCAGGTTGCCTGGGAGGGGGCATGACCAGGTGCAGCAGCAGAATGCGGATATGGGATGGGAAAATGCAACAGTAGTCAAACGTGAAGTCTGGAAGTTAAAAGAGGGTCGAGGAGGTTGGGTGGAGCAGAAGTGGTCTGGGCAAGGAATGTCATGTGGACCAAACTGGGCAGGCAGCATGCAAGCATGTAGAAAGGTAGTCCGACAAAAGCTTGATTGTTGCTGAAGAGACCAATGGCCCAGAATTCAGACCAAACTCAGGCTCTGATGCTTGAGGGCAAAACAGCACTGGTTCCCTAGGTCACCCGAGAGGCTGCAGGGGTTAGAAATGGAAAGAACCAAAGGACTTGTTTTGTCAGGAGTAGGAATTCGATTCAGTTAGCATTTAAAGGTTGTTTTATCGAATGTGTTCCTTTTGAAACAACACACAAACTGAAACCCAGACATTGTTCAAAACTGGTGCTTCTCTGATTTTTGCCCTACAGTTCTCCCGCCAAGTAACGTGTATGAAAATGCTAGGGTGAAGCATGCATATAAATGTATACACAAGTGAAAATAACAAATGAAAAGCTTAGCTTTGCAAAAATGTGAATATTCAGGGGGAAATGCATACAAAAATGTGTATGGGGGGGGGATGCAGTACAATGCAAAGGCGTTTCATGAGGACTTAAAAAATAAATAAATCACAAACCGATGTGGAAATATTAAGAACCAAATTTAGCGTTGAAAAAAAATTGGGAACCAGAAACTGACTTATTCACCCATTCCCTAGTCAAGAGTACCTTCATTCAGTCTCAGTGGTGTCCAAGAGACATGGAAAACCGGCACTGTGTACTTGCAGCTCCATCTTCTGGCCAGCTGCCTCTGTGACAGACAGAATAAGAAGCTACTATCTGGTTGCTACACTAGTGTATAAATATCTGGCTCCAGAGTTTCCATGTAATAATAAAAAAGAAATACTGTTTCAAAAACACAAATGCATTTGTACACATGAATCACATGGCCAAATAAGGAGAACAGTGTCAATTTTCTCTCTCCTTGTTCTATACATGGCCATGCAAACATTTTCACAATGCTATTTATATTATGCATTTCTATTATTTATATTTTAGTCTTGATGAATTGATCTGCAGAGTTCTTGAGACTGCTGAGGGCACGCACACCTGGCTCATCCTTAGACAGTACACAGGTGTCAGATCTGACTCTGATGCAGCTGAAGGTGAAGGCAATCTGCATACATCAAAGATTCCTGGTTGCAGGTAACAGTGAGCAAGCTGACCTGGAAGCTTTTATAGCTGTCAGATAGTGTCACCTGACTCACTCTGGATTCCCTGGCTGGTATGATTGCACTCTCTGCATTCAACTCCTTTAGTTAAAGGTAAATGGTAATATGGGGCTGGGCTGAAATATCTCCCTGCCATTTTGCGGCTCCATTCTCATGCTGCCAAACTGGGACAACCATTCTGGTGGATTTTAGAGATATGTGTGAAGGGGTTTTTTTGTGAAAGGAAAAGGGTTTTTCCCCAGATGCAAATAAGCAAGAATGTTGTTAGATGAAGCTGCAAGAGACTGGTTTTCCCTAATGCACCCTATGAATCCATGGTTTTGAACCAAGGTCTTTAAACGGCCACATACTATCCACACTAGTTCTTGGCTGAACTTTCAAAGCCTTTAAACTTTGGTCTGAATTGAAGGGCTTCGGGGTGAAAGACAGGCGAAACTGCGATCTTTCTTTCACATTTTGGAGGGAAATGTGATTTTTATGGAGCCAAATTTACCAAAGCTCCTTCACAACTTTGGTTGGCTGATGGTCACCATTGTCTTTCCCCAATACTCCATTCTGTAAACCTAAGCCCTGACAGCACGGTATATGTGACCATGGTGCTTCATACTATGCTGGACTCCTGGTGAATACACAAGGACCAGAGTGGACTGTGAAGTGTGCATTGCTGTCTTCTATTTTGAGTGTGGCATTGTTCCAGGATAACAACATGCATAGTGTGTTTTCAGGCATTCAAGGTGTTTCACATGCCCTAGCTAGTCCTAATCCTAAGAACAGCCCTGTAAGACGCAACAGACACAACCCTGGAAATATAGGGTTGAGGGTCAGAGAGATAATACATAAAACCTCCTGGAGAAGTGATGCATAACCTGTGGCCCTATAGATGTTACTGAACTCCAGTTTTTTTGCACACCCAAACCACAGCCCCAAAGCTGGAGGAAAGCTTGTAAGATGCAGGAGTTCAGATCCAGAGTGATCAGTTCTACTGAACATAGGTATAGGTTTATAGCAAAGCAGTCTGTCACCTCCCCTTGCCTTCTCTTCCAGAGACACAGGACGGACCCTGCAGCAAGCAGGTACTGCAGCAAAGAGATGGTTTATCCACGCCCAAGCAAAGATCCAAGCATTCTTTATACAACAAGGCAAACTATGTCAGCCACCTGGCCAGGGATGCAGGTGGCCAGTACCCAAAACATTACTGATCATTTATCTTCTGGGCTCTGAGCCCAACATCCCCATTCCCACAGATAAGGGTGCCATCAAAGCAAGCCAATTAGTGTATCAAAGCAGGCGCATATAAACATATATGAGCTCATAGTTGTAACAACTACCAATTAATTGAAGGGTTATCTTGAATGCCAAGATGGCGGAAGCACAACACATAGTTCCCATCAGCTTGAGCCAGCATAACCAGTCAAGGAGGGTGGGAGTTGTAGTTTCCCATCCCCAACTGAGGTAATTCATGGTAAGATACAAAATGGGGGACTTCCTGATTTCATAGCCAGCTGTGCTACAAGAAACTATCACAAAAATGTCTCTGAATATGCAGAAAAAAATAACTTCCACTTTTACAATTGCTCTTTGGAAGAAAGGGGGTGTGGGGCAGAAAACTCTTGATTGTGTGGCTGAAATGGTGGGTAAAGGCATGTTGAAGAATAGCTGGCCCACAGTGGGTGAATGTCTTTTCTGTTTTATTGGGGGGGGGGGGCAGGCACCATGGCAGCACCCTTGATTGCTACAAAGCCATTTCCCCCTCTATCACGTTAGTTGAAAAGCTCTGTGATTTGGTGTGGAAAGAGGAGAGAAGAAACAGATGTTTTAAAAGCTGCAAGTCAAACTGTTTGGAAGGTGTTTGACATATGGGAGGAGGCAACACTTTTATGGATGGAGTGAAGTAGTTATTTATTCCTTGCACCAACAGAAGTCTGGAGTGATTCCCCCCCTCCATCCTTCTTTGCTGTGCCTATAGACAGGCCCTGTTTTGGTACTGACAGCCAAACTAAGTTGATACGTACCATTTCCCTTTGCCCCCATTTATGCTGGAAGCCGCGGGTGTGTGTGTGTGTTTGTGTGTGTGTGTATCTGCAGCCCTAGCTTTCAAACGAAAGTTTGCCTAGTTGAGTGTTCCATATGGGTTTGATAAAAGTAGCAGGGCATAATTTTTTTTTGTAAAAACAGAAGAGATGGGGAGGGAGGTTTTAATGATAATTGGTGTTGTAGAGGACATGGTAAGCCATGCCTAGCTTAATGTTTGAGAGGCATATTAACAGTCAGGGAAACCATTTTTCTTTCATTGGACAAGTATTCCAGATCTGCCTGGGAACAATCCACTAGCAAGTTCTCTTGAGGAAAAGTCAATTGAAATGAATAGGAGTTATACTCTTACACGGCTCTTTCTCAATGTAACAGAGTCTAAGGTGCAGAACTTCCTTAATGGATTGTGTCCTCACTTAAGTTTTAAAATAACCTGCCTAGCTGTTAACGAACTTCGATATTTTTCCTTTTTGCTGAACTACTCTCTTGAGTGCGCCCCTCTATTTTTCTTATAAAAACTACTAATAACAAAACTACAACACACAAGGCTAAAATGAGCCAGGCAATTCTGCAGCCGTCCACTATTTCTTTTGGCTAAGCACTCTGAATGAAATCCCAGATATGCAACTGAATATTTGATATCAAGACACTTACTTCAGGTTATAAAATAGCGCATGTCAGAGTCTGGTCCCCAAATTGTATTTAAAAAACAGTCTGTTTACTGAATGCCCCCAGAAGACAGACATGTGCAAAATGGATTTTTAAAAAAAATTAATGTGTTCCCCACATTACAATGTACATGTTATTGCAAAGTATTAACTGATGTAGTAAACGTAGATCCCTTAACACTTTTTAAAGAGCCTGTGCCTCTAGTTGCTAAGCAGGAGAGTTTTAGCTGCAACTGCAGCAAATAACTGTAGAACTTATTAAGACACCAGTTTGAATAAATGTGCACCTTTTCATTTCTCCTCTGCATATCTCAAAATGAAAAATGCAGAACTCTTGATTCAGTTAAAAAGGAACCACATTGCCAGCTTTCTAGGGCAGCATGTAGGGAAGGTAGCGGCAGATCTCTCTTGCAGACACAAACACACACATGCACAATTACAGACCACATATATTATTATTCCCCAGGAGAATATGTATTTCTGGTCAACACACTGATTCTACTCTCCAAGCAATTATTACTATTATAAACAATTAAATGAGCCAATACACTAGGTAGATAGAACCAAGACACAAACCCCTCCTCTAAGGAAGGAGAGGAGAGCAAAGTGAGTGACTGCTATGTGTTGACAACACAAGTCTAGTTAAGGGATGGGAGACTTTAACCAACCAGAGGACCACATTCCTTTGAGGATGAAATCTCCTGGGGGCTGCATGTCACGGGCAAGGAAAAAGTGTACAGAGAAATTAATAAACAGAGCCTAGGACTTGCTGATCAGAAGGTCGGCGGTTCAAATCCCCGCGACGGGGTGAGCTCCCGTTGCTCGGTCCCTGCTCCTGCCAACCTAGCAGTTCCAAAGCATGTCAAAGTGCAAGTAGATAAATAGGTACCTCTCCAGCAGGAAGGTAAATGGCATTTCCGTGTGCAGCTCTGGTTTGCCAGAAGCGGCTTAGTCATGCTGGCCATATGACCTGGAAGCTGTACGCCAGCTCCCTCGGCCAATAAAGTGAGATGAGCGCCGCAACCCCAGAGTCGGTCATGACTGGACCCAATGGTCAGGGGTCCCTTTACCTTTACCTTACCTTTGTATTAGGCTAGTTTCTATACATACTCACATCTTTTTCTAGCTTCCATTCATGCAAGCAACAGTCAGAGTTAAGCACCCATTGAAACCAGGCAAAAGCACTCCAAAAATATATAAAGCTAGGCTTAACATGCAGGGGGAGTCCCTAACTTACCTTGGGTTTGAGAGTCATCAGCTACTAGCCTGGGTAATGTACCAATACATCACCCAGGACCGGTTTGAGGGCCAGAGTGTGATGGCACCTTCACCCAGTGGTATATTGTGGGTGAAACTGCCGCCGCTCTGGAGTCCCCACACGGCCAGTGCCCAGCACACAGAGGAACGGGCTGTATCACCAGGCACCACCAGAGCACAAATTCTGTTCTCATCCTGAAGCAAAGTTCTTAACCTGAGGTAATATTTCTGGGTTAGCGGAGTCTGTAACCTGAAGCATATGTAACCTGAAGCGTATGTAACCCGAGGTACCACTGTACCACTATATCACGATGTTTGGCTGGTGATACATCACAATGTTGAAAAACTGACATTTCCTAGCCCTATCGGCTACCCTCACCTGGTTGAGCTAGCCAGTTGAAGCCATTCCTGGGGTGTTACCACTGTCACATGCTGAAAGCTTCTAGGAGCCACAGGTGAGAGCTGAGTGCAGGATGGAGACCAAAAGTGGACAAACTATCCCAAAAGGAGCATGATGTGTCCCCTACCAAAAGTATTATCCCTCCCCTAAAGTCCCATATACCCCTACCTCTAGTGGCTATCAGATATAACAATGTGCTCTTAAAAGATACTGTACCGCTTTTTTTGCCCTTTCATTTTAAATATATTCAAGACCAGGCGTTTAAACCTTCAATGTCCCTCTCACCACCCATGTGAGGTATGCCCTTCCATGGGTTGGCCCTGTGTCACCTCAGAAATTCATCTTTTTACAAAGCGTTTATGCCAGTGACACAAATAATTGTTCTGCATTTCACAGTGATGTCCCTCTGTATCATTAAAAACGGACTCTCTTTTCCAGCAAGTTCAGAGACGTGGGGCAACATGCACCCAGAAGTGCTTGCACCCAGACACTGCTCATGATACACTATGAGTTTAAAAATGCAACAAACATTCCCATGAGAGCATGAAGCAGCACATCACCCTGACAAGAATGGGGCTGCCCGAACACATGCTGGATACACACACAAATCACACAGAGAAACCTTAGGCAGAATGCAGATATGCCTCTACTCAAATATTCCAGGTTCTTTTTTTTTTAAAGCTAGCTGGCCTGACCATTGAGCAGAGTATGACAGACTTGCTCAGGCAAGATTTTGGGGTCCTGTGACAGGGATGCAAATTGTCACATGATGTCCATGTCACGTATTGTCAGTGTGGGACATCATGAACTGTGTGTGTGTGTGTGTGTGTGTGTGTGTGTATATATTACCCCCACCCCAAAATACATTCATTCTCTCCCTCTCTCCCTCTTACTCTCTCTCTCTCTTTTAACAGGATAGAGCAAGTGAAAAATAGACATCAAGCTTTGCATAGTTCCTTTGTTCAGGAGAGTTACATCACCGCTGTCTTAACCATCTAAAATCATTATGGTCTCGCGGCTGGCATATAAGGACAGAAGAAGCTCACAAAGTATATGCTCTCTATATAATAAGTGATGGGATCTACTCTATCTGCCTATGTTGAACTTCTTTTTTAAATGGAAGGGAAATAATGAGACACATTCATAGCATTTGAGTCCACGTTCTGTTTCTTCGCCATGCAAGCTCTCAAAGAAATGCAAAGCACCAGTTCAAAGGCATCTTTCCGAATGCAACTGCAAATTCACGACATACTGACACATTCAAGACTGGATACCTCTATTGGCAAGGCGGGGGGGGGGGGGCGAGCGCGGATGGGGAAAATAAAGAGAGAGAAAAATCACAGAACAAAATATAGCACACAATAATCTAGTACTTCAATGTGAGGTTTACTTCATTCATTTTGCTCACTGGTGGTCCCAGAGTGTAATGCGTACCGTAAATCTACTCACTTTCTTCTGAGCAGCTCAAACATTACTCAGTGTAAATGATGCAGAGACTCAGTGCAGCTGAATGTATAAATTGGATTGAAAAGTTTGACACACTGAATTAGATGATGCTATATAATGCATTGCTAGGCAATTGATATGTACATTATGTGCAAGGATAGAGCCTGGTTAACTGAATTGTAGCCTTTTCTTTTACATTATTAAGGAGCATCACCTTCAGCTCCCTGTCAATGTTCCCCCCCCCCCCCAGGATGCAGGCTAACATGCTTAGGTACATTTCTGCACCAAACAACAGACTGCAGGTGTGATCAAGATCAAGTCCAGTAGTATACTGTGGGTGACTGGTTCCCAGGTCCTAGAATTATTGGAGGGGGTCCTGTCTGTTCTAGATGGGGCTGCACTCTCTCCGAAGGACTAGGTACATAGTTTTGAAGGACTCTTGGAACCATCTTTGCCCATGAAGGACCACGTAGCCACAAGAGCAAAAAACGCCTATCGACAGCTTTAGCTGGTGCACCAACAGTACCTTTTCCTGGACCAGGATAGCTTGGCCACTGTGGGTCATTCATTTTTAAACTACTGTAATGTGCTCTGGACCATGGTACCTGGTGGACCGACTCCCCTTTCATTTTCCAGTAAGAGCATTAAGATAGAAACCAGCTAGTCTTACCATGGTCTGATGTTTATTGGCTTGTGGTGATGCAGAGGTGTTCCTCCCTTCTCTGCCACTTAATAGTGACCAGTCCATCAGGTTACCTGCAGTCTCCACTCCATCTTATTGTTATAAGAATTTGAACTTTAAGAACAGGTCCCTGAGTTTGCTCCCTCACCCACCCACCTCCCTTTTCCCCATGATTGTTTTTTAAATTGATTGGAAAGATGCTCTGGGAGAGCCCTTTAGATGGAAGAGTTGTCCATCCATTTAAATACTCTTCAAATAAATACATATAATAACAAAAAAGTGAAAGTAGCTTCAGATCACTTCGTTGTCAAGTGTCTTTTGAGTTAAAAGTGCAAACAGACCAAAGAGAGCAGACAAGTCCTTCAAAAATACATTTAAAATTGCCATTTTTCGGTGATTCAAATTATTTTAAGTCTTTCAGTGATGATCTGCAGTCATTTCTAAAAATATATATATCCTCTGTTATTACTAGCATTCCTCTTCTGATCCAAAGCTGATTGTAGTTCTGGGTCTTAAATCTTTGTACTCTGCAATGTTATTAAATATTAGACTGTAGTGTAATTTGTTTTCTAACTGCTTTGCTTAGAACTTTGCTGCCACTCACCACTAGGAGTCTTTTAGCACAAGACTGGGAACTTTAATCATAATTTGCTCGACAAAAAATGCAAAATTAAAGAGAGAGAGGGAAGAAAGTTGACTGTTAGCAGAGTGCGTGATTGATAACGTTGTGTAATTTGGGGGCATTTAATATTATAAACTGAATGCTTCGCTACTCCAGCCTAATAGTGACATATTTAACATTTTAAGCCTGCATATAATAATTTTATGGGACAAAATGGATATTATTATTAGATTATACTGTGGCACTTTGTCAAATCCTTGTATATGAACATAGCACACAGAGGGAGAAAAACTACAGCCAAATAATTGCAAGAAGCAGATTTCTTTTGAGAGCAGCAATTAAGTCCACGCCTTATATCTTACTAGGTCATTGAATCATCCCATAGGCTTCAGGTTAATGACTATTATAAAGTAAGGTATCTGTTGCAATACTGAAAAGTCCACTGACTGAAAGAAAGCAAAATACCATGGCAAAATTCCAAGAAGACATATGTGAGCTTCACCTGGAAATGAGTCAGCCCCACCTAGTATGGAAAGATGGCTGCAGCCCTGAATTAGAGGGAAACATCTACCATACGGTTACAGCAGTTCCATGCTTAGGGGCGGCCCATCCCATGTTGCAACCTGAGGCAATACAGAAAGGTCCCAATCCTTCCCGCTTACCACCCATGTTAAAGCCTCACTTACCAGGTTTGCGTGGCTGCAGTTTCCAGATTCTGAAGAGATTTTGTGAGAGCCCGGCAAGGTCATGTGGAAGCTCCAGAGTCTTGCACAAGCTTCCCAAAACCCAGTAAGCAAGGTGCTCTGACTTGCTTACCAGGGTCTTGGGAAGCTCACATGATCTTGCAGCCCTCTTGGGAGATCTCACCAGAACCCAAAAGGTGCCAGCCGCTTCTCCTCATCCACAGAGGAACCCCTTGAATTCCACCACCTGAGGCAGCTGCCTCAGTCTGCCTCATGGGCAGGCCTGCCCTGACCATACGAATACCATTGTGGCAGCCCCACATCAGTCACTGTCTCTCCCTGCAAACAGGCAGGGATCCCTCTCTCTCCACCTCTTATCCCAAAATGGGCACTAGTTGTTGTGACCCAACAAAGCACTTCACCGGCTGCTGCTGTACTATGGGCGTTCAACATCCAAGAACACCATAGAACAGGCTTCCTCAACCTCGGCCCTCCAGAACTGTAGTCTCGGCCCTTGAGACTACAATTCCCATCATCCCTGACCACTGGTCCTGCTAGCTAGGGATTATGGGAGTTGTAGGCCAAAAACATCTGGAGGGCCAAGGTTGAGGAAGGCTGCCATAGAATGTTCTAGAATCCAGAATGCTGCCCCAGAGCCATCCTCCCCACACGAGCTCTGCTGTCCCATGGTGCAAGGATGAGGAGAGGTTGTGGCTGCACAGGGTCGCAAATGGAACCAATCCTGCAACCCCACAGGCACCCATACAGCTCCAATCTTTCTGCTGCCCTGCTCCATCCTGGTAAATGGCATAAAGGTGTCAGGTGGGCTCTGTGGTGCTGCCCCACCGCTGCTCAAATTGGAATGGCAGAGAGCATTTGGTGGAGCAGAAGGAGAGGATCCCTTATATAGGTAAGAAATAGCAAGAATCCAGGCAGGCCAGTGTTCACCTTACCAATTTAGGGTGCTTATAGCCTTCAGACCTTATATCACAACCTGGTCAGTCAGGTCCTATTTTTCTGTGTGTAAAGTTGGCAAGTTAGTGTGTACCTGTTCCAATTTTTTTCAGTCATGATAAATACAGTGGTACCTCGGGTTAAGAACTTAATTTGTTCCAGAGGTCCGTTCTTAACCTGAAACTGTTCTTAACCTGAAGCACCACTTTAGCTAATGGGGCCTCCCACTGCCACCGTGCTGCTGCTGCACGATTTCTGTTCTCATCCTGAAGCAAAGTTCTTAACCTGAGGTACTATTTCTGGGTTAGTGGAGTCTGTAACCTGAAGCATCTGTAACCTGAAGCGTCTGTAACCTGAGGTACCACTGTATTGCTATGCTGCTATCTGCCCCCACCAGCAGGTGGAGCTTGACCAAATGTATTGGGACTGTATTATTCTGTATTTCCACTGCCCTCCACTAACATTTCTCATTCTGGGCATGCAAACATGTATTTCTGTACCTTTGTGTAGTAACCTTCAGCGAGAGTGTCCCAGACAGTGCACAAAAGCAAAAATTAGCAGCCTTACTGAGCCATGTTTCACAATGAGCAAAATTGACAGTTTTGCTATTTGTGGTCAGGGAAATGTCCATTTCCAGTGTGTATTGTGTGTGTTGTTGTTGTTGTTTAAATCATACCTAGGTCTTGTGAATGATACAGAGGTCTTGTCCATATCTTCCTCATATTACTTTAAAAAAAGAAGTCCCAATAGCTCAAGATTATTAAAAGCCTGTTATCTGTACCACAGGTACAGTCTCCCAGGTCATCTTCCATAATTACCATGTGGAGACCTTGAGGTGATTTCTCCTCCAAAATGGCATGTAGCTTTTCCTTCCTTTGGGATTGCGTACTCCCAGAAATGAAATAGCAAGGTTGTACTCAGATGAACAGTAAACTGACATAGGCAATGCTTTTTTCTGGGGGTACTCAAGGCTATGCAGTACCGACACCTCTTCTTTTATTTGTTCAAAGTGTGACACTTGCTGTAACAACTTCATGGTGAGAGTACCAGCACCTTTTTTTGGAGAGGGGGGAAGCACTGGGCGTAGGGATGTAGTGACAGAGATCATCCACCAAAATTTCACCACATGTGACGAACCACCCTCAAAAAATAAAATGAATAAATAATAGCACAAAAAATGCACCAGTAATTACTACAGATGTAAAACGTGTATGTGTGTGTGTTTAACTTACCAAATTTTGAAGGGTAAGGAGGAATCTGGATTACAGTGGTACCTCGGGTTAAGAACTTAATTTGTCCCAGAGGTCCGTTCTTAACCTGAAATGGTTCTTAACCTGAGGCATGCTTTCGCTAATGTGGCCTCCTGCTGCCGCTGCGCCACTGGCGTGCGATTTCCATTCTTATCCTGGGGCAAAGTTCTTAACCTGGAGCAACCACTTCCTGGTTAGCGGAGTTTGTAACCCGAAGCGTCTGTAACCTGAAGCATCTGTAACCCGAGGTACCAATTTAATGTAAAAAGAAATAAAAAGTATGGGCAGGCATTTTGAGGATGATGACATCACGCAGATGCTGCAATAAAAGCTGTGGACACGAGCAGCACCGATTCCACATTAAACTTCCATCTGAAGGCATCCTTCCTTACCTGCGTATATCATGATGCAAGGCAGCTCTAAATCCAAGTTACAGCTTAATTACAAGCGAATGCAAGCCTCAACTTTGAAAGATTGGAAGGCTTTTAGAGACAGATAGGGAAAAGAGAGTATTCATAAGGCTAATAAATACTTTTCCACTTCTCAGAATAACTCTCCTCCCCTGAGGACTTTTTATGGCGCTGCACTCCAGATGATAGAGATAACAGATGACATGGCATGAGTTTATCTTACAGGAACAAACCAGGGAAACATGATCTATTTTCTTTATAACTTTACCAACTTCTTGTAGAGAAATACCTCTTTTAAGCTAGGTTGAATGACCTGCTCGTCGGAACGTGTATGTTTTCTCTCTCTCTCAAAAGAACAAATATAATGCTAGCCTTTATTTTACAAACTGTGATATACATTGTTAATTTTTTTGGTAGAAAAATATTCAAACTGGTAATCAGAAATTCATGAGGCTATTTAAATATTAAATGTGCTTTCACAGAGGCTTGGGGCATTACCCCCACTTCACTGTCATCCAACGTACAGCGATGAAGTCTACAAACCGCATACTGGAGAGCGCTAGATGTGCCAGCCCTCCAGCAACCTCAAAGGCCTGCTGCAGCAAAGCATCTGCTTAGGAAATAATAAAAAGGAAGGTCCTCTGAAGTGCTGCACCAACCATTTTAAGTACTGGTAGAGAAGCCGGGCTTGCACTGTTTGGTGTGAAAACTTCATTTTCCAGAGCACTTTGCAAGGCG
This sequence comes from Podarcis filfolensis, assembly GCF_964270895.1. Classification (NCBI taxonomy): domain Eukaryota; kingdom Metazoa; phylum Chordata; class Lepidosauria; order Squamata; family Lacertidae; genus Podarcis; species Podarcis filfolensis. The sequence continues at coordinate 36,708,390 of NC_139603.1, read as the reverse complement.
TCTTGTCGCTTGCCTATTTGCTAAGGATACTGCCACATCTCTGGTAGCAAATTTGAGACAGATGAACAATTGAGTTAAGCCAACACACACATCTCATATTTCCTGTTCCCTGTGTTAATAGGACAAGCCACTTAGAAAGGAGAGGCAAATTGTCTTTCCGGGCTTTTCCTTGTCATTGGGCCATCATATCCTTTTTAACTGGCCATCCCTTGTCATTGCTTTCATTGCCCATGGTCAATGGAGATTTTAAGTAGACTGACTTCTTATAAAGTGCCCAGCTTTTGGCTTTCAGCATGGTTTTGTTGGTACTGTGAACACCCAAGGAGACACAAGTGAGGAACAGAAGCATAGCATGTCCTCAGCAGAGGAAAGAGACATGAGTCTGTATCCAGTCAATGGGGCATAGGATCCTGATCTCCTACACATTGTTGTTGAGCACAACTAGTAGAATAGATAAAAGTTTTAAGGTAATATATTAATGCTCAATTTTTGCTCATTAATTTTGCTGCTGGTTCAAAAAAAGTCCTTAAGATGAACAAATACTCTACTGTGTTTCCCATGCACAAGCAGGATTCAATGTAATAGATATGCTACAGATCTTGCCTCCATTTTGAAAGGATAAACAACATAATAAACCAAGGCTTTTCTGTTTTTGTCAATGTTTTTCTTTCTACTGGTAATAACATCACATAGCCATCCAAATGCATTGACCAGGGTAATAAATTGCAGGACCCAGAATATACAAATCACTGTCATATGTGGAACTAGAACTCAGACTTATGAAACTTGATTTCGGCATTTTAGAGATCTTACTGATGCAGAAGTTCACAAGTGAATCTAGTATGTGTTTCGGAGATCTTCGTAAGTGAACATTTCTGGAAGGATATCATTGATAGAATCAAAGCACGTTCATCTTTGACACAGGAATTTTCACTTCACTTTAATCTAGGTAAAATCTTAGTGATTTGGACACTCCTCAAAGCTGCTGTGCTCTGGATTGTTAGAAAATCACTACTGGCAAGACAAGCTGAATTATGGAGATCATTATCTTCAACCAGAATAGTGCCCTGCATTGAACATTTTTTAATTCCGCTAACCCCCCCCCCAATTTATGAATTAGGAGAGTGGAAAGTCGGAAAGAAATCGAAATAATTTGGGAACTATTTCCAGTCATATCCCTCTAATTGAGTGTTAATCTTTCACAAATTATCTGTCTCTCATCTGGTTATATTCAGTTGGTGGGGATCTCCAGGATGAGTGGGCTGCAAAGGAACTATTGACACGCATTGTGTGAACCAGATCAAACCCATTTCAAACTTGCACGTGGCTGTTCTGAAATTATGAGAACTCATGTCTTCCACCCCAACCTTTTTTGTTTGTTTTTTGATCCCCTAAGGAAGATGCTGTCAAGAATGTTTTTTCCCCTCAAAGAATTATGGGGCACTGCAGTCTGTTAATAGTTGCTGGGGATTGAAATTCTGTGTGAGGTAAAGAACAGTGCCCAGAATTCTTTGGGGGAGGAAATGTGATTTAAATGTACTTTAACAGTATGGTGTGTACACAGAGCCATTCACTTGCATTTTGGAAAGGTGCCGTTACTCATGTGTCTTGGTTTTGGTCCTTGTAGAGCAGGCTTCCTCAACCTCGGCCCTCCAGATGTTTTTGGCCTACAACTCCCATGATCCCTAGCTAGCAGGACCAGTGGTCAGGGATGATGGGAACTGTAGTCTCAAAACATCTGGAGGGCCGAGGTTGAGGAAGCCTGTTGTAGAGTATTTTAATGTGTGTCAGAGCAGGTGGTGAATTGCTATGGCTCATGTTTGTTTTTTTATTGGAGGGCAAAAAAAGGGGGGGAGAGAAAGGAAAACAAAAGGAGAGATTGAGAAAGGTATAGCTGATACACCATCTGCAGTGCTCATAATCGAACCCTTTATTGTCTAAGGTACATTAGACTGCAACACTGTAGAAAACCTGTTAAGGAAAAGAAACAGATTGATAGAGGTAGTAGAAAAGTCTCTGTAACAGTCAGAAGATGGCTTACAAAGTGTGTCATGCTACAAAATTATCAAGTTTCCTAAAAAAAGGGGGGGAAGCTATCTGAAACCCAAAGAACTAAATAAATAAGAACACAAATCATCCTAAGCACTAGGGTCTAACTGAATTAACAAATCGATACAATATGGATGATAAAGGAGGAAATTACAATGCTTGGGATTCACACGTGGAAACGGCTGCTCTTTAATGACTGCTCCCCCTCAGCCTCCCCATTTCTTGTTTAATTAAGTGAAAATCTCATTTCTGTGCTATACACAGCATATAATTATTTAAACTGATTTCCCCTGCTGTTGTTCTTCATGTAGCTAAATTATGATTGTAAACTTTGCTGATTAGTACCCTGGTAATGGCAGTGACAGCACTTTCTCTGCGTCAGACAGTCCTGAAGTAAACAGTCTCCAGGAGGAGCTTTTAAAGTCTTAATATTAACTAAGATCCTTTCATATCAGCTTTCAAAAACAAAAAACAACCCATCACACACACCCCAAAAAACCCCCCGTCAACAACAAAACACAATCAACCAACATAAATAATTACAGCTGTACATGACACTCATATAACTTTTGAGGGACAGAAGGGTTTTTTAATAACTACAAACACACAAAATAGGCAAAGCAGCTACCTTGGTGCATTCCTGAATCCTTACCTGTTTGCTTTAAACAAGGAAAATAAGTGCTTGATAAAGGGGAAAGTAGCACTTGAGTGTGAATCCCAAATTGATCAAGTGTTAATCAAGACAGAAAACGAGCTGATTTGGGGGGGGGGGCTTGAAAGTGGAGTGGGGTACAGGAAGGGGGGAGTGTGGAATGTGTCTATACAAATTTCTGCAAGATAACTTCAAAAGACAGCAGATTACAATCACTTATATAGGCATTTGCACAGATATTCTTAGCTATACCAGGATTACAGCAGGCATACAGTTGGTGTATGAGGAATCAAACAAAAATCCCAAACCAGCAAATTGCATACAAACGTTTCAATTGCATTATCGTCAGCAACTGTAAAGCAAGAACGGTCAAGTAATCTGCAATTAAGTAGAAACCCAAATCAAAGAGAGACAAAAACAAAATTAGCACAGAAAAAGTACACATTTAAAATTCTTTGTGTAAGAAGCCCATTTACTTCAAAGACAGCACTATCCCATTATTTGTAGAAAGTAAACGGTTGCTCTCGATCAGTATTAAAAAGTTAGCGCCATTTCTGTACATGTAAAATTATTGCTTTTTTTGAAAAATATATTTAGCATGCTAGTTTTTTTAAAAAATCCTTTTTCTGCCTTTACAAAAATGTTACAATTTAAAAAAACCTAGTAAAGCTTCTTCTTTTTTTTGCAAAAAGTTTTTCACAGAATATTTTTTTCAAGGCAGCATTTTTATGATGATGATGATGCATAAAATTATACGTGCAAAATCTGAAAATCTGAATTATTACCATCACACACAGTGCCATAGCAATGATGGGAAAGAAAAATATTTATACCTGTGGAATTTATTTATTTATTTAAAAATGAATTGCAGACACTGGATGGTTAACAACCTGCAACCGCACCCTTACCTTGAAAACCTGCATTGAAAAGAACTACTGTAGAAGAGGTATATAAAGCTTCCTTTCTCTCCCCCTTACCCCAGTGATTACCAAGTACAAGACATGACACATTAGATGAACACTGACCTGTCACCACGAAAGAAGCTATTCATCTTTTTTCTCTCTCTCTTCAAAATGTCACAAGGGCCCAGAAAGGGTAACTGGCTTGCTGCACAGAAATACAGGCACATAAAGTACCCTAAGGGCCTAGGTCTGCCTGAACTCTTTTCTTTCTTTCTTTCTTTCTTTCTTTCTTTCTTTCTTTCTTTCTATTAAAAGCATACAAATCAGCAGCTTTAAACAGCTGAATCATCCCCCCCCACTCTTTTTAATTTTATTTTTTAAAAGCATGCACATTTCCTTTGTGATCAGGTCACAGAAAATAGCACTGAAAGAAAGAGCAGGATAAACAAACAATTAGAAAGGCCCTGAGAGTAAAAAAAACAAAACACAAAAGCCTGTTTTTCTTCTTCCTCTCCTTTTTAGTGTTTGACTAGCCATTTTCTTTTCTTTCTGAAGTGAAAAGAGAAGCATTTTTAAGAAGTGTTTCAATTTCCATATTCACATACTATTAATGGTGTGCAGTCAAGGATAAGCCCACTGGAAATGCAAGTGGTCCCAAAACTATCATGAAACAACCTCACTGCAGAATGATGGTCTTTCTCTTTAGTCCCTTCCGTCCTTCATCAAGCCTGGCTTTCACAGCACTGAATGACTCCTCCATTTTGCTTTCTTCCTTTTGGGGGGAAGGGGGAAAGTTGTGTCCCCCCCCAGCATGACAGCTAATGGCAGTTTCATTAATCACTCCATCCCACATTCCCAAATCCACGTGTGTGTGTGTGTTTTAAAGATTCAAGCAACCATGAGAGAGGATTTTGTTGCAGTGCTGCCCTTCAAATCATATAAAGTTTAATTTTTCCAGTGTCTAAAAAAAGTTATCTTGATTAATATAGATGCCTTGCGCCACCAGAAAGCTTGCCAACGCCACTGTTTGTTATAAAGGAAATAAGGAGCTGTGGGGACTGATTAGTATGTCAATTTGTATATATCTTCTGCAGCTTCTTCATTTATTTTAAAAATGACTAACAGTTCGGAGGCATCGCTTTCCAGCAAAGCACAGAGAACAGATTTCATTGTAGCACAGTTGCTCCTGGGACCAGATGCTTTGCAAGGAGGTTTTCCAGCTGTTCTTCCATAGGGTTGTGAGAATAATTATTTGGAGGCTGTAGGAACCGTCGATCAAGGTACTGGCTGTTGTCAAAAGGAACCCGGTGTACACATTGGACATGCGTCTTTAGGTTCCCTTTCTGAGAGGCACTGTATGGACAATATCTGCACTGGAAGGGTCTCTCGCCTAAATGGAGGGAGAGGAGAGATAGAACAGGGAAGAGGCAGAGCATTTTATTATTCTTATTTTCTCGTAACACTTTTTTTTATTATTCTCGCTTCCATTTCTAGGCTAGCAGTTGAGCAATCTCACATTCTTTACTGGCCCCAGCTACCTTTTTATTAGCATTATGCACATTAACGTTGACCTAATACATCACAAAGAGTTATTTTTAATCATCTCCAGTGAGAGCACAGCATGTCAAGTTCCTATAAACTCTATGACATACTAGAATAGCAAATAATAGTGACTGAAGGAGCATTTAAGAAAAGGTTAAGAATAGCTAGAAGAAGGGGGAAAAGACCAGAGGAAGGGGGAAGCAAAATTTTACGGTAACTGAGGGGATTTATAAGTAAATGATAGGGTAGTTTTTAAATTGCTTTTGGTGGCAGGACCAGATTGAAGCTCATGTGAGCTGAATGGTGAACTATATTCAAGGATCCAAAATGTCTTACGCTGCACTACAAGGGTGAGGAAATCTTTTTAGTTCAGGGGCCACATTTCAGAGGCAGATGAGTGAAGATAAATTTTACATTTGTGCTGTAGGCTATTTTTTACACACATAGAGAGACACAAACACACTGTTATCTATTCTTCATCCATACAACCAAGAGGCATTATTAGAGTTCAAGGATACTTTTCCAGCCAGGCGAAAACACTCAATTTGGGAAGCAGAGCCAACAAGAGGAAAGGCCTGAGGGCCAGAAAGAGATGTTTTGAGGGCCACATTTGGCCCCTGGGTCTAAGATTTCCACCCATGCCAAAATACCCCATCTTCCAGGCACAGAGGCATGCCATCTTCCCCATCTGTGAATCAATACATTGGTACAGTGTACATAGTTCTTGGATTCTTCATGCCGGACACCCTGCTAGTAATTTAGAATTTCTCTTTTGGCTTAAAATGTATTCATTGCTCATGTGACAAGATCCACCACATGCTTGGGTGAGATTTTAAAGGAGCCCTAAGAAAGCAGGTTGGGTTCACTCTGTACACAGCAATTGGGGAACTCATGGCTCCCCAGATATTGATGGGACTCCCAATTCTCATCAGCCTCAGCCAGCATGGCCAATGGTCAAGGATTATGGGATTTGTAGTTCAGTGTCTGGAGAGCCACAAGTTCCCTGTCTCTGCACTGAAGGGAGATCCCAAAATTTGGTCAAATCCCTGCACAGTAGCACGCCCCAGCCTCCAGGAAAAGGTATAGTTGACAAGGATTAATTTTCTGGCATTGAAGAATATACTGGAGGAGGACCAAACACCTTTTAATGGGAAGAGCGCATATTGTTTAACGATCTGTTTTAATGGCAAGTTGTTCTGATCCTGTGTTTAGGACCAACCTTATTCCATTCTTATGAGGATATTCATGCAGCCGCAACAGACACACACACACACACACAGAGAGAGAGAGAGAGAGAGAGAGAGAGAGATGCTCAAACCAAAAGTGAGAGTTTACATTCACATGCAGTTTGAACTGCACAGGAAGCCACTTCATGCAAATGGCTGATCCACAGAAAACAACCCTCATGTCGCTGTATTTCAAGTGGCCCCCCACACAGCTGCTTGTTTGTGTGAATCAGCCCCCCGCTCTCCTCTTTTAATGAAATCTACTGATTACTATCTCTCTGCTGGCAATAAGATCTCTCGTATCAATATGCATAGTATGCATAGTATGGATTGTCTGCAACAATCTATTGCAGGGGCAACCTGGCCAGATAGGTGGGGTGCGAATAATAAACTTATTATTAAAATTATTATATGTGTTGGGGCAATGGCTAATTACACAGATGTGAGCGACAATTGAAAGTGTCCCTTTCTGTAAAAGAGACCTCATGGTAGTCATCAGATCAAGCTAGGTTTGAGAGCATAGACTGTATATATGCCTCTAATAAGCTAGGGCAGCACAGCCCTCTGCAGTGGTGCTTGATTTGTGGAACTTATATTTGTGGAACTCCCTCCCCTCTGAAATACTATTATAGTATATCCTGGTGGTTTAAATCAGTTGCTATGCATTTTTAGCTGTATTTTTTATTTATTTGCTTCACTTATTTTTTTGACCCTTGAGTTTTTTGTTTCGTTTTATAGAACTGCTTTTGTGATTTTATTACTGATGTTGCTGGTCCTTTATTGTGGTCTGTGATTTGTAATTATATGATGTATTATGTACACTGTCAGGTGTGACAAAAAGCAGCATAGAAACCCAATCAATCAATCAATCAGTCCATATTTTTGTGCCCTGCTCTGGGATTGCCTGTGGCAATGAAGAGTGGGTAACAACTATTTTTAAAATAAAGTAAACAGATATGTAAGAGTTTTGACCAGTTTCCATAAAAGGAAAATTACCACCATGGAAAAGCAGAAGGGGCTGTTTCACACCCAAGTAAACCTCAAAATAAAGTCGTGATGAAATGGATGCCTCCAGTTCTCTGGTATTGGCATTCTGAGCAGCCCTGTCCAAACAATGTGGCTTACAATCCTGATTGCTAAAGCTCTATGGCACAATGCATCTTATGTCCATACATTAACCTTAAGCTAAAGCCTTGATGAAGGGAAACAGACCATTTTAAATTAACACAATGTAAGACTCAAAATCCATGCAAAAAGAACCACCATTCCCAGTAAATTTCAAGCCGTGCCTATGGCAGTCCTGGGAAGAACTAAAGAAGAGCCTGTGCTGGTTGACATAATGTATTAAGTATCTCCCCTTTGTTAATAGGTTTAGGGAGAGAAAAGCATCCTAATTAAGGCTGGCCTAAGATTCATGGCATTTACCAGTCAAATGTCTGCTGTGAGTTGGGAAGATTTGCAACAAAATTAAAGGGGTGAAACAGGGAGGGGGAGCAGCTGTACAGACTGCAATATATTTGAAATGTAGGAAACGGTAACTGAGTGAAAGATGTGATAAAACTTATTTAGTTGGTTGCTGGATTCCTTGCAGTAAACTGAGAAAGATGCCTTATATTTTTGCACAGCTACATCATGCCTAAGAGATAGGCGAACAATTTCAAGAGGTGATGCTCATCGTTAAATTAAAAAAGAGAGAGGCCCTGCTCTCTCTCTCTCTCTCTCTCTCTCTCTCTCTCTCTCTCTCACACACACACACACACACACACACACACACACACAATATACTGAACTGGGCTACAGGTGCACTAGGGAATATGGGAAGGAAGTCTGTGGTGGGAGGGAAAGGAACAGCTTGATCCAGTCTCCCTGGATAAGAATTGCCAGAGAAACAAAAAAAAGGGGGGGGGAGAAAGAGAGAGCGATGGAAGAAGGGACCTTGGCCCGAGGGTGTAATTAGGTATCTATGTGGGACAGCCATCTTCGTCAGTGACTCCTCGGGAAGGCTTGCCCTACAGGTCCAGTTGTAATTCACCCACAGAGGAGAATTAACACATAGCGGAGAAACATGAAAGGGGTTAGCAACTGTCCCACAACATAAAATTAGCAAGAGGGCCAGGAGCTCAGGCAATGAGTGGGAGGGGTGCGCAATAATTCTTCCCTAAGCAGACCACATTAGTGGAATTCTCTCTGGATACAATACTGGAGAAGGCCATAGCTCAGAGCAAAGCTTCCCCACACTTGTGTTACTATGAGGGGAACAGAGCCCTCAGTGCTAAATTAGAATATGTAATGATATTGTGTGAATGTCTGCATTACCATAAGAGAAAGTGCTCTAAAGAGGCAAGAGGTTTTTGTTTTCTTTTAAAGGAAGTTTGAGAAAAAGTTTCCTTGTTACACAGAAGAAGAGATGAACTGCAGCCATTACAGGATGGGAGGCCAAGGTAATACTAAAGCTCCACCAAGAGATAAAGATGCCAAGTATCTGAAGCTAGTTTAACTGGCTCCAGACCAAATGACTTCAAATCAATTATTTGATTGCGTTGCTCATAAAAGCTGCCTGTCTGTATTGCAAGCAGGTATTCAAACAACCTCCAAACCAAATGGGGGTGCTTCTGATTAAACAGCATGCTTTTGCCATCGGAATATGGAAAGCCACTGTGGTTATTGCGGTTCTTCAATATTTGGCCCCTCACAGCTACCCGTGAGTTTTAGAAAGGTCACCTTAAATTTCTTTCTGAGATCCAACCTATACAACTATATAGTGTGTGAAATGTGTGAGTCTACTCTGAATAACATGGCACTGGATACAACCAACAGTGATCTGCTAAGCTGACTCAAGAGAGAACTACCCTATACTGTTACACTACATAAGCTGCCACTGAATCTCTTGGAATTATACAGAAGATGCTGGGGTGTATCTCTTGGATTCCACATGGTTTATTTGCCACACAAAGTTTGGGTTGCCAGTGCAGTTATGGCAGCTTGATGGCCAGCAACCAGTGTAAAGGATAGTGGCAGGTGGGTGGGGTGAAATAAAGCCACCAATTTGCTATGAGCAAATTGACCCGTTTACAGATGTGATAATAGGGATGAGTTAACTAGCACCATGAAGAAAGCATAGATCAAGCAAAGAACTGAACTCTTCTTAAAGAAAACAAAACACTGGTACTCTGAAATTCTTGTCTGCCTGCAAAAATCAAACTATTAAAAATAGCAGGCTTGGATCCAGAGCAGCCCTCTCCACATGGAACGGCTTCTTCATGGAAGAGCTTATCCAGCTCACAGAAGGGCTGGTGACCCAGCAAAAGCTCATAGAACAGAAGGGGGTGCTTTTTTCTTTTTTCTTTCTTTAACTTGCAGGCTCCTGTAGTACTTCCCATATTTATCCAGAGGGTCCTCTAACCCCCCCCCCCCGTGTTGTTTTAATGGTGCACAAAGGGAGCTGCTTGGTGATTTGGGGGAAGGAGAAATCAGCAGAAATGGCCTTCCCTCTCCCACTTCCATAAGTCGGAACTGGTTATAGGATATCTAGATCTAACCAGATCTGGATCTGGTTTTGCATTTTAATTTGCTGGAACCAGCACTTCTTGATGCATCTTTTCCTTTCCTTTCCGCCTTAGATAGCACTCCTCTTAAAAATTTATTCTACATTGTAAAACAAAAAACCCAGCAGTAAATATGTGCAAATGAATCCATACACACAATGAAGTTAGTGCAATGCAAGAGAGTCATGAAAAGCGAATCACTGAGCAAGTGTGTTTCCCTTTGTACAAGGGAACTTCCCCTTCCTTTCTTCTTCCCATGCACTCCCCCCCCCCAAGAATAAATCTACTCTGGGAGAGAGTCCCACAGTTTTCTGGATTAGATTTTGAGGGTGGGTGGGGGACTGCCAGGGAGAGGAGAGAATGTGGAAGTTAAGATGCACAAGCAGAAGAGCAAGCTTTGGATACAACTCTGTGCAGACCAAAAGCAATTCTCTCCGCTCTTCCTCTGAGAAATCTGCAGAAGAAATTAGAGATGTGTCTGTGTATAAACTCATGGTATTTTTTAAAGAAGTTTATGATCATGAATGGCTGAGTGGATGGACTTGCCCACATTCAGCTAAAAATTAAAGGGTGCCAAGATGTGGTCTTCTTCGCTTCAACATGTCAGTTGAATCATCTGTGAGCAAAAGGAAACACAAGCAGTCCAATCCAAACAGGATCTACCTGTTCCTTGACTGTACTATAATATTTATAGCTGTGAAGGAGACAAATTAGATTGCCATTTATTTGTTCATTATGCATTATTTTGATTAATGGAATTCTTGGGCTCAATCTAACTATCTTAAAAAAAAAACATTTGCAATAAACTATTAATCATAGGGCTAAAAAAGCCAAAGAAAGCAGGCATATTATTCCATATGTCAATGAAATGTCAAAAAGAGGACGTTTAGCTGAAGATACCAAGGTTGGTAGCTTCAGTATTCTTTAGATTGCTACCTTAGCACTAGTACTTAACACTGCAAAGGAAAATTGTCAAGAAAAGAGAAAAGATTTTGTAGTAATATTTGCCTGTGTTTTCCCTTTGATCACATTTTTCTACTCTTTCTCAAACACATGAAAGTCTAGATGTATGATAAAATGTATTCATCTCTACAACCAACCATTGAAATGTTTTCTACTTAAGAATGTTTAGGCAGCTAATGATTTATTGTGAACTTCCTCCCCACCTAATTATCTTCCAAACTTTTTCATTTTAACTTACTTTACTTATTCAAACCTTTATTAGGCATTATACAAATAAAACGATAAAAGAAAAAGTAACATATAAGAGCCTTGAGATATATACAGAAAGGCAGCAGTTGGCTACATACATATATATATATATATACATATAAAATCAGTGGTTTTCCTTGTTAACCTGCTCCTTGGAGGACTGCTACCAAAAACTCGGCTACCCCCGCCGTTACCCTTTGGTCAACGTCGGATAGGCAGAATCCCACACATTCACCTTGTTGGGGCTCCAAACCACCCAAAAGAGGGGACAGCACGCGTTGACGGAGCGTACTGTACAATGGGCACTGAAAGAGAATGTGCTCTACCGTGTCCGGGACATTCATAAAACATCTGCAGAATCTCTTGTTTCTAGGGATGTTTTGATATCTTCCCCTGACAAATGCTGAGGGAAAAACATTCAAACGGGCCAGCATAAAAGCCCTACGTTGGGCTGGAATTATTAATTTGGTGACGTAATTGGCTCTGCTATCTAAGATATTTAAATCATAGAATATGGGCGAGCAAACTTTGTTTACAGCTGTCATAATATTTTGCCTCTCAACATCCTTTAGTCTGGTTAGGATATTATGGAAAATGTATTGCTCATTAGAATTGTACAGGGGCTCCAGCTCGATGCCTAAAGATTCAATCTTTTTTTCGAGGTGCTGATACCATCTTGATTTGTAGGAGTCTTTGAGCAAATCAGCGAGCAGACTTGATGGAGGGCAGCGAAAATGGCAGCGTAACCAGTACTTTATTGAGGTGGACCAGGCCCAATATTCCATTGTGTGTATGCCTATTTCTGCACACATTGTTTCATATTTGATCACAGCTGGGAGTCCAAGAATACGTCTCAGAAAGCTGGAGTGAATCTTTTTTAAATCACTATTATATGCTTGGACCCATAGCGGGATTCCATAGAATATCTGGGATTGCACTTTTGTTTGGAATATCTGATTGGCCGCAGGAATAAATTGATTGCCTTTCTGATAATAAAAACGGGCAACTGCTGATGAGGTGCACTTTGCCTGTTTTATGGCATTTGTGCGATGATTTGCCCACCCTAAATTGCTCTGGAATAAGATTCCCAAGTACCTATAGATTTTCACTTGTTGGATTTCCTGCCCTCTTATTTTCCATTTCTCTAATTTCCAACCATTCGAGAAGACCAAAATTTTTGTCTTCTCGTAATTTATAGAGAGCTTGTTACATTCGCAGTAAAGGATCAGAGAAGATATAAGACGTTTCAGACCCAAGCTCGTTAATGATAGTAGGACAGCATCGTCTGCGTATAATAACAGAGAAACTGGTTTCTGATTAAGTTTAGGGGCATGTGATTCTATTTTTTGAAGGTGATCTGGCAAGTCTGATAAAAATAAATTAAATAGGAAGGGGGCAAGAATACACCCTTGTTTTACCCCTTTCGAGTTTGGGATGTCTGATGAAAGGTGACCTTTGGTGTTAAGTTTGACTTGACAGATATTGGAAGAGTATAAATTTTTTATTAGGATCAATAAGCGCTGATCAATTTTTAATTCTGCGAGTTTCCTCCACAGCTTTGGGCGGTCAATTGAGTCAAATGCACCACGAAAATCTACAAAAGCAGCAAATATCTTAGATTGCCTTTGAGATCTGTATTTTTCAACCAAATGCATAAGTATAAGGCAGTGGTCTAATGTAGAGCAACCTTTGGAGAAACCTATTTGTTCTTTCCCTGGTAAATTTAGATTTTTCATCCAGGTAAGGAGTTTAGATAAAAGGTGCTTAGCGTAGATTTTCCCTATCACTGATAATAGGCTTATCGGTCTATAATTCCTTGGTTCTTTTGGGTCGCCATTTTTAAAAATTGGGATAATTATTGATCTTAACCATATCTCAGGTATGATCCCATATTTATCTATGAGAGTAAACAATTGAGCTAAGGGTTCTGCCCACCAATCTATATAGGTCTTAAATAATTCTATTGGTAGACCGTCTGGCCCAGGAGATTTCCCCGATTTGAAATTTTTAACTATCTCTCTAATTTCCTCTTCTTCTACCCTTGGCCACTCCTGGAGTTTATTGATTTTATTTTTAGTGGTTTCATTTCCTTTAAGTTCACTGTGTAGATTGTTAAATACAGATGTAAAATATTGGGACCATTTGGATTCTGCAATTGGTGGTAGAGTTAGTTGATTTTCGGCTTTCAATCCTCCGTACACTAGGTTCCAGAACGCTTTGTTATTTTTACTCTGAATTGAGTCGAGTAATTGTAGCCATTTTTGGGTTGCATATTTCTGTTTCTTTTCGGCCAGAATGTAATGATATTTTCTTTTTTCATCAAGATAAGAGGGCTCTAGTTTAGTGCGATTATTTTTAAATGTTTGGCGCAGTTTTCTTTTTAGCTGGAAACATTCATCATCAAACCAAGGGCTAGCGCTATGTTTAAGTACCCAAACTTTAGGTGGAGTACTAAGTTCTACGAACATTTGGAAGATTTCATTATAAATTTTCGGAATATCGCTGTAGGAATTAGTGGTCTTTAAGTTGGATAATACTTGTTTTCTCAGGTTGGCTGTAAGTTTTTGCCCCACTACTGCACTCATTTCCTGGGACCATTTTAATTGGGTCATTTGTTTGTATTGAGAGGGTTCTATAATATTGTGCTTGGTTATTTTGGTTTCATCCTTTAAGTTAATAGACAACAATAATGGCTGATGGTCGCTTTCAGTACGCGTTCCGATTTTGAGGTCCATAATCGAATTTATAATATTATAAGGGACAAGAATATAGTCGATGACACTGCATCCTCGGGGGGAGAAGTATGTAAACTCCCCGCTTCTATCGCCTTTTGTTGAACCGTTCACAATCTGCAAATTAAAGTTGTTACATAATTCAAGTAGGCGTAAGCCTTCGTTGTTTACAGCCCTATCTCTGGAGAATCGTCCTATTTTCAGGGCATGTGCGATATCATTGTCAGTATTCCAATTTAGTTTGCTACATAGTTGTTCATTGTTGGTTCCCACTCTGGCATTAAAATCACCTGCTATTATCAATGAGGCATTTGGGTATTTAGCGGTCAAATTTTCTATATAAAAGGTTAGTTGTGACCAATTTTCACTGTTGCTGTTGTTTTTGGATGGGGGGATATAGACATTTACAAGTAGCAAAGTATCTTCTTTTTGGGTTAAAAGTAGGGCTTGTGCAAGTGGCAAGCATTTTTCTAGCTGCTTGATTTCAAACCCTAAGTTGTCTTTGATCATACAACAGAACCCTGCTTTCGGCCGGCCCTTCGTGTTTGTTTTCAATGCGGGTTTCGTATAGGAGGAGAATCCATTGATTTTAATATCTCTAGTTGACCATGTTTCTTGTAGAAGTATTAATTCAAAATCTTTAAAGAAGTTCATTAGGTCTGGGTCTCCGTCTTTGTTTCCCCACCCTGCAATATTCCAGGACAGCAAGCGTAGAATCCGTTTTTGAGTTGGTGGCTGGTTGACAGCATTTAGTCATTCTAATTCTGTTATTGAGTCCAGCGAGGAATTTTGTCTTGTGCCGATACAGCCATTTGTCGCTACTTTCGGTGGGGAACATAATGGTGGATCTTTTAGATTCTTTTTTAAAGTGCGGGAAATTAGAATTTCCTCCCTTTCTTGATTTTCTTCCTTAGCTGTTCCTTGTTCCTGAGAGATTTCTGTGGTTGGTGGACTATTATGGACAGTAGGATTGTTTTCGGTCTCTACTTCCATTTCTTTGGTCTCATTTGATGTCGAGCTCAATGTGTCAGGTTTGTTGGGGGTCATCTTTTGTTCGGGAATGTTAGAATCCTTTGTAGTACTTAAATAAGGGGTACCTATTTCGTTAGGAGCTAGTATTTGATATCTCAGCCAGGAATTTGTGGTCTCATTACTGGAGTTTTTCCTTGTCATTTCATATTTTAAAGGAGGCTGGATTTGAAGCTCTGCATCTATACATTTAAAAGTTCCATTAGTAGCTCTCTTTTTGACTATGCATTTTGGGGAGAGGGCTGGTAGGTGTGAAGTTTGATTGTGTGTTGTTTCTACTGCATTTTGTTGACCTTGTTGGTGGATTTCGATCAATTTGGCCTGTAGTTTCGTCAGTTTACTGAGTATGCTTATTTGTTCTTTATCTGGTAGGTTGGTAAAGTTACTCAGCAGATCTTCTTCTTCTGGGACTGTCCAGTCTGTTGTGTCAAGGGCGAGGCTGTTAATTGATGCTACAATCGCATGGTTTGGGAGCTTGGATTTTTCTTGCGTGATTTCCCGGGTAGCTGGCAGCGGTTTCTCCCATCTACTGGGTTCTTCCACGGGAGTAGGGCAGATATCGGCTTCTGTTGGAATGGCCTTGTTCATCTTGTTCTGTCTTTTAAATGCAATCAATGGTCTGAGTGATATATCTTCAAAGTGTCGACGTGGAATAATTCCTTTCTGGGCTAAATGAGCCTTTTCCCTTAAGATTTCGGTTGGGATTCTATGACTACCAAATCTTAGTAGTACTTTTTTGGAATATCCATCGTTAGTGAGCCTCTTGACTGCTTTTAAGTCAATCCTTCCCCCCTCAAGGCCTAGGAGCAGATTTAGATGATGTCTGGCCCAGAAGGATGACTCCCAGTAAGGTAGGGGCCCTCTGTATGGAAAAATGTGGAGAACAATCTCACATGGCCTCAGTATCAAGTTGACTGAGTGAGGGGGGCTTCCTCTGATTTTTGGCTGGTTTAGAGGTATAAATTTGTATTTGTTCTGTTTATCTCCAGGGCTTGTTAAGGATGGCAAAAAGGGAGTGGGTTGCCTCCTTTCATCTGGGTTATCCAGCTTCTTGAAGATGTTTTGTAATTGTTCAAAGATTTTTTGAACTGTTTGAGCAGTCAGTAGGCAGCATTCCTCCAGCAGCTCCACCTTTCTATCAATTAGTACTTGTGCCTCGGTTATGGGAGTAGTAGCCTTGTCCTCGTTTATTCCTAGGGATATCTCTTCAACTGTCTTTCCATATAAAGAGTTGAGGGAGTTTTTGGGAGGAGATATGTGCTGTTTTTGAGGTAGCAGATACTTATCTAGATTACTCTGTTTGAAACCAGAGGGCTCTGCGTCAGTTTCTGTGTCAAGACACCTGAGTCTTTTGGTTCTTCTCATTGCAGATTCTTCTTAAATCAATGAGATCAGACTTCTAGATAGAGTGATAAAGTATTATTCTCAGGTCGTAATCTCGTTCAATTTTCATTCCGTCCTAGGTGGGCTGCTGCGAGGAGTTTAAAAACTGGGTCCAGTTAGAGCACTCCTTTGCAGTATCCCCCCCCCTTCTTCTCAGTTTGTTAAAACAACTGAGATGTTTGAGGGTCCACGAAATTGAAGGTGGTGGAAGAAATTTGTGGTTTTATGAATTTGTAGTTTTTAGGGTTAAAAGCCCATTAGAAGTCCTTCAAAATCCTTGGAATAAGTTTGTCACGCGGAGTCAAAGAGAGACTGGGAGGGAGTGCCTTAAAGCCCGGAAGGGAATGTCTGAGAGCCTTTGTTAAAACTTTACTAACTTCATTAAGTCCCGGCACCGAGGAAGATGAGATACGAAGTAGTGAGAGGAAATAAAATCCAAAAGAAGGAGAAGAGCCAGCAACAAAGGCATTTAGCTAAAAGATTTCTTTGAGCTCCGATAAGAGCGTCTTACCTCGGCGCCATCTTCTCAAGCCGGCCCCCTGCACTCTATAAGTGCTCCCTTAACAAAGACTTTGTTTTGGAAACCCTGTGATTAATTTGGAAAAAAATGGCTAGTGCAGAGATATTTAGTAGACAATTTTTGAGAATATGCCTATTAATTACCATACTGTAAACATGGTATATTTTTGTACGCCTTTTGAGTTTCGTGGTAAATGCCAGATTATTTTTTATCTAATCTACACACTTTCTCAAACTGTTACTGACCAGTCCCACTGAAAGCAGTTCAATAGCCCAAATCTAGAGCCAAATATGCACTGCATTGTACACATGGGACTCAGCTAAACAGCTGCAAATAAAACATTCTAAGTGTGTTGTAAAGTGCATTACAGTGGTATCTCGTTTTACGAATTTAATCCACTCCAGAAGTCTGTTCTTAAACAAAAACCATTCTTAAACCAAGGTGCGCTTTCCCTAATGAGGCCTCCCACTGCCGGTGCCCTTCCACCATTCAGCTTCCGTTTTTAGACCGAGGTAAAGTTCTCAAAGCAAGACACTATTCCGTGCGCTGCTCCGGTTCGCCAGAAGCAGCTTAGTCATGCTGGCCACATGACCCGGAAGCTGTACGCTGGCCAATAAAGCGAGATGAGCGCCGCAACCCCAGAGTCGGTCACGACTGGACCTAATGGTCAGGGGTCCCTTTACCTTTACCAAGATTCCACCATGGAGGTTTTGGCATGTGGAATTTAATCATATTAATGGAGGGGGAAGATTTTTCCCACATATTTTCACATCCATGTTCCTTCTTTAAAGTGTGAGAGCACAGCCAGAGTGGATATCTAAGTTTCTGCATCAGAGGGTGTTATTTATTAAACCATGACTAGCATGGCTAGTTTCTGGTTAATGAGCTATGATTAAGGCACTAGGCTGTGTTCAGCTGATCAAATGAAACCATGATTTATAGAACATGGCTTAGCATTACATGTGAACCAGTTGACAAGTTACTGCAGTTCTGTTTTGGGATTGCATGATTTCAACCAATCTCAGTTTATTTCCATCACATAAAAAGTAAAAAATTTGCATTATGCTTTGAGACATATGCGTGTTAAAATTGCTTCAGAATGATTGTATTGCAAATAAGAGAAGATAGCCTCTAATGCAACACAATGGAGTTACTGTGGGAGGGGGGCACCTTCGTAATCAGTTTCTGTTCCACCCATAGACAATTTCTTGGAACATTTTCACGTACGGCATGAAAGTTTACTTTGAACCTCTCCCACACTACTTGTGTGCACATTTGAATGTAGTATAAAGGTAGAATGGAATGTGAAACACACCCAACGTAATTATATTATTAGACTTGATTTACAAACATGAGATATGCAAAGACAAATGTAAGCTCTCCCCTCCGCCCACTGATCCCCTTGTGAGGCTTATGGAGGGAGGAGGGAAAGAGAAACATTGGTTGCGTTAGCTGCATTCCATCTGCAAAAACACTGGAATCGACCCATAGACATTTACCAGCCTTTTAAGATGAGGATTAAACTCATCTAAAAGACTCTAGATCACTTAAACAATCACAAGTGACTGTAATTTAATTGGTTTCACAAAACTGACAGTCTTTTTCAGGTGTCATTAAGCTGGATACTCATTTCTTTTAAAAGCCAGTATCTTACAATGAGTCTTGAATGGGCCAGTAAAGGACTCAGTTCTGATCACCTGGGATAAGCATCATTTCCCTACATTCTGAAATGTGGCAGTGGTGCAATTATATCCACAGTGCTAAGAACCACCAAACCTTTACTGAAAACCATTTTAATCTTTCTTTCCAAAGCTATTGTTATGGTATGGAGCATGGAGAAAACCTGGAAATCATGGCACTGCCATAACCAGAACTGACTTTGCTCCAGTGTCCTGAATAGTTATTTATCCAATTAAGAAGTTTATAACAGGAAAACAATGGTGTTATCAGCATGCTGGAGGCATTGAGATCCCTTCCCCACCCGCGAGAATGAACTAGAAGTTGATATTGTGGATAAAGTGCACTTTTGGTTACTGCAGTGAAAAAGATGAGAATAAACACAGTTAAAGTATGCATTTTAATTAACGACACGGACAGGGCAGCGGACACATATGTGAAATGGAAGGACAGCTGTGATAAAACAAGAAACAGAACTGCTGCAAAAGGCCCATCACCTAGAACTAGGAACCCCAGTGTGGTGCTTCATAAGTAATTTCATAAGAACATATCCTTGTACCCGCCATGTACCAACCTAGATGGACTGTTTTGTCCCTCTAGTCCAGTACTGCTCTTCTCAACAGCAGTATCCTTCCAGCATCTCAGAGACTTTTCATATCACATTTTGACTGGAGGTACCAGGGATTTATCCCAGGTCCTTTTCCATGTAAAGTTTGTGGTCTGTCAGTCAGCTGTGGTCTCTGCCCAAATTATTGGGTTGGCTATTGTTTGAGATAAAATGGTGGACATGAGAGACTTGGGACTCAGCTACATTAGTAAAGAAAAGGTGTTTTAAATGTGTTATAACACTGTGACACCAGATGGCACTGTGAAGTTCCATCTTTCAGCAACATGATTTCCCAGTATGAGGTTTACAATGCATTTTCCAGAATTTTTTTTTTAATGTATCTAGATCCAGCTCCAGAATGTATCTAATGCAACACAAGTGTCCTTCTCTTCTTATTTTTTAGAGGTGTTTAACTATATGAACTACCTGCATTTAGAAGTGTTTACCAACAATTATTATTTTCACTGCTTTGAAAGTTTTCCATTACCCCATGGACATTCCTGACAGCCATTGAGGAGAATGGAAACCTTCAACATGATGCTAATTCTTCCCTTGATGAACATTTCCAAATGTTATGGGCAGGATAGGATGAAGTTATTTTCAAAGGCATCCCAGAATCAACATAATATATGCACAGGTCCATTTCCTCACGTGTGTGCTCAGGATCAGGGCATTGCAATCTCTTGTTCCAGATCCTGTGCAAAGAATCCTGGGTGCAGTTCTCCAAGCACTACTGCCATGCTGAAACTAATGGTGGGGATGTTGCAATGGAAAAACTGATAAATTCCTATGATGGGCTGAAGTACTAGCAGAGGCGATGATAAACACACATAGTTTACTCAGTATTTGCCTGAGTGTGTGTGTGTCAGAATTTATTTCTGTGCTAATAAAGGATCACATTCAGAACTTGAAAAAGCAATTGAGCTTGCTTGCACTAGATGTTAGGTCCATGCTATGCATGGATGGGCCAATGGGAACTAGGTAGTCTGGAACTGACTGGAAATAAAAATGAAACCAAAAACACCAGGGAGGAAGAAAAAGCAAGAAACATAACGTCCAGGACAGCATTAGTGAAAATAAGGAAATTTAGAGGACAGCCAGGTGCTTGTCAAGAGAGGAAAACACACCACCACACAGAGTCCACAGAGATTGAAAGATAAGCGTCTTTCAAAAGATAGGAGCTATACAATACTGTGATAGGAATACTCTTCAGAAAAACACGGACTATGGATGAGTTGTACTGTTGCTGCATTTCAGAAATTAAAGTAGTGGGCAGATATGCACTGAAGAACTTATCTAGCGAAACCAGGATAGCAATTTTATATGCCGTTACAAAAACTACCCTCCCTCCCTTCTCAATATATTTTTAGCAATTTTGTTGACATTTGCTAATAAATTGTCTCATTTGTGTAAGGCCTTTCCACAAATTTTAGCATCTAAAACCAAACACAGCACGGTTATTGTTTACTTACACTCTTATCTAACGAGTCAGTGCTTTACTGATGAGTATCACGGTGTAACTTTTTTTTTTCTCCCCAGCTACCACATTAAAAACCAAATACCCAATTAATTGTAAAACATACTTGTTTTGGGGCGTCTGCGGAGGTGGTGTGAACGTCAGTACCTCGGAGTCCATTAGACTCAAATACCACTGTGGGAACAAGGGGGCTTGTTAACAGATTAACATTCAAGCTTCGTTAGTGCGCGTACAATATTCGAGTCCATTACAGATTAAACCACATTTGGGGGAGGGTGGGGAAAAAAGCAGAGACACCAGCTCCTCGCCCGTAGCCGGAAAATACCAATTTACCGTAACACTTACTGTAAGAGAGTGTGCTAATGGCAGCCTAAGGCCATTGCCCTTTTTAATTCAGACTTCAGTGCTGAAGAAAGCAATCACTGACAACATTAATTATCAGTGTATGTGTAAAGGGACCCTCTTCTTGAATTACTTACCATTTGGCCTCTGTCATTTTGCATCAGACTGGCTTATGTATGCATCATTCACACTTCTCCAAAAAAGAAAAAGAAATATTTTTTTAATAAAAAAAACCCTTTGCTAGTCTCACTGTCTCATGTAATGCTATTAAGGTAACTTGACACACTAGCAGCTTCAAGCTTGCTACGTTCTCCAAATCACACAGCTTGAAAAGGGCTGAGATTTAGAATTTTATCATTGTCCAAATAAAATAAAAAAAATAAACCCCAAACCTCTTTCAGTCTGCAGCAAGGAGACAGCAAAACAAAGCTTTATGTTTGGATCAAAAAGGTTCTTTGATTTCAATTTGTGCTGATGGCAAGAGAATTCATTAGCATATTCATTCCAGAGTATTCTGCTCTCTAATTAAAGTGTTGGGTTTATTTTAAACACACACACCAAAACCTTACAAATAAGCTTATTTCAATTGTGCTGCAGTGCTATGCAAGGCATGTGGGGAGGGGGGAGAATTGAGTACCTGAAAAAGAACAAGATCAACGCTAATCAAATATGAAATTAAACAAAATGGGGAATCTTTCTCTTTACAAAAATAAAAAATCAGGTTAGCAAAGGAAATTAAGAGCAAGGCGAAATATTGTAAGTAAGGGCTTCTCCCACCCGCTTGATGGAATGGTAAAGAAAAATGTACCTGTGTGAGACCTCATGTGAGTTCTGAGGTGGCTTGGTTGGGTGAAACCCTTTCCACACTCTACGCAGAGATAGTCTCCTTGGCGTGTTTGTGTCCTAAGCATCCCTATGGTGGAGAGAAGAGGGGAGGGGGGAGAGAAGCGAGGAGTAAGGGAAAGTTGAGAAGAAAACATTATGCCAGAGGAAAACATCATTAGTATGTCTAATGTGTCATTATGTGAGGCTACCTTCAGGCCCTGGATGACAACTGTCAGCCTTCATCTAGGCACCGGCTGACAGGCCAGGCACACACAGGACGGCAAGTATGCATAAATTACATTGAATTAAAAAATGCTCCCCATGATGTGCCCGCACCAGGACTGGCATGTCAGGTGTGCGCTTTTCATAGCAGCTGGATCTACTTTTCAGCCATCACCCAGCTTTGTCAAGCAGTACATCAGGCAAATCAAAGTGACTCCAGCGTGGCGGAGACAAGTCACATGGATAATAGGAAGTGAGTAGAACCAGAGCCCGACTGTCCCCCCCAGGCTGCAATACCTTGGAGACAAATGCAGAGTGAGTGGAGCCATCACAAGCTGATCAAACCTTTAGCCCTGCCTTACCTGCCTGCTGGTGCTGCTTTGACCCCAGAGCTCTGAGGCACAGGCGGAAGACATCTGTGAATCAAAGTGTCATTACGGACATTTGGAGATAGTAGCAACGCAGCAGTCCTCTGCCAGCTTTTGATAAACATGTTTTCTAGGCCATTAGCATTTGTGGAAAAATGACTCAAACCTCTTCTTTTTTCCCAAAGGTCAGTTTACAGTATCTGACTTAAAGGGCTGGTCTTTGTCTTTTACGGCTGATCAAAAAGGACACGTTTGACTTTTATTGGGTTATTTATTTTCTCAAAAATATTTGAAGCGTCTTCTTTGCTATTTTGGTTAGGCAGCATCTTCAAAAGGGGTGGGGAAAGGTTTTTATTTGCCATTAGCATGTCATGCCTTTTAAAAGAAAAAATCATTTAAGGGGCTGTTGCTGAAAATTTTGAACCCATCAAAACGCTGCGGTGGTGAGGAGGAGAGGGGGATCAAGGGTAGAATAACAGAATTTATCTTTTTAATTTTCTTTTATGGAGAGATAGAGATATAATTAAAAATAGGCATCATCTGCCTTGGCACATTGAAACTGAAAATGTTTCATTGTGGAACATCCAAGTGGTAGAAAAGCCATCCAGACATTACAGAAGTAAACACACATGTACACTTTAGGGCAGCGCTAATTATGGATCGCTTGTGGCCAACAAACCACAGTCCAAAACCATGGCTAGAATTTGGCCTTGTATTCACCCAAATCCATTATCCTGTCTTAATTCTAGCTCATTCTGGTGCTCCAACCCAGCTGCCCAAGCTGGTTAGAGAGAGGCAGGGGGACGGCGGGGGGGAGGAGCTGCTCACATGGGTAAATGATTTCTGCTGGCCCTTTTCCAGATCTTCTCTCTATCCCCTCCTCACAGACAAGACCCGCCTCTCTCCCCACCTCCAGTCTGCATTGCAGCCTTGCAAGGAAAACAAAATAAAATCAAGGGATGGCAGGCAATCCAGAATTCAAGCTGAAAGTAATAACGGACTGCAAAACTCTGTGGGTGGGTGTTAGGATTTTAAGACTTTTTAAAGGGCAAAACTTCTCACATTTTTCAAGAAGGGGTAGAGATGAGGCAACATAGAGCTGCAGTTTCCCTTTTACAAGAAATAAATGGTGCCATTTTCAGCTGCGGCAGAGGTACGGTATGTGGCAACAACACCTCACTGCAAACGGAATGGCCCAGTGGGAACTATGCCGCATCATGGCATGACTTTCAATAAAAAAGGAATGGCTGTTCCTACTGGTCATATCCAAAGTATATTCTAAACCCAGTTCTCAGAGTTTGTTTCCACTGGGAGAAGCATGTGCAGAATAGGGGTTACCCAGTGAGTTCTGAGGACCTGGATTGTAACCCGGGAGTCAAATGGGGACAAGTTGTGCTTTGAGCTCCAGACATCTGCTTCACCAAGGGGAAGCAAGGCCGGCTCTACCATGAGGTAGAGTGAGATAGCCACCTCGGGCAGCAGATGCTGTGGGGGCAGTGAGTGGACAGAGCTGTGTGTGCATGTGTCGTGCAGCCTGTCCTACACCCCCTAAACAAACTGTTCTGCATGGATTAAAAGCAGGGTGCATTCTGAGGCGGGACGCGGGTGGCACTGTGGGTAAAACCTCAGCGCCTAGGACTTGCCAATCGTCAGGTCGGCGGTTCGAATCCCCGCGGCGGGGTGCGCTTCCGTTGCTCGGTCCCAGCGCCTGTCAACCTAGCAGTTCGAAAGCACCCCCGGGTGCAAGTAGATAAATAGGGACCGCTTACTAGCGGGAAGGTAAACAGCGTTTCCGTGTGCTGCGCTGGCTCACCAGATGCAGCTTGTCACGCTGGCCACGTGACCCGGAAGTGTCTGCGGACAGCGCTGGCCCCCGGCCTCTTAAGGGAGATGGGCGCACAACCCTAGAGTCGGACACGACTGGCCCGTACGGGCAGGGGTACCTTTACCTTTTACCTGCATTCTGAGGCACTGTATTCACTGTAAAACATATGAGTTTCACATTGACAAGCTGTTATATAAACGGCTCACCAAAGAAAGTTTACAAACCACTGCTCCATGGGGATCTCATAAATGTGTGTATGAGGTGTATAAATAGTGTATATGAGGTACTTTGAACCACCTATCCAAACTCAAAGGCTACCTTCTGAAGCCCTTCTCTGGGTGCTCCCACCAAATGCAGGGGAAATAGGCAACTGCTTTTCACTGATGTCACACGGATTGTAGAATGCCTATCTCAGATATGCTCATGTGGCCCCCATATGTTGGTCTCTTTGGCGCCAGATGAAGACTTTTTTCATTCTGCTAGACTTTTTTGTCCTTTAATTTGAAAAATATGTTGACGCTTATAATATCCTTACACTGCTACTCTTCCCTGTTGTTTTCTCTGTGGCTTTTGAAATCCATTTTAGATTTTACTTCATGTCTTATTATTATATTATGGTTGTTGACCTCCATTTTGTGAGCTGCCAAAGGAGCTTCAGCTACTGGGCTGTACAGAAAAAGCAGTTAACATATGAATATATGCACAATGTGCTACATAAATATATACTATTATCTCACCACGAAGCAGTGCTGGAGGGCAGAAAGCAGCCAATCAACTGGTCTTAAATCACACAGAGGAGAAACACTATTAATTTATAACTAATGTTAACAATCCCTTTGCAAAAATCTGGTTATATACCTTGAGAGTGTGTTTTGTCAACCATTGATGAGAAAAAACATTTTCAAGGTTTTTATGCACAAGGGTTTATGCAGATCACAATGACACCTTTGTGGAATTATCTCTCAAGATAAATTATATAATATTAGGAGTGTATATATGTATATAAATATTAGTCACTTTTATTTACATAAATTTCAATTTCTCATCATACGTAGGAATTTCTGTGAAACCACATGGGGAAATTACCATGCTGCCAATGTCACATTTAATACTATGATAGCAGTAAATAACACTAACAGTAAAATAGAAAAATAACCTCCACAGATTTGAGGCCCCTGGTTTTTGTTGTTCTAGTTTTTAGAAATTCTTAAGCAAGCATCAAACTGCTGAATGCCTGACATAATACAAATGCTAATAGCTTGCACTGATATTCTGGCAGTACTTGTAACTATTTCTCTGCGGGATTGGGAAATCACTGTGTTACTAGAAGGAAACAAAACTGTGCACTTCTCTCTTGAGAATAGAAGGCCAATTTAAAATGTAAAAGCCAAAGCTCCAAACCTGCCCCAATTCCACTGCATACTAAAGCATTCATAAGGGAATGATCTACTGGGGCCAATAAAGCTCTACTGCAAAAGAGAAATAAACCGAATATTCAAAATTAGAAGATGAATAATGCTCCTGCGTGTGAGAGAGAAATACAGAGAGTGAGAAAGAGAGAGAGAGATTGTATGTGAACTACAAAAAAGCATTCTTTGCTTACAATGTAATATTGTGACCCACGCTGGCAAACACATGCTAAAATAATTCCAAATTTCTACTAATTATAATCTGTGGGTTGGGTAGAACTATAATCACTCAACTATTCTTCTGAATGAAACCTGAATGAAGCTACTCTTGTCCAAGCAAATTTAGTGTGTCTAAATATCTGCACCAGCACTTGCTTCAGAGATCAGAAAAGAAAACGAAAGGTAAACTAAAACACAAAAGCAACCATTTGAATTCCTAGGATTTATTGTTGTTGTTGTTGTTGTTGTTGTTGACAAAAATGTGTGTGAATGGGGAATGCAATGCCCAATGAGTATGCATGAAAGTCTGGCAATAGAGTGCCAACAGTGCTGTAGGAAATATCCTAATAAATAAACATTTTGCAATTCCACCCTACTTCTAAAAACAATGTAAAGGTAAAGCAGCCCTCCTAATTCGTTTTAACAATTTTTACATTTTCTCACAAACTGAATGTCAATACTGGTGTTCTGAAACGTGTTAAAAGGCTACCTAAAACCTTTCCTGCCCACAGACTATTTCCCACTTTCCTTTCTTGTTAAGAATTTAATTTTTTTATGATTGGCCAGGGGTATCTAGTGTTTTCAATCTAGATTAGGGGAGCATGTGAAGTGCCAGCAGTAGGCAGAATGGCCAGTCTAATGGCCAAGACAGGAGCCTGTGATTAACAGCTCAACATGGCACACATATCCCAACTCCAGGAAATTAAAGGGTGGCCTGTGGCTAAGCCAAGTTTCTGTACCCAGATCCAGAAGCATGGTTGCACCAGCAAGTTTAATGACATCATCATCAACCATCTGGTAGCCATGTGTGGTTGGAGCCTGCATGGCCTTTTCTACTTGTGGGAAGCTAGAATATGGAACTGGTGGGGTGTAGAATTTGGGAAACATTACATGGGGTGGGGTGGGAGTAGCCGCAGTATGGCAGTATAATCAGCATCCAGGAGTCACATGAGCAGAACCCATACTGTACCTCTTCCCCATGCTGTAATTGACCATTTCAGAAATGGGACAATGTTGCCATGGGGGGAAGTCAAAATGTAGGCTGATCCCCATGCCTGAAGATTCTGGTGTTATTTTGCAACGTGGGGGAAACTGTGTAGCAGTGGTTCCAGAATTATCAGGTGGCCCATCCTTAAATACGTTTTTTAAAAAAGCAAAAAACAAGCTGTGTGTTTTAGCCATAATTCATTATAGCACCCACCAGATACTGCTCTCCAGCCCTTTCCAAACAATTGCTAATGACTCTGCTGTATTATTGCATTCTTTCACAATTGTCAAAAATTAAAAGCCTGTGCCTTACTCAGGACTATATTTATATCCACAACTGCCCAAGGTCATTCTTTCACCTCTTTGGTCTCCATTTTTTGGAATACACTTCTAAAAGCCTTTCTACTCAATGTTGTGGTTGTTGCTTAGTCGTTTAGTCGTGACCGACTCTTCGTGACCCCATGGACCAGAGCTACTCAATAGACAGGTATAAATGAGGGGTGTTGAGATGTGTGTGCGTGTGTGTGTGTGTGTGAGAGAGAGAGAGAGAGAGAGAGAGAACAGAAGGAACTTTTCTAAGGACATCTTTTAGATTTATCTAACTAACAGTTAGTTAAAACTTTCTTATTTAGCTGGTAAGGAATAACAGCTATATTTAGCTTGCTAAGAGAATTAGCAATGAAAAGCCTTAGGATTTCTCAATGGATGTTTACACAAGGGCAATGAACAAAAGGAAGCAGATTTCCGTATCAGTTTATACACACAGAATCCCATAGGAAAGTCAAATCCTTGAAGATGAGGTACCTGCTATTCCCTTACCCATTTACTCTCTTCTCTCATGCATGACCATCTGCATCTGTTGTTTTATTATTGTCTTTATGTTGTGAAATAACTCATTGTACACAACTCTGACATTCCAAATAAAATGGGCAGGATGAAATATATTTTAAATAAAACAAATAAATAAAATGTGTCAGTTAAGCTTCAACTTGGAGAAAAGGTATGCTTAGTATTATCATGAGGGACAGCACCTCAACATGCCTAGCTCAGACCCTTAGCTTCCTAACCGAGCACATGTACCTTTGCCTCTGCTCCAGGGCTTCCTTTGCCACACCACTTTTTAAGTGTATAATGTATGGCTGCCCCAGTGATGGAGGATGCTGCCATAGGTAAACCACCATTGATTTCTCTTTGTTGTTTTCATACAGTGGAAAGATTTGGAGGCATGCAATATATTCAAAATAAAGCACCAATAATGGCATACTAGTTGCTAGTAGTGATCAGTGATAGATTTTGGAAGTACAAGGACATGAGACAAATTACCTATTTTTATTTCCTGTTTTTATGTTGTGAACCACTATACTGATGAACAAACTAACAAATAAGACACAAACTCTGGCTCTGCTGGTAAATCTGCATTCTTGCCCTACTGACACCCCCCCCACACACACACACCTTAAGCACCAACTGTGCTCCCTATGACTTTCCTTTACTCTGCCTCCCCCCATTTTTAAATCAAACCCTAAATCGCAATGCACAGCCTTACCAGTGCATTCAATAAAGCCTGTTTCCTCAAAGACTCTTCCACAAAGAAAAGAAATATTAAAAATCTTAGTTCTTTGCACTGAAGACTAAGAACATTTGTATATCTACCTTCTGCTGAGAAACATGTGCGTAGATGGAACTTTCACCAGGATCAGCACCAGAGAAAGGGGAGCATTGGCACAGTGCTGACAAGGGGCTCCCACCCTCCCAACACCCCCTCATCACTAGGGCCAGGAGCTGAACTTGGTTCACATTCAAAGGCTGCTGAAAAGCATCCAGGGCTGGATCTACACTGACCTGTTTAACGCTATTTGAACTGTAAGATATATTGTTCTAAAAGGTCACAGAGCATACTTGTAATTTAAATCCCCTTTCTTACCTTGTTGTTGGTTTATTTTTGTCAAAACACGGCTAATTGCTCTGCAGCACCCTCTGGTGTCGCATTTTAACAACAAGAATGTTAAAAGCAACGCATCATTTGTCCCTCTGCGTTACCACAACCCTTCCTTAACCTTTTCCTAACGTTAAAAACATAAGTGTAGATCCACCCCAGGATTCTGGTGCAAAGGGCAGTGAATGATGGCATGGCCGGCTATACCATTGAGGGTCTCTTCCGAGCCCCAATTTCCAAATTCTCCAAGCATCACGTTCTCTAAAAGGTATGTTTATTGCACACAAAATAAAAATGCCATGGAATTTGCACCAATAGAACTTAACAGGACTTATTCCCAGGGAACTAACTGGAGTAAGGTGGGGATAGTTAAAACAGGGGAGGTAATCTGTTTAAACATGGTGATTAATACACAGCGTTTTCACAAATCCAAAATGTCAGCGATAGTCGTTAACTTAGCAAAATACCATGGAAAAGCAGTTATTAGAACTCTTACCAGCATGGTCCACTACAGGGCTATTGGCACCCCATGTTTGGTAGAGAGTGGCGAGATCCTTGGGAATGGAGGTCTTAAAGATGTTCAAAATGTCCAAGCACTTCTCGTGTCCTTCCGACGGTGGCTCCTGTTTGGTGGAATGTACAGGTGGGAGAGGCCCTGCTGTGTTAGGCTGGGGCAGCATCAGAGGACTTGCTCTGGACCCTGCTTTACAATTGACCAGAGCCCTCCCCTCATTCTCTTTCTTGGTGTTCGGATCTTGCTGAGGCACAGGTGGGTCTTCTTGCACAAGGTATGGCTCAGCTTTACACGGGGGGAGGTACTGAGGCGGAGAGTAAAATTTGGCCTTCCCTGGTTCTGAAGCGCAATGCTTGCTTAAAGGGACAAACCCAGCACTGACTTGGGGAACGGTATACTTCTCAGCAAGTTTGCTGTTGGAGGGCTGCGAGTTGGGTTTAGAGACAATCACCGGGGAAGGCGCCAAACTTACGCCAAAGCTCCCTGCCTGCAGCAACTTGGAGTTTGCTTCGTATTTTGCTTTCAGTTGGGGCTGTTGGGATACTGTGCTGTTTTGCTCATGGGTGTGGTTCAGTTTGGGCTGCCTGTACCCATCAGTGCCTGATGACCGTGGACCATAGCTACCAGTGGGCAGTGGCGCATCCTTCTGCATAGTCCCGGGCTTAGCAGTCATAGCAGAACCAGAAGAATTATTTTTAGATCCCGGCAACCCACTTGGCACCTGAAGGCGTGTGAATCTGCCGACAGGCAAAGGCTGGCATTCTTTACCACCAAGAGCAGGAGGGGGTCCGGTGCGGCCACTTCGTGCCATGAAAACGGCGTTGTGTTTTATACTCTTGAATCCATTTTGAAGAACCCAAGGGGGAGCCACAGAGTTACAGCTGACCTTGTGACAAATTCTTTTGTGCATCCACAGGACTTCTGGGTAATAGGTCTTATGACTGCAGTAAGGGCACGGGTGGACAATCAAAGCAGCCTGTAAGGTTGAGGTAAAACTCGTATTGCATGAATCAGCCCTGCTTGACTTCTCACTTAGATCTAATGGAATCTTCTCTGGGAAATCTGCACTGTCAATGAACACAGAGTCTTCACACATATCAGGAGGATTCTCCTTAGAGCCCTTGCCCAGCGGGGTTTGCAAATCTAGTCTCACATCAGAATACGTTGGACAGAGTCTAGAAGCAAAGTCAACAGTCCTACTGGAGCAAGGGAAAATGTGGCTTTGCTGAAATGCCGATTTCTTTAAATCCAGGGAAATTTTGCAATCCACATATTTTGGAAAGGGTTCTCTGGTCTTGTTTTCTGGTATAGATGCCACCAAAGACAGCTCTCTTTTGGATTCACTGGTGTTGTTTTCTCTTGTAATGTTTCTCCCATGGTTGAACTGTAGGGTTGCCAGAGGTGCTTCTTCAGAAAAACTGCAGAGGTACGGCTTTTTACCTGGAAGGCACACATAAAAACAGAAGTACTATGAAGACAAAACACATGCAAGATGCAGGTTTTCTAGATAAATATCAGAGAATGGGTAAAAGCTTCTATGGGTTGGACAAATTCACAGCATGCCACTGCAGCCCCACAGGTGGGCGATTCTTATGCACACAGTGAGCCCCCACCCTCCACAAGACTTTCCCACCTATTGCTTTCCGCTCAAGGAACCACCACTGAAAGGAGCTGGGAAACAAACAAGTAGTGGATTTCTGTGTGCACTGCTTATTGCAAAAGTACAAATACCCCATTGACACAAGCCCACAGTGAAGCTATCATCATCATCATTACTATTCTTACTACTAAGACATCTGTTAATCACTTTATAGAGAAGCCTCTAAGTGACTTATTTGGATAAAATGCAAACTGATAAAATCAAGTGAAAACCAGACACTTTAAAGCAATATGAAATTCCTTAAATGGTCATCCCATTACACAATCAAAATGCTAAGTCCTTCCCCACCCCACTACAAGATGAGCTCCAAAGAAGAGGCTTAGCTACTGAAGGCCTGAATAAATTTAGGCCTGGGACCTAAATATTTATAATGATGGTGCCAGATGGGTTTTCCTGGGGAGAGTATTCCACAAACTGAGGTGGGGAACACATCACTGAAAAGGCTCTTTCACATTCTCGTGTAGCCACCGTCTGAATCTCCCATGGAAGGGGTACATGAAGAAGGATCTAAGACGATGGCCGGAAATGAAAAACAATTTGAAAATCGTTGCAAGCTAAAATCGAAGACCAAAGAGCAGTTCACAGAGTCCTGTGGGCTCATTTTTCCTCAGGGCAATTTTTCACAGATACACACCTGCATCAGATAACACGGGGAACATACAGTGTGGGCAAATGATACACACATTTTGCCAGTGATTTCTGCAACCACGCTGCAACCTAAATACCATTTAGGAAATACCAACCAGAGAGGACAGTTCACTCAGAGAGAAAAACAACCCAAAACCACATGAGCCAGTCCTAAGGCTGTACTTACTTTCCTTTGTGTAAAACAAGCCCAAAGGATGCCCCCAACCAGCTCACAGGTCCTTGTATGATCAGTGGAAACAGTTGGTCCTGGCAAGTATTAACCACTCTCAATTCCAACCTGATAATTGCCACCTGCCCAGATTTTAACTTGTCTGAATTAATTTTAAAATGTATTTTAATTAATTGATGTCTGTTTTTATGTATATTGTGTTGTTTTTATGATGTTAGCCACTCTGAGCCTGGCCTCGGCTGGGGAGAGCGGGATACAAATTATTATTATTATTATTATTATTATTATTATTATTATTATTATTATTACTTCTGTTCTGCTGCTCCATTTCTAGTAGTGGGCAATACATTCCTTGAAGGCCAGATCTGCTGACCCTGTGGCTCCTGCTGCCTGAGGAGGTTAGTCGCCTCACCTTGCCTCATGGATGGGCCTGGCCCTATGGCTGGTAATATTCATGTTCCACATATATTCCATGTTCTTAGAACTACTGAGATTGCAAGAATCAGATCGTAAGTGGTCTTTTCTGTATCTGCATCTCCTCTCTGCATCAACTCTAAAAGCAAGTGTTTTGGAAAGTCAAACACATCACTGTTGCTTAGTATAACTTTGGTACCACAGGCAGTGTTCCAACCCTGCCAAATGTGATCTGTTTTAGGCTGAGTGTGGGTTTAAAAAAGAAAAAATCAGTGTCTCAACTTCGATTTAATTTGGCCTCAACTCCAGTTCAGGCAAAAAGCCTTAAGCCTTTGTTTAATTCTGAGTAATTAGCTTAAAAATAACCCATGGATTTGCTGTCTAGCAGGGTTGAATACTCACTCGGTAAAGATCATTTTCTTTTCAAATTCTCAATGGGACAAGGTCCTTTGTATTTAAAGTGTTTTTTCCTGTTTTACAAGAAGTTAAGACTTCCTGAAAGCACATGCCCAGCACCGCTAGTTAAATCGACACTTGGAATCAAAAGAGCTGCCAGGGATTGTGAAATTTGACACTGCACATCTGTGTTATTTTTAAAGCACATCTGTCGCAGTTAAATGTTTTGAAGAATTCTACGTCTTTCCTACCATGGTGCAGTTAGTTTGCTTAAAAAACCTAAATAATCAACAGAAGTAAATAACTAACACTCCCGATCAACTGCAATACAGTAGAGGAGACTGACCCTTTCCACTAGGAGTCATTAGTTTCAGTAATACAGGCTTCCTCTAGACTTTGGTGCTTTACAAGGTTGGGAAATCACCTGCCATCAGAGTGACAGCCAAGAATGGCTGAAATCCTGTACACACTTAGCAGCCTTAGAGCCATATGATTCCACTGCAATTTAAGCAGCTTTAACTGTGCACAGAATCATAGCCTTCCATGCAGATCGCAGAAATACAGACTTTAAAAACTCACTAATTTCTGCCTAGTACTGCATGCTTTTCTTATTAATTTTCAAAACAACTCTACAGCTTCAAACTATTGGCCTGGATGTGTGTGTATTTCTTGCATGCTCCCTAATTTAAGAAAACTCTGCCAGTAAAAAATAATAAAAATAAACTAGCATACAACTAACCAGCATACGCCCTACTTTTGTGCTAGTTTTCTACTTTCAATGAGTTTCCCTGTCCCCATATGAGAGAGTTCAGAAACATGGGTGCCTAAATGCAGTCTAATCAGATACAATCACAACTCCTCACAACTCCACCATCTCATTTGCCTGTTTGTGTAAACTAGGCCTCAGGAATCCAGCTGTTCCAAGTAGTCTTTTCCACACTATTTCCACATTGGATCTTGGTTTATGATTTTAATGTCAATATCTGGACTAACATGGTGCCCTACAGATATTGTGGACTACAACTCCCATCAGCATGGCCAACAGCCAGGAATGATGAGAGTTGTAGTTCAAAATGTTTGCAGGGCACCATGTTAGCTAACCCTGATCTACTCGTTTGGAGGAAACCAGCAGCTGAAAAGAATGCCACATTTTTTTATATGGTAAATTATCAGCTTTTACTGAGGCAATTTATTCCGGAAAGATTTTATATGAGAAATGCCTTGATACTTCCCAAGCCAAAGCCCCCCATTTTTCCCTAACTCCCACAACTCATCCTTGATGTCAAGTAGTTGCTGGAGGTGCTGCAGAGAATATTTTTTTAATGAACTATTTTAAGTGTGCCCCGGGTAGTATGACTCAGAGTTCTCTTTATTGACCAATCAAGGGACCTACGAGCAGAAAAGAGTTGATAATGACATGGCACAGGGGGAAATGTACTGGCTTGGAGCATGTGGAAGTTTAGATTATTTTAGGATGCAGGGTTTAACTATATGAGGCTAAGAAATTCTGCCTTGTGAGGGATACAATTCTGGAGTGGGTGTGGAATTTTCCCAGCCACTTTTAGTAGGGTACATTTAGTAGGATACATCCCCACACCCCAACTTACCTATTAAGGCTGAGGATTTCAGTATTCGGACACTATTTCCATAATGTCAGTCCTACGACTTTCAGGTCATTCATGCCAATGGGCAAACTTACTCAGTGGGGAAACCTAATGCTACTCATTATGCCCAGACAGAGGAATAATATATAAATCTTTATTGCAGTCCAAAGACCCATAGAACAATTTCAAAACAAAACACAGTTAAGACAGCCAACCACAAAAGAGAGAGGAACCAAGGCGGTCATTTTGTTTTTTCTCGAGCTTGATGATATTTGTTTCTTTCGACTTCTGAAAGAAACTTTGCCACGGCCAGTGTAATATCATTAGACCTGTCATCCAAAAGTTGTTTAATATGGGAGGCTTCAGATTTTCCTGGCAGATTTGCCAGTAGGGGTTTGATCAGTTGGTCCCTTGCTTGCTCGTACTGCCCACAATGCAGTAAGATACGCTTCATGCAATCAACGTCCTGAGAACATAAACAAAGCCTATTCTTAAGGGATGCCTCTCAGTCTACCATTTAGCACTTCTGAAGGAAATAAATTTAGTCTGGCTTTGGTAAATAAATGCCGATAGGTTGGAACAGACAGGTTCCTAAGATATGAGGGTATCTGTAAGTCGTACCCATATTGGATTCCTGCTGCTACCGGGCCACAGATTACATGAGATCGAGATTGCAGGTTGCTATGTGAAATGTCCCAAAGCCTTTGCCTCAGGGATTCAAGAGCGGTATCATAGCCCAGAAGAAACAAGAGGGATGGTGGCAGTCCAATCGAGGTGGCTTTTCTGGCCATAGTTTTCAGCCATGGGCTGATAAACTCGACAGAGGAATAACTCATCAAGCTACATCTGTAGGACAAGGTATGCCAACCACTGTTCCATTGCAATACTAGTGCGCAATACTTGATGAGATGTTGCAGAGATGCTGGAGCCATAGAAAAGTTTAGGAGCAACACTTTGAGAGATTCAACAAACATATCCCTTAGCACTTTTTATGTGTGATTGTGGTAAGCCACAATCTGGTGCAACCTGAAAATTACTAAATGAGAGAAGCAGGTCATTCTGCTGCACTAAGCATTTAGGGAAGATTTACGGCAACCTTGCTCATCACAGGATAATTGCAACTATTAGCTATCTTAAACCAGCAGTTGTGGTTCAAGCTTCCTTACCATGTGAACATAGTTACCTGTCAGCAAGGGTAAGCTTGAAACATACAATCAGCTAAGGTGGTGGTTACGGTCTTGCAGGACGGTGGTTCATATAGGTCACCTGGCTAAATGGGATGCCTGAATTGTGACTGGGGTTCCTGTTGCACGTGATATTTAATCAATCTCACACCACCCCAGCTTCCTCCTTAAATTGATATTGCACATGGTTTTGCAGCATATTTGGCTGCATTTTTTACTATGTTCGCATTTTTAAAAACAGCTTGCACACAAAAAAAGGAGGGGGCTACCGACACAGTAAATGCATATAAATAATAACATGTTGTTAGACATTGTGTTTCGCAGGGTTGTGGTGTTTATTGCTTGGTTGGCACTGTGAATAATTTGACACTGCTGCTTATAATGTAGAACATATAATGTGCTATTATCTTTTACTGTGTATTACACATGCACATGCACACTATCACACACACACAACAACAACTTCTAACATTTTGCATTTTGTGGATATCATGTTATACACTAGGTTGCTTATTATGTCACTACATTGTAAATCGCTCTGTTGGCTTTTGACAAAGGGTGGGATGTAAATTTCTTAAATAAATAAATATTAAATAAATGAATATCCAAAGTGGGCTCTGATGTCTTTTAGAGTGACACACTGATGGAAGCCTAGTTAAGTCAAACAAGTTGGGCCTAGGCTCATTTTACTGCTCAGTAAAAGTGAATGAAAAGAAAGTCTGACCTACTTAAGTGTAATGCCACAAAGAACCTCAGAAGATTTCCTAGCTGTTGAACAAGCATTTCTGCTTTGTATTACATGGCTTTTGGTTATTATTACATTTTATTGCTAGACCTCTGGCTCTGTTTTGATTGGTGATGCTGCCTGCAAGATTTTATATTTTGCTGTGTTATCTCAGAAGATGGGAAACTAATACAGATGGCTTTTATTGGCAGCATGATATTAAAAATGAAGGGCTTTAATGCATCCAGAAAACCTGGTTAATACTTACATGAATCTTGTATTTTAAAATATAAAAAAAATAAGCAAAATATTGTAAAGATATCAGATTACCCTAGTTGCCTTTCAATTCTGGTTGTGTTTGTTTGTTTCCTGTCAGTGTATTTCTCCAAGTATACGTTTAAAAGACTCTAGTTTGTTCCACTTTGCTGAAGACATGCTTCTAATTTATTTATTTTTTTAATCTAAATGCCATCAACTGTAAACAGAAGCTATCATTTTCGATAACTTTAAGCAAATTATTTGGAATTCAACTGGATAAAAAAGGAGGGTGTATTTTAAATGTGTTTGTCTTTCCTTTCCCCTCCCCAATGCAAATGTGGAACCAAATAGTCAGTCTTAGAACTATGATTGAGAAATTAATGTTTGGACATTCAAATTTTATTTTTAATAGAAGGGAAGGACATAAAGGTTATTTTGCTCAGCCCCTTGCATTTAATAATAATAATAATACTTTATTATTTATACACTGTCCATCTGGCTAAGTTTCCCCAGCCACCCTGGGTGGCTCCCAACAGAGTATTAAAAGCACGATAAAACATCAAAAACTTCCCTACACAACAGCATCCATATATAACGTGTTGGCCACTCAATATTCAACAGTATTATAGCCCTCACCTGATACTCATCTTTAAGAAACCAGAGAGAGCAAAATGAGTCCAGTTAGTTTACCCAAGTCATTATAGAATGAGAGAAGATACACAAACAACCTATGCAAACTCTATAGCAGCAACAGAACACCTGTGGTTGGTTGCATTGCTGCTGCTTACCAGGAGGTAGACGATGAGGTCAGCACAGTGCAAAGGCACTGGCGAGAGCACTTGATTGGCTCTGCCAGTGCGTTTGCACGACACTGACCTTGTACTTCTTGGTAAGCATCAGCAACATGACAAACTGGGGGTTGGGTGAGTGCAGAGCCCCGCCATACTACCCACTACGTGTACTGCTCTAATACTCAGAATAACTCAGCAAGTCCCCAAACTAATCAATCACTTTTCACTGATCTAGACCACTTTTACTGATCAGAGGGATCAGTATCATTTAATTTTTAAAAAACTGGACTTCATTATGAGAAACAACGCTGCATCCGAAAAGCCCAATACCTTCTGATCTTGATTATGATCTTAATAGCCATCTTTTGGTGTTCAGGAGCAGGATTACATATGTTCATCTTGATAAAAACACAAGCCCAACTGAGATCTATGAGACTTACTCCCAAGTAAGTGAGTACAAAATTGCAGCCTAATAGTTAACAACAATTGAGAAGAAATGCAGTTAAGAACGAACTAATCTTGAACCTTTCTCTACAGTGAATCATAAATATAGGTATCCACTGTATAGCAGGGCTGGGCCCACAGATATAAAAGGTCTCCATTCATCTTCTATAAAGACGGCATATGTTCTACTGCTTTAGCTGCCTTTGTTTATAGGATGTTTGTTTTATTGTACTGTTTTGGCACTGCTAGTTTTATTTCACACGGCTGCATACCACTCAGATATGTAAAGAGCTAAAGGTTGAGTTAGAATTATTATCGATATTAATATTAGTAATAATATTCAAACATGCCTCCATTCTACACAACCACCTGTGCTATTTTGTAATTCACTATCCATACCTTATATAACCCTTGTGGAAATTAGATCCAAGTACATTTTCTGCCTAAATTATTTTTGTTTCTTATTTTTTTTACAAAAAAATTCTTTAGGTATTATTTTACTCCAGTTCTAGGATAACCAATGCTTGCTTCAACTATCCCTTTAAACCCCCACAGTCCTTAAAAAACAAAACAAAACACAATACTACAACAAATGAGCAAAAACAGGTGACACACACAAAGCCAAAAGGAATTTACAACTCATAACATATTTGAATCTTAATCTCTCTAGCATTGTCTAAGTGGACACCTGGTGCTTGTGGAAAATAAAAAGCACTAAACTCTTACAATTTGGGCAATGGAAAACATGAATGGACAACCAGCAGACCAATTCAATAATCTGTTCTGTTCCGGGCTGCAGGCAAGTGTCTGCTCCTTTGTTCCCAAATGCTGACTATGCTAGGGTTGCATTCTGAGACCACTGGGCTTTATCAATAAAATTATTTCATTTTCAAGAATAACATTTTCAGGAAAACGAGACCTTTCTTCTTCTTTAACATAAAACTCTGGAAATCCTTCCTGCAAGGAATTTCACATTATGGCTAAAAGTATAAATTTGTGAACCATGAAATCATAAAGGTAGGCATTAATCTTGCAGTCGTAACACTGGAACTGTTAGAAGTTGAAGAAAGAAAGGGGTACGGGGGGGGGGGGAGATAATGAAGCACAAGGAAGCAAAGGAGGTTGTCCAAAGTGTGTGTGTGTGTGTGTGTGTGTGTGTAGAAAGCTATTATTTACAGTACTGAAAATGCTAGTGAAAACGACCAAAATTAAAGCAACTTTATATTTGACTATTTCCTATGAGGTAAAAAAATAGATACACTTGCTTTATTCACATGATGCTGTACACAACTGCGCATTTCTTTCCACGTGGAAAAAGTGTCATCTGTGAAGTGGATCCTTATTGTGCAAAATCGACTAACACAGAGAACTGTATAAATGGTTCTTAAGTAAAATATTTGGCCTTCCCTTTAAAAAGCACAAGCAAAAGGAAGAGTTTAGATCCCTGCAAATAAAATGGCGCACAGTTAAACAAATGCTGTTTTGAAATCAGCCACCAAATGTTCATACGAATCCAAATTACTTTTAGGCTTTTTTCCCAGCCTGTATTTATTTTTCTTTCCAGTTAGTATGGACCAAAAAAGAAGTTAGAAAAGAGTAGATCACTTTGCCATCTCCATTTTCAGTCCATGAAAATAACCACAGAGGGAAGATAAGCTTCAACAGAAAAACAACAACCATGTTTTATCGGGAAGCAGGCATCAATTAAAACTGCAAAGTCAAATTGAGAGGAGTGAAACAAGGAGTCTCTATTGGACCAACTATGAAAAAGGAAAGTTTACATGAGAGAGGAAGATGTCAGTCTTCTTGTCTGGAGACAGACAATAAGTATGTCCCACAGCTTTGCTGAAGACAACACATTTTAATGGCTTTTGTAAATGTTACATCTACATAGGTAACTGTTAAGTGTACTTAATGTTTACTTTTAAAAATAGTAAAATGGAATAATAAAATAATAAAACGTAATGTGTAACAGCACGACGTTGATAAGCCTTGCTTTAGATAACTGCATTTTGCCTCTATTCTTTCTCCCCTCCCCTCCTCTCAACCCCCACAAAGTGGTGAAGGAGACAAGCTTGTGTTTTGAACTTCAAACGGAAAATTGTTTCCTGAACACTGTGTCTTGAAAAAGATAAGAGGCAAGGGTAGCATGGGAAGAATGTGCATAACTGCAGCTACATGTATCTAGGCTTAGTTTCTGAAGGGGTGCAGGGCGTGAAGGCAACATATCTCACCAACTTTTTCTTGTTGTAAGTTCCCTCGCTGCAAGAAGCTAAGTTACAGGGAACCAGGCAGAGGGCCTTCTCGGTAGTGGCACCCGCCCTGTGGAACACCCTCCCACCAGATGTCAAAGAGAAAAACAACTACCAGACTTTTAGAAGACA
The DNA here is from genome assembly GCF_964270895.1 of Podarcis filfolensis. Lineage (NCBI taxonomy): Eukaryota > Metazoa > Chordata > Lepidosauria > Squamata > Lacertidae > Podarcis > Podarcis filfolensis. Next base: position 36,668,514 of record NC_139603.1, on the reverse strand, counting down.
TCTGAAGGCAGCCCTGTTTAGGGAAGCTTTTAATGTTTAATAGACTATTGTATTTTAATATTTTGTTGGAGGCTGCCCAGAGTGGCTGGGGAAACCCAGCCAGATGGGTGGGGTATAAATAAATTATTATTATTATTATTATTATTATTATTATTATTATTATTATTATTAAATTCTGAGGTCCTATTGATTTTCAACCTTTGGCCAAAAGTTGATACAGCTTTCTATCATGTGTAGGGGGACTCTTGTGAGCTTTGTGCAGTTACATACCAATCTCAGTTCTTGTAAAAACGAACCACTGGATCTACTCAGATGACCTGTCACACTAGTTAATTCTAAAGGTTGAACAAATACTGTATACAGTTGCATTTCCTTTTTCCTTTCATTCCAGCATCCACCATTTTCTCCTTTGCACAAGAACTGAGGAAAAACAACGATAACTATGTGTGGCATAAAAAAAGAAAGAAAGACAAAAGACAACCAAGCAGCAAACAGCTTTCAAGACCTACTACGAAACAGTCCTGGTGACAGCCTTGCTGAGATTGCCAAAGACATCGGCCATTTACTGGCAACTTCAATAAGCTCCTTTAAGAGTCAATGGGACAACAAATCTATGAGAGAAGCCTCCTTGAAGCAGGAGAGGGTTCCACTTCTGGGTGCACTGACCTTTAAAAGTTTCCACCTCATTATAACGCTTTCAAAATGGGGCCTGGATTTGAAAGCTCACAAAGGGGGAAGTAATCATTTTCTGCTTAACACTTTGGAAATCACAGAGGAAAACAGCACGTGAACAAACAACTTTTTCCTTAGAAAAAGGAAGCGCATTTTCCCGCAATTCATAAACAAGTGTTTAGTTTATTTTAAGAAGACAAAGAAGCCAAAAGAATTCAAGATCACCAGAAGAATGAATAAAGCCTAAAGAGGAAAGGAATGATGGGGGGAGGGAGGGATAAAAGGAGACACTAATCAATACCAAAATGTCACATCAGATTTGTTCTAAAAGTGGAAGGCAACATTCATTTCACAAATCACCCATCGGAAAGAGTTTTTTTTAAAAATAATAATGATGATGATGCCGGCACTAATGTTTGAGTGAATGAAAACAAGAGCAATCTGAATTTTTGCCATCCGGTCTTTTTCAGAGATATCCAAATCCCTTTTTTTAAAAAAACAACAAAACACCACCCCTAAAATAAATTCATCCACGTGCAGTAGTATTGATTCTACCGCACACTGGTGAGTCGTAGGGACATGCAAAAGTACATTCATTTTAGTAGATGGGAAAGGGTATCTTTCAAAGATTTCAGTGATGGGCTACATGCAGGATGCTTCCCAAGGATTCTGGCTGGGAATAGTAGGAGGGAGGGGGGAGAGAGAGGCTGCTTTGGAAAGCACAAAGAAAATGCTGAAGCACACTGCCACAGCCTGGCTCAAAGTGGAAGTTTTCATTCTGGAGGGAGGAGAAAAAGAGAGAATATCAAAGCTTTTTTCTATTCCTAACCCACTTGCTAACCTGGGTAGAAGAAAAACATTGTGACAAACATATGCTTTTATTTTCGCAGCATTTCACTTTCACAAATGGTGCAAAACTCTTAGATTGTACCGCTAATCATTTAAACATTAGAGAGCACAAGAAACTAACTGGCTGCAGCTCTGCTGCCATTCTATCTTTCTCAGCCTTTCTTCAAGGCTCCAACAATTGAATCTGAAATATAAAATATAAAATAAAAACACAATGCATGTGTTCTACCCTTCTCCATCAGGAAAGTCCTGATGCCTTCAGCACTAAACACAAGGTATGTGAAAAATGTTGCATATTTCCTGGGAACGCACTGCGTTCTGAAGCGGGATATGCATATACTAGAATAGAGTTAGAGTGAAAAAGAATGGGACTGAGTCAATGAGATGCCACTATGTATATTTTGCCCCTTATAAATTTGCCATATTATCTTTATGAAAGCCATGTGAACATTGATTTAAATAAATTAACAAGGATGTAGTGACTGAAATAAGTACATAAACAAAGTGCAGGAACTCAGAACGCTTCAATCTGTTTTGTTTCAGCATCTACTTGTCTGGGTTCATGCAAGTTTTACGTGGCAACTCAAATACTGTCCCACTAGGTAATCATATTAGTCAGAAGTATATCATCCTATGTTTCTGGAGAGGAAGCAATCCAGGTCTATGTGGGCACTTAATTTACACTGCTTTGTATATAAATTATGCTGTGTGTTCCTAGCACTATAACCTCTTCTGAGCCACTCTGGCCATGCTAAATTTATTCTAGGAAAGGTAGCTAAATGCTGTTAAGCTTCACAATTCAGAATCTTCACTCCATCTGCAAAATGGCTCTATTTTGTACTGTCAGGTGCTGTCCAAAGAAGCTGTAGCTATTTTATTAGCTCCTCTGGCAGCATGGCTTAGAAGTGTTATATATCAAATGATCACACTGGGATAAACAGAACCTATTATTACTATGCCCATACTATGTTAGTGTTCTCATCTGCAGTATAATGGCAATATAGAATGTTTTCATATGTGTATTTTGAAAGCACGAGATGATTTCAGATTCCCAAAGCAAAAGAACCCAGTGAAATTCAGGTGTTAGGTCACTTTTTGCTCTGGAAATACATTCCACCTTCAAGTCACATGAGCTGCTTTTCTTTCTTTTTTAAGTACACAAGTGAAGAAATACGAACAGAGCACCTGTAAGCAAATATAAAAATAGAAAAGAACAGTTAGGGAAATAAGTAAGCAGGAAACTGATGAGAGCCACATTTACCAAACAGGTTCACCAGTAATCTCAAGTGATTTCAATCTAAAGTAGGTGACTATTTATGCTGGACAAAAGTGCTGAGGTAGCAGAAAATTAACATTTCTACAGAAATGTCTGCTCTAGAGGGAATGTTTAAGCAATACCCAAAATGGGGGAGAAGGATAGTTTCATTTCAAATTAAGACAGATTTGTTTACAAGTCTGAATGAGAACACTCACATTCTGAAATAATGAATCAGCAATCAGTCATTAAATGAAATTTCAAAAATAAAGTAAAAACCTTTAACAAATATGAGCTAATATCACTCACGGCATACACTTGAAAAGGTTTCCAGATATTCAGCTAGGTTTTACTCACATCAGACCCACTGAAATGAATAGACTTAACTTAGCCACATTCATTCATTTCAATAGGTGTACTCTGAGTAAAACTGCCACCCATTGTGTGCACTCCTTTCATTGTGAGGACAGGTCCCCTTCTGCAAAATTATTTTACGGAGCAAAATCTTGTAGTGGAGGGCCAGCTAAGCAGGCCCAGACCAGTTGAGAACATCTGACCATCTGACTAAGAACATCAGACCAGTTGCTGAACCTGCCTTCCCAACTCTAGCAATGCTGCCACTTTCTGAAACCAGGCTGGGGGATGGTGTGGCCAGGCAAGGACCACACAGGTGCACCAGTAGGAGTGCCAAACTAGCAATGACCATCCCACTACTTGATACCAAACTCCTTCCTCTGCCCAGCCACTGTGAGGTTCTTACTGGAGAAATTATAATATTCCGCATGTGTTTGTGTCTGCAGTTGGTTGTCTATTGCCAAACAGAAAGCTTTCCCCCGGCCCAAGGGAAAACAACAAGTTTTCCTTTTCTTTTGTGGCACCATATTTTGATAACCATCTTGTCCACCCATTCACTTCACTTTAGGCCGTGTCTCTTTGTGGATCCCAACTTCTCTACAGACTTAGGCCTCAAAGGATGGTGAAGCTGTTTACCTAAGTGCCTTTCCAGTCTCTGCAGTCTGTTTTAGGACTACGCGAAGAGAAATGGAACAGCATACCATCCCACTGTATTTAAGTGATTATCAGACTTTCTTGCACCTCTCTTTAGCTCAAACTACCAGGTTTTAGTGTCTAGACCACATTTTTAGAAGCAAGGCTGCAATTCTGGTGAGGAAAGGTCTGGAGACAGACAAGCCTGACAGAACCCACAACTGACACACTTCCCATTGTGTAAGCTGGTCTCCATAAATCACTCAGCTTGTTTAGGTGTCAGCGACTTCAAGGACTGCTGCAGATATTCCAAAAAATATACAGTCGTACCTTGGATCCTGAACACCCTGGAACTCGGATGTTTTGGCTCCCGAATGCTGCAAACCCGGAAGTGATTGTTCCGGTTTGCGAATGTTCTTTTGGAACCCGAACGTCCGATGGGGCTTCCGCAGCTTCTGATTTGCTACTGGAGCTTCCTGCAGCCAATGAGAAGCCGCAATTTGGTTTTCAAACGTTTTGGAAGTTGAACGGACTTCCGGAACAGATTCCATTCGACTTCCAAGGTACAACTGTATAGGTAAACACAAGGACAAACTGTGAGCTGTGAGCCACAGAAGAAGCCTTGGTTACAGCTCATGATTAGTCTGGAGGAAGTTAAACCATGAAGTTAGGTTTCTACGGCATGCTAAGTCAAACCATGGTTTAGCTTAACACAGAAGCAGAATGACCAGAGAAGAGTAAAGCAGTCACCATCATCTGTCTAGAAACCCATTCATTCAGCCAGGCCAACAATATGTGAGAGGGATTCAGGTGGTGTTTGGGGATTGCTTTAAGTACAAGTTACACTTGCCTGATATCATTACACAATAGTGTTAGTGTTATGTTTGTTCGATTTCCACCCACTGTGACTGTATGCACTAATATTAGCTTGAATCTTGTAGCTTGTCAAGTCCACCCTTCATGTCCTGATTGTGATGTAAAAATTTCCATTTATAATAACATTTGCAATTTTCCATTTGTATAAGCGTAAAGCCAACTTTACAAAGGCACCAAAAGTTTTCTGCAATTCCCTTTCCAAATTGTTATCAAGCAACACTTCTAATGACTTCCTTTCTGAACATAAAACTTTCGTAAAACTTCATGATGAAGGATCTGCCATACACCAAGTATTTTCCTGTTCCTGAAAGTGATTTTTAGAGTGTGCACAGAATTTTTACTGCTGTTGCTATGGCTCATAAACAGCTGCAATTAACTAATAAAAAGTTGCACAGTGCCCAGATTCCTTTGTGGGACTAATAGTGTGCAAATCTTAAAATGCAGTGTATTTGTCACTAAAAGTCTGTCATAAATAAAAACCTAAGATTCCTATGTATGTAAGATTCTTTGTGGCATTATGTTTCAGTATATTGCTGCAGAGTACAAAGAAATCATTGATACACACTAGAGAAATGTGACCTTGTAAAAAGCCTGGCTGTGCATTTTGTTAATTGTGTGTATGCACTGAAACAGTTTATTACCATTTAAAAATATCAAGGAAGTTAAGAATTAATTTCTATTTTAAAAGTAGTATCCCTTTTATGATAAGTTTTTTCTTTTTTAAAAAAAATGCTAAATGTCTGCAGTGCATGCCTCTGCAGGAGAAAAAATTCAGAATATAAGCAATCTTTGTTAAGAATGTAATACAATAAGACACTGACATTCATTCAGAGGGCAGCTGCCTCAAGTTTATTCAGCTGTAACTGCACTGTACCCAAAAAACCACTAGATGGCACCTATTCACAATTTATAATCCAAATTGCAACATTTCCCTTTGCATGGTGTGTGGTCCTAAGTTCCATCGAAACACAATTGAAAGTATGTCAAGTTTTGACCAATAAGTGGCAACTAGAAGGAACTTGCAACTATCTTGGGAAAAAGCAACAAACTCATTCAAAAGTTAAAAAAAATATATATTCCAGCTATTGTTTCTTAATGTAACACTTCCTAATTTAATATTTCTCCGTTTTAATTCTCCAAAGCCTTGAACAAATTCGTGCAACCCAAACTACACAAAAATATCCTTGAAATGTATTTTCAATCTAACCTTAAGTCAAGCAAGAGAGACATTCTTGCTTTATTCCAAATTAGCAAACCTCCAACCTCATTCAGCCTCCAACCCCCTTCTCAGTTAAGCATTTCAGAAAATTACAGCTGACGTCATGGTTTAATTAGAAATATTGTACAAAATAATGATGTGCTGAAGAATATCCAAGCAAAACTAACAAGTTATATTATTTGGCCAGTCCCCTCGAAGTTTAAAAAAGAAATGAAATGAACAAAGCAAGAAAAAGAAAGGAAGATTACTGCGCAGAAATAAGTAACAGGTTTGATTTTTGAGTGAAGGAAGTGTTGCTGCTGCCTTTGAAAGTTTTAGACACCTGACAGGTTTGAGGGCAAGGGCATGGGAAGAAAATGGGAGAGGAAAATAATCAATAACGGACGACTGTGAAATCGCCCTGTGCAATGGAGCCTGTTTCTCTCTTGCCCCATTTACTGCAAAAACATCATAGCACTCAGGGACACTCAGCAAGTGTTATTATAAAGGACAAGGGGGGTGCATACCATCAAACAGATGAAGATCCTTTACAAAATAAAAATGAAAATCTCCATGCACACATCATGTATTTTGCCCAACTTACAATGTCTGCAAGAAGCTCAAGGGAATCCTCCCTACAGCTAAATGACTTGTATCTCCATATTACTCCCATGAGAGTTTTCCCTTCCTCCTGTTTGGATTTCCTAGCAACACATCGCCAACAGACCCCTGATTCTAGTGCTGAGCTGAAGTATTCAGACCAGGGTTGTTGTTTTTTTGAGATACTTTGTGCGCCTGTAAAAATGCCCTCCCCAGAGATTTTTTTTTCCCCGGTAGGCTTCTTGGATCAAGGGACATTTCTGTTAAGAAGGCAGAGGGATGGGAGATGTGCCATAATAAATACGAGGTGGCAGAGGGTTGCATCAGTCTTTCTATTTTAAAAAATCTGTTAAAAGCTTTGCAGTGGTTTCTACCAGCAGCAGAACTGCAAAGAGCAGCAGGGATCCCAGAAACATTCCTTGCTGAGAAATGGTGCAATGGGGGTGGGGGTGGGGAAATTACTCCCTAGCCCAGGGAAGGGAAATTCAGCGTGTTTTGCATCAGGTTCCGAAAAATCAAGTTCACAGCTTTGGAGTAATTCTTGATCCACCCTTGGCACTTGAGGTACAGGTGTCCTCAGTGGCACAGAGTGTTTTCTAGGCTAGTATGCCAACTACATGGGATGCGGGTGGCGCTGTGAGTTAAACCACAGAGCCTAGGGCTTGCCGATCAGAAGGTCAGTAGTTCAAATCCCTGGGATGGTGTGAGTTCCCGTTGCTCGGTCCCTGCTCCTGCCAACCTAGCAGTTCGAAAGCATGAAGTGCAAGTAGATAAATAGGAACCGCTCCAGCGGGAAGGTAAACGGCATTTCCGTGCGCTGCTCTGGTTCGCCAGAAGCGGCTTAGTCATGCTGGCCCCATGACCTGGAAGCTGTACGCCGGCTCCCTCGGCCAATAAAGCGAGATGAGCGCCGCAACCCCAGAGTCGGTCACAACTGGACCTAATGGTCAAGGGTCCCTTTATGCCAACTACAACCTCTCATGGACAGTCTGGCAACAAGGATCCATGCTCTAAAGCAACTAAAATTACTCTCTGATGTGTGTAAGAAAGTAATAGGTTGCACCCAATGCAAGGGGTAAGGTAAGGTAAGGGGACCCGTGACCGTTAAGTCCAGTCACAGTCGACTCTCGGGTTGCGGCGCTCATCTCGCTTTACTGGCCGAGGGAGCCAGCGTTTGTCTGCAGACAGCTTCCAAGTCATGTGGCCAGCATGACTAAACCACTTCTGGCAAACCAGAGCAGTGAACAGAAACACCGTTTACCTTCCCGCCGGAGCAGTACCTATTTATCTACTTGCACTTTGATGTGCTTTCAAACTGTTAGGTTGGCAGGACCTGGGACCGAGCAACAGGAGCTCACCCCGTCATGGGGATTCAATGTAGCTCTGAGTTAAAGTCACTTAGCAATATACTTGGTCCACCGGCAAAATGCTCTGTGCCAGCAAAATGTTATTGTGCAAGAGAATGCAAAAGCTGCTTGCTGGTGGCCTTTCGCACAATAGATTGTGCAATGGGTTTCTGGTGGTGCAACTGTTGTGTTAGATTCCTCCGTTGAACAACCTGAAGACTCACCCATTGGACAACACAAAAGCCCTTGCGCTAGCAGACCAAGAACAATGGATACAGCCCAATATGTTATCTACTAATGCTTCATTCTTGCTCAAGACTAAAATGGGCTGAGAACTTCAGTCAGTCAATATAGATACTGAATGCCTTCTGCACAGAAAGTGTAATGCAGAAAAAGTGGATCAAAGCAAAGTAAAAACTTCACACACACACACACACTTTATACAAATATTCTCTCATACTCTATCCTTATTAATTTGATTGTGATTTTGTTGTAAAGAGAAGGGAATCTCTTTATTTTAAACACAATTCAGGCCCGTTTGTTGTTGTTTATTTTTAAAAAATTCTTGCTGCCATAAAAGGAAGAAGGCAAGGACGGCCACCAAAAAGCATGTCTACACACAGCTTTGTGTATGTGGAGCTGCAGATACCATTTTCAGTGATGCCATTCCCAGCCGCAAGATGGGTTCCAGAGAATAGCACTGAAGATCATTTGGCTCCATGGCACTTAAGCTTGGGTTCATCTTGTCCCCGATATTGTTTAACATCTAAATGAAGCCACTGGGTGAAGTCACTTCATCGATCTATGTGTGACACCCAGCTCTCTATACCATCTAAATGAGGTGAAGTTATGCAAGCACGGAACGTTTTGCCTTTCCCACCCAAACTAGGCTGCTGGACTGAAGAAAGCTAATGAGGACATGCGTGCCAAAGTACCCAGCTCAGTTCTGTTACTGCAAATAAATTTCTAGGGTCATGATGTGCTTAGATTCACCCTGTTCTTTAATTCTACTAACTGCATGTCTGGCTCTGCTTGGTAGATCTTGGGGTTCTACAAAAAATGGGAAAAGGTTGGATCTACGGACCTCTGTTCATATTGACATAGACAATAAATGGGTGACATTTCTAAATGTCACTGAAAGTTATTTTGCTATCATCCCATCACAGTTAAAATTATTTTTTTCAAGAACCGCGCCTGTTTGCTCTCGCATAACACCTATAGCAATAAAGGCAGATTATTCATTCACTAGGAACAGCAAAATATTTTCCTGCTATCTAGCTAATCTGTTCTTTAAGGCAAGAATAGGACTTTCAAAGCTGATCTTTAGATTCAGATTAAGCACTGAGCTAAGAACAGCAACATGATATTTCTTTGCCAAAGAAAATGCGGTAGGTGTTTTCTGTCTGCACAGATAGAATCACTTCACAAAATACCAAGAGCAATATCGTTGTTTCGCTTATTGCTACCATGGAAGCAAAGCAGAAACCAGCTAGAAACTGGGGGAAAATGAAGAAGGGCACCAGAACAAAAAGTCTTGCTGTTTTATCCCTTTGCACATTGAAAGAAAGTGAGTGGGGAGAAGCTACACTTTTAAAAAAAAAGGATAGAAGATCGTCTGCTTGGGAATAATGAGTAGTCAAGTGGCCAGTGTATGGCCTGAAGGCATATGAGCAGGGATGGGTCTGTTTAGTGGATAGGTGACCACCTGGGAGCTACGTGTATTTTTTGTTATTATTATTTTTTATTAAATTTATATACCGCCCTTCATCTCAGGGCAATTCACAACAGAAAAACACAGGACAAAAGCACAAAATGAAAAATTAAATGAAAACCAAACAATAACACACACACCCTGGCACAAACACATTTAAAAGGACATAGAATATTAATCGAACAAAGACTTGGTTGAAAAGGAATGTTTTCACCTGGCGCCTAAAGATATATAATGCAAGGGCCAGATGAACCTCTGGGGAAGAACATCCCTCAAATGGGGAGCCACTGAAGAAAAGACCCGTTCTCATGTTGCCATCCTCCAGACCTCTCATGGAGGAGGCACACAAAGAAGGGCTCAGTAGTTGATCACAGTCCAAGTCTGTGATGGGGAGAGGCAGTCCATGAGGCATTGCGGTCCTCAACTATTGAGCTCCATGATCAAAGAAATATAGGACATAAAGATGTGAGATGATGAATAGAATTGAATAATAATCTGTAATGTGTGCTTTTGGTTGGACAGTGTTCTCGAAGCTACAAACATGAGCCTGACCAAACTGCGGGAGGCAGTGGAAGACAGAAGTGCCTGGCGTGCTCTGGTCCATGGGGTCACGAAGAGTCGGATATGACTAAACGACTAAACAACAACAACAATGTGTGCTTTACATCTCAGTGTTACTCTCCAAACCATCAAAACTAGTGACATATAAGGATGTTTATAAACATACACAGCCAAGGAGAACCAAGCAACACAGCTTCCTCAACTTCAATTCAAGCGTCTCTTTTAAAAACAAAAAACAAAAAAACCACTACTTATTCATCAGTTGCAGAGCTTGAGTGAACTGCTGCTTACACTCTGCAGCATATGTTATATCTTCAACCATATACCTGTAACTTGCAAGCTGAATAAGATTCACGAGAAATGGGCTAATGAGATACAGATTGGGAAGTCATAATACTTTAAATGATAGCAGATTATACTGTAATTGAAATCTGCGAGAACAGCCTAGATGACATTTATGATTAATGTAAATGATAGCAACCTGGTTAACTTGTTTGACCAGTTATCTTTTTATTCTCTGGGCAAGAAGTGACAACATAACTTAGAAACTGACAGGCATCAAAGGATAATGCCAGGGAGAATTTTTTTTCCAACTGCCAGCAATCATCTGTAGCTATTACAATGCATTTAAAATTCACAGTCAGTGAATTAAAGATGACAGTATCTTGAGCAGTGACTGAAAGCACCCACGCTGTAGCAGTGTTACAAATTCAGATGCATACAGGCTACAATATTAGAACAATATCTCAGGGAAGTCAGCATCACTGAAGTTGTGCTGAGCAAAATGTTTGAATTAAAAATTATATTGCCCAATACTGCTTGCGACAACTAAACTGCACTGGAGTGTTCAGACAAGCCTTTTGGCAAGTTCTGAGGAAGAAGTACTGAGAGGAGCTACGGGACGGCATAAAAGCTTGCCACATATCAGAAATACAATGCACAATATTTCTGTTGTGTAGTAATAAGGAAGAGCAGTGTTAGCTAACCCTTCTCCTAACCCCCACATAATCAATGGAGCATATATCCTGTGCAACTCTCTTACAGAGGCTGGATCAAAAATTTGCATCTTCAAAGGAAGGCAACAATTTAGTGCCCACACCAAAACAACAACAACAAAAAACTGTCTATGAGGGGAAATAAGGCTATGTTACAGTATATGCAAAGCACAGTGGACATTTTGTAACAAGGTGATGTTTTGATCAAGAATGAGAAGGAAAACAACTAGGATTCTTTTTGACACTACACTGGCTGGAAACCTAGCCTGAATTTTTGACAGTTTTCAAAACAGAGAGCGAACATTTAGATCATCCAGATTCCAAACACTGAAATTGCATAGGTCAGAGGGTTGACACTAGCAAAACTCCCAACACAAATAAAATTGGGTGCAGAAGAAAATAAATGCATAATTGTGCATAACTAATTATGGGTAGATTGCAACTGGACACAATAAAAGCAGCCTAAAATATATTGTAAACTGACAGCCAGGCAGACAAACCAGCAGAGCTGAAACTCAGATGTTCCCTTCCTTTTTTGCTTATATTAGAAATGTCTGTCGGGGCGAGTGGATTACATTCCATAGCTACAGACTACAAGTCAGGCTAGAATAGTGGTTTTTTGCAGAATCATTTTTCCGCTTTGTCTTCAGGCAAAACATTAAAATTCAGCTGCCTGTTTTAAAATACAAACATTTTATTTAACTTTAAAGAGTGCAAAGTCTGCTTTTAGTATTAGTCTAGTGAAAAGGCAGCCCTCTTTATAGCTCTTTTTAGCTTTGAGCTTTAGTCTTGCATATAAAGACAGCTGGAGATTTCGGAAACAACACTTATTACAGGCAAAAGAATGTTAAGCATTTCACATCTAAGTATCAATATAAACATGGTTCCCTTCTCAGAGAAATATCGAGAAATGCTATATTTACACTGATACTTAGATTATTGTTATATATTCAGGATAAACATATTGCAGTTGGGTTATTTTAGGACGAAGAGTGTTATGTAAATTGAATTAACAACACAATGCATGTAAAGCAACAAGCACAATAACCTCATTTTATAGAGTAAATCAATGACTATCAGCCATTTAGAGCTTGATGGTGTATGTTAACAATTATTCTATAGCTACGGTAATCAAATATTATAATGATTGCTCCTTCTAGCAGCAAAATCAGTGATATGAGTCAACAAGACTATAGCCAAAATGCACCCATGCTTGCAGGAATGCCAAGATTCATACTAATACACATTTTTTCCCTTTAAAAAACTCTAAGGGATGAAAAATCAAGCAGCCCAATGTGAACTGAGTATGTTCAGTAGCCACAGTATGTAGAATGGTGAGAAAGACAAGAGAGGGTGGATTTAGTGGAATGCCTTTCTTGGGCCAAAAGGCCAGACTGGAACCCTGGCAGGAACCTTCCTTTTAGGACATAGGATATGCTGCAACGTTTTGTTGCAGCTCTCGTTTGCTCCTCCTGTTAGAGAGAGAACTTAGTTATTCATCTGGAAAGACAGACAGGGCTGACCATTAAAAAGTTAATGGTTTCTGTGTACTTGGGGGACTCTGCTGGCATGCAGAAAAATATTATTCAGCAAATAAATAAAACAAAACTCTAGTGTGTAGAAGGCTAAGCATACTCAGTGGCATCTATGAGCCATAAAATGTAAAAGCCAGGTGACCATCGGCTGAAGTTGGGGGAGGAAAATAGGCGGGGGGGAGAGACTCGTTTTCCTAACTGCTTTACTGTGACGGAGAACATGTGGACCTCCAGATATTGTTCAACACCAACTCCCCTCAGCCACAATATGGCCAATGGTCAGGGTTGATAGGAGTTATATTTCAGCAGCACCTGAAGAGCTATAGTTTCCCTTTTCCACTGACAGCAGGCATGCATGACTGTCCTTAACTTGTAAGCACATGCCACGATTCTTTAACACTCTTTGAAATGGCAAAGGAGGTTATGGGAGCCTGAATAACTACACAAAAATTGCTGAGGGAAGAAGAAAAGCCAGTAATTTGGGGGAGCGTGATTTCATAACACCTGAAAAACATGGATCTGCAACTTTCTAATAAATAGAAAACTGGGTAGTAACAGACTGTAAGAGAACAATATACATTTGGCCAAGTGACAATGGTCATAAGCAGCAGGTGGCTGAGACCTAATGACAGTTAGCTGCTAGAAAGCAGTAGATAAAGCCAGTCAGTCCCTCATTCTAGATTAAGCTGCCTCAATGTGACAGTTGCTATTTTCCCCAATCACATAAGAGGGTTTGAACTTAAAACAGCAGAAAATCTAGCAGGCACTTGTTCCGTTAGGTCTCTGCTTTAAAGCAGGGACTGAGAAGCACGGTCACTGAGGTCAACCCCACAGAAGCCCAACATTCTGGGAAATGGCTTATCTCTTTTATTTAATGTATTTATCATTATGTGCTCACAGTGGCATACCTGGTTTTCCTCCTCCCCATTTTATTCTCAAAGCTACCCCGTGAAGTAAATTAGGCTGAGAGACAGTGACTGACCCAGTAAGCCCCATGGCCAAGTAGGTATTTGAACCAGGTCGTAGTCCAAAATTTTGTCTTGATTAAGACTGCTTGATTTAAGGAAAAGAGGGATACAATTAACTTTCAGACCACATGTAACATATATATTTCCAGCTGAGATTTTAGGTTTAATAAGGTTTACTGGGGTTTGATTTTTTTACTCAACCTTTTGGTGAAACTATTTTTTTTTCTTTTTTAATTACATTTTAAAAAATAATTTTATCATGAAAGCAAATGAGAAGTGAGTCTCTAATGTACTGTTCTCTTTTTATTCCAGCTAAAATAAAATAAGAATGTTATAAAATATAGCTCTGATTTCACACTAACCAAACTGTCAGAATGTGAAAATTTATAGGAACTTCAGGTATGCCTTAATAGAAAAGTAAATAAATGCCTTCCCCCGCCCTCTTCTGGCAGTCATCCCATAATCAATTCAACAGTAATCAGTTGTGATGCTAAACTAAGGATTACTTCAGGTGGGGGAATAAACTGGATGAACAGATGGTTGCTAAGAAACAAAAGGCCCCTACTAGCCAAATAGAAAACAGCAAGTTAAATACAAGAATATGTGACAATGAGAAGACTAGAATTATCCATGATGGCAGTGCCTTTCATTAAGACCACTTCTGATTGTTCTGTCACTCAATTCTCCAACATAAAACCGCCTGAAACAGTTTTATCATAAAGGAAATGGGAAAAATTAATCCCATTTCCTCTTTTGCCCAAAAACATATTTTTCCCCTTTGTGAGGCGACTTTTCTAGCAATGGTTCACGAGTCATGAGCCACTTCATTCACTTACAGCAAGTGAGTGTGTGTGTGTAAAAATCCAGTGCTCGAGGAACCAAAAACACAAAACCGTTTCGGAATCTAGTCTCTTTGTGCTCTTATAGAAATGCTGACCCACTGTAGATTTATGGGCTAGGAGAGAGAATTTACACTGAAGGAAAGAAAAAGATGGATATATTTTTCCAAGATTAGAAACAAAGAAACATGAGAAAATTCCCTCAAGCTTTCCATTGAAGGAAAGGCTGGGGGAAAGAACAAACTGCCCAATTATACATTGCCCATCTGCCTCAACACTATTGAGACCTTCTGCACTCAAAGCACGTGCTCTCTGAGCGAAGACAGATAAAACCGTTTCCTGCCGGTGAAGGTAGCTTGAACACATTTGTTGTGTGGCATTTCATGAGAAAAGTGTGTGTGTGTCTGCGTGTTCATTCAACTATATCCACCATGCTTAGAATGTACAGTGGTACCTCAGGTTAAGTACTTAATTCGTTCTGGAGGTCCGTTCTTAACATGAAACTGTTCTTAACCTGAAGCACCACTTTAGCTAATGGGGCCTCCCACTGCCGCCGCGCCGCCACAGCACGATTTCTGTTCTCATCCTGAAGCAAAGTTCTTAACCCGAGGTACTATTTCGGGGTTAGCGGAGTCTGTAACCTGAAGTGTATGTAACCTGAAGCATATGTAACCCAAGGTACCACTGTATGCCTATATTCAGCCTATATCTGGGTTAGCAGAGTCTGTAACCTGAAGCATATGTAACCCAAGGTACCACTGTATGCCTATATTCAGCCTACTGTTAATATATGAGTCTTCCCTCTCCATAAGATTTTTCTGCTAGTAGCTACAGTTATTCTCATGCCGCAGTGTGAAATTTACCCAGTCAATGCTAATTGCCTTGCTTAAAAGCCTACCAACTGGTCACAGGCAGACATCGGGAGCTCTGCACCCTAGCTGCTACGGTGCCAGGAAAACTGCCTGCCATTTCACCCTACTCCCCTACCCACACAGTTCCTAAATCTTCTGTGCTTGTATCAGCAGGAAGACAAGCAGATCTGCACGGCAGCTATCATGCATTCCCTCCACTGATATGTAAATATCAGTTTAATACTAGAATAATCTCAAGCAACCATTGAGTAATTCTTCCCACATGTCATTTTTAAGGCAAAGGTGCATATCTGGCTCTGTGCCAGTTTGAATTCAAAAACTTTGGTCTGCCGAGGTTATAGGCCAGGTTTTTCATAGTATTCATACAATGGCAGATGCTCAGCTTGATTTTGCAACCCCACCCTGTGACTTCAACCATAATCATAAATCTAATTTGTCCATATGTATGATTTCTAGGATTAGTTACCTTGCCTGCCTGCAACAATTGCCAGCTTTTTGGCTGTATCCACATTATTAAACTGTTATTAGGTATGCCATTATTAATGGTTATAGAAATTTTATTTCCAATGTTAAAGGAATATGTTTACTTGTTACAGAGGATTTTTTTCAGTGTTGCTTCTTCCAATATTTTATCATTAAGGCCAGAGTAGATAACTTGAGAGGTCTCCTGATCCCGTGAAATCCATATAGGATTAGTAATGACCGAATTTTATTATATTTAAGAATAAAAACACTTGCTTATTTATAGGTAAAACATAACTTTCATTAAATGTGCCAACAGCATATATATCCACAATACCACTCCATTTCCTCTTCCACTTGGAAGTCTCAGAAACACTAAAAGCTGGACTGTGACCAAATAAATACTTAGCAAACATATTTTGTGTACAGAATTAATCTCAAAGGACATTATACTCTAGAATGAATTTGGCAGACTGAGCATCTTCAGTGGGATTTTTGAAAGGTACAACTGAGTGGACAAAAGAAAGCCAACTGAACTGCAATATTCTTTAATGACAAATTAAACATTATCTGTTGAACATTAAAAAAAAAACATATCTCCTAAACCTTTTATTACAGAGCCCAACCCTAATGTGATAAGAAAATCATGGCTTTACACAAAATAATGCCAGTTTTCAATTTCTGGTAGCCAAGTGTTTTTGGCCAGATTCAGAAGTAATGTCAAAGCAAGCTTTGTGATTGCAAAAATGAACTTGCGTGATGAGCCTTGGGGCTTGCACACTGCTTCTTCTCCTTCACACATGACAAGAACTAACCACAGTTACCGTTACTTACATATTTAGAAAACTGATATCCTCCTTCGTAGCTTCAAAAGGCTGTCAAAGTAGTTCACAAAAGAGTTGAATGATAAAATTATATTCATATTCCAGTGTAGAATCAGGAAAAGAAATAATATGGTGTCCACATGGTGACAAGATTACTCAGTGGCGTTTCCTGCCATCTTCTATGGCCTCTCCTTGTGTTGGCCAATGGCCATTGCCTACCACAGCTCCAGGTTCCTCTAGGTCCTTTGAGGCAGCTGGAGCTTGTTCAGCCAATGACAGAGAGAAGCCTTTATTTATTGGCCATTCCCAACAGGTCTCCTAAGCCAGTGGAGTGGAACTGAGTAGGTATAATTTATGTAGGCCTGTGCCGCTTAGAGTTACTTAACAAACCAGAATATCAAGCCAAAGTCTGGTCCTCATTCGTTTTAAACATGAGTTGAGATGCAACTTTGGCTGCCTTCACATGGCAGCTTATTCCATTTTCACAAAGTTCCCCTGTTAATTCCACATTATAATTGAGTTTTCTCACAATGTAAAAGCTATAGTGGCATGCAGGGCAAGTTTACACTCATTCCCATATCATTTGCAAAATGATTTTTCTTTTGAAGCGAATAATACAGTAATGAGCACTAAGCTGGCACTACATTCCACTATAGTTCTGGAAGTGGCTTCTGTGTTGTGGCTAAGCTCAAAACTTAACAGACAAGGAAAAGTTCTAAAAATGTTGGTCAGCATCAGTAGAGAAATCATTAAGTAAAGGGATGCAAAAATAAAATCTAGCAAGAAAAAATGTAAATAATATTTTTATCTTTTTTTAGGTATTTGTAAAACTACAGCTGCACAGCTATCATAGATTATGTTCCATACAAATACCCTGTCAATCATTCACAGACCACTGCTAGATCATGCACCTGCAACAGTCCACAAATATTCCAGAACACTTGTAAAAAATGGCAGCCTTGTTTCCTCGCCACGCACAAAATTACTAGAAGAAATATTAATTTTGAACAGTGTATCCAGATTTTTTTTCCTACTATGCTCTTAAAATTTTAACCAAAAAATCACAAAAGCTTAAAATAAAATGAAACCATCCAGAGTTAAAGAGATTTTTCTCAAACTGACTAGCTTATGAAAAGCGTGATGCAAAAACTGAGTAGGGCTTTTTCTATACAGTCGTACCTCGGAAGCCGAACTGAATCCGTTCCGGAAGTCCATTCGACTTCTGAAACGTTCAGGAACCAAAGCACAGCTCCTGATTGGCTGCAGGAAGCTCCTGCAGCCAATCAGAAGCTGCGGAAGCCCTGTTGGACGTTCGGCTTCCGAAAGAACGTTAAAAAATCAGAACACTCTCTTCCGGTTTTCGATTGTTCACGAGCCGGAACATTCAACTCCCAAGGCATTTAGGAGCTGAAGTACGACTGTATGAGCTAATGCACCTTTGCAGGTGTCTTTTACCTTTATAGTGTGTGGGGGTGTATGCGTGTTTGTGGTGGGAAAGGATGGCAGAGGGCGGAAAGGATTTTGTGTGTATCAACCCTGAAAGACAGAATGGCGAGAGTCAAGTTTCTCTGCTATGTAACATATTCTGCTGTAGTTACCTACACCTTTCCCCATCCTTGGCAACAGTGTGGGCCTGACCCATTTTTACTCAGACCTTCAACACGCTTGTCCTGTCCTAACCATGATTACAATGATAAATAATGCATCAATACCCTAATGGGCTGACGTAACGGGAGTGTGAATAAATGGAAGCACAGTAAGAGCTTTTCATCTACAATCAGAGGAAACAGTCAAATCCCATGCATCTCCATACCCTTCCAGCACATCTATTCAAACAGTATTTGAAGAATTAAAATTAAACTGAAATGTAAAGTGAGCTTTCAGTAGTTTAAGTAGGGGAAAATACTGTTCAAATTGCAATACCCTTGGTTTCAGCTCATGCTAAATGCGGAGTAATTATTTTGATGTCTGAATGCTAAGCACTAGGCCTACACCTCTGCCTTACCTCATTCCTCATATTTGAGTCATGTGGCCTTTGTACAATGTGAGAGTCTTTGAAGACTAATCCTGCTAATGTGTTCCAAATTAATTTGGGTAATTAAGAGAGGGCATCTTTGCTCCCTACTGTGGTAGTCACTCATAAGCCTTAGGATCTTTTTCTCGTGAAATTGCATGGCAACAATCATGTGCTATTTTAATATTATTCCTATGCATCCAAAGGAGTGAAATGTAAGGATCATTTAAAATCTACATGGAATCAGCCAAGGCATTTCCATGGCTCAGATAGATTAGGATGGCTGGAATTGAAATTCAAATGCTAAAAACTGAGTTTCAGGACTGGTATTTGAAATTTGACATTAAATCCATTATTCAATTAACATGTGCTGTGTTTTCAGACACTGTAAGGCTGCCATTGACTTTGAGGAAACCAAACTGTACGCAGCTATTACAAAAACAACCAACACTCAGCGAGTTTTCTAATTAAAAAGGGTACCCCAGGGAATGCGAAACAACAACGACAAAACATGTAAACCAAACATACCTGTCCACTTGCCAATCAGGGCAAACATTTTTTTTTTTAAAAAAAGAAAATCCCTCTCGGCCCTCAGGAAAAGTGACCTACCAAAGACCAGTAGGTCCAAGTGAAGGGTGCATGTGTTGAACCGCCTGCCTGCCCCCAGCTAACCATTCTTCGGGCAGAAACCAGACTTCTCTTTTCTACTTTGTCTGAAATCTTGCAAGATTTTGACACCAAATCCTCTCTCGCACAATACTCCATTTAAAGCCTTGCTGTGCAAGAGCAAAAGCATTCATCTTTTTTTTCATCTGGCAATCCTCAAACACAAACACACCTCCACCAACTGAGGAGGCATGCAAAAATGAAAATTGTATCAAAGATGCAACCAAAAGGATAATCCCAAATTGTGATGTAAGAGTGGGGAGACAAAGGGAAAAGAATAAAAGGAAAATCATGACTGTTGCAGGTATTTTCTTCTGCCTCACAGCTGTTTGGCAGCCAGCTGTCAATCACAACAGAAATGCTTGCACAGGCAAATTCATTACTTGTGGCTCTGTCAGAAATTGCGGATCAGTTGTCAAAATCTGATCCTGAATTTTGGACATTTGACTTTAAATATCGTCCACAATCTGAGACTGCATTTTCAACATTTTGACCAGAATGTGGCCATTGGTCTTCCACTGAGCACATCTATATTGTGTTTCCCTAAACCTCTCCTTTTTAAGTGACTTCTGGAGCAACTGAGCTATAGCTCTTCCCATATCTAGTTGGCAATTGAACTTCTGCATCAAGGAGAAACATTCCTACTTGTGTATGTTCCCTACACAACCCTGATGTTTCAGGGGTTAAAATCACACAAAGAACCTACATGCAAGAGCCTACAGGTTGCCAAAGTTCAACCAATGTGTGGAGGGATGCAGAAGCAGCAACGGTGGTGTATGGCTGTGGATGGACCCACCTGGATGGAGCTTATATGAAAGAGAACAAAATATTGGTGCTGTCCCATAATTCAGTCTACTTCTGTATCAGTCTTGCTGATATTTCTGTGTGGTTTCCTACACCACCTGTACAGGAAATCCAAAGAAACATTATATACATGCATATATTTTCAAGGTCCTTTTAGTTCTTCCCACTAAAAATGCTTTGGTAAGGATAAGATAAAAATGAACTCTTTCTCGCTGAATGTTTTTGTGTGTGTGTGATTTAAGTGATTAATGGCTCCTATAAGGCATTTTTAGTTGAGATTGAATGCAGTAAGAGGGGGAGAGAAAAAGACAACCAAGGTCAGTAAAAAACAAAACAAAACAGAGCAACAGCTGTTAGCATCTGCTGAGGTAGCCCCACTGTAGCTGTAAGGAAAAACCCAATATAGTCTTATTATTTGTTTCTTTAACAAGACAGACTTCTTGGGGGCTGGGAGGGGGATCAGCGTGGCTACAGAGAGTAGTTGTGTTGTGTGGTGATTCCTGTACCCTTCTGAATTAACTAAAACCCTAAGCATAATCCACAGAATTTAGGAGTGCTTAAATTCCATACATTTTCATGGGAGACTCATAAGATTTTTATTGCTTGCATGCTCTATGTGTGTCAGTGATCCCTGAGTCTTAGCATCATTCAAAATAGCAGTAATGCAGGGCTGCATTAGAAATGGAACTTTTCAAATCCTAACAATAGACAAATCATATCTCTGTCAGCCTGAAAATACATATGTAAATTTATTTATTTACAATATTTATTTATCACCTCTCATTAAAATAACGCCAAGGCAGTGTACAATAAGTCACTTCAATAGAAAACAATACAGTACACAATAAATGTACTCCATCAAAAGCAACATATTACAATTATAGTATCTGGGAATACGTCAGATGGTACAGGGGGAAATTGCATATGTTTAATTAGATGCCTATCCATTCTTAAGGAAATCAGCCCTGAGTGCTAACTGAAAGGACAGATCCTGAAGCTGAGGCTCCAATACTTTGGCCATCTCATGAGATGAGAAGACTCCCTGGAAAAGACCCTGATGTTGGGAAAGATGGAGGGCACAAGGAGAAGGGGACGACAGAGGACGAGATGGTTGGACAGTGTTCTCGAAGCTACCAACATGAGTTTGACCAAACTGAGGGAGGCAGTGGAAGACAGGAGGGCCTGGTGTGCTCTGGTCCATGGGGTCACGAAGAGTCGGACATGACTAAATGACTAAACAACAACAACAATTAGATGCCACAAATCTGCACAATCTTCAGAGCGTCTTACAAAGCCCCCTAACACTAAAATGTTCAGAATTCAGTATACTGTATAGCAACCTATATTTCATTTTGTTGTTATAGATAATCTACTGAGAAATGAAGCGAAAAAGCACAAGATGACCCAGTGCACATACTAAAACAAAGGCAAACCATAGTTAGGGCTGAATGGATGAGAGTGCAGATAGTTAGAAGAAAACTCACGATATATATATAACACACATTGAAATGTGTGTGTGTGTGCTTTTATATAGAAAAATTGCAGGCAGCTGGATACGTCAGTTCCTAAATATTTTGAAGATTTATTCCAGACTTGTATGCCCACAAATACGTGGTGGGGAGACGTATTCCAGTCCTGGACAGAAAACTCAACTGTATTTTTAAACAAACCTACAAAGCTGTGAAATAAGAATTATGAGTTGTGCCTTGGCCAGCAACACTCTAAAACTAAAATTATGGAGTTATAGAAGATATAAATAATATGTAACAGTATGTAATTCCTAAAAGTCCATTATTTATAGCAGCCACCAAATAAAGCATTTCCCATCATCTCCAAAAATGATAAACTAGACAACCACAAATGAATGGAAGGGGTGTGTGTGTGTGTGTGTGAGAGAGAGAGAGAGAGAGAGAGAGAGAGAGAGACTCCTCTTCTCAATTATACATGATCTATGAATAACAGCATCAAAAGGCTGCTTCCAGATGAGTCCAGAGTTGCAACAGGACTCAAGAGAATAAGACACTTCTATGGTGTCAACTAAAGAGCCCCATATGGATGAAGGCGCTCACATGCAAACCTGCAAGTCCCAAATTAAGTAATGATTTTTCCATTGATTTCAACATGCAAGACAACTCTACTCATGCAGTTCCACTAGCTTGCACTGATCTGGCACTGACATGAAACTTTGGATTAGAGTCAGCATATCTACTTCAACATGTTAACACACCTGAGTTAGCACATTTTGACTAACTTGAGTAATCATGTGCTACCTACATAATTAAGCCCTAAAGGCAAATGCCAACCTGAGGGAAATACAAGCTGAATTGAAACCTAGGCATGTCTCCCAGTGACTCTGAATTTAACTACTTGTGCTGGTAGTCGTTTAAACAGATTGCGTTCCCAGTAACTCAAGCTTTACTTCTCTGGCTTTGTCCTGGACCCAATCCCAACCCCACTACAAAAAAGCAAACAGGTCCCTAAAATGCAGTCAAGTGGTGCTAAATCTCAATAGGCAGGCAGATCAATCCTATACAGTATTCACATTACGCCAGGGAGTCAAGGAGATATGGACCACAGCTCCATGGGAAGAACAATGGATGTACTTTGAAGCCCAGGACTTAAGACACATACAACCAAAGAGTACAAAAATGGTGAGAGAAAGTTACTACAAAGGCTCAGAATTGAGCACTGACAAGGTAAAAAAGGACACCTTCTTCAGAACATGGTCTGTTTTTACTTATTATACAAACAAGAAAGAGCATGAAAGGTCTCAGCCATCAGCTTTTGCAGGAATAGGGACCATTCCTGACTTCTTCCATTCCCTAACATTTCTGTTTTAATATCTGGTTGTTATAACTTTGAAGTATACTAAAATTAATATAGAAGGTGTCATGATCCCTTCATAAAACCAAAATTGACTGTGATGCAATATATAGTTTTTGCCTCTCTTTCCTTCTGCTTTCTTTCTTTCTCTCTGGGACTCATTTAAATGTATGGAATTGTTTGTATTGTGTTTATTAAAATTACTAGCAAAATGTTGTTTTTTTTAAAAAAAATGGTGGCAAAATGGCATACATGCACCATCATCCATACAAGCCTGTTGGGTCAGGCTAATGTTCTCACCGTGGCCACCCAGACACATGTGGGAAACCCACAAGTGGAACCTCGGCAAAACCGTAAGAGCATAAGAAAAAAAAATATCCCTGGCATAATATACCCAAGTGTTACCTTCACACAGAAGGAGTCAATGAACTCACAGTGAACTACAGCTCAGGTTGGAGAGGAGGGCAAATAAAATTCAACAATTCTGACTAAAACAACACTTAAAGACCACTTTACGACCACTAAAGATTGTTCCAAACTACATTTTAAAGATTTTTCTAGAAATGTCAGGTGTACAGATTCAACTTATTGCATCTCTAATTACAAAATGAGTTTTCCTTTCGCTGTGAAAAGGTCAACAGCTAGAAACACTTGCTTGTTCGTTAACGAGGAAACCTCAACAGCAGGTTTCACACCACAAAGCCTTATGATAAAATTAAATATGAGCAAATAAAAAAAAGACTTTGGTGGAACTGTTTGGTTAAGATGAAACAGAAATGGCAAAGGCAATGAAGGAGCAAGAAAGAGTATGAGGTGCACGTAATTAAGAGTTTACTAGCAGCCTCATACTCGGAGTTGCTCAGAAATTCTAAGAAACCAAAAAAATCAGTGCAGTTTTGAAAAGTACAGCACACCATCTTCATTCAAAAAGATATCCAACTGTCTCCAAATTTAGAATAAAGATGTGCTTGCTGATCTCAGGAACCATCATGCAAAATTTCATCAAGATATCTTAAGGGAACGGACAAACAGCTTTCCAAAATATATAGGAGATTCATACCAATGCATTTAATTACAATCTTAATTTGCGGTACTGTAAAATAAAACAACACACTAGCCTGTAGCACATGTAGCTCACGTGTAAGGCAACAATGCAATGAGTAGGGAATGGGGCCGTAATTTTAGCCCTGCCTCTGACATTGTGTTTGCTTCATGTAAAACACAGATGCTGTTCGCGATTCTATGTAGGAACCTCAGCATGCAAGTTCCTGCTCAAATGAAGAGACACGTGGTAATACAGGTGTCCCAATCTTGCAAAAACTTTTGCAGGAGCTTGCTTGTCAATTCTCTTTACATATAACTGTGTGCAGCATGCGGTGGCTGCAAGAAGCAGGTGCTATGCTGAAGGTGAGGGCTCAAAGCGTGCCTCAGCTCACAACTTAGGTGGAATCTACACACATATAAAAAATGTTCTGAAAATGCTTTTTAAAAAGCATTTTTAAAAATACATTGAATTTTCCATAAGGCTCACCATTGCCATCTAGTGTCACATTGTATACTGCACTTAAAGCACACTTAAAACGTTTTATTTGCAGCTGTATAGCTGAGTCCTTGAAGGGATGCGGGTAGCGCTGTGGGTTAAACCACAGAGCCTAGGACTTGATGATCAGAAGGTCGGCAGTTCGAATCCCCACAACGGGGTGAGCTCCCGTTGCTTGGTCCCTGCTCCTAGCAGTTCGAAAGCACATCAAAGTGGAAGTAGATAAATAGGTATCGCTCCGGCGGGAAGGTAAACGGTGTTTCCGTGTGCTGCTCTGGTTCACCAGAAGTGGCTTAGTCATGCTGGCCACATGACCTGGAAGCTGTACGCCGGCTCCCTCGGCCAATAAAGCGAGATGAGTGCCGCAACTCCAGAGTCAGCCACGACTGGACCTAATGGTCAGGGGTCCCTTTACCTTTACCTAGCTGAGTCCTTACTTAAAAGGCTGCTGGTCTACACACAAGTAATATGGGCATAGGGCTTCTGAGTTTTCTGCGTGCTGTGGAGTGATTTCTCTATCACCTGGCAACATGCAAAACATGAGTGTGCCCCTAACAAAGACTATAATCAAAACACATTGGGCTAAACTGAATAAATTATCAATCCGTGTACTTCAGAGGTTCTCTCCACTCTATAACAGCAGCATTTTATCCTCTGTTTTGCCCTTAAAACACTTTGGCAACACACAGTCTGGCTGACAAACCAATGAACCCACTATACTTCACTGAATTCCAGCTAATTCATTTGTGAAGTGAAGCCCTACATTTAAAAGAAAGAGGGAAGGAGGGGAATCTATTTTGCTCATTGGTGATTGCTTTTTCATAAGAACTGGTTCTTAAAATGATCTATGATTGTGACAGAAAGGCTTATATAAGGTAATGCCTTTCGTAGTTACATTCATTTAGCTTGGTAGAACAGGTTAGTTTAACAACTAATTTTAGCATAAATACATCATACCCTTAATTGCTGATGCTAGTAAATATGAGCTTATGCAAACAGCATGAGGCACGTCAGGCAACACCAATGTTGCTACAGTTCAGAAACCTTCTACTGCTGTTTTTAGTGTTTTAATCATTCTATAACCTGTGGATTCTATCCAACATCAGCCAACATGGAAGAGCAGACCTACTTCAATTAATTTAAAGGAATATAAGATTTCACAGATACAATTTAAGGTACACACATGTGACAAACACATGTCTGCAAATGGTGCATGATACATGTGCACTCCTCAAGGGTTCTGATTGATTTCTGTTCTTTATTAACCTTAGTTTTAAAAGCAAGCCATGGTTTACTGTACACAAGCAGCATGCTGGTGCGTACCATTGAAAAGTTCTTACTCTGCTCCTCTCTTCTTCCTGCTACCACCCCCCTGCTGGATGACAAACCAGGGTCTGGCTTGTTGTGGCACATGAATACAGCTCGTGCTTTGCTTTCTCCAACAAACCACAAGCACAAACCTTGGTTATCACTTGTGGCTCGCTTTGGAGAGAAACAAAACAGTAGGACAAGTTTCCGAATATCGTGACAAGCCAGACTCTGGCGAGGAGTAGAACATTTTGGCAGCATGCACTAGCATGCTGTTCATTCACATTAAAGCACAGTTCGTTTATAATTAAGGTTTAATTTGGCATGTGAACCAGGCCAATGTGTGAATTGCTCTTCAATATAGCGACAGTCAGTGTTATATAAATTTCATTCTGAACTGTGCTGATTACTACCACAACGAAGCTCCTAACAGCAGGCTAAAACTCTCAAAACTCCAATCAGCCAACTCTCAGGGGACAAAAATGTCAGTAGGAAAGCACTGTTTAACCAAAAACAAAAATATAAACAACTTGTAGGAAAGAAATTCTCTTCTCTTAGAATCCAAGAGAGCCTTATAAACAAAGAGAAATCAACAATGCAAAATAATAAAACAACATTGTACAAAAGCAGTCACAGTAGTGTTTCCTTAAATATTTACATTGCTTCTATTTGGAGAATAACTTGTTCCATTTAACCAGAATCAGACTCTGAGGACTGCAGTAATCCAGAGAGATTAATTACATCCTTTCAAGTTTTTCAAACAACTTTTGAAGGCACAGTACCGAGAGAGAGAGAGAGAGAGAGAGAGAGAGAGAGAGAGAAGAATGCACACTTCTCTCATTGATAATTGTTAGGCAATCTGAGTGCTTTAGGTTACATCAGCAAAACAGGACTGCCACCAATTATTGAATCAAGAAGAGTATTGCATAAATGGGAACAAGATATCCTGTATGTGGTGATACACATTAACTGATAACAAAGACCATGATATCGTTCAGATGCAACTGGCATCCTAAATATGCTTCCTAAATCTTTTGACATAAATGAAACTGGATTCAAACCAACACTTCTAAGAAGCTAATGATACATTGCGACAGCACAACCCATTTGGTATAATGATAGCAGTGTTGAATGCCTATTAAAGGGGTGCTCTAAAATGGAATCATGGACACATATTCCCACCTCCCTTTTCTATATTTTAACTACTCTTTATTTATTTTTTTAAAGGAAACAACTCAGGGTTGCTGCCATCATGTCCATTTAGTCCATCAAAAAAATAAAAACCAGGCAAATTCAACAAAGGCATGCTACAATTTCCTGTGTAAGATTTACATATGACTAATTCTCCGGGCAAGAATTAATGCCATGGTTTCTTAGCACAGTCAAAGTAGCTACTAGATAGTGGCTTCAAATCATGGATTTGCAAGCCAGATGCAGAAGCTAAACTGCAAATGAGAGAAGGATCAGCATGCCCCCATTCCAGCTACTTGCCGTTCCCTATGGTTGGAAACCACCCCATGTTAAGTTGAGGATTCAAGAATAATAATTATTCCAAATCAGGAACCTTGGCATGTTTAATCATATACAAGGTCCTTTTCAGAGACACACACAGCAGTGCTGGTGCAGTTCAATGCACCAGGCAGGATAAGTAGCTATGTGGGTGGGGCCAGTTAGACAGGTCTTTCTCACCCAATTCACATCTCACTGAGAGGGACTGTGCTCATCTGGTGGGAAAGATCTACTGAAATGGCCTTCTTTGTTTTTTAATTTATGGATGACTTGTGCATGTTCCCCAATAGCTTGGAATCACACCGAATGCAAGTGGTTGCAACACTGCTCTCTGTGGGTATGTTTGTTGAATTTGAAGGCGACCATTTAAAGGCATTGAAGGTTGGATTCAGACTAAGTTAAAGGTAAAGGTAAGGGACCCCTGACCATTAGGTCCAGTCGTGGCCGACTCTGGGGTTGCGGTGCTCATCTCGCTTTATTGGCCAAGGGAGCCGGCATACAGCTTCTGGCGAACCAGAGCAGCACACGTAAACGCCGTTTACCTTCCCACCAGAACAGTACCTATTTATCTACTTGCACTTTGAGGTGCTTTCGAACTGCTAGGTTGGCAGGAACTGCTAGGTTGGCAGGATCAGACTAAGTTAGGCACACCTAAATCAAATGTAGCTTACATTAATCATGAATAACATTCCACAATGTTTCCACATTTCAACAGGACCTAGGTTCAACTAATTTAATCTGGATAGAACTTCCATCAGCCCCAGCCAGCATGGCCAAAGGGAAGGGATGATATGATATGGGTGGCTGTCTTTCATGGATGCTTTAGCTGAGATTCCTGAGATTAGTTAAATGACGTTGGTGTACCTTCTGACTCTACAATTCTATGATTCTATGAGTTGCGGTCCAGCAACAACTCCGAGGGATACTCAAAGTTTCCTACTTTACCTGTCAAAGGTACTTGAAAAGCTCAAGTATCAGCTTTTCTAGCATCGCAAGAAAGGAAGCAAAATAACAAAATGGGGAAAGGAAGTTGTTAAAAAAAAATGCAGACACTTACGTGGGGGTGGCTCTTGCGTTCCTTCCTCTGAACTATCCTCGGGCCCCTCCTCACCCACTCCAGAGGTGACTGAATCATCTGGGCCAGAAGCAGAACTTGGTGTGCTCGGTCCACTGGCAGACCCAGAGTCGCCATCCTCGCTATTTGATCTATACCGATCTTGCTGAGCGGCCGCCACCCCTTCACTGCAGCTTCTGCGGTCTTTCCTGTGCACCCGGGAATGAAGTACCATTTGGTGATAAGTGCGGAAGATCTTGCCACACTCAAAGCACTCTGTGGACTTGTTCTGAGACACCCTTCTGCTCTGGCGCGAGGACGGCCTATATTCCAGGTCTTCTTGGCTAAGCATGCAGCTGTCTCCCGACTGCACATGGCTGCTTTTTTCCGAACGCCCACTAGTACAATTCTTCTTTTTCGGATTGCTGGACGAGCTGGAGGAGTCCTGCTCTTGTTTGCGCTTCTCTTGGCTGACGAGAATATATTCCCTTTTGTCCCTGTCGTAAGTGACGTCAGCATCCGCCAGGACTTCGTCCCATCCTAAATACTTTACGTACTCAGAAGGCTCTGCAACTTTTCCTTTGGTAGCCAGATGCCAGGCCTGGTAACTGTTGACTGGATCCAGCTCAGCTACTCTTTTTCCTGAATGGCCCCTTGGAGTGCCATCAGTCCCTACAGATGGCCTTAGTTTCAGATACTGGAAGAAAAACTGCTTTGCAACAGGGGGGTCCCCGTCAACTAGCCTATCAACTCTATGTTCACTGCGGGCTCCTTGAGACTTGCAATGTACAGAATTGTGTGCTTTTAGGCTTTCCATATTTGTAAACAGGTTTCCACACTTTGTACAAATTTCATACAGGGACAAACCAGTCACAATCATCTCTTCTTGAACGACATCATTAATAGTGGCTATAGGCTCCGAATCGTTTTTTGGCTTGTTTTTGCTCCCAGATTTTGGGCCATGGGATTTCATGTGGTTTTTGAGAAACCAGGGCTCTTTAAATTTCCTGCCACAGATGTGGCATCCGTGGTCAAACGAACCTCTATGCTTTTTCATGTGAGCTTTGAGGAACCAGGTTTGACTAAAAGCCTGCCCACACACTTCGCAAGGAAACTCTCCTGCACTCGACTCAGCCTTGCAGTTCTCGGCATTGTACGTTTCCCCGTTTGGAATCTGAGTGGTGATGTGGTCTCTTTCTATGTGGTTTAGCAGAGTCTCCTCTCTTAATGTCATGTAGTTGCACAGCCTGCATTTGAAAGGTTTGTGGACCTGGTGTATGTGCTGCTCCAATTCTTTCTTACCTTCAAACTTGTTTTTACAGAAGGTACATGGAAAAGTACATAACTTAACATCTTCTCCAACTGGTGCTTCTTCTGAGGACTCCTTCCTGCTGCTCCTGAGCAAGATCTTGCCTTCTTCTTTGGGAGTTGCTCCGTTCAATATCTTGTTGCAGGCAGAGGTGCTTTTGGTAGGGCTAGTGCAACCATCAAGGCCTTCGGATACTCTCATCTCACTGAGCTGTGCTTCTCCTCCCATCTCCACTTCATTCCCCTGACTAATAGTGCCTGTCCTGTGACTCCGGATGTGAATCTTCAAGTTGCCCTTTTGGGAAGCTCTGTGGTCACAATAAGGACACTTGTATGGCTTCTCCCCTGTGTGCTTCCTCATGTGCTGCGAGAGTGAGCTCTGGAAAGGAAAACTTTTGCCACAGATGCAGCAGCTGTGCAGCACAGACTTGTTTGCATTCATATCACTCTTGTTCATCTTGTGAGGACTGGAGGCTCTTCGTAATTCCATGTTTGCGCTTATGCTACAATCCATCTGCACCGCAGAAGCATCGGTCAAAAGGGCAGAACCCTGTTCCGGGCTGGGAAACTGGGTTGCTTTTTCAATCATGCATTCCTGCTGATGGAACCTTTATCTCTTCATTCTCATATCTGGGTTTTCTTCCAGCTGCTTGAAAGCATTTGGGATACAAACATTCATTGGCGTTTCTTGAGTCAAATACCAAGCAGGACCTGGAACCAAAACAGAAAACAGGACACGGCATTACTAAATGCAAAGCATTTCATTTCCTTTTGCTCCCTTTGTAATAGCCCCCTTTTAATATTTTCTTGCCATCTTCACCAAAACGTTACTTTTTCACCAGGCTGCAGAAAGTCTGACTTTGCATTGAATATTGTCATTCACAAACTGAATGTTCAGTAGAGGATTTACATAAGCATACTTCCATAGTAATTGCAGACACGGGCAAATAGAGTATGTGTCTGTATGTTTACTAAAATAAGAATATAAGTACAAAAAAAGTACTTTTTCTTTTTAGCCCAAACAAAAGTGTGTGTGTACATAATTTCGAGTGAATAAGCCCTTTCTCGAAGGAGCTGTAATATTTTAAGTCTGTGGCTTTATGGACATGTATAATTTAATGAAAAACAGCCAAACGTTTGTTTGCCTAGAGATAAAGGGTTTTTGTAGAGTGCAGCACTCTATCCCTGTTGATGGTAACTTAAACATAGCTGCTGAATGGAGACAGCAAAGAGTACATCAAATTTTTGTTAAAGCAACAATGCAATTCAATAAGATTTTTATACAGGCCAATTAAAATTAACAGTAACAGTAATACCTTATTCAGGCAAATGTTAATGTAGACTTGGAAATCCTTACTAATACCAAGAAGGATCCATGGAGCATTCAACAAAACAGGGTTAAACTGTTTTAAGCTGAAATCCTTCTACATTAGTTATTTTAAACTGAATTCAACGGGAGCAAAATTTTGTATTTTCTGTAAAAGTTATTGAAGGGTAGAGATGCCTTAACTTCTGCAGTGCTCATACAGACTGGAGGCCTACACACACTTTGGCTGCTTAAGTCCCATTGCATAGGATGACAAGGATACTTCTACTACCTTCTGACCATAAATATAATCATGTAAAGCAAAGTTTTGTAAGGATATCTTGACATTCTGTTGTGCTTTTTAAGAAGAAATGAGCCCTTCTCTTTGCTGGTGAAGAGACATCCTGTTCTATTATATTACAGTCACCAAGTTATTAACATGAAAGTGTGAACAGTGCAATGCATCCAAAAGATTTCAAGCTTGGTCAAGTATCCAGGAAGAGAGAGAATTTATGATCAGCCAGGGCTGGCACTAGCACCTTGCATCCTTCGACAGGTGACAGAGTCTTCAAATCCAATCAGGACCCAATACTAATGTCCATCCTGGACCCCATTTAGAAACACCATAAATGTTTTCTGCATGGTGTTTGGGCTTCGTCAAACCTGCACCTAATTCTGAAATCAGACTCAAAGAATACCACTTGCAAATTTTGACCATATTCCACTGCTAGTAAAGACTCCATTATTAAGATGGTCTCATGAATATCTCTTCCTACATTGCCCAGTTCTACGCAATGCTGAATAGCAGTGGACAAAAACTACTGCTCCATTCAGTAGCGATAACTAATCTACTGCAGCAAGTTATCCAAAGCAGAATGTTTTCCCAGTTGTTGAACTAGATCGAGTTCTGGTTGTTCTGGTTTATACGTACAGCATATCTTATTGGTGGCAATCTCCTTTTCTTCAGAATATGGAATAAATTTAGCTTTGCCTTTAAAAAGTTGACCTAGCAACCACAGCTCACCACACCCACTCCT
Organism: Podarcis filfolensis; assembly: GCF_964270895.1. Taxonomy (NCBI): domain Eukaryota; kingdom Metazoa; phylum Chordata; class Lepidosauria; order Squamata; family Lacertidae; genus Podarcis; species Podarcis filfolensis. The sequence goes on along the minus strand of NC_139603.1, from coordinate 36,636,595 downwards.
TTACATCATCAACACTTAAGCATGCGTTTTGTTAAAAGAAACGGTGACTACACCCATTATGTTTCACTTACTTAAATATATTCTCATATATAAACATGTGAAGAACCTAAGCTTTCATTATTTCAACAGCAGCTTAGCCATGCACCCTCGGCCTTGAAAGAACATCTGCTCAGACAGGGGACTGTAGGGTTGCTCAAGCAATGAAGCAAGTTTAAAAAATAAACTTTCAGTTCTGATATGAGAATTTAACATTTTGCACAGCAATCCTCTCACCCACCGCACAAGGGGAACACCCAGAATGCTCTGAACAGTTCAAAAAACTGAAATGCACTTTTGAAGCTGCGATCATTCACATGCCTATTTAGAAATACATTGCACTGAACCCAATAGGACCTATACTACACGACTGATATGGCTGTCCTCAGCCTCTCCAGTGCGCCTATGGCTGCCCTAGAATTGAATCCCAGACCTTGATATTCCACTTCAAACCATCTGTTGCAGTGCCCCTTTCTCATCACCAAAGGCAGTTCACATTATCGGGGAAATAGAAAATGATGTACTGTAAAACTCTAACACTTAACACATTTGGAATACCTAATCCTTACCTCCTTGCTCTGACAAAAATCCTGCAGAAAGACTCTTCTTTCCTTCTATTGTGGACAACTTAATTCACTGTTATACTGCTTACTTCCAAAGGGAACACAACTGTTCAGTAACCCTGGAGCAGCTAAATGCACAGGGGCGGGGAAGGGGTGCCTATCTTTAAATAGTAAGCATATCCTTGAATTCACAGGAAACCCTAGCAACCTGCGTCCTTCCAAGTAAATGCAGGCAATAGGAAAAAGCATGGCATTGCCTTGATTTTCTTTTCCCCAAACCATGGGAACAAAAATACTGGCAGTTTAAATATACATATCTAGAAAACGGACAACAAAATAGGTTTTGTTACTTATAGCCACAACTGAAGCATAAGTTGTCAAAACATAACGGTAGAAGTGAAAAATGAAAAGGAGAGAATGCTACAAATATATAAGGGGCGTTGTGCTCTTTAAACTGAAGTTACTTTTGTTTCCAGTGTTACTGAAGTAGGTGTTTTCTTTTTAATTAATGTATCCTGTTTTACACTTTGGGATACATCCTTTTCCGATTTGCAGCTATTAACCCTGCATCCTTACTCCGAGAATCCTTTTCCATGGCATTTTCTGACTCACTCGCTCTCCCTTCTCTGTTCTAATGATATTTTGAATGGGCTCTAAACCTCCAGAGAACATAATTTAAGCTGTTCTGAAGCAGCACCAAAGACAATAACCCCAAAAAAAGAGACAAAGCACACCAACAAGCACCTATATTAAGCATATGCAGCCTCCTGGCCATGGAATATCTACAATAAGAGAAAGCAAGAAAAGAACAACAGTGATACGTCCAATAAAGCAGCTTATTTAGCATTTTCTAAAGGAGATCCATCTGAAGAGGGTGTTCTTGTGCACTTCTACAGGGTATTCTGAGAAACACAGACCCGTCCCCCACTCAGGACATATTTTGCGCTTCAGTATACTGGTCCTGTTTGTCCTCCCGGGGACAAAGAAATGTATTTTATTGGCTACACTGTAGCACTATAAGGAATGAATTAAAATACATCATTAACATCCTGGTCCAGCTTATCTTACTCCCAGGACAAAGAGGCTATTCTTTGAACAAATGGGAAGAGGAGGGGAACTCATAACAACAATGAAGCACTCCTTGCCCTAAAAACCGCTGTTACAAGATCAACAATTATAAGCTTATATTCTGCAGATTTGGGTCCCAAAGAGCTGTATGAAGTGATGCATTCTCTAAATGGGAGAGTAAGTACCATTGATGACAAGGCCTTGGGGCTTCTGCTGTTCTCAGACCAATCAATAATCCATTATGTCCAAACTACATTTCCACTCTAATATGAAGAATAAAAGGACAGCCAATATTAGCAGTTATTTCATGTACAGGAGGGGGAAATCAATGAAACAGAACACACAAAAATGCTACCATCACAAGGTTGAAATGAATGGTCACACATGGCATTGACAAAACCGTTTACAGTACCCCTTTACCAACCCCCTTTATTTCTGCGTGAACATATTTTGCACACATGTGCTCTCACACTCAACACACAGACACCCCACCTAATGAAATAGGGCTTTCCAAATTAGTGCCTTACCATAATTGCAGGACAAAGGACAATCACATCACATTTTCAAGTGGAGAAAACACAATTCTCCTTTTCATTTAATGTCTTTGTTTCTCTGAGCAAGTCACAAATCTCAAACATCATATCCCAATTGCAGTTAGCAGTATGAACAAATCTTCAAAACACAATCTGATCTCATCAAACATAGTATGCATCCATCGTTTTCTGGCATACATTGACACAAATAAGCTATTCTTTCTTTTGTCAACATAGCTTTTTAAGTTATCAAATGGGAGCAAGACAAGTAGTAGAAAATCATCTAAATAAAGAATATTTAATCATTAGATGAAAAATATTATTGCTTAAGAGCATATAGTGCATTTCCTGTAATATAAAGATTAGTAGCTGAAGCTGACCTCAAATGCAAAGAGGTCGGGGACAGCATGTTATTGTTGGTAAGATTAAGAAAACTAATCAGCGAACATGAGTAGGTATGGAGGTTTTGCCAGAGATATTTTGATTTTAGAATGCTAATATGTAAGTTGCTATTGGCAACTTTAGACTAAGGAGAAGCTGAGTGGCAACAGGTAAGAGTAGCTTAAGGAGAATTTGAGGGAAATGCGCATTACACATTTTAACTCGCCCAATCAAAAAATGTTCTAAATAGGATGCACATAATTTAAAACATTTTAAATTGTCCTGAAATCAGATATCAATTAATTACAATACAAATGAACAAAATCACTGCATTAAAAATAGTATCGAAGTCTCTTCTGTTCTGAAGCTACCTAATCCACAAAAGAAACAATAACAACAAATAACAATGTTTATGTTGTCTCATAGAGGAAATTTTATGCACCATCCTCCCAGCCTGAGAAACATTCATCAATATCTGCACGGCTTGGACAATTTAAGACTCCAAAGTTCAAAAAGCATTGCACCTAAGAGCCAGCACATCTCCCAATAAACTGGATGCAAATCTTCCTTCCTCTTTACGACCATTGGAAGACAGTAGCGTTCTGAATCAGCTGAAACTTCCAAATGAGACCCATCTTTAGTTCAGCTGACCATGAGCCAAAGCACCACGTGTCATGTTCTTGCAATCGTAGGCATTTATGCTTTTTCCATTCTCACAACTCCCAGCAGAGGTCAAACCTGGATGCCAGAAAAGCATCCAGGTTTAAACATATATAGTTCATGATTTAATCCTGGATGAGGGTGCTAAATTGGCCCAAATTGGCAGACCAGCTGGGAAAGTATGTTTTATTGGGTTCCTGGTGCAGCACCAGCACAGCCTAGACTGCAATGTATTTATGCCCTTACTCCAATGAGCTCAGGGCAGCATATATGATTCTTCCCAATCACCCCATTTTATCATCACAAGAACCCAATGAGAACCTAGGCTGATATAGTCACTTGCCTAAGGAAACCCAGTGAGCTTTGTTGATAGTCTCCGCAGTACTACTCCAATCTGAGGATGGGCAACTTGTGGCCCTCCAGATATTACTGGACCACAACTCCCAACATCCGTCACCATTGGCCATGCTGGAGGGGCTGATGGGAGCTGGAGACCAGCAATATCCAGACAGCCAAATGTTTTAAAGCAGCAGATCTCAACCTGTGGGTCCCCAGATGTTGTTGGACTACAACTCCTATCTTCCCTGAGCTCTGGCCTTGCTAGCTAGGGGTGAAGGGAGTTGTAGTTCAACAACATCTGGGGACCCACAGGTTGAGAAAGGCTATTTTAAAGGAAGAGGACTCTCAGTCAGATGAGCACTGGATGTCCAAAATCTTGTATTTTTATCTTGTATTTCACTTCTTGTTTTGTTTCTAGTAATAATAAATAACAGTGATTGGGATTAGCAACTGACTGGATAATAATCTGCAGCTGCATTCTGATAAAGGCAATATATGTTCTTGGGAGCCAGTTAGTAATCTGCCTGTTTGTGGGGGAGGGTTGTTCATTAACTGCAGTTTCTGAGCAGTCTTCATAGAGAGCCCCACATACAATGCATTGCAGCAGTCTAATTTGGAAGTAACAGACCATGGATTACTGTGGTCAGGCTCTGTCTGTCCAGAAAGACGGGACACAGCAAGTTGTACCAGCTGGGGTTAGCGGAGGCACTCCATGCTATGAAACCCCTTTGGACTTCCAGTGACAAAGGTGACAAGCCAGCAGCCCAAGCTGAGCACCCCTGTCTGCAAACCCATCCAGAACAGAAAGAACTGTCTTACCAACATTGTATTTCAAAACAACCCCTATGTCTGCTTTGACTGCTGTGCTGTTTATACTGGGATGAATTTGATTGTTGGTTGTGTTGTTTTTAATTGTTCTTCTTCTGTTTTGTTTTATTTCACTGGGAATAGTAACGCTGAAGGGCAACACAGGGCAAGACAAAGCAGATGCCCAGGTGTGGATGTAACAAAAACCCAAACCAGGGTTTAGCACCAACTACTGTGAAGGCAACAGAACCAGAGAAGAATTCACAGCTGCAATTTTCCCTCTGCATTCAAATGGTTGGTTAGTTGCACGTAGCATTATGTACACACTAGGCCTTTCTTGTGGACCCATTACAGCAGAAATTAAGGTACTTCCACATTGTAGAGAACTTCATGATGAAACAGGATCTTAAATCATCCTATCACTGTTTGGAAACCCACATATTTCATAAGCATCTATATATACATGCAACGTTCACAAAACCTAGCTGCCCTAAGTAACAGATGGGACTTCTTTTTTAACCGATAAAGAGGAACTATTTGGAAAGCAATAGTTCCATATAGCAAATAAAATGTGAAACCCAAGCTGACTATTTTGAATTTCAAAAGCTGCCAGGCATAGTAATCCCTGCAGAGAAGAAATTGAACCTGAAATCAAACCTTTCAGCTGTCACCCCAGTCCGGCTTATTTTGGTGGAAAGTCCCGAACTATTTATATGGAACTCCAGGGTAACACGGCACAATGGCAAAAAGAAAAGCCCTCTTTGCTTTTTGCCAATAACATTCCCAAACCATATTTCACCACCTCCATAAACTTTGGTTTATATGGGGAAGTAGCCACAAACATATTTCAAGCCTCTCATTCTGTCCAGTGGTACAGAGATCTCCTACTGCTATCCTCACCTGCTATGAATAGAAGTGTTTTAATTTTTCTGGGAGGCTGTTCCTGAAAGACAGTATGCAGAATGAGTGGTACAGACAAGGTTATTTATTCAATGACTATGAAACCAAGGGTAGAATCCCTCATATGTCTGTTCTGTAGAGTCAGCATAAACCTGACTATTTTCCTAGGGAGCATCAAGAGCAAACAGAGGTTTGCAAGCATTTTCTGTCTTCCATTTTCCATGTTGGCTTTACAAACAGAACAGAGAAAATACTGGAAGCACTCTGCATCCCACATTAGTCCGAGCTCTACATTTTATAGAATGTCTTGCCTTTCCAGTTTGTTAAAACTTTAACAAATTGCTAGTCACACCAGAGCAATGGAGTCAAGGCAGAGTGTAGAGTTATGTTAGAATTCCAGGCTCTTGCTGAAGCTGCTGTCCTCATGTGGTTTTAAATTATCCAGTATAAAACATCTGACATTTCCACTGAAAATGGAAAGCCAAAATTCCTAGCCAGGAATGTAATGTCCCACCGCCTTTTATTTTTCACGTAAAACATAACAGTACACCATCCATGATAAATGGCAATCAATTTTTAACCGACCGAAGGCTTTGACAAAACGTACCGAAGCAGCTGCACATGGAGGCAATAGTGCATTCCAGAACCAGAATAATTTTAAAACAAATACTAAGAAAAATAAATGAAATCTAAGAGCAATGCAAGCAGTCAAAATAACATTAAATGAATAATATTAAAAACACAGATCTGAGAAACTGGAGTCAGTAGCTTAACTAGAGTTCCCGTAGCAATGCAGATCTCCAGCAGGCATTTGACTAATTTTAGCAGCAGTCAGAGAAAACACAGAGTCCATAACAACTGTGTTGCTACCTGCAAGACAAAAACAAGTTTTCTGAGCTAAACACATGGAGTTTACTTGCCCTTAGAGAGAAACAGCCCATACAGATGGACATTTGGCCACATATTTTAGCCACATATCAGCACTTGGGAGTGTGACTAAATTCTGTTTGCCTTTTTTTTTTTGGACAGGATGATATAGACAACCAACCTAGCACAGAATGAAGAGTTCTCCCCTAGGGCAGTTTGTTTATATATACAGCGCAGGCTCAGATTAAGAATACAATCTGATGAACAGCATGAACAGATTTTCCACAAATGCATTATCTTGTACTATGAAGCATCACTGGGACACTTCTCCATTGCCACCATATGTATTGGGGGGGAGGCAAAGTCAAAGCTCTCTATCACGTAAATTGTTTAGGTTATCCTACGTTTCAGAATTTGTACCATAGCACTGCTTGCTCCATCAACTGAAATTGTGCTTTTTTGTGAATTTTAAGTACTATTTTATTTATATGCTAGAAACCACTTTGTGGGCACAATGTGACAAAAAAGTGGTCTATTAGCAAGCACAATAGATGAATTACAGAATACATACATATTGATCACTAATAGCATTCTGAAATTTGTGTTCTATTTTTATACACTATATCTACAGGTAGAATAGGAGTGCTGAATATCACTTCGGATATCTCTTGATGCCCAGGCTCTGAATTCTTGCTTTTGATTTAGAAATATTACAGAAATCACCTCCAAATATATTAAATCTATTTATTTATTTAATTGCATCTGCCAAGGAGCTCGAGGTAGTTCTCGATCTCCCCACTTTATCCTCCAAACAACCCTGTGAGGTAGGCTAGCATACAATTGGGAAACCAAGATGGTTTTATTTTCAACCACCTAAGTGAACCTCACTGAATAATCAGGAGGCTGTCCTCAACTCAGTGCCATGTTTAGAGATGCAGGTGAAGAGGAATGCCAGAAAGGCCCTTTGTCAACTTTGGTTGATTTACCAGCTGAAGTACACACTGGAGAAGGCAGATCTGGCCACAGGCATTCATGCCCTCATAAAATGATATAGTTGACCTTAATCACATGCTTTATGTGCATCTACAGGCACAAATGCCCTGCTCACAGGCTTGCCATGAAGATCCATGAGATCTTCTAAGGCACTAGAGACAAGGTCTTTTCAGTGGTGGCCCCATCCCTGTGAACGTGTCTCTGACTCATCTCATCTTGATGATTTGGCTGTTCCAATATGCTTTTAACTGAATTAGGTGGCTGGGTCTAAAATTTCATTTCATTATTCCAATGAGAATGATTAAAGTAGCATTTGGTTACCATGACTAATACAGTTAATCCTGTTATTTACAGGAACAAACCTTGGCCCAGGTCATAGCGTGAAGGCATATGTTAGAGCTTTCTTGCAGAAGCAAACAGAGGTGGACCTGTTCCCCCACACTGCACACCAAGCCAAGAAGGGGGGTGCAGGGCATTGCAACTATGACATATTGCACATGTAGAACAGAAGGTAACAGGTGAGGGGGACACCAAATTTTTGCCTTGCACACTGAGGCTGAAATTTGAAAGACCAAACTCCATCCCAAAGCTAAGGGGTTTTTGGTCTAGTTAGTATCTGAATGGGCGGTTGCCTAGGAACTCTGTGTATGATATCTTGAATCACATGATGGGGGAAAATGATACACACAACTAAATTAAATAAATGAACGAGCAGGATGTGTTCCTTGCACACGGTTGCCAGGAAGGGCTAATTCGATCTTATCCTGCACTGTTTTCAAAACTTTAGTACCGTGGTACCTCGGGTTACAGACGCTTCAGGTTACAGACACTTTAGGTTACAGACTCTGCTAACCCAGAAATAGTACCTCAGGTTAAGAACTTTGCTTCAGGATGAGAACAGAAATCATGCACGGGGGCGCAGCAGCAGGAGGAGGACCCCATTAGCTAAAGTGGTGCTTCAGGTTAAGAACAGTTTCAGGTTAAGAACGGACCTCCGGAACGAATTAAGTTCTTAACCTGAGGTACCACTGTATCTCCAACATTCTGTATGTTGTAAGCACAACAAAGGGATACTTCAAGTTATTTCCTTTTGCAAAATGAAGGCACTACATTTTGCTCTATCCCAGAGATCTAAAGCATTTCTTTAAGTACCCTGGTATGTAAAAGGTCTTAATTTGATTAAGCTTTTGGCTGCTGCACTGATAAAGAGGCAATGGTGCTGAAATACAATCCTTTTGCTTTCTTACCATTCACACAGCTTTCATACAAAAGTTTTAAAAATGGCCCTGACCAACTTGATGGCATATTTGAGTATAAAGATAAGACCCAAACTTCTGCCTGCATGACCAGTTGATACTGGCAACTGATACTGGCTGGGCTGACCAGAGGAGGGGGGTGTAGGTGGTAACAAAACCAATGAAGAACCCTATAATATAGCTTGCTTCTCTGCAATCTACTTAGATAACTGACCATTAAGAACTATTCTGAGACTGATGGGAATTTAAAAAATATATAAAACCCTATAATCCATGGGTAGCTCTCAAGATGGAGTGGGCTACAACTCCTGTCAGTTCCTGGCAGCATGGCCAAGGGACAGAGATGATGAGAGTTGATAACCCAAATATTTGGAGGGAACCACATTGGCTATATCTGCTGTAATCCATGCATTTCTAGTGCCAATGTGACATTTCCAGACTATTTAGGGTGTTCCATCATCTAGTTTGTATTCATGCTTGTACCAGGGAGTGTTAAAGTCACTCTGGTATGCTATTTAGAATTCTAGAAACTGATATTTTAGCTGAGGAAACAAAAAAAAAGTGAGTAGCTTTCTATTTCAATCACAGAACTTGAACTACAACACTAACCACATAATGCTATGCATGTCTACTCGGGAGTAAACCCCAATGCTAGCCCAGGTTGTTTGTTGATGCACATATTACATCTGTGCTGATGGAACTGCACTGGACACCGATTAACTACAGGGCCGTGTTCAAGATCTTGTAACAAACATATAAAGCAGTGAACAACTCAGGACCATATTACGTGAAAGACTTGTATAGAGCTGTAACGATGAGGAAATTTTACTTGTGGCATTGCACCCTATAGCCAATGACACAAAAACAGGCATTTTCTAACGTTGCCCCTGCCCTCTAGAATGCCTTTCTGCCCACCATACATGTTAGTTGCTTCATACGTTTTCTAAAGAAATATATCTTTTTGCACATGCTCTCTCTGACTCATAAGCTTGGACCCTGCTATTACTGAATTCTTGTTTTCATGATACTGTTTTATTGTTTTTAAGTAGTATTTTTGTATACTGCTTAGAGATTAGTATTAATATTAAGCAAGTTAGAAATGCTTTTAAAGAACCAATTGCTTAAATAGGGTTACTCCCAAGTAAATCTGTCGTAATCTGATACCCACTCACCTGGGAGTAACACAATGGGACTTACCCTCTGAACAGACATGTATGGAAATGTGCTGTTAATTTGTAAACCTGTTGCACAATGAACAAGCAAGGATTATGCCATGGCTCACAGTGCAATCCTATTCATGTCTACCGAGAGGCAATTCCTACCAAATTCCTCAAGGCTCATTCCCAGGTAAATGGGGTTAGGGTTGCAGCCTTAGTTATTATATGGGATGTTTCGCAATTCTGTTCCTAAAATGCAAATGCCTGGCATTATTTTGATACAGATACTGGCCATCACTATATTCATTTCTGAAAATAGGCACCCACAACCCTCCAGAGAAGATGGGGGGGGGGGAGCGACATGTGGCAGCATTTCTATTGAAGAAAAAACATTAACTGATTGGGCAAAAGAAAAACAGCATAGAAGAGAATGGAGTTAAGGGGCAGAGCATGTGGCTGCAGGCGAGAGAAGACTAAGTTAATTGTACAAGTGGAAGTATGTTCTATTCGCTTCTAACAAACTGCTAAGTTTCACTCAGACCACACCCATTAATATTAACAGACCTAAGTTATTCATGGCTATTAATTCCAGTTGCTCTACTTGCAAGTAAAAATCAACTGAACGCAACCCAAGGATTCACCATGGATGTCCTCAGAGCTATCAGAGCACAATAAATATTGCAGCAGTTTGAATATATATTTTAAAAAATAATAATTCACGTTAGGAGGAAAAACTACACTGACCAAATGCTTTGATTCCATGACTTGTGTATTATAATTATGGGCCATTCTGTTAATTTGTCTCCTTTCTTTAACTGTGTGTACTGAATAAAAATTAATCTTGTGTTTACTTATTTATGTAAAAAATATACCACCTAATATAATATAAATCTAAGCGGTTTCCATAAAAACAATTTTTAATGGCACTAACATTTCCTGAAAACTAGGGAAATAAAAACAAAACTATTTATCTCAAATTAAACTGAGCAGTGTAGATGTAACAGCAATGTCAGGGTCCAAAAAGCTCAAGCCAGCTAATTAACTCACCCTTTCTGAGTTGAGAAGAAAATCAGAGAGGTTTGGGGCAACATCCCACGCTTCCTGAAAGTCACTGAAAAGGCTCAGTCCTCATCAGACTGCTTTTTGGGGGGACAGGGGAGTTGAGTTCTTTTGGGCTTGTTTGTTTTTTGGAATTTGGGGTTCAGCCCTATTGCTTTTCTATGGTCCAGTTTGGGGCCCAGTCTTGTTGAGACTCAACTATCCAAGTTTGCTATTAGAGAAAGTTATTATTATAATTATCATGGCCCATAACTGAGTGCACCCATTTTCCCCTATTTCCCTCTTAGCAGCTGCCTTCACATAACCACACTTTTTAAGAAAAAAAATCTTCATGACTTCCCTACTGCAGTTCTAAAGACAATCTAGAGATTTGGTGCAAGCAAGTTTTAAAAGGAAGTTCTTCAAACTGTTACATACATGATAACCCTCCAGAAATTCTTCTAAAGAGAATTATTTAGTCACCAGCTTTTCACACTCAGAAAGGTTTTACAGGCAGTTTTCAGTTCTCTGGGGATCAGCTCCCAAGGGGAAAGGTCTCCATAAAAATATAAGTATGTAGAAATATGCTCTTATGAACACACCCTGCTAGTTTGCAGCACTTGCATCTCACTTTATATATATATATATATATATTTCTTAAACTCACTAAGTGAAGGTGTGTTTACAAAATAACCACATTTGAATTTGCTTTGTACTGAAATGTATGATGTCAAAATTGTGCAATCTTCTGGAAAGGCTTATATAACTTCCCACACAGTAGCAGCTTCCTACTTTTGCAGTGGGACACAATGCATCATGCAATATTGACCTTCCAGTAAAGTTGAGCAAGTTCACATCAAAAGGAATTATCAACTATTGCAAAACAGGTGGGGCTTATTGCTGAAACTGGATTGGGCTTAGAGTTGTGGTGGTGGTGGTGGTGGTGGTGGTGGTGGTGGTGGTGGTGTGTGTGTGTGTGTGTGTGTGTGTGTGTGTGTTTAAAATTGGTTGCAGGTTTTCCAGGAAGCATTAATGTTGTTGTTGTTGTTGTTGTTGTTGTTGTTGTTGTTGTTGTTGTTGTTGTTGTTATATATAATATCACCTGACACAACTGAACCATGCTGTGTCATGAGCAGTGCAATGTGATTTGGCCTTCCTCAAGATGCTCAAATATACCTCTTCCTATCCAAAAAGTCCACTTACCCCTTGGTCCCTTGCCTCTAAAAAGTTGCAGAAAAAAAGACAAAGGAAACTCGCATAAGGCAAGGCGTTTCCTCAACTGCTGAAATGTTAGCACTGTTTTGGTGTGATCTAATTGTTGATCACATTATGGTACAACTTGTTCTGCTGCTTTTTGACAGCATACACTTAAAAAAACAGTTACAGGTCCTACCATGCACCATTAATCAATATTATTTTTTAATGATAGTGACCATTCTCCAAGTTTTAAATTTCTCCAGCATCAAGACATCACCCCACCCCCTTCCACTGTAATGACCTTAGCTCAGGGTGGTACAAACTGCAGCCTTTTTTGGCAATCCTCGGCAACGTTCAAGAAAAAAACACATTGAAGCCTTTAAAAAAATATTGTTTGTTTCATGAAGTGCATACTTCTGTTTGTGTATTAAATTTGTTTAATAATTAAATATATTAATTGTCTTGATTCTATATTTAATTATATATATTAATGTTAAGGTATATTACAGAATCCTAGAATCATAGCATTGCAGAGTCAGAAGGGACTCTCAGGCCCATCTAGTCTAACCCCCTGCAATGCACAAAACTCAACTGGATCATACATGAGAGGTGGCCATCCAACCTCTGCTTAAAAACCTCCAAAGAAGGAAAGTCCAAACCTCCTGAGGGAGTCTGCTCCACTGTCCGACAGCACTTACTGTCAGAAAGATTTTCCTGATGTTTAGTCAGAATCTCCTTTCTTGTAACTTGAATCCATTGATCCTCAGTCCTACTCTCTGGAGCAGCAGAAAACTTCCATCTCCCATGTGTCAGTCCTTTAGATATTTGAAGATGGCACCCATCAGGAAAATCTTTACCAGACTAAAATAGCCTGGCTCAGTTTCTTACTTGCCCATTCACCTCTAATGAATATAAATTCCTTCTGAGCAACTCTGCCACACCCAATGCAGGAAGCCTGCAGAACTGTGAGTTGGTAAACTGTTTTGCAGGCTGGTGCACTATTCTTCTCCCCTTTTCTTATCTGCAACACTGCACACACTAATATTCCAGCGTGAAGGATTTCAGTGCAAGTATTCATTCTCAAATTCTTCCAATGCTTTGCTTCAGGCACTTTTGCACAGGAAAATGGGGCTAGAGAGCCTACTGATTAGGGTCCTTTCATTCTCCAGGAAAGTTTCTAGCCTAAACCCCATAAAATTAGACACGCACATACTTTGTCTGCTTGTCCTGATTTTTCACATCCAACTCCAATTCTCACCAAGAGTTTGCATATGCATAGCAAACAAGTCTGGCTCCATAAACAAAACCTGTGCCCTAATTATTCATTGTTAAAAACAGTGGACAAGACATTCACACCTGAAGAGTCAACACTGGAAGAAGAAGAAGAGGAGGAGGAGGAGGAGGAGTTTGGATTTGATATCCTGCTTTATCAACACCCTAAGGAGCCTCAAAGCAGCTAACATTCTCCTTTCCCTTCCTCCCCCACAACAAACACTCTGTGAGGTGAGTGAGGCTGAGAGACTTCAGAGAAATGTGACTAGCCCAAGGTCACCCAGCAGCTGCATGTGGAGGAGTGGGGAAGCGAATCTGGTTCACCAGATTACGAGACTACCGCTCTTTACCACTACACCATGCTGGCTCTCACCACACTACCACTCTCATTTTCGTATTTGGAAACATGTGATGAACATGCCTGTCACCTGGTTGAGTATCTTATGTTTAAATAGTTAAAGCAACTAGAGATGGGAGGGGATCATGCTGAATTGAGCCCCAAAATCATTCTAGAAGCTATTAATATGAGCTTAGGCTTCTTTACCAGACCCCCACCCCAAGCTTGCAAAACATGCTGTCACATTTTTTTAAACTCACCTCAACAACAAGACCTTGAGAAAACACTTCAAAGACAAATAAGATTCTGCATTACTTCTCTTTTTTAAAAAATTCCTTAGGGGCTGATAAAGGTGTATTGGGACTACATGCTGCCACGTAAATTATCATCTTGCATATATGCCAGTGTCATTATAACGTGTGTGTTATAAACAGAACCTTGATGAAACTGAGTGTTCAGCCGCCTCGTGGCCATGAAAAACAAAGTAGTACAGAAATGAGATATTTGACTGCAATCTATACTGTTAAGGTGTGGTGATAAAGACAGAAGCACCTAATAGATTTTTACTTTAAAGCATTATATTAATTGTTTAAATATATGGAAACTTTATATATGGTAGCCACAATTCAGCACCAAATTCTGCTTACAAACTAAGCTTAGCCCGGCCTAAGTCTTCATTGGATTGTACAACAAAAGAATAGCTTGTAATAATAATAATACTTTATTATTTATACCCCGCCCATCTGTGTGATCAGCTACAGAAACTTTTAACTACTTAACTACTTTTAACTTTTAACTACTTCATGTTGCAGTTTTGGGTTAGGTAAACTGTGCTGGTAACTTACTCTCAAAAATGTTGCTGAATGTCAGTTTTGCATGCTTTTTGGCTTTAGATTTCTTCTAAGTTTATAGTTTAACTCTGTACTGTACTTTGTATCTTTTTTTCACACTGAATGGTTTTTAAAATCCTTTTAATTTTTTTAAAAAGTGTTTAGCACATTACAACACATCTGTATGAACATTAAAAGCATAGTAATTCAGATGATTTCTTCCAAAGATGCTGCATAATTCTACAAGGGCAGCATTAAGATGATACTTCATGCAACAGTATTGTTACTTGTAAACAATGGCAAGGTGGGCTTTCCGCGCGTTAGTATTGAATAAAATGGTGGCTAGCAGTAGTGTCAGAACTACAACACAGTCTTTTCCATTCTAAGAATGGAATGTATGAAGTTACCCTTTCATCTCCCAAGATGAATAATTCATCTTCAAAACTGAGCATCTATACAAATCACCCAAACAGTGAATTAGAGTAGGGATGGTTGAGCAACGCATAACTGTGATTAGTTGAGCTCCTCCTCCTCTTCCGATGGGTTAAAGGGCAAAAAGTGATCCATAAATTTTAGGGGGGGGATCATTGCTACTCTTCTTACTGTTACAGCACAAAGACATTCAAAAACAGGTACAAAACAAATGGCACATTATTTCACATTATTGACACTGAGCAATGAGTTTATTCTCATGTTTGCCAGACCCACAACTGCAGCACAGATCAATGTTTGACACCACCAAGTGTTGTACAGCCAGACTCAGGGCTCAGCAGCTAATTAAGGCAATGAACAATGTTAATATTGAACAGTTGCTAGGCTGTAATGTTAAGCTATATTGCACTATAGCAACTCACACTGTAAGGACACCCATCTGTATTCACTCCCTTGCCAACTGCACTGGGTACAACACCTTTCTGTGAAATGAAAATACTTCACACTCCCCTGAAATTAGCTACCCTCCTATATGCAAACACTTGGCTTCGGCTGAAAGACAGCAATGTGTGTCACTTTGCAGTTCCATGTAGTTTGCTCAGTTTATTTACGGTATTTTTTGAAGCATATGTTGGAGGCAAAATACAGGAAATTTAATTATCACCTAGACAATCTACAGCACACTCCAAAACACCATGCAAAACACTAAATGGCTGCTCTACCAAAAATATTGTCTCTAGCATGGAGTCAGTAAAGCATGGGGCTTGGAGGCAAAAGGTGAACACAGCCATTCTACAGAATACCTGCAATATCCCCAAAGTCAAAGAGTTGTCACTAATATTCGATGCTATAGTAGAACAATTGACTAGAACCAGACACGGTTTTGTAAAATGCAACTTCAAGTCTAAGTGCTGAAACCCAGTGTTAAAATGGTGTTTTGTCATGCTATAATAAATTCATGTAAAAATATACAATTCTGCATGTTTTAAGAATATGGGCAATGTTGTTTGTGGTTCATACAGGTGCCACAAGTCATGTATTCGTGCTTGGTTCAGTTACAGTCACAAATACATTGTCCTGTTATTAATTATAAAAACAGTATTTAATTGCACATTCTGCAGTGTGTTTTGTTGTTGTTTTTCTGGCGTTTTCTGACCATTGCCTAATCCCACCCAGAGAATTTGAGGAAACAACATTCAGTGCCAGTGGAAAGCCTGCACATCTTTTTCATGTAACCCCGCATTCTTAAGAAATGGATGACGAACCAGTGGCTTTCCAGATATGGCAGGTCACTACTTACATATCCCTGCCCTAAGCTTTACTTGGAAAACTATAGAATTCTTGGGACTCTGACTAGGTTAGATCAAGCTACACCCATTTTCATTTGGCCTCATCTGATAATTTACCAAACACCATTTACTAATAAATAGAATTCCTAGGTAATATAGAATATCTGGTTTTTTGTACTTTGCCGCTAACATTTACACACACACACACACACACACACACACACACACACAATTTATCTGTCTCTATGTGCAAGTTTGGAAAATATCTGTTGTTTGGAAAATACCTGTTTCTCTATGGAAGGAACACCGCATTAGGAAATGCTCAAATTATTATGACTGTTATTGTTCTCCACTGGCAAAATGCCTAAAGATGGAAAAGGTACTGTAAATATCCTCAAATGCCTTGTAAAACAAGACTTTTCAATTTTTAAAAATACCACACACACCCCTGAACTGAATTCTCTACCTAGCACAAGCAAATCTTCTCACACGTTGTCCAGTATGATGAAGCAAACATAGGCACGTAATATAGGAGATCCTTTCCTGATTGAGAAACAGTGGTGTAAGTAGTTAGGGGGCTGGGCTGGGGCCTGGGAAACCAGGGTTCAAATCCCCACCCACTGGGTGACCTTTGACCAGTCGCTGTCTCTTAACCTGACCTGCCACACAGAGTTTGTGAAAATAAAATAGGCAGGGGGAAAAACAGGTATACCACCTAGAGTTCCATAGAGAAATGGTGGAATAATGTAATAATAAATGAATAATATGAATTCCTGCATTTTTAATTACGGGTTCCGATTAACTTCATAGGGTGCTTTGTTTTTCCTTTAAAAAATGCTAAGATGGAATAAATAGCAACTTAAATGCTTTACAGCCAAATACTTCACTGCCAAATACAAGACTCTTATTGGTCTGCATATATATTGCTATCAAGTGTATTCTAACTTTCTTTTTTAGTTATGCCAAGAAAAACAAGCACAACTCAAGGTCAGGGAGAAACCGTTGTTCTTCAGCCTTATCTGAATTCCATTTCAGGACAACAAAACACAAACCATTTTAAACAGGAAATTCTTCCGAGCGTAATTAATTCGTCTTACAAGTGAATGTGAAATGTTGTGGTGTGTTGTTGTCTTTTTAAAAACACCTGGCCTAAAATAACACTGAAACCACACTGCTCACATAGCTATTTTATTTTATTTAGTGGCTAAGTAGTCAGCAGCATATGTGCTCATGTTGCACGCACTTCTCAAGTGTAGATTCTGATGTAGCCAAACAAGAGGGAGGTATCGGCAGGCTCAGAGGAAAGCACCATATACAGAAGCACCAAAGATAAAATGAACAAACTTCATGGGGATCCAAAAGAGGACAGAGAGAGAGACAGAGAGACAGAGAAAGAGAGAGAGAGGAGCCCCAATAGAGCTCCATGACGACTGAACAAGTTCAGTGGACACAGAATGCAAAGACCCTTTAGAGAAAAATATGGGAAACTGCAGGGAGGGAGGGTATGGAATGGAGTATCCTGGAAGAGAACAAGGCATTTAGCTCAGTTGGTTAGAGCATGGTGCTAATAATGCCAAGGACCAGTTGCATATTCCTGCATTGCTGGGAATTGGACTAGATGATTATCAGGGTCCCTTCCTATCTACAATTCTCTGTTTCTAAGGCGAGCTATAATCCAGAAAACGAACACTCCACATGGTGACAGTTTGTTGCAGGTCCTGCTTGTATATATGCTTGTGCACAATGAAATTCATGGGACGTATTATTCATCT
The DNA here is from genome assembly GCF_964270895.1 of Podarcis filfolensis. Lineage (NCBI taxonomy): Eukaryota > Metazoa > Chordata > Lepidosauria > Squamata > Lacertidae > Podarcis > Podarcis filfolensis. Next base: position 36,618,868 of record NC_139603.1, on the reverse strand, counting down.
TCCACACAGGAATGGTGATTAGAAAGCATCACAATTTAAGTCACATTTTGCAAAATAAGAAAGTGGGGTATATTGGCATGGTTGAAAGAGGCCACCACAATCGGGAAGTTACCTCACACAGTTTGCCCATAAAGTTGCCTGCATATTGTGTTTCAAGGAGCCACCCATACAGCTTCTTGCACCCATGAATCTGGTCAGAGAATGGCGTATGTGTTGCCTGGTGAATGACTGAAGAAACTCTTCCAAAAACAAACAGAACCCCATTTGTTTGGTGCTCAGAGGTCCGTATAGTTTAAGCTATGGTTTTCCCAGTAGTGATGTATGGAAGTGAGAGCTGGACCATAAAGAAGGCCGACCGCCAAGGAATTGATGCTTTTGAATTATGGTGCTGGAGTAGACTCTTGAGAGTCCCATGGGCTGCAAGAAGATCAAACTTCTCCATTCTGAAGGAAATCAGCCCTCAGTGCTCACTGGAAGGACAGATCCTGAAGCTGAGGCTCCACTACTTTGGCCACCTCATGAAAAGAGAAGACTCCCTGGAAAAGACCCTGATGTTGGGAAAGATTGAGGGCACAAGGAGAAGGGGGTGACAGAGGACAAGATGGTTGGACAGTGTTCTCGAAGCTACGAACATGAGTTTGACCAAACTGCGGGAGGCAGTGGAAGACAGGAGTGCCTGGCATGCTCTCGTTTATGGGGTCACCAAGAGTCCGACACGACTAAACGATTAAACAACAATAAGCAAAGAGAGAAGGTGGGCATGAAACAGCATGGATTAACCCTTACGTCTTCCAAAAACAAATCCCTGAAAGGATATTATTCTAATAGGAGAGTAACAAAACTTTCTAAAATGAAGTCTGGGGGGGGGGTGTGAATGTTTTAAGCAATCACACCAAAATCGTCTCAGCTCAAATTAAACACCAAAGCCCGTGTTCAGATAAGCTTCCTGAATATCTAAAAGATGAATACTTGAGAACAGAAATTCTGCTTTTTATGTCCCGTGGATCCGTAATTTATTTCATCCTGTTGCAAACACGAATCTACAATTCCACACTGGGCTTCTGCATTCACAGTGAGTACAGACAGACATATGCACAAGCAACCATTACTGAAGTGGGAAGATGACGTCACTATCATATAGCTGTTACTGATTTGGCAGCCCCTCTAAAAACTCTCATGGACATAGAGACAAAACAGCTATTTTCATGATCCTTTTCACAGCATCTCAGGAATGTGTTTTCTGAAGATATCTTACATGCTTCTGTGATCATTAACTTTAAGAAGAATGTTTGATTTGGGGGGGGGGGGAGGGATGCAATGTGACAGAATACTATTTGTTCTGTTGCTTTGTTTAAGCCAAACATGCCCAATGGCATTATCTGATATCTATACCAACACCCACAAGTACAAAATACACAAAAATATTTGTCCAAATGACTATACAACTACATCAAGTTTATTTTGCGAATGGTTTGTTCACAGAAGCCTCTCATAACATATGTACATCCTATCTGTAACTTCATCCCAGCCCACAATTGCCTCTGGATACACCAAGGAATTATTAACATTTGCCTAAGTATTTTTCTGCATTTTCCTTGCAGAAAACGAATGAATGAATATTAATGTTCATTACTAAAGACAAATTATCTGCTGGATGTGGAAAAGTCTAGCTACAGAGCCACCTGCGTTCCTCCAAATATTCCAGTTATAGCTAATTTCCTGGAGGTTTTTCATTTAAAAGTTGCTGTTGCTTTGGTCAATGACAAGTCATTTTATTCAGAAAATAGTTAAGCCACTAACAGAATCATAAACAATAAAGACACATTAGCATACACCTCTGTTTTTTCAAGTTGCTGCTTGTCTGTCTTTAACTTAATGTGTCACGTTATACTATTTACATCAAGGTGGTTAGAAATTGGTTGAAAAAGAAATGGTGATTGTAAATGACTGAGCACATCACCACTCCTATTTGTTATGAATTTGTATAGATGGTTCACAGTCAGATTCTTAAGACATATAGATTTTCAAAGAGGCATGTGATATGATACAAGTGCAACTTTATACATGCACAAGCAAAATGACAATAGCCATGACTAAATGGAATGACTAATAGTGTAACAGAGACTGGGCAGTTAAATCTCTAATCATCTTAAATATAGGTTAAAACAAAAAGTCAAATTTAAGCTAAACTCTGGAATCAAGATTTACTAAGCTTGTAAGTAGTCTCAGGACTGTGGCTTTCATAAGTAAACGTAATTAGTTACAATTATCCCAAGGCCAACTCGACCAGCATTTAAATTAGATGAAAGATGACTTTGGTTCACATAATTTGGTTCTGAATCAGGATAATGAAATATACTGTACTTATTGAGTACATTGAGGAAAAGGGTAACCAAGTTCCTTGAGGATAAGATAGTTCTGAACCAGAGCAAATTTTAAATAAGTTACCAGGTTTGAAATTCAAATGTTTATGAACATTTCTTGGCAGAAGCAGATTTAGGGGAGTGCGACTGGTTTGGTCACAATGGGCATGAAATCTCAGGGGTGCCACAACTATAATAGAAAATGGAACACAAGAGGTTGGGGGCGCTGAATTTTGGCTTCACATGCTGAAATTTGAGACCCTCAAGGTCTGCAACTGCTCTTAGCTTCCTGTCCTATCCTGGTTGTCCTCACAAGAGGAAGGGACACACTCCTCCAATCCCCCTACCCTGATGCAGAAACACACCAGTATATATATATATATATATATATATATACTGTAATTACTCAAAACAGGTATATTTCAAACCTGCCATAATTTACAGAGTTCAAGAAATGCAATCCTGGTTCAAAAAATGGTAATCGGAACCCTCCATTATTATTATATCACTCCTAAATGAGAACTTGAAAAATCTGAGCATTCATACAGGCAACGTCAGCCGGTATCCTAATCTGTATACAAAATAAACATTTTATTCTCTGCTACCACTCATGGTTGTTTTAATGGCAAAGTTCTAACTAAGAATTTAAAGTGAAGTTAAGAGATTATGTTCTCTTAACTTTGAAACTGGCAGATAATGATGATGGCGATGGTGATGATGATTATACCAGTAAATAAACATAATATATTTCAACACCCTGTTTCTATGCAGAGCTGGTTTCAATGACTTTAGGGCATGTAGGCAGTTGCTGTCTACCAAGTCAGACAGTGGATACATCTGGCTGAGTACTGCACACTAACTAGTCATAACTCTTGTGAAGTTTTGGGCGAAAGTCTTGCCCAGCTCTAAACTGGAGATGTTGTGGACTGGCACCTTTCAGATGCAAATCACATGTTTCTGCCACTGAGTTAGTTATGGCTCTTCCTCTAATCCCTCCTTCAGCTCTCAAGAGTTACATTCCTTTCAGGCTTTTTGTCAACTAGCTCATAGCATGAAAGCCTTACATGCAAGTTGTACAGGGTTATCTCAGGCCACGCTGCCATGACTGCAGAAACCAAGAACTCGCAAAACAGAAGGAGGACATTTCTTCCCAAGGATATTTGAAAAATGCAACATCAGGCTCTTCAAGGGATGTTTTGGATATTATTTGGCACACTAAAATTTAGATGGATAAAACAATTCACGTTTTGAGTAGCATGAAGGTGCAGGGGCACATTTCTCATGCCAAGTGAGACTGATGGCCTTATGAAACTTAGCAACTAACAAACTCTAGGAGCTTACTTCAGAGAAGACAATGCATACATCCCATACCCCACACAGTGCTAGAGCATCGTATGTATGAAAATGTGTGAAGTTGTCCTCAGGGTCATCTTTATATCTAAACAAGGCCATACAATTCATGAAGATTTTATATTACTACAATAACATACCTAAAAATACAGACACACAATAAGCATGGCATCATATGTAAGAGACAAAACATAATCAGCAGATTATTTCTTAATATATTGCTCCTATTTTTAATTTCCATACTTCAGCAAGCATATGGTCATGTGTTTCAGATATACAATATCAATGAAAAGTCAATGGCTCAGGAGTGCAATGCCTCAAGGACAGCCTTTCTCCATATGAACTGACCCAGACCCTGCGATCACCATCCGAGACCTTTCTTCATACGCCTACTCTATGAGAGGTCCAGAGGGTAGCAACGCTAGAAAGGGCCTTTTCTGCCGTGGCTTCCTATTTGTGGAATACTCTTCCTAGGGAAGTTTGGCTGGTGCCATCATTATACACCTTTAGGCGCCAGGCAAAAATGTTCCTCTTTAACCAGGCCTTTGGCTGATTAACATCCTATATCCTTTTAATTTTATTTTGAGGTGGGGGGGTATTGTTTTGTTCTGTTCTTGGTTTTTATTGTGTACTCTGTGCTTTTATCTTGTGAACTGCCCCGAGATCTACGGATGAAGTGTGGCGTACAAATTTAATAAATAAATAAAATAAAATAAAACACCCAAACCCCAACTTTTACAATGGCATTTATTATTATTATTCCCAAGAGGAGCCCATCAATCCCATGGCAGTTATGTTGCATTTTTTTCTTATTGAGCCAATGCTTAACACAGGGGTTTGCTTGCTGTTCGTAAATATATATATTTTTAAATTTAATAATCAGCATAAATTAATTCTAAGGAATTCAGGCACCATTGCTCCAGCTAGAGTCAATGTCTTGAAAACAATTCCAAATCAAAGATGTATGCCGGGCCAATCATTGGAACTGTGTGCATTCTTTCCATAATGTGAATTCCTCCAAACCCACCCCATTAAGAAAAGGTATGAAATTTTTCTATTAATACCATTGACCTGAACATCTCTGGCAATACCAGTTCAAATATTTTCCAACGACAGATGCTATTACTAACTGCACTGTTTTCTTAACCTGGCATGAAAACATTTCTCTAACATCCCTGTTAATGATAATATAAATTATGCATTACACATCATGACATTAACTTGCAGCATTAAAATTCATCTAGGGGGAAAAAAGGGCCGAGCCTGAATCCAGCATCTCATCTATGTAGATTTTTTTCCTAGGTATCTGCAAATACACATGCCTCCTTTTCTCATAAATATATTAGCATAGTCATTAATTAACATGTCAGCAAGGGACCAATGTTAATCAACCATGGATAGAACTACTGCATCTACAGTTTTGCAGGTGCAAAAATGTATGATACATACTGCTGAATTCAAAGAGATACCAATAAAATGCTGCCGAGAGAGGTTTGTAGAATACAGAACTCAATGATTGCATCTAAACAGCGTATGGAAATCTAATTTTCATCTCCTGTTCACCAATGCAAGAATAAGTATAAAGTCACATCTTCAAGATGAAAACACTTGAAGTCGGCACATCTTTTTTAAATGCTGCACTGCTGAAGGTATTCAGGGCAGGCACTAGAGACGTCTCGTAAGAATGGCTGACTTCACAGCTACTCTGCCAATGGCTATAACAAGTCTAGCGCTGAGGGTGATCTGAGACACTGGCCAGTTCATATGGGGTTCCCGCTACATGAATGTGCTGCAGCCAGTTACAGCTCAAATACTTAACACCTGTCCTTTCCCATTTTTTGTGTGAAAGAAAAACAAATTGGCTATTGTAAACTCAACCCCAGTTTCCCATGGTGTTCACTCAAGGAACTGTGGTTTGTTTTCACTATGGTTAGGGACAACAAAGCAGGTTTTCCTAAAGTCTGAACTATCAAGTCTGAAACTATCGTTATTTTAGCGTGATACTGGATAAAACGATTATCAATATTTTAGAATGATATTGATGCATCCAGTTTCCTTTTCTGGTACACGAAAGAAGAAGAGAGGGGAAGGCATAAATCCGAGGCTCGCTGCAGTTTCTTCACATACTAAGACCATTGTAGGTGAACTGAGTCATAGCTACCTATCTGTGAAATGTCAGTTCCATTGTTTACTACTTATCATTTAGAAAATACCTAAAACAGATTCCCATAGGTTTCTGCCACAGGCCACTTCATGCAGAGCTATGGCCTGGATCGTTCTAAGATATTCTGCTCACTGAATCCTACTTCGTCCTAAGACCAAAGTGCTTTTTGTTCCTAACTGCAAGATCTTTATCGTGAAATATAATCAGGACTTTAGATCCTTTTGGGAGAAAACATATGAAAGCAAGTCTTTCCAGTGGACATACCCAGATTTTAGCATTTCCCCCCTTGAGAAATTCATCACATCCCTCCCTAATGGCATTCAGCTAGCACTTGGCCTATCAGTCATCTGGTTTTTAATTTCTGCTGCTTGTAGATATGGATAGTGCTGCCTTTGTTGTTTAGTGGTGTTTGTTTCCTTGGAAAACTTGTACTGTATCCTTCCTGGGCTGAGTGAGTTCCAGCTACTCGGCCACATTCCCTTGCCTCAGGGGTCCTCAGTAGACTCTACCATCTCATAGGCAGAGGATGAAGGGCAACACAAAGGAAGACCAAGGATTAAATAAGGAAATGCCATCTGAATAATACTGTCACCATAGGGTCTGATACCAGGCCTTACTGTGTGACTATTTTATTTGAGAGACTCTTTAGGCTATAAGGTGGGATATAAGTACAGTGGTACCTCGGGTTACATACGCTTCACGTTACAGACTCCGCTAACCCAGAAATAGTGCTTCAGGTTAAGAACATTGCTTCAGGATGAGAACAGAAATCGTGCTCCGGCGGTGTGACAGCAGCAGGAGGGCCCATTAGCTAAAGTGGTGCTTCAAGTTAAGAACAGTTTCAAGTTAAGTACAGACCTCCGGAACGAAGTAACTACTTAACCCGAGGTACCACTGTAGTCTAAATAAATACATGAATGTTGACGGTGTCTTCTTAAATTAAGTTTTGTTGTATTTTAATGAATTTTCTTCTTATTGCTAACTACTTTGAGCAATGTTATTTTGAAAGGTGAGGACCTAAATATTCTTAATAAACAAGTCAATACCTTTGGAAATCTTACCCTCCGGCCTTCTAAATAGACCATGTTTCAACCAATAAATGAGCACACATTTAGTGCTAGGGTTCTCATATGGGCAATGCTCTGCCAATGATTTATAGGAATGAAGTTGCCATATATATGCAAATATTCAGAGCTTGCATATATCTATATCTACTTTGGTAATAGTCTAAAAGGGTGTTTACTCATTCAAGCCAGGATCATGACAAATCGTCAAACTCACAGATCAGTTGCTCAACATTACATGCACCATCACACTCTGTATCATACTTCAGAAAAAGGAACATTTGGAAACCACAAACTGTGACTTCAGGTTTATTTATACAATATGGGTATGTACCATTTTACCAAATGTAGGACGATGAAGCAGGGGAACCCTTTAAAACTATTGTAGAGTAGAGGAGCTACATGTGAAAAGAACCAAATGTAGGTGTTGTTTTTCAAACGTCATTTTGTCTTGATATATTTGAACATGCCTTGCATACAAATAAACTCTAGAATCTTAAAACGGTTCGAAGTCACAACAGGTAAATGCTTCCTGAAATCAAATGTCACAGGCCTGGTCTCTATAACCCATATTTTTAAATGGGCCAAGGAAATAATAATGATAGGGCATTCAAATCAAGGAGTCTGATCTGACAAAACTAATTCCCTTTGGTGAACAAACACCGTGAGAGCATGAGGAGAGGGAGGTGGCGTCAGATTATTTTATTTGAAAGCTATAACTCAACTCTCTCTCTCTCTCTCTCTCTGTGTGTGTGTGTGTGTGTGTGTGTGTGCGCGCGCGTGCGTGCGTATATATATAGAGAGAGTGTGTGTTAATACTTGTAAGTAGCCGAGATGAATGCTGCATTTGTAAAAAAAAAAAATGCTCTCCCCAGAGTCTCTTATACTGTATTGACTTAACTAATTAAAACAATGAAAACCTGTAACTCATAACTGGAAATATCCCACATCTTCTGCTGCAGCCAACAAATTTTTGCCAGTTTATCAAAAAATTTTATTGTCTTGCCTGCCTTCTTGGAATCTAAAAAAGTACAATGGAACCTCAGGTTAAGAACTTAATTCATTCTAGAGGTCCGTTCTTAACCTGAAACTGTTCTTAACCTGAAGCACCACTTTAGCTAATGGGACCTCCTGCTGCCGTCGTACGATTTCTGTTCTCATCCTGAAGCAAAGTTCTTAACCCAAGGTACTATTTCTGGGTTAGCGGAGTCTGTAACCTGAAGCATCTGTAACCTGAAGCATCTGTAACCCGAGGTACCACTGTATGTACTTCAGTCATAGTTGCAAACTCCCACACTCTGTAATGTTCAGTGTTTTTAACAGTCTTTGCAGAAAAAGCATTCTAGCTGCAGCTAGCAAATAGGAAACTAATTCTTTATGCTCAGATCTAACTACTCCATTCACATAATTTAATAAGAAGACTGCTGGTGTAATGGAATAGCAGGAACAGTGACAATTCAACTCCATCATCTATATTATATTGTGCCTACTGCGTGGAGGCCTCTGAAATCAAGTCCCTGAGCATTATCACAAAATGTTCTCAGTCATAGGGAAACAGCATCAATAGAATACTCACAGTACAGAATCTATACGGGAAAAGAATGTTATAAGTTTAGTTAGGATTAATACCATCAGTCATAGTTTAGGGATAGGAAATTCTATGTGTGGTAAGACTGGAAAACTGAGTGAAAAAACACTCCAGTGTTAGGGAAGTGAAAGTTCATGGAGCACAGCGGCAGAACAGCTAGAAGATGGGTGGAAGAGGCAGAAAGAATAGAGAAAAGGTCAAGTGGAAAAAACAGAGGTTTAGGGAAAACAAGGTTAATGGGGAGCTGCAGAATGAAGGCACAATGAGATTTCTATGAAAGAAGATTCATGTCTAAGACATTAGCTGGAAGATGAATTTTATATACAGTATTCATTTGAAATAAGTCAGTTTCATAGCTGAAGGCTTGTAGTCTATATTCATTTAATAATTTGAACATAAACTCCTTACAAATCGCCCTAAACATATTAAAACTATACCTTGCTTTTCTCAATAAATATTCAGAACTAAACAACCGTTTGAGGTGAAAGTTATCCCTAAAGCATTAAGCAAATTAACAATGCAAATGAAAGTATTGTCCTAGGTATCTTTAATTACAACAATGAGAGAAAACATGTATCAAGGTCCAGGGCATGTCCCACACATACATTACACTGAGTTCAACTGGGCTCACTCCCAAATTAATGGCCATAGGATTGCAGCCTAAAATATATGTTAAGTAGATACAGTGACCAGATAATTTTAATGGTTCTAAAATTTCCTGTTTCCAGACACCTTCAGTGGTTTTCAATATTTATGCCTGTTACAAAATGTGCTAAATAAGCATAACTACTACTGGGTGCATACTGCAATTACATAAAGAACCATTGTAACCATTGTAACCATTTTGCCATAAGATGCCCATGCATCCTAAAGAGAAGTCTTGCTTCCACACACTAGTTTTTAATTCTGAACAGTTCCTGTGAAGCTGACAGAATTACTTCTAACTTTCACTGTTTCACAGTGCTAGAATTGCTCAATCTAAGCATACCATGAACATCTTGGGAAGGAGAGAGGAGCTGAGCAAAAGGCCCAGTACAGTGGTACCTTGGGTTAAGAACTTAATTCGTTCTGGAGGTCCATTCTTAACCTGAAACCTTTCTTAACCTGAGGTACCACTTTAGCTAATGGGGCCTCCCGCTGCTGTTCTCACCCTGAAGCAAAGTTCTTAACCCGAAGTACTATTTCTGGGTTAGTTGAGTCTGTGACCTGAAGAGCCTGTAACCTGAAGCGTCTGTAACCCAAGGTACCACTGTACTCTTCTTGTTGATGCTAGTTAAAATTTTATATGGAAAGTGGTGATTTTTAACACTAGGTTAGCAAAACGCTGTGGGTTTTTAAAAAAAATGATTTCCAGTAAATGTGAATCACTTTAAAACACCAATAAAAATATTTTTTTTCCTCATTCACTTTGTGACTTACGAACAATACTGAATTTATGAAGCACTCCTAACTTGTGACCATATCATCTGACAAATTAAAAGATCTGTTTATGTGACCTTCCGATTGGCAAGCCCTAGGCTCAGTGGTTTAGACCACAGCGCCACCCGCGTCCCCATCAGGGCTTACTTCCAAGTAAACATGCATAGGATCAGGCTGTGAGGCAGGTCTTATAGGCCTCACAGGATTCCTATAGGCACTGCATAACTTTATAGTAGACACATGCAAAAATAAGCAAGTAATACCTTTATTCTTTCCTCCTTCCCCTTTTAAAAATAGTAATGTGCCTATCACTGGCTACTAGCCGTAATGGCTATGCTCTGCCTCCACAGTTGGCCAAAATAATGCTTCCAAGTAACACTTGCTGGAGACCACAGGAGAGGAAAGTGCTCTCATGCTCAAATTCTGCTTCCTAGTCTCCCACAGGTTAGCCACTGTGAGAACCAGATGCTGGATTAGCTGGGCCATTGGCCTGATGCAGTAGGCTATTATTATGTTCTTAGGAAACTTACAGCTTTTCAGCCAAATCTTTATTTATTCAGAAGTAAAATTGCAATCCTAAAACTATTTAATTGGGAGTAAACCACACTGAATGCAGTAGGAATTGCTTCCGAGCAGACATAGGGTTGCACTGTCATGCTTGCTTAAAGACCGATTAACCTTCCTCCTGACTCCCCGTAACACTTATTCAGAAGGTCCATTCATTTAAATGGGATTTACTCCAAATTATGTGGACTTAGGATAACAGCAAGCAATTGATGCATATATTAGGTTCTTAGGGTACTAAAACTTTTCCAGATTTATTTTCTGTACATTTGATCTCAGGTAAGCCGACACAAGGAGAGGGCAGATTAGACAAGAGGTTGTGAAAGAGGGAAAGAGATGCATTCATAAAAGAGGACAGAAAAGAGGGTGGAACTGCAGGAAGGGGGAAAGAGACCCAGGTCCTCAGGTAGGACCTTAGTAAAATTAATAAGCAGATTTTAGGCATGTCTACTCAGAAGTATAGCTCAGTTATTTTAACGATACTTACTCTCAAGTGAGTAAGCACAGAACTGCGACTTTTAATCGTTCATCATTGATTTGGAATGAAAATTAATTTTAGTTGCTTTTTAAAGAGACCGCAAAATGGAAAGACTTTGCAAACTAAATGAAAAAGGTGTTTTGGAGTAACAACTATATGTTACTTCAGTGGAGGAGAATATGATGAGTTCCTTCACACTTGGTCATCCAACAAAGGGGCAACAACATACGGTTGCCACCTATAATAAATTCTGAGGGTGAAATGCTGTTCATTTTGATCGCAGGCAAGTTGACCTTCAGAAGGGGCAAGAGTCACGGAGAGGTGAGTTAAAGGTGGCAGAGAAGGTGACACAAGATGGAAGAAAGTGAGCACAGTAAAAAGGAAAGTGAAAGAGAGAGACAGAAAGGCAATGATAGCAGATGAACGGAAACAAAAAGAAGGTGAGAGAAAGGGTAGAAATATTTGTGGAAGAAGGCATGAGCAGAGAGAGAGGCAGCAGGCAGATAGCTGGTGACAGAAAGGATCGTGAAAGAAGATGAGATGATAGCGAGTGACAACAGACAAAGGAAGCGCACGGGGGAGGCAAAGATGGAGGACAGAAAGTGCACATAGGTAGGCAGAGAAAAAGTCACCAGAAGTGACAGGAAAAGGAGGGAAGTGGTGAAACTTATGGAAAGGAACAAAGTGAGAGAAAGGATTTTTTGGTAAAATAATGCAATAGCAATGCTCAATATTAGCCACAGGCTTAGACAAGACTGTCAGAAATCTGCAGCTATTTTAAAAGGTTGAAAGGTTTGACCCATAATACTGCTCATGAAATACTGGCTCATGTGTACTGAAAAAATATGCAGTCAGCACCTCAGTGTGTGATATGCGGTGAGATGCTAGCACTACTAAGTATAAATCAAAAGTTAAAATGTAGAAGTGGGCCATATTCCTGTCTGGGAGTCAGAGGTGGGTCTCAGGACTCGACTGGTTGAAGAGCACTGGTCTAATCCATGTTGTATTGCAGTTCTAGAGGAGAAGCTTCTGACACTGACTGAATAAGCTAGGCTAAAAATAAAGCTAGCTTGCAAAACATAATACTGTATTAAAGCCATTACCTCATAGTTAAGAAGCAATAAATTCACAAATCATACAGAAGAAAACATGTGTACTATTGAGTAATAAGTTATTTGGCAGCTACTTAATAAATTCTCACCCCCCACACCCCTTGTTCGAAGCACATCTCAGAACATAAGCATGTGCCTTGAGAGTGCTGGCATAAACAATGGTTGCTGTAATCAAACTTCAAGAATACAAGGATAAATCAGCAATAGAAAATGTGTTCTCGGGAATCATATAGCCATGCAGATCTCCAGCGAAAGGCATGAAATTACAATAAAAAGCAACATGGATATAATTAAAACTAGGCTACCATCTGCTCGTAGAATAACTATTATACTGGGCACTACCTCTGAAAAGGCAAGTGCGCCTCAAACAGGAAGCTCAGTTCACTGAACTATGAGACAGGGCACTTGCTGGATGTCAAATGCCCAATGAAGTCAACACTTGCACCGAAACCACGCTAATGTAAGTTATGACAGTGTGAACAATTAAAAAATTATTCACTCTGATCATTTAACGTTTACACTGTAAAGCTCTAATTGCACGATTTCCAATTAAAAATAATTAAGCGTGCAAAAAGAGGAGGTTAAAGTAAACATAAACTAAGACCAACAGCCCAGACCTATGCGAGCTACTCTGAAGTAGATTCTGACAACATCCAATGCAGTTCATTCCCACATTAAGTCTGCACAGGACTGTAAACATATTCTCTTTGAACCACTGCAAAACTGTCATGCCAACAGAATAACGAAGATTACGCCGACTGAGTGGAGATCAGAGTTTTGCCATAAGTGAGTCATAACAGTTTAACCTAGCACTGAAAATGTATAAACATTTACAATATGTAAGGTGTCGGCTTTGAAAAAGGAATGTTGCTGCAAGGTACAAACATTTACAGCATACTGAAGAAGTTGACTAAAATAAATGAGACTTTCTTCTGAATTTTGCTATCTGGCCATTAATTTTCCAGATTCAATATTGAACATTTCTTTTTTGCAATGTAGAACCAAAATATTACAAATCTCCAGCTATCGCTGCTCAAAAGTGTTTCAATATTGACCTGAGCACATACAAAGACACTCAACTCTCTCTCTTTCTCAAAAAAGTTACCGTACTTCACACCAGTGGTGAGATGGGCAGTGTCAACCCACACAGGATCTCATTTCTCCCTTACAGGAGAATAAGTCAGTTTTGAGATCATTCCCTGCAGAAAGGAAGCATATGTTCCAAAAGCACCCATACAATTTGGCACTTCCAGAGAAAAACAGTTATTTTCCCTCTGCTTTTTATGCCACTCTCACAATCTGAGAAAGACATATGTATACCTTATGTATGTATGTATGTATGTATGTATGTATACATATGTATATAAGGCATACGTATACCTTCAGGAATGCCAAAGTCAGTTCCAGAGCCTTCCCCATCATGATACAAGTAAAGACTTGCTCTCTTAACAGCAGTTCTGGAGCCTGTCACTCTGTTCCAGACTTCCCAAACTGTTTCCCTTCAGATATTTTGAACTACAACCTCCATCAGCTCCAGCATGAATGGCCAGTGGTCAGGGATGACAGCAGTTGCAGTCCAAAACATATGGAAGGCACACAGCGAGAGAAAGTTCTTCTATTTTAACTATTACATTAATGGTAATAATCAGTGCTATTTTTCTAGAAAAAGTGGTGCTGGAACTCGCCATGGACACTTCCTTCACGACAATGGCACCCCCCTGAGAGGTGCCAGAACTGAGTTCCTGTGAGTTCCCCCTGAAAAGAAAGCCCTGGTAATGATTCCAGCCATAAAATGGGGTTAAGAAAGCACTCGCATATTTCTGAACATCAGAAGTAGTCCTTAGTTGGTCATCATTGTCAGAAGCAACGCATTACAATAACAGGTGTCAATAGCTCTTGCAATGGATGCAAGCAGTTATTGCCTTCCATGTAAGCGAAAATACACACATCCAATGACACCAAATCGCATGGCTCTGTCAAAAATGTGAACAAACTTTTTGACAAAAAACATAAGAACCAATACTAATTATTGCTCCCGAGAAGAAATACATCACAGTTTGAAGCATGTAAACATATTTTTGAAAAAATTACCAATGAAATGCAAAGGTTTAGACAAGGTCTTTCTAAACAGCCAGATGCTATTACAGGTTCTTGTGTTGGAGTTAAGATTAAGGCAGATCAGTGCTACAAATTTACTTTCCTACCAAACAGGTAGTATTACAAAGTACCCAATCCTGAAACAACCTGTATGTATGGATAGAAAGCCTTAAGCAAGTGCTTAATGCAAAACAGTGAATAAGGTGAAACCCTGGTTCCATTGAACCACAACAGGTCCTTTCACAACACAGTGCAAGACAGTAATCTTGAATATGATATTAACAGAGTGTGTGCAGCCATTAGCGCAGCCTCACGTATGACTTCATATGGATGGATTAGATGTAAACAGCCCTAAAATCTCTTGCATTACACTGTTTGGACAGAACAACAAAGGACTGACACTCTGCATCTGAACAGATCATGACAACATATAGAAGAACTAAAAGAGCAGTTTCGGTGTCCTTGAACAGGGTCATGAATACATCTCTCAAGTTGGCCTATCTGACAAATGAAAAATAAGGTTGCTATTGATTTCTCCTTATTTGGTTCTGATATTGTTGTTATTCTGGTAGCTCTCAGAAGTAGAAGATATGGGAGAGACATATAGAGGTGCATTCAACTAACTTTTGCTTAGATCTGACCCATTGAAATTAAGTTCATCAGGGTTATTAATTTCAATAGGTCTGCTCTGAGTAAAAGTTAACTGAACACAACCCAGATACAGTGCGTGTGTATATATATTATATGTTGTACATTGCTTCTGGATGCCTCATAGGAGAAGATTAAAAAATGAAATAAATAAATACAATATTAGCACCTGAAAGTGTACAGATTGCTCATTTATGTGAAGTGAATTGTGCCTTCCACACCTCCGAATAAAATAAGCCCTGAGATGTTGGAATAAAATTTGAAGCAAAGATTTAGAATGCCGTGGTTCTTTTGATCTGTTCTTTGCACTGATATTGGGTCTTCTTAAATGTTAAGAGACATACTTCTGGATTTCTTTCTTACTCTTTTTAATGAGACGATATTCACTGACACATATGTAGGTACTGTGGCAGATTTAAATGTTACTGCAATCACCACAGGACCTGAATAAAAA
The DNA here is from genome assembly GCF_964270895.1 of Podarcis filfolensis. Classification (NCBI taxonomy): domain Eukaryota; kingdom Metazoa; phylum Chordata; class Lepidosauria; order Squamata; family Lacertidae; genus Podarcis; species Podarcis filfolensis. Next base: position 36,603,567 of record NC_139603.1, on the reverse strand, counting down.
CCTGCCATCTAGAACCAGTAAACCACAACAGGTTGTTGCAGTCACATACCTAGTAGTAGGGCAAGCTTACATCCCCTTCTGCCTTCTTCAGAAGTCTGTCTAGCACAATACTGTCCATACTGACTGGAAGCAGTTCCCTGAAGTTTCAGGCAAGGGGACATTGCCAGCCCTACCTGGATTAAAACAGGGACCTTCTGGTTTCAAAGCAGATGTTCTACCACTGAGCTACAACTCTTACCAAACTCCAGCAGCCGACCAAGATACCTTCTGGAGCATTAGTAAGATCACTATATGTAACAGGTAAAGAAGTCAGCAAAGAAAACAATGGTTATTCCTGGACTGACCTAGTCAAGTAACAGATAAGAATGACTGAGAACCTTTAAGGGCACTTGCTGCTAACAACCACACATTATCTCACTGCTCATAGAGGTGCTCCTGAGAGGCTTTCCTAGGAGACTATTGAAGTGAAGGGTAGAGGGAGACCTCACTGTTGCTTTCTTGCCCCATCAGCAGTATTCACTGGTTGAGGCTACACTTCCTAGGAAATCAGCTGAACTTGTTCAGACCTCTGAATAAACATACAAGCTTATGTGTCATTATGATCATGTTGTGTATATAGATTGCAGACCAACCTGTGTATACAGTCCAGCCTCGGTTGTCGGATGTAATCCATTCTGGAAGACCGTTTGACTTCCAAAACATTCAACAACCAAAAACTGAAAGCGGAAGCCTCAATACAATAGTGAAACTCAAAGGGGAAGGCATGTAGCACGTTTGGCTTCTGAAAATCATTCGAAAACCGGAACAGTTACTTCTGGGTTTTCAGCATTTGGGAACTGAAACATATGATAATGGAGGCATTTGGGAACCGAGGTTTGACTGAATCCACTTGGAAGTAAGGCCCTGTTGTGCTCAGTGAGGCTTACTCCTAAGTAAAGTGTGGTTACAACTCTGGAATTACTGCAGGTGCAGAGCCAGTGAAAAACTTGCAAAGCAGCCTGCTTCCCAAGAAGATTCACTTTCCACCACTGAAAACACGTGAATTATGCATTTTTCCATTTTGAATGATTTTAATAACTATCCATACATTGCATAGCCACAGAGACCCATTGCACATCCCTGTAAAAAGCTGCATCTGATGCCCCAACCAATTTATGCTACTGGGTTATCATCTGGTTAGTGATTACAAACCGTTCCCATGCCTGATAAAAGGAAAATTAACCGCTAAACATATAAAATGCTTAAGTTGTGCAGCCTGATTTAAAACGTTGTTCTCCACTAATAATCCTTTTTGAGTTATCATTGCTTATTTTTGAATTATCACACCTTTGTTTTTCTTGACACATATAAAACACACCCCGAATGCCAATTCACAAAGCATCATTAATTTAGGGAATTCACTGCCAAAAGATGTGGTGATGACCACTGGCTTGGATAACCTCAGAAGATTAGGCAAATTCATGGAGGATACGTCTATCAATTGTTATTAGATATGATGGTTTTATAGAACCTCCATGTTCAAATGCAGCATACCACCAAATTAAAAATGCCAGTTCCTGAACACCTACTGCCTTCATATGGGTTTCTTAGAAGCATTTGTTAAGCTACTGTGGGAAACAGAGTCTGATCCACCAGGGCTCTTTCTTTTGTTCCTAATGTTGTGCATGCCAGATTTGAAGAATATACTCATTTATAGTTGCCATCAACTTTGAATTTGAGCTTTATCTAAACAAATCTTCACCTGTATGCATTAGATATAATCTAATAAAGTGTTCAAATGATTCAGTATTTAAGAAAACAAAAACAAAACCCTACTGGTGATGTATATAGATTTCAGGGATTAAGGCCCTGCAAATGAATGAGAGGCCTCTTAACTTCATCTTTCACATTGTCTCAGGTCTAAATAAAGGCATGCCTAATATTAAATGACTCAGAGTAAAACAAACAGAACTGAAGATCACTTTATTACTCAGAGTTTGCTCAAGATGGCTATGGCAGTAACTCTTGTGAAACTGAAGACGCCTCCTTGAATAACTGAGCTCTAGTACTAATTATGCCACAAATGTTCCTATGCGAGCTCAGCCTCCAGTTTTATTAGAAAACCCATACATTACTCCATTCCCTCTCTCCTACCAATCTGACAGAGAGCATTCAATTATATATATATGCAAGTATCAACATGACATCTTTCAGATTTTGATAGGATACAATTAAACATCATACTGACAGAAAAGGAAGGAACCTCGCAAAACAAGCTTCTCTTCTCCCTTACACAAACACAAGGAGATAATATGTATATAGCCGCTGGAATATTTATGTTTCAGAGCAATAGTCATCCTGTGGACTGAGCTGAAGGGCTGTTTCTGTTTTTATTATTTTGCTGAGACACATCATGGGTTGGGAAAACATTTCGTGGGATTTGCTTCATCTCTAAATGCAGCCGCTGATTACATAGCAGAGGAAGCCTGCCATTCCATACTTACAACAATGTAAGGCCTGATGTCAACTTTTCAACTCCTTTGTAAGTTGTTAAGGCCTTAGAACTCCGGAGAACACTCTGTGCAGACCTCCCTCCCCAGTGATTAAGATGCAACATGACATAACAACAACAACAACAACAACAACAGCGACTAGTCTCTCCCATTTCAATGAACGAATGCATATTTGAGTCAATACGCACGGGCTTTGGATTCCCAGCCACCCACTTCTCTGAAAAAGCCCAGAACAAGAATGAGAGTTCATCTAAGATCTGCAATCCGCGATCCATCCTTCTCCCTTTGTTATGCAGACGGGCGCTTGCCTTCATCTCACGCCCAAGAAATACATCTGGGTTGCTAAAGTTTAATCTCTTTCCAGACTCGAGCGAGGATCTCCTGTTTGGAAAACCACCACCACCCAGTTTCCCCAGTACCCTCTTTCCCTAAGGAAAGCTTCCCAGCGATTGGAGGCGGTGGGGTGGGGTGGGGGGTGCAGGCGACTAATCCCCCGCTGTGCGGCATCTTAACTATTTATCTACATCTGTGCATGCTGCATATTTCCTTTCCACCCACCCAGCCAAACCATTGCACCTCATGCTTTCCCTCCTCCCTCCTCCCTTTTAAACACTTGTGCAACAATTGCTGCGCTCGCCACGCCTTGCGACGCTCCCTCGCTGCTCTCCCTTTTCCACAATAACAAAACTCAAGTTGAAAATAGAAAGCAATTACCTCCCGAGTCAGTGTCCTCCGCCAACCGGAGCCCCACATAATCCAAGAGGGCAGCGCTCTAACCTCCAGAGCTGCTTGCTTCTCCTCCTCCAGAAATTGAGCCTCGCCTGGTTTCTCAGGGGCTGCAGCGGTCTCTCTCTCCCCCCCCCGCCCACCTCCACTTTTCTTTTCTTTTGGGTAGCGCCTTGACAAATCCTTTCTCTCTTTTTTCTTTTTTTTGCCTTTGTTAAGGGTTAGAAGTTGAGCTGTGCCTGTTCTCTCTCTCCCTCCCTCCCTCCCTCCCTCTCTCTCTGCCTCTTTCACTTCTTGTATTACAGTTACATGGCTGTGTGACGTTTCTGGCTACAGAAAAAGGGGGAGAAAACAACTGAGGGTGAGAACCGCCTGCCAGGGCGAAGCTCCTCCCTTCTTCGCCTCTCTGCTGCTTTCCCCTCCCTCCTTCCTCCAGACTAACACACAGCAACAAGCTGCTTTTGGGGTGGGGGGTGGAGAGGAAACAGAGCTCTGGCTCTGTCCTTCACAGGTATAATCTCTACCGTCCCCCAATCCTTGCAGCTCCAAGCCCCACTCAAAAATCTCAAACATCAGTTATTATCCTGTTTATTACCAGTGTTGGGTTGTCAGAAGGTTTTTTTTTTTGCTTCTCCTGGGATAGTTAATTGGAGTCCCAGAATATAATAAAAGCTGACACTGCCACAGTGGGTAGGGCAGGGCAAAGCCACTCTTGCTATCCTGCTGCACCTTGAAACGACCCTGCCTTTCTCCCAAACTGGTGCCAATGTCGCTGAGGGGGTCTGTCAGGCATGTCTGCAGTAGCTCTCAGAAATAATCCTAAAAGCGCACTTCCCCCTACGCATGGTTGCTAAGTAGGAAGTCCCGTTGCGTTCGATGGGTTAGTGTACAGAGGACTGAAGCCTCGGCCTCCGACCCTAGGCTGTGCATTCTGATTTGGAAGATGTTCCGCTGGAGGGGGAAATAGGGTTTACTTCTGGTTTACACATGCATAGGATTGTGCTTGTAAGTGCACTTTTGAACCGCTATTTCTGCGCGTACAGAGCAGAAAGCAGAACATACATTCCAGCCAAGTAGGTTTTTCCCTTTTTGCATGGAAGATGTGGGAAATGCAAATATGCTTAAACAGGCTGGTCCAATGGAGGTTTTTAAACACGCGCCCCCCCCCCACCATGGAAGCCCCAGGGATTTCAGCAGGACTTTCTCTCAAGAAGTGTGTCAGTGTGGTGTAGTGGCTAAAATGTCGGACCTGGAAGACCAGTGTTCAAATAATTGTTTGGCTATGAGACTCACCAAATGGCTAGTCGGACTCTTGGTCTGACCTACCGAACAGGGTTGTTGTGAGAGGCAACAATTATGCCACCTTGAGCTTCTTGGTAGAAAGGTGTGATATAAATGTAATCATGAATAAATGGATATACATAGGGCCTTTTTTCAGCCAGAAATCACCAGAACTCTCAGGTGGGCACCATTGTAATTATAAGAGGACAAGGGAGGGGCTCATGCTGAGTCCCAAGACCTCTTTTTCTGGAAAAATAGCACTAGGTATACATAGGATTTGGCTATTGGTGTCAAGCAAGAAAACAGACACCACCACTGCTTACACCACACGGCCTGAAAGCTGCCATGGCTTGCTCTGTAACATGAACAATGTTCTTCCTAACACTACAGTGTGTAACAATGGGTGCACGCCTGACCTAAGAAAACAGAGGGGACTGGTGACATTGGAGTTCAAGGGGTGAGGACTATATTCAGTTACTGCTCGCCTATGGCAACTAGCTGCTGAAATATTGATAGATCTCCCCCACCCACTTTGGTCCCAGGTTGAGATGGAGAGAACAAATAGGAGGAAACGGTTTAAAAAATAAATAAATCTGGTTCTTAAAACTATGCCGCTGAATAGCAAAATGTTCCTCGTGTGAGGTTTTGTCCTCTTTAAGTTACACTCTCTTTTTTTTCTTTTTCAAAAAGTTAAATATATGGCTGCCAAGTGAGTTAATGAAAAACCCTTTGGTAGTTAACTCATTTAGCATAGCAGCTATGAAATAAAGTATGTGGCACAAGGCCAAAGCATAAAGGACTCTTCTTTGAACCTACTCAGGTTTCTCTCTAACAAGAAATAGTTCTGACCATCTTCCGAAAGAAGTGGGCAGCTGGCTTCTAGACAAAAGGGCAAATTTAGGCCTTCAATTGTCCATCCTGCCCCTTCACCCAAAAACAGATCATGGAAAAACCCAAGAAATCAACCATTTATCCTGGAAAGCACAGAAACCTCATTTGCCCCGAACAATCAATACACTAACAGGCAGTATGTTCCTCATACAAAACCAGAATCAATTATAATATTGATATAACAGGAAACAAATGAAATCGCAAAGCAAAGAATTTGCTAAGCACAAAGCAGGGAAGGATACATTGCAGCTATTCATTTTTAGGGTGCAATCGTATACTTGAGATTTGCCGTAGGAACTGGCAAAGCCATGCTACGCAGGCAGAATGCCAGATGGGCCATCGCCCTGACAGATATGTAGAGCACTCTGCTGGCAGAGCCGCTCCAGGATTAAAAAGGCCAACATCAGGCAGAGTCATGGGCCACACAGGGAAGAACTACAGACATCATATCCTACAATCCTTCAGTCCACAGGCACATCCCCATCAGTAGCACAATATTACATCAGTGCTCAGCCTATCACAAAGAATCCACACAAACAGCTGAGATATCAGTGGAAGGGGGGGATTTAAGCCACCCCTGCATGGACAATCACTCCAGTCACATCCTCATGGCAAAGCATAGGACCCATTCATAGCACACCATTAGTAAATAAACCCCACACAGAGACATCCTAAGTCAGCTGATAGGGTGCATAGAGTTATGTACCACTCTGATCCAATGTTAGAAACTCGGGAACATAAGCTAGGTGCCAAATGGCTCCTTAAACCAGAGTTACAGTTGCCAAAACGGAATGAAATGCGTTCCAGTTGTGCAGATAAAACCCCACAAATAAAATTCTAAAGGATGCACTGTTAGTGTGTGAAAACAGGCAAGATCCAAGGATCCCCAGATAGTGGAGACATCAGGCACCATCCTGGCGCCCGCACATCTTCACTTGGTTGCAAGTGACTGATAGCCAGGTGCAAAACACACCTGGCGAATTTTGAACGCTGCTCTGATCTCATGTTGTGCCCGCTTACAGAGCTCACAAGGGAGAACTCTGCTGATGGAAAAGATTCCCCCCATGACAAAAGGAGCAGTTTGCACAAAACAGACAGACCTCACAACGCACATGAGATCTTTCAGCCCACTGCCTAGAACCCTAGCAGGTAACTCACCACAGGGGTCCAAATTCCTATCACCAAATCCCACTCCACCCCACCAATGACTAAGGAAATAAAGGGGGGAACACATCCTGTAATGTATGCCTGCTTCAAGTGTCTCCCCTCCACCACATCCCCTTTGCTATGTGCGACTACATCTGTCTTGTCTAAACTGTACAGCTTTATTTATAGCAGCCACACTGCCTGCTGCCTTTTACATGATGTTCTCTTGCCTCCCAACAAGGCTACCTGTTGGCAAAGGCCAGGCACTCCACCGCAACTATGGCCACTGCTGGTGAGACACTTAGGCACACTTTTGCCTTACAGGATCACAACCTGGATGCATGGAGTAGGACAGGAAATGAGCACCACACATATGGGAGCCCACAAGAGGGAGGGCAGGAAGGCTGGGGAAGGAGCATGGGATGAGCACTCAGGTATCACCAGTCACTGCTCTCTCTCACCTGCTCACAGGCACCCACTGTGCATCCCTCTACAGAGATTATGCTGGAGACCTGTTGGCTACTGCTTGATATTCTCTCTTCTCTTATTTTTAAAAAAATCATTTTATTGGTTTTTAGGTAAACATACACAGAACAAATAAGTAACAGTAAAAAACTGAATACAATATTTGTCTTTCCCTTGATCGCCACAGCTACAGGATCCACCCCACTCCCCATTTTGCACTCATCATGATCAAAATCCACTCCATAACCTGCAACAGTGACCAGCATGCTCTCAGGGGTTCCTCGTTCTTGACTTGCAGAAAAGCTCTATTTCAGACAGATGCAACAGGTGAAAATGTCCTTAATATGGAGCTACTACCCTCATGTCTATGTCAAGCCACTGTACAATCCCTGCTGGAGTGGCTAGTTAGACACACACACACACACACACACACACACACACACTGTACTTTCCTTCCAGAATTACCTCCATCCTGGATGCTGTTCAATAAGACTTTGACATTATCATACATGTTATTCCTTTGGGCTGTATCCAATACTAGTCTAACTCAGGGTAGACCCATTCAAATGAATACACAGACTTACATTGTTCCATTGATTTCAGTGGGTCTACTCTGATTTCAGTGGGTCTACAACCCTTTCCCTCTAGGTCTAGGAAATTGTAAACTGGGATCTTTCCATGGGCGTAGCCTCCTGTTGGGGGGGGGTCAGGACTTTTGGGGGGGCAGAACCGATGTGATTGGTCAGTTAGTTAAGTATTTCTACTGCTTTGCTTGATCTAGGGGGTTCAGCTACCCCCCCTGCCCCCCTTCGCTATGCCCATGGATTTTTCCCTAACCCCCTAGAAAAATCTGACTCAGGATGGTCCTCTAAAGGAGACAAAGAGCTTATGGGCCCTGGCAGCGGCCTCCTCCCCCCCCCACTGCCTGGACCCCAAGGGCCAAACCTCTCAAGGTATGCAAGTGGTATGGGCATTGCTGCCGTGGTGGGCGTAGGGGGAGTATCTTGCAAATCCACAGCCTAGCATAATTGAAGCATAGTATAGGATTGCTCCTGCCATGAATGTGCTCATTGTGTGGTGTGGCATTCACAAAGTATGCTGCCTAACAGTCATGCTGTTGTGCCATGATGGTTAAATCTGACATTTGCTAAAGCGGACTTTTACATTTAAATTATTTCTGAGCATTAAAAAAACAACACACCACTTGGTGCAGAAAGAATCGAGAGGGCGCTGCCTGATTCATTATTATTATTTGGCTACACAGCTGTCTGCTTTGAAAACCATGAAGAAATCAAACAAACACACACCCATTATGTTACGGAGGTGGTGTGAATCTGCAGTACCTTAAAGGCCAAAGAACAACAAAACCGTCTTTAACAGCAATGGGCTTTTAAAGTGATATAAATAATCATTCTTGGATTAGAAATGGGTGGAATTTCTGGATGCACTCCACCTTTTTCTCCCTTCAGATAAGCGAGTCTGCCACATTGTTCAAATACACCCATAGATCATTTTATACTTCCTTGCCTTCAGCAGGTCTCAACTTGATACTTAAAACCAGCTCCTTAACGATAACTCTCTATTCACTATTCGAGTTTCTGGTCCCAAGGACTGGATTTTAGTTCACAGCAGATGGGCGGGGGTGGTGGGGGAGGGAAAGTATTAATTTACCTATCTCAATACTGACGTATATCCCAACAAAGACAGATGCACGTACAGAGAGAGAGAGGGAGAGAGAGAAACGCAAGGGCACAGCACCGCTTTCCCGAGCCTGTAATGTGGAGTTGCAATGCAAAGGCAGTAAGGAGGGCTGGAGCTGCTGATTGGACGGTGGGTCTGCCAATCTTTGCAGGAGGGCAGAGTCAAGCGAAGCAGAGCTACTTTGCATCGGTGTTTCCCATTCTTCTTTGCCACTGTGTGTCACATTGTGTGAACCCCTCCCCCCACCTCTCCCAAAAATAACACCCCACTGTTTAGGAAGCAACAAACATCCCTATCCATGGAGGAGTTGGTCTCCTTCACCATAAACACTGGAGATGGAAAATATTAATGCATCACCTCAGTAGAGAAAGGGAAAAACGAGAGTTGGAGTCTGTAACACACTATTAGCTGTAAAGCAGAGAGAAAAGGGAGGAGGAGGAGGAGGAGGAAGGGACCCAGAGGTGAGGTGAGAGGAGTTGTGTCACTCCACTGAAAGAGGCTTTGACCTTACATTGATCTCCTAAAGTCTCTGAATCCATTACTATTATTACCGTTACCATTATGAATTTTATTCTTGCAGGTCAGTCAGCTGGATTATAACAGCACCCCCAACTCTTGTCTAATTTGCGAACTCATTAGTCTAATTTCATTATTTAATCATGCGCCAACCAATCGAGCTTCCTTAAGAAAGGACTGACCTATTTTTGGCTGGAGATAAACGATCATGTTAACAGATGTTAATCTTGTAATCTGTTTTCCTGTAAGCACTTCGCATGCCCGCTTTTTAGACATTAACAACAAGAACAACAACATACACACACACACACACACACACACACACACACATTAGAAAAGGGACGAATTGACGTCACTGTTCAATACTCCGGTGGTTTCTTTTTTTAATAGAATTGGGGAGGGGGGGAGACAGAAAGAGAGAATTCGCCCCTTATGCTTTCAAAGACATGAAATCTTTTCCCACTTTATAAATGCTGATTTGTTCTGCCTCAACTCCCACGGGCTTTTATTTGCATTTCAAATTCCACAGGTTACACAGATCGCTTTTTACACACACACACACACACACACACACACACACACACACACACACAATGTAAACCAACAATAAGGCACTGAATGGGGATTGAGAGAGTGGGGGCAGGGGGCTACATCTGGATTAGATAAAGACCATGCATTAATAGATCTCCAGAAACGGTCTAGAAACAACAACAAATATCCTTCTACATCTAGATTCCAAAAGCTGGGGGGGGGGGGGCTGCCTGAATTTGCAAGATCTTAGATCCACCCAATACACATTTTCCAGAGCGTCCTGGTCTACTCCTGGGAGTTTTTAGCGCTTCTGGAGCAAGATCTTTGCCGCGGGGAAGTGGGCAGCATTTTCTAGAGCGCTGCAGCTGCAGAGGGCAAGCGACCCGAAAGCCAAAGCACAAAATTGGGACCATCTCCCTGTCACCTTAACCTGGAGGAAAAACGCCTCCTGCGCCCTGAGACTTCTCGCAACTCAACTCCGACCCCTCTAAAGTTTCCTCAACTTGTCGAAACAGCTTGATTCAAATGACGGCTGCAAGTATTATGCTAATTCTGGGTGGAGATGGGAGGGGCAGAGGAGGAGGAGGAGGAAGAGGAGGGTTTCATAGGACAAAATGTCTGCATTATTTCTCTTCTCTGCACCCCCCCACCAGTCCTCTCATCTCTCTCCCCCCCCCCTTCCCAGTATATCCAATGGGCAGGACTCATCTCCGGGATTGCCCTCCAAGGACTCTCTTCCTCTCCACCTAATTTACAGCCCTCAACTTTCCAGGATAAACTATTCCTTTTAATTCAGCTGATGGGAGAGGATAGGGAGGGGTTGGGGGTGGAAGAGAGAGAGGTGGCGAGGGGAAGAGGACACACACACACACACACACACACACACACCCTAAGCAATAAATCAATCCAATCTGCAAATACCCTTAATAATGTAAGTGGCTCGCTCCCAAGCTGGAGAAGCATCGCCTCCCTCCCGCAGCCCGCAAACATTTCATTTTTAAAAAAGACAGGCAGATTTCTTTCTTGCATGCGAGATCTCCTCCCCACCCCCCTCTGTACAAAGTCCAAATTTTCACAGTTTAAAAAAATAACATATACCGACAATCCATTCAGCCCCAGCAAAAAAATAAATAAATCATCTTTCTCCTCCTCCTCCTCCCTCTCCCTACCCCCCCACCCCGCCACCCCTTTCAAAGAGCCCAAAGTTATCGTTTCTGTAAAAAGTCCCTTCAATTACCGAGCGAGATTAACTATTAATTGGAAACGCGAAGTTTTTCCCACGGGCGTATTAAGAATATTCTCATCTCTCTCCTGCTCTTCCCCCCTCTTTCTGATCCCCTCCCATCTTCTTCCTCAGCACTTAAGAAAGAAAAAGAAAGAAAAAAAGAAGGAGGGAGGAAGTGGAGAGAAAAGAATGGCTTAACAATCTCTTCCCGATCCCCTTACCTTCTTGCAGTTGAGGTGAAGCGATTTGGAGAAGGACACAGACAAACAAGAAACCTGAAGGTGAAACCATGCGCTGAAGGCAATAAGGAAAGCACTGCACATGATTCACTGCGCCAGCTCCACTCCGGCGAGCAGCGAGGGGGGCGTCTCTACACCCCTCGGTGCCAAGCCCTGGGCAAGGGGTCCTCCGGCTTCAAACTTTCCACTGCCCTTTAGCCCATCTGGGAATCCCTTGAGGGCTCTGGGATGGAGGGCGACGGGAGGAATACCCCTCTCCTTTTCCTGGTCTTTTTCCTCGCAGCGTATAGGTTGACGTCTTCCCCCAGCCGGGCGAATGGTCTGTTCTATATTAAATGCACACACTGTCTACTATTGTCTCATCAGCACAAAGTTCTTGTATTATGCGGGGAAAGTCTAGATAGCCAAAAGCGAGTCACATAAAAAACAATTATTCCACTAACAGGACTGATTCATTAGCAGATCTGTTATTCATCTCTGCTTCAGCCAAATGACTACATAGATGGAGATTACAGGAAACTATATATTCACATACTAAGTATGCAATTTTGTACAATTTCGACTCTCTCACGATAGGTATCATGCTGCTGGTATCTCAACTTTGAAATGAAAACATTATTGCATATTGTATATTCTTCTTGTTAAATTGTTGCTGTTGTTATTGTTTAATTCAGAGAGGTCTGCTACAGACAACTTCTACATGAAATCTTGGTTTGACATTTGCTGCGTGTGACTTTTCTGGGTGCATTAATTTCATCACAGGTACATGCTGTACTAGAATACCCACACACAAATTATTATATGTACAGTAATCTCATGTGGCAATGTACTGGAAGCTGAAAGAGAAAGCTATGCACACATGCTCGCTCCTTCTTAAAGGTATACATTGTTTAGTGTCAGAATGAGACATTTATCAACTATGAACTCAGTTTGCACCACAGCTTTTTAAATAAACACGATTGTATCATTGGGTGTTGTCCAAAACATATCAGTCACAGTGTGCATATACAGGACAAATACGTGTGTGCTTGTATCATGTGACCGTAGTCAACAAGGTAGAGTAGACCAATTGAAATAATGGACATGATTCATTTAAAATAATGACTCACTTAAGTCCATTGATCTCAATGGGTCTACTCTGAGTATGCCTCGGTTGACTACTATCCAGTATGTTTGGCAATGGAATTCCCTAAACAAACATGTTACCCATTGAGAGGAGTCATAATATCTGAAGTGGCTTACTCCTGCTCCCCCCCCCCTTCTTTTAAACAAGAGGCTGTAAGAAGAAGACAATACTGCTAACTAACAGTGGAAAGAGTTGAAACTTCTCAAAACAAATCCATTTGCCATATACCTTTAAAAATAAATAAATAGATAAGCTCTAAAGTTTATCTCATATTTTCCAGGATGCTTTCTAAAGCTCACCGCAATTGCCCAAACATGCAGCTGATATATGTTGAGTCTGAGGTGGGGAGCCTCAAATTAATTGGCTGAATTGTGGTCCTAGGTGCTGGATGTGTTGAGGGTAAGAATGGAGCTTTGCTTTAATCTTTGCCTAGTACTGTAGTGTGTGATAACTGGCAAAGGCAAAATTTTTGAGGAGTGTTGATTCGATCTTTCCATTTTCCTTCCATTGCATATTCACCCTCCTCCCCCCTCCTCCCTGCCCAACCATGATTACTAAGCACTTAAAAGGAACATGCTGTCCAAATCTCTTCAGTGTGGTTCTTTGCAAGCCAGACAATCAAGGATGCCTCTGCTTCAGTTTAAACGGTTACCTAGTGCTGTGGTATTTGGTGCACATAACGCTGGAAGCCTCTGCATAAGCCCTCTCCAGCTTCTTCCCATTTGCAGCAGAATCTACTCCGGCAGCAAGCAGAGTCGCTGGGGGAGGGGCGTGCATGCACGCTGTCTGTGGCAAATTGAACTCATAAATATAAATACTTAGAGTCAGGGAACACTTGGAGATCAAAAAAAGGGGAGAAGAAAATGGAGGGAAAGTTTGTAATGAAGAACACACAAAAACATAACTATGTATGCTGTGTACAATTGATGATCTGCGCTAATTTGAATAGCAAACGTGTTAAAGGTCATTGACAATTGTTGCTGGTTTCAGCGTGAATGCCTGAGTGAGATACGTTTTGGGGCATTCTCGATTCATTCCATACCACAGACTCATACTTCAGTGTATACATAGCCCCTTCCAGTGATTTTTGACAGCAGCTTGAGACCGGTATATTATATTTTCCTTTAAAAAGAAAAAAGAGTTAATCTATACTCAAAAGGTTGCGTTTTGCATTTTCATCATTCTTGCATGTCCTTTTCAAAACACAGACTACAGCAGTTTATTCTCTTCGTCATACGCACACTTCAGTAATTTCTGCTTTGTACCAGGTGAAAATCAGGAATACGATTTCACTCTATAAAATCCTATACAAGCGACAATGTGCTGTGCAAATTTTCTAACCATTATAGTGCACACAATAGAAGAGCATTTATTGGTGCAGACTTTTAAAGCATCCATTGTAAGCCAGCTTTGCTAGGCAGCATTTAAAGCTATAATATGAGGCTAACAATTTTCCAAGTGGGGAAAAGTGACAAGTTACTGGAGAAAGTTGGACAGGATGCCTAAACTTCTCCACGTTGCAAGAATGTCATGACCCATCTCTTTCATTTGTGAGCCGTGTTGTGTCAAGCACTAATTACTTTAGACGCTGTGTTCACAAAAAGCGGGAACAGCTCGACAGCATAAGCCATGATGGCGCAACAACATCGCTGGCATTGATGCAAATGTCAGGTGAATGTTTGGAGTTAAGCTCACTATGCCATTATGTGGTCCTTCAAAAATGCTTTTCACAGAGCTCATCCTTATGCAGTAAAAGGAATAAACATCTTAGAAAGGGCTGCCTGGTTGGGCCTTAAATTTTGTAGAGAGGTGAAAAGGGTTTGTGATCAAATAAAACTGAGAAAGAGAAACACATTTTAATTAAATTGCCATGAAGGTGGCTGCCCTCTTATATACTCTTCTTTGAGAGTAAATTCCATTGAAATCATCAGGATTTACTTCTGCATAGTGTTAGAATCTCACTGTAAGCTGTTTTGTGCAGAGTAGCAGAGAGCTAGTCGATCCAAATAATTTCAATCTATAGATGTTCTTCATCGTCATCGTCATCTTCCAATGGATTGTACTGTTTCTTGGTTCAGAGAATAATATAATAGGAATAATATTGTGTTACATGATAACAAAGAAATAAATGATAAACATCCCAGTTTCCTATTTGATCAATCTCTTTTAAATCTTGATCAATCTCTTTGTTTTCTATTCTGTGTCTCAATGAAATCTTACAGAAGTACTCCAATTTGAAATTATTTGTTAAATTACAATACAATACTGTATGAGAATGTCAGGGATATTAATAGTTCAATACATATTTTGATATTTATAGTTTGCTATGTGTAATAATTCTGTCTAATGGAGTACAAGGAACAGGAAAACATTTATTTACTTTTGCCAGAGTCAAATAAATTATTTGCTAAGCATTTGGAAGTAGGCTTTCTCAAGCTCAGGAAAATGGCATTTTGATGAGACTCTGTGCTGTATCACTCATTCCTAAGGATGATTGGTGGAAGTTTAGATAAGAAAAGGTCCTGAGAAGCACATCTAGAACATGAATCTGTTTTAGTTTCCATGCTAGGTAACAGGATGTTAGTTAATACTGAAAAATTTCATCCCTTCCCCCGCCCCGAGGAAGAATTTGAATATAGACATAAGTACAGCTAAACAAGCCTTTGAAGCACAATACTTACTCCCAAGTAAGTATGCATAAGATTGCAGCTGCAACTTTGCAGAGAGCAAATATCTTCAGAAAGATCCCATTTTTGTATAAATGTAATCTTTGTATATTTTCTTTCCCATTGGTATATACTTATTATTACTACTTTATTTTACTGTTCCCCATTCTGGGACTGAAATACTCCATTCAAAATACTTAGCAATGGATAAAAATAGCATCTGCAGTTTACAGCTATAAAACACAGACAACACCACTGTCACATGCAAAGTTTAATTGCCGCAAGAATGGTGGTTTTGATACAACCTACACATGTGAATTCCAGTCCGTATGTGCATAAAGCTGGCTAAAAGTCTGCTCAAGAAGTAATGCTCACAGCTGTCAGCAAGATGAATTTTACTCTGCTACAAAGAAGCCTCTTACTCAACACTGTCTGTGCCACAAAAATCTGAACATTCTTTTGTAGCTATGAGGTGCCAGAACTATTCTAAAGTGAGCATAAGGGCAATCCCTTCATTTTTGTCCAGCATCGTTTTACATACTGATGTTCCATGCGACTACAAGCTCTAGGGTCAAGCTGTTGTGCCTTGTCAAGCATAAATCCAGCCAATGCGAAACAATGCCTTTTCTTTCCATTGGGGGAAAATATGAAGTACGTTTTTAACCTTGTTAGATTTCCAGCCTGTTATGCAACTCTTGCTTCTGGCAACAATATAGTATTTCAGGAGTTTATAAAGAGCCTTATATCCTGATAGTGTTTCTATTAGATAGGATGTCTTACTGCCTTAAAGAGAATTTGCAGAAGAGGAGGACTCTGGCATGCAGCTATTATCGAGATGGGGCTAAGTTTTGCCTGATAGCAGAAATAATCAAGTGAATGTAGACATAATGAATACTTCATATCCCTTTCAAATGCTTCACTGCTTAAATTGTCTCTCTCACACCTTTCCTTTCTGGCCAAGTTGATGGTTATTTTAACAAAGTTTCTGAAGGATGCTTTAACATAACTTTAATATAAGGAGTTTTTCTGTAACTTCTTTCTCCTTTCCTCTTTCAGTTTTTAAAAACTGTTCAGTTGTGATTTCCTTTATTTATATATTATACATTTTATTTATTTGGAAATATTTCTCTCCTACAAACATAACAAAATCAAGGGGTGAACATCATAAAACCAACAATAACACCACACTAATAAGAACAAATAGTGACAACAAATGAACAAATTATCCCCCAGGAAAGCCTGAGTAGGCAAATGTAGGCACCTAAATGCCAATTTAGTAGGTGCCTGCCTGTTACTAGAAGTGCTTCCCAGAGGGCAGGTGCCACAGCACTAAAAGTCCTGTTTTGTTTTGTTTTTATAGATAAAAAGTGAACCATGACTCTGCAGCACAGCTGAGAAGTGTCTCTCCTGAGGAACACAGCAACCAGGCCGGAGTATATAAGGTAATGCAGTCCTGAAGATAACTACAGGCAATGACCGATTTGTGCAGGGGTTACATTCCCGAATCCTGTGTGTGTTGGTGGAGTGCACATAAGTCAGCTGTGCCCCGTTCCTTTTAATGCAACTTTCTGAGGGGCATGTGCCAGTGGTGGGCAGGGCAAGGGTCAACAGAAATCCAGAGGGCTGCATTCAGCTCTCAAGTCTGAGGTCCCCTGCTACTGTGCTAGGAGATGGTTTAAATTTAAG
Source organism: Podarcis filfolensis (assembly GCF_964270895.1). Taxonomy (NCBI): domain Eukaryota; kingdom Metazoa; phylum Chordata; class Lepidosauria; order Squamata; family Lacertidae; genus Podarcis; species Podarcis filfolensis. Next base: position 36,586,876 of record NC_139603.1, on the reverse strand, counting down.
TGCATCATAAAATGTGGGGGACACAGACAGAGAGAAACACAAGGGCAAAGACTATTTCATGAAGGGAATTCCACTGGTGGCCTTGCATTCATGAAAGTGCTTTTGATCCACTGAATGCCTCTGCTAACAGAAGGGGAGGGGAGATGCTTCACCAATTCCATGCTGTTCTGAAGGATTCTGCAACACACTGGAGCTGATTTTCTGGAGGAGATAATATACAAATACAGTGGTACCTCAAGTTAAGTACTTAATTCGTTCCGGAGGCCCATTCTTAACCTGAAACTGTTCTTAACCTGAAGCACCACTTTAGCTAATGGGGCCTCCCACTGCCGCCGCACCGCCGGAGCACAATTTCTGTTCTCATCCTGAAGCAAAGTTCTTAACCTGAAGCACTATTTCTGGGTTATCGGAGTCTGTAACCTGAAGCGTATGTAACCTGAAGCGTATATAACCCGAGGGACCACTGTACATCAATGTCTGCCCTGTCCTTCATGTTAGCAGAGATGTCCACTGGATCAAAAGCCCTTCCGTGATGAATCTACCCAATAATCCAAGAGTCCTATTATACAATAGAAAAAAATGAATGGTTATGGAATAAATATTGCTTTATAAAAATCATTACATATGGAAGTTTTAAAAAAAGTTACTGTAGAAGTCAAACATTCTTAGCCATACGCGCTTTTATATACTATATCATGGATTCACAGCGGGTAGAAAACCTATGAAACCTGTTCTTAATTTCAGCCTCAGCTGAAAGAATCTCAGCAGCAGCTGGTTTCAAAACAATTCCTATAGAATGCCACATATGTGGTCGATCACACCCTTAGCAATAAGAATGAAGCCGCCAAATAGAATGATTTTTAAAGAGAGACAAATTCAATAAAGAGTTCTACCCTGAAACATATCCTAACTTTCTCATGGCACATTTTGGCCAACTGTTTATTTTCCTTTCACATCAACGGTTAACTGTTGAACTGTAATATACTAATTGCCTGCCAGCCTGAGATTGGCCCATGGATCCACTTTACGCAAGGTTCACTGTACAAAAAAAGACAAATAAATGTTCAATGCGATGTTTTTGCAATGTCAAGAGTGAGCTTAAAAACAGGGCCCTCCTCCAGCACAATTGCTGCACTAGGTTGGAATAATTCTGCACACCGTCCTTTGAAGTCGCCTTATACTGAGTCTGATGCTGGCCCAATATTGTCTACTCAAGTGCTTCTGCACTCTACATTGAAAGTAGTACAGTGGTACCTCAGGTTAAGAACTTAATTTGTTCTGGAGGTCCGTTCTTAACCTGAAACTGTTCTTAAACTGAAGTACCACTTTAGCTAATGGGGCCTCCTGCCGCCGCCGCCCAATTTCTGTTCTCATCCTGAAGCAAAGTTCTTAACCAGAGGTACTATTTCTGGGTTAGCAGAGTCTGTAACCTGAAGCGTCTGTAACCTGAAGCGTCTGTAACCTGAGGTACCACTGTATCATGCCACTGTGTGGCCATGCCTTCCCCTCATAGAGCTACAGTTCCCAGAGTTCCCCAGAAAGAGGGAAAGATTGTTAAGCCACTTTGGGAACTGTAGCTCTGTGAGGAGTATAGGGGCCTCCCAACAGCGCTCAGCTCTCTTAAACTACAGTTTCCAGAATTCTTTGCGGAAAGCAGTTCCTGTTTAAAATGGTATGAGACTGCTTTAAATACATAGTGGAGACGGGGCCCAATTGGCAGTGGGTTCACTGGGATTTCTATTGCATTTGTTGTTGTTTAGTCGTGTCCGACTCTTCGTGACCCCATGGACCAGAGCACGCCAGGCACTCCTGTCTTCCACTGCCTCCCGCAGTTTGGTCAAACTCATGCTCGTAGCTTCGAGAACACTATCCAACCATCTCGTTCTCTGTCGTCCCCTTCTCCTTGTGCCCTCCATCTTTCCCAACATCAGGGTTTTTTCCAGGGAGTCTTCTCTTCTCATGAGGTGGCCAAAGTATTGGAGCCTCAGCTTCAAGATCTGTCCTTCCAGTGAGCACTCAGGGCTGATTTCCTTCAGAATAGATAGGTTTGATCTTCTTGCAGTCCATGGGACTCTCAAGAGTCTCCTCCAGCACCATCTGTTGCATACTACCAGACTATTTAGCTGGAGATGCCAGGGATTTAACATGGGGCAGTTTACATTCAAAGCATTTGCTGAAAAACAGCTGAGCTACGGCACTTCCCTGACCATTCTGAGCATGTTTAACAATTGCAAAGCCTCCAAGGGAAATGCCAATTTCTTCCGACCTGGGCACATCTTTCTGCCCTGAACCCCTGGCCTACCTTGCAGCAAGTCAGTATGCCAAGACCAAAGTTCAAAGTCTGGGGGTCAGTCCACACAAGCAAAGTCCAAGGTCAATCCTAAGTAGCCAAGTCTGAAGTCCAGCAGTCAGGATACAGTCCAGAGTCAAACCTGAAGCACAGTCACATAGAGATCCAGGAGCAGCCAAGCCAAGGTCCCTCAACGTGAGCAGTTGAGTAGACCCAGCACCTCAGCTCTGCTTCCTTTTTGCTCTTTGCACACTGATTTCCGCACCTGGGCTTGACAAGGTGTGACCCTCACCTGTTCCAAGCCTACTTCAGCTGAGGAATCACATCCCAGAGCTAGCAAGCCTAACCTGTGGGTCCTTACCTGCCTCAGCCCCTAGGGCATCCCTCCTGCTGCTGTCTACGCCTCAGAGCACACTGTATTCATGGAGACAGGGGGTCCTCTGATTCTGGTGATGGATCCTGCTGCTCTGGTTCCTGTGCTCTGACCCCCATGCCCTTGCCATCCTCTGTCACCCTGTGAGTACTTCCTTTCCCACCCCCTGCTTGCTCCGGTGTGTCCCACTCCTGGCTACACCCCTCGCTGGGATACCCTTCCTCCTTGCTCTCCTCCCCGTCATCCTGCCAGTTCATGACACCCTCTCACATTTAATCCCTGAAAGTCCTTCACCAGAAGAAGGAATCCGCTATCTTCAGTAAGTTTCATCCTCCCCTTGCTCAAATTCTGTCCACTGCAAGTTTTGTTCATCAACGTTCCTGGTTTGATACGTTCTAGTCTCAGCTCTAAATAACTGTTAGGCCGTTTATTTAGTGTGTGTGATTTGAAAATAGCCTAGCCTGTTGGTTGGCTTCCTGTCGTTTAATATATAACCCATTTGCATCTGGTAGGTTGTTTGCATTCATGGCCAGGGGTTACTACAGCTCTGTGTGTGATTTAGCCAAGGTTCCAGCCCTTTATGCAGATTCCACAACTATTTGGATAAGGATAGAGCACAACTGTATCTTCCCCATTGGGCACAATGTTGGCACGTCGTTCCCAGAGCATAGGCCATGAAGGTGGATTTCTTTGCTGTGTGTGTGTTATTTATCTTTCTGAGATTACTTGGATTAAGATTTAGAGGAAGTATGCTGAATACATTTGTATTATAAATTAGTTGTCATCCCTAGCAATCTCAGTCCATGAATATGTGCATATTTATAGTCGGAAACTGAAACATTTCAAAATCATCCACTTACTCCTTTTGCTTTAAAGTTTAATGCTAAATAGATTGCCGGTTTTCTCTATCAATATTCCTTACACCATCCATGTTTTATAGACATTCCCAAGAAGCTGGAAGCTATTGAGAAGGAGCTGAAACAAATAATTTGTATGACAGTCTGTCAAATATTTGGATCGAGACACTATTATTGTAAATACAGCTCATGATCCCACCCAACAGTAGTGTTCATTTATGTTTAAAAGCCAGTGTGGGTTATTATGGGCTGCAAAATTTGAGAACAGTTTGCTGCTTTCCCCCTGTTAAAACTCCAAAACTAATAAACCTTGAGCATTCTGTAACAAGCAAAGTACTCATATCAACAAAGGCCTTACTTAGAGGCTGCAGAACCTTAAGAAACTTGTGGTGAGAACTTGAAGATATTTTAGTCATATGCCACATATACAGAAGCTGAACATGCTCTTTGGTTTCTCTCTCTCCTAAATTTACAATTTAATCCCCTTTTCTTTCTTTACAGTATGCCTTTCAAACCTGTACAGAAAAGGTGTATTATACTGTGAGTAACTCCACGGGGCAGCTGGCTATTAAAGCACAAAAGTTTTCCCAAAGGGCGGGGGTAGCCCCTGAGAACTTCCTAAGTAACCTCGTAAGTCTATAGAAAGTCAGTGATTAACCTGCCTTTCGCTCATGATATCCTTAAGTGTGCTTAAGGATAGTGTGGTGGTTGATATGACTATTGGGAGCAACAGAGGAAGGAGCTACATTCTGAATAGCAAATGGAAGTGGAATAATGAGATATAAGTGGGAGGGGGATGCACTGGGTGCTTTTGCTGTTATGGATTGTTATTCTTCATTGTGGGTTTTTTTTGTTTTGTTGGGGGGAACCATACACATATAGGCAGTCGCCAAATAAAATATTTTTGCAACCTGTGATGTGATTTCTGTGCACAATGTCGCGCACACACAAGGCAATGGAATAATGGCTTCTTCATTTCAGTGAAGACTTGCTAAAGAAAAAGAGGTTGTGCATAGTGAAGCGACCTTTGCTTCAGCTGCTGTCCAAAGCAATCTTCTCCTAGATGAAGATGGACAACTATCACTTGGCAAAGTCAGAGTATACAAAGTATTTTCTCCTTTAGCCCCCTGAATTGAAAGGCATAACCATATGTTAATTCAGGAGGCTCCAGGAAAAATTAACCAGGATATCTTAATACATAAAAACTCAGGTCCAATATATACATTACTGCCATCTCCCACTCTTGACTCCAACACAGACACACCTTGCAGTCAAGGTTCCAAGGTACAGCCTTAAAGTGGCAATTATGCAGTTCTCCTGGAATGCTTGATTATTTCCAGGCCAACATTAATATTTGAATTTTTTTTTGTGTGTGCATGTGTGTGCTATTGCCATGAAAGCACAAGTGACCTGCATGATTACTGCTATGAAGTGATGCGCCAACCATACAGAACCGTGTTGCTCTGTTCATATCAGGAGTTGGGAACTTGTGGTCCTTCAAATGTTGCTGGACTAGTCACTAGATAGAACACCTTTAAACCTTGACCATTGGCCAGGCTATCTGAACTTGATAGGAGATGGAGTCCAATAACATCTGGAGGGTTTTCCGAAGGAGTCTGAACTATTTAGCATGAATTTCAAAGGGTTGCATTCAGATAGACTTAGACACACAGTTCCAGCTTATGTTAGTCATGACTCAATCTTTATATGGGTTTGAGTGTGAGGGCTCTCACCCAGGGTTGTATTCAATGCCAGTCCTAATCAGAGTAGACCTATTGAAATGAATGAACATTTGTTAGTTAGGTTCATTAACAACAATGGGTCTATTCACACACAAACAGCTTTATTGTAGTCCATAGACCCCAAATATACAGTGCAGCGATGGTCAATGGGTCTACTCTGAATAGGACTAACATGGAATAAATCCCTAGCCTGGATCCAACTGGATTGGTTGTTGTTGTTGCTGCTGCTATTAATAATTGTTGTTTAGTGATTTGTTATGAGGAGTTGTGTTTCTGTTTTAAGCAATCCAACTCCCCCTCCCCAATTTTAGGTACAGTGGTACCTTGAGTTACAAACACCACAGGTTACAAACTCCACTATCCTGGAAGAGTTACCTCGAGTTGAGAACTTTGCCCCAGGATAAGAACGGAAATCATGTGCCGGCAGTGCAGAGGCAACAAGAGGCCCCATTAGCGAAAGCACGCCTCTAGTTAAGAACAGTTTCAGGTTAAGAACAGACCTTGGAATGAATTAAGTTCATAACTAGAGGTACCACTGTATTTGATTTTGTCGTAAACTGCCCTGTGGCTTAGGCAAATGGTGCTACACAAATAAACAAAATAGATAATAAACCCAGTGCAATATATTTTCACATCTGGGTGGTTCAGTTCTATGGACTAGTTTGCACTACACAGCAATGCATCCTTTCAAATTAGGATATGTGATCCTACACCTGAGGAACAGCATAGGGTAATATCCTTGTGTTCTGCTTCCCAAGAAATGCCTGTTCCTTCCCTTCTTAAAAGAAATGGTGGAGACCAAACATGCAGACAGGGTGCAATTCAAAGGGTCAGCAGAGGCCCTGTTCCTACCTTCTCAGTCCTGAGAGGAATGTTCTGAACGAAAGCAAGTAATGCAATATTGCTTCTCGTTTTAAGCAAATATGTAGCCATTTTAGGATCTAACCTCCATTTGAGATGTAGAAAGAGCTGTCTCCGTGCCTGCTAGAGTAATTGGAGCTTGTAACTTGTCAGATAACTGATCTTTTGCTTTTCCTGTTGCATTCCTTGCTTTCTGCTACCAGGGAAACACTTTTTCCAGACATGGATGAGCAGTCTGCTTAATGGGCCGTCGGGTTCTTTTAAATATAAGACCACGACAAGAGCCCTGATGGATCACACTAAAGGCCTATCTTGTCCAGCATCTTTGGTCCCACACTGGACAATCAAATGCCTGCAGGAAGCCCACATGCAGGGCGGGAGCACAATAGCAGTATCCCAGGCAAACATTTTGGGTGTGTGAAGCAGGGCTGGTGCAGAGTGTGGCCTTGGGAGAGTTCTGACAGAAAGTGTCATGAACCTGGAGTAAGGTTCTCCTCCTTCAGGAAACAAGGTTGAGGACTGTGAACTAAAAGGGGTCCTGTCCCAGGAGCACTTCCACCAAACAATCCTGTAGGCCCAAGGATGTCCACAAAGTCAGAAGACTCCACTGCAAAAGACTCAGAGAAACCAGAGCCCCCATCTCCCAACTCTGTCACAGTAGGATGCAACTGAAGCAGAATGGGCCCCTTTAATGGAAGAAACATCTTCCAATGCAGGCGGGGATTGCATTTGGGAGTCAGTTGTTGTTGTTGATGTTGTTAATACTTCATATGCCAACCATCTGATTGGGTTGCCCCAGCCACTGTGGGCAGCTTCCAACAAATTATAAAACCACAATAAAATGTCAAACATTAAAAACTTCCCTATACAGGGCTGCCTATATAGGACTCTGTCTAATTTGTTGCTGAAGCAATGCCAGAGCTCTGCATCGCTAGAGCCTGAGTCTGGCCACAGAGCAGGACAGTGAGGCCTGGGGAGCAAAATTTGGCCCCTGGAGCTAAGGTTCCCTGCCCCACTGACACCCTTGCTCATTGACCAATATGAACTATGAGCATTAAGGCTCCAATTCTAAGATGGAGGGAAAGGACAACCAAAAGAAATTCATCTGCCTGATCCAGTCCTTTGCCAGGATCCTGCTGGCGGGGCATTGTGCTCTTCCATCCTTTCCCAGAAGTTGGTTCATTATCATCTGGTTTTACTCTGATTGAAAATGATATAGTTTGTGCTGGGGGACTGATGTGTATGTCTATGTGCTGGGGGACTGATGTGGCCTAGGACATTTCCTTCCCCCACTGCAGACTGCCCTATCCTGACCAGGGCCGGATTTAGGTTTGATGAGGCCCTAAGCTACTGAAGGTAATGGGACTCTTTATATGTCCAGCTGTCCTTTGTCAACAATAAATGGTTGCTGTTTTTTTGTGTTGAATATATGCTACATGGTAATTTATGGACCTAATAAGTGTCTAAAGCCATTTGCACATAACAAAATATGTATTTTATCAAAGTAATTTGCTTTTTATCTTACATTTTGGAAATGTACATCCAGTGGTTTTTTTTCCTTTAATTTTTTTGGGGGGCCTCAAGAGAGTGGGGCCCTAAACTATAGTTTGTTTAGCTTATACATAAATCTGACACTGATCCTGACACAGGAGCTCTGATGTTAGAAGTGAAGTAGCCCAAGAAGTTTCCATGGCAGCGGGGAATGCAATATAAAATCTGCCTCTTTGAAATCGGAGCTCTTTCTCCATGCCATCAGAAAGGAAGAGCCAATGCTTCCTATGGCCCTGGGTCATCCTTCAAGGAACCACAGGACTGCGTATCCAAAGAGCTGAAATTTTGAGGAAAAACTGTTTGGAAAATTTCATCAACACCCCACAAAACACCCCCCCCCCATGAACAGTCATGGAGGATTTTTGGAGGCCATTTTTACCCAGCTCTAAATTGTTTACCACAAACTAACCCACTTACCTGAGAGTAAGCCCTATTAGACTTACTTCTGAGTAGACATGGTTAGGATTGCAGTTTGAATGCTTTAACACAACTCCAAGCCATAATCATAGCTGTCAACTTTTCCCTTTTTTAAAGGGAAATTCCCTTATTCCAAATAGGATTCCTCGCGAGAAAAGGGAAAAGTTGACAGCTATGGCCATAATTGTTCTGTGCGTGAAGGTGCCGGCTTTCAACCCCATGAGCGTCCATATATTTTACTTCCCCTCCATAGATTAAATACTTCCATAAACCCATATCAGTGTTGCAGCAGCTTGTAAGGGCAAAATGGATATATTTATTTTTAGATGAAAAGCTTTCCAAATAGGAATTTAAAAATCGTTCAGATTAAGGAGATTCCTTAATGGTGACTGAGCCTGGCAATTGCTTCATTTTTTATTTTGTTTTCCTTTATTTTCAGCCTCTCCAGTTGAGGCGACTGTATTCCGGTAGAATAAAAAGTGTGACTGTGAAGCCACATCTCAGTACCAGGTTTCATCCTGATGCAATTTGTTACTGCTGAGATATTAAAACCCCAAAGACTACATTAGCAACGGAAATGGTGATAAGACTTCCCTGTGTAGCATGACTTGTGCTTGCCACTATGTAAAAGTTTTTTTTAAAAAAGCAGCGTAGTAAAACAGTTAATAAACAGTAAATCTGATGTTAATCACTTGGGCTTGTTTAATTAAGGAGTGACCTTGTGGTTACTAATTATTTCTGAAAGTGACTTTCCTCATAAAAGTGAGCGTTTAATCAGAGACTATATATTTGTGATCAACAGCAGTAAGCTGGATCTTTTGCCTCATTCCTCTGTTGTCCTTGTAATTTAAATATCCTGTTGTGTAAGTATAAAGACAGGAAGTGAGTTATACAAAACCTTACAATAACAGTATTAGGTTTCCAGTAAGCAGATGTGCTCCACTTGGTTTCTGGTTTTTTTCCCCACTTCCAGAGGTAGTATACACTTTCCAAATGCTACCAGGGATATTTTTCTTTTCTGTGTTAGGATTATTTTTTTGTCTTAAAAAAAGAAAAATCTTCCACTATCTGAAACACACAAATAGTTTCCAGATAATGACAAATTACATTGTCCCTTAATGCCAGGCTTTAATTATTTAGCTTCATGCTTTATTTGTTCCATGAAACCAAAAACTCCCTTTCAAGCAGACAAGAGGCTGGGTGGCAGAAAAATTCTTTTACCTATACAGCCTTTCATTGGCCAACGCTGTTTTTATGCAAATCCACAGCACTGGCAGAACAGAGTTGGCAAAGATATTCTAAAAATTTCATGCATATCACAATTGGTTTTCCTGACGCAACTGCAACTGAATAATTTTCATCAACTCCGACTGCAACCTGCTCTTTTGCACAGGATAAAAAAAAGAAAAAGAGAAGTTATGCTTCTTTCAGAGCCAGAGAAACAAACGCTGATGTGTATCAGCTTTACGCTGTTTATAATCTTCAAACATTTTGGCCTTTGAAGCATTTCTTCTCTTTCTCTTCTTTTGTTGCTGGGGCTGCAGTAGTGACATTCAGATATATTTTTAATGCATCAAAACACTTTCACAATTATAATGGGCACTTATGATTGCAAAGTATACACAATCCATTCCCTGCCATTGAGGCCGGTAACAAAAGTAGAACACTATTTGTGAACCTATTTTCCTCTAATAAGATTATGGGTACGATTATCCTGTTCCCACTGTTCAGCCAAACCCAGCCAGTTTTGTCTGTGAATGCACAGAGGGGGTGTGGGTAATTGCACATACAATGCCTAAATCCTTGCTTCACTGATATAAATGAAGTTTTGTCACTGATTTCAGCACAGCCAGAGTTTTGCTATCTTTCCATTCAGCTGCCTGCATACCATAATGATAGTGAAACAAGAACAGGAAACAAATATCAGGCAGGAGGCATTCAAAACCAGCATAAGGTTGTTTTTCCACTGGCACCACAACTGTGTAAAAGGTCAGTCACATAGCGCTTTTCAAGGGATGGAACTGAACCTGATGCAAGTTATAATGCAATAGCTTGCATTATTTGTGCTGTGACTTCACCCAGTGCTAATCCAGCATTACTTAGAGTAACAGCTAAGCACGAGAGAGAGGACAATTACATCACCATGCTGCTGCCGTCAGTCACCCTTGCTGCCTGGCTGAAAATAAGCACCACCCCATATGATGTAAATATTTTGTGTAACTTGGCTCTGGGTACAAATAGCAAGAGGAGAGAAAACATATAAGTGCGCAGCAATGTAATTTATTAGTCCCAGTACATTTCAGCAAACACCTTTGTCTGGACACAAAATACTCTGTACTAAGTCCAAAGTGATATGCTCAAATTATCTATATAAACCACACAACTAATGATGCATTTTGGTGCATGATTAACAATGTATAAGATGCACCACCAAATGGGTGGCCATTCTTTCCCTTGGATGCAAATCCTTTTGACTTTAACCAAATGAATGCATCTAGAACCAAAGTCTTGGATGTATTTCAGACCTCGCCTAACATTCAGCATAAACACAGGACCTTATTTTGATTTACATGTCTTTTCATGTGACTAGATGCCAGCTTTAAAGCCTAATGAGCTTAGATAAAAGTCAGTAGGATGTCCTGTTGCAAAAAATCAGAAAAAAAAAAATCCCACCGGTTTATTGCAGGGTTTTTTGTTTGTTTTTAAATAGCTGTGGTTGGGTTGCGTTTATTTTGCTTGCTGACTTCCCTCAAAGGGAAGTTATAAAACAGTCACCTCTCCCATTGATTTGCCCTGGAGGATCTTGAAAACATAATTCTGATCACAATATTTCAGCACTTTCTCAGCTCAATACATGTGCAGCCAAAACACATCAAGGAGGGAAGGGGGGAATCAATGGAAGTGTTAAGGTTTAAAACACATTTTCTTCCATCTTTACATCTGCTTAATTGCATCCTCCCCCCCCCCCCACTCCCTGCACGTCTTCTATGAGTTACATTTCCTGTTTTGCTGGAATCCGTCCCACATTTCACATCCCTCACCTTTAATTTAGCTGCAAATTGATTCAGTATCACATTTAACAGCCTTTGGGGTTTGCTGTACAAACTGTCCTGCTGCCTATTCATAGAACCTTATAATGGGACTAAGCTCCAGTTTATCCATGGAACTGTCAGGCTCTCGGGGAAATAATAGCTGTTGACAATTGTAGAGTTAAAATACAGGATTAATTATCAGCTTTTAATGTGCAAATAAGGCATTCAGCGTTCTTCTTACCCACTTATTTAACACAAATGCAATGCTCAAACAGGTAGTCTGAGTTGATTCTTCAGTCAAAAACAGCTTGAGTGAGCCAGAACAGTCTTGAGATTTAAACAATCCCAGCTCTTGAATTTTACACACACACACACACACACACACACACACACACACACACACACACCCTCTCTTTTTGTATGCAGCTTGCAGTATGCTGCATCTCACCCTGTCTCTTGTCTTCTTTTAGCAAATAGTGGGAGATTTCCTGAATCAAGGCTGCATAACGCCAACCTGGTTATGTAGGCAAGGTCCAGATTATGGGCGCTTCTACTTGGCAATTTATTTTGGATTTGGTAGCCCATATGCATGGGAAATTTTTTTGGCAGCATTCACACGAGGTCGTCCTCATCAAATGCCATCCCTTCTCCCCAGTATAATCTAGATTTATAATTTCCCTGGTGTTGTTTGTTTGTTTGTTTGTTTGCTGGAGAGGAGGGGAGGGACTTATTGGATTCTTTGTGTGGAAGAGAGCCAGTGTGTTGTACAGTGGTACCTCGGGTTACATACGCTTCGGGTTACATATGCTTCAGGTTACAGACTCCGCTAACCCAGAAATAGTACTTCAGGTTAAGAACTTTGCTTCAGGATGAGAACAGAAATTGTGCTCCGGCAGCGCGGCAGCAGCAGGAGGCCCATTAGCTAAAGTGGTGCTTCAGGTTAAGAACAGTTTCAGGTTAAGTACGGACCTCCGGAACGAATTAAGTACTTAACCTGAGGTACCACTGTAGTGGTTAGATTGTGAGGACTAAGACCTGGGAGACCAAGGTTCAAATCCATTCTCAACTATGAAGCTCACTGGGTGGGTGACCTTGGGTTTGTTGCTTAGCCTACCTCGCCTCACAGGATTGTTGTGAGGAGAAAATTGGGGAGAGGGAGAACGGTGTATGCTACCTTGAGGTCCTGGGAGAAAAGATGGGATATAAATGTAAGAATAATAAATCCAGATTGGATGGGGAAATTAAATGAGATGGTATTGTGATGAGGTTGGTGTGTGAGATGCTGCACAGATTACAAAGAATATAAAGTTCTACCCCTTGGGTCATTGTAATGGGCATTATTGCAATGCTTTTATTCCAGCAATAAGGTCATTCCCCATGCAAAAGAGCCCTTCTCTTAGCCATCCAAGAGGAACAGACTGGTAATTAGATGCTCAGTATAGCTTTACTATTAAATACAGAAATAAACACAGCAGAGCGTTTGCTTAAATGGCCTTCAACCCTCCAAAACAAGCAGGATCCTATTTTTAATACAAGCGAAGTAAGGGCAATTTCTGTTGTAATATATAGCTCGGCTTTCATGTTTTTATTAAAAGTTTAATAATGGGCCTGCACCGATGTGCTTGAAAAATTATATGGTAATTTCCAATTGTAAAATTCCATTAAAAACTTGCTTATGTATACAGAATTAGACCATTTGTTAAAGAAAGGTTATATACACTTATAATTGGAAAATATGTTTTAAGCTACAGCGTAGCAGTAAGCATTAGTCACTTTGTAATGATGGGTAACTCCTGGGAAGAGGGTGTTATTTGAAGATACTCTGAGTGATATGACATTCCAACATATATTGGGGGGAGGGAGAGCAGAAACCCAATTTGGAAGGCAGGCTGCTCTATGCATTCTAAATAATCTTCCTTTTGTATCCTTTATACTTGCTCATAACTAGAATTTCTGAGAATAAGAGACAAAATGTACATAGGCAGCTGTTTGGTTGTGAATCAAATCTATCTAGCTCTGCGTTGCCTACACAGACTGACAGCATCTCTCAAGTGTTGTTGGTTTTTTTTTTAAAATCAACACTGGATTTCCTTACCTGGAAGTCTCAGGTCTTGAACTTGGGACCTCTTTACATTCAAAGCATCTGCTGTTCTACTGGGCTGCATGCCCCTTCTATCAAACTTTCTAGAGTCCAATAATGTTAATGAGTGCAAATGATTCCCAAATAGACCTAAAAGTACATACAACGAAAATCCCACTTTGTCCTTCCCAAAACCACGTAGATGCACCCCCAAACTGTATGGAAATCTTTGCTAAACCACCGTGGAGAATGTGCAATGGTGCAATCCTACATGGAATCCTAAATTAATGATTGCATCAACATTTTGTATTACTCTAACTTTCTTGATGAGGGTGGCTTTTAAATACTGCTCAGCAACGTTGACTAGTTCACAACTTGCTCAATAAAGACCAGACCTAGAATTCAGCTACATTTGTAAAGATAAAGCACTTTACAGTACAGTAGCACCTCGGTTTACGAACTTAATCCGTTCCGGAAGTCCATTCTTAAACCAAAACCGTTCTTAAACCGAGGTGTGCTTTCCCTAATGAGGCTTCCCACCGCCGGTGCCCTTCCACCATTCAGATTCTGTTCTTAGACTGAGGTAAAGTTCTTAAACCAAGACACTATTTCCAGTTTTGCAGAGTTTGTAAACCGAATCATTCTTAAACCGACTGTTCTTAAACCGAGGCACCACTGTATACGCGTTGTAACACTGACACCAGATGGTGCTGTGGAGTGCTGTTCTTCACCAACGGAACTTCCCTGTATGAAGTTGACAACACGTTGAACTGAATCGCTTCTTTGATGTGTATAGGTCCAGCCCTAGTCTAACCATCATATAGGGATGGGGGAGATATTTGATTCAGTTTACGTTGAAAGGCAAACCTACCCAATCCACGCAAATTTAAACCCACCCATTCTTCCAAAATTTGTACTGCTCTGAATTTTGCAAGGCAGTGCGCCAGCCAAGGAATGTGTACTAAGATGCATATAATTTCATATATTGATGAAAATAACAGCATATTAGGGAACATTGCTTTGCAAAAATGTTTCTGTTAGGCAAAGTTGCATACAGAAACGTGTGCATTAGGAGAATATTGCACTAAAATGCTGATGAATTTTCATGTAGACAATACACACAGAGAGAGTATATATATTTATCAAAAACTGATATGGATATGTGGAGAACCGAGGTGAAGACTGGAAAAAGAAAAAAGAGATACTGAGTGAAACTGAAATGGGCAGATTTGACTATCCCTACCTGCAGGTCAGCTTTGTGAAAGTAAATCAAGATGAATTCTCAATAAATAGATAATCTAGAAGAGCCCAAGGGCAGTGCTTAAAAGAATCAGTATCGGCCAAGGGATGGGATCCATCAAAGGTCAGAGAAGTGAAAGCATCAACCATGATCATCCAGGGATCGACCTGTCAATTGTGATCAACCAGTTGGACACCCCTGTTCTATAGCAACCCAGCTATAGCAACCTGGAGGGAGCCTTATTAGACCTTTTACAAGTGAATCTGGCATTTTTATTTCCAAAATCTACACCTGTCAACTGAAGGCATAATGCACAAGTCAGGTTATTGGTGCACCTGATGTAATACAGCTCAACACTGCGCATTAAAAAATTAAACCTCTCTGAGGCTGTTGTGGGGAACTAGGTCAGCTGGTATTTCATAATTCACCTTCTAGCTGATATTTAAAGCTGATGATCATCAGATCATGGGATAAGATAGAAAGCTGAGTGAAATTGTTTTTTTTATGAACTTCCTTTGCTGTACAAAGAAAAGGCATTGGCATTCTGTCATGGGCCATACAAATGGAAGCAGAAATCTCTAGTAAAACAGCAAGACCAAGCATGTTCTTTCTGCAGTCCAGTGCCCCTGAATATTCTTAGTGAAACACTTAACATTATTATTTTAAAGGATTATGGAAATGTTACATCAATTTATGATTTTGAAAAACCATTATTCTTGAAAAAGCTATTGACTTTCCACTGATAAAGCTCTTTGCAACTGTTTGTAAAATAGTGTTTTTGCAGTCTCCCAAGGAATATAATCAGTGTGCCTTTTAACAATAATATAAACTATTTTGCTCTTTTAAAAATGCAGATAAGCAAACTTATTTGAAATCTCTTGATCTAATCTTCTTTGCTCCAAGAATTAATAAGTTGAGTGGGTCGTTTATTTCATTTCATGAACCTGGAGGGAAAATTGTGTTTTGTAAGTGAGCAGATTCTTGAGTTCATTTCTAGAACCCTAAAGAGAATGGTGTGTGATGTTTAGTTTTTGTTGTTGTTTTTTTGAGAACACATCCCTTCTTCAGATATATGTTGTCCTATTCCTGAAGGGTCAGGTGGTATGAATTGAACACAGAACAATATGCAGAGTGTTTTCAAGCTAAAAGAACCAAACTGTGATTCATTGCTTGCGCTGGCTCTTTGATTGTTTGATGTCTCATTTCTTCATTAACAATAAAAGTTATCAAAAGTTCAGGGCAGGGTGATTGTCCTTAAAGTGCTAAATCAACCCTATTTGTCCCTAGATGGGACTGGAGCACTATATGAGCTGAACAAAATATCTCTTTCTTCTGTAACACTGATATCATTAGGTAGATAGTATCTCCTAATATATCAACTCACATTTTTGCGTGTTTGTACTTGAATTGTAAGGGGGGGGAGAGAGATGTAATCCTGTATACAATTAGGCTGCTTATTGATTTCAATGAGATTTAGGCAATCTAACAATAGGATCATAGTCAAAATCTATAATGAGATGCCCAAACGTCTTAAAAATTCCTTGCTGGAACTGTATCTTTAAGATTATTTGTGTAGCTGTACTTCAATCTTTTAACATTTTTTTGCTGGTCTTACTTGCCATTTACCACAGCAATTGAAAAACAGGATGATGTAAATTTAGAAATAAGAGGAAAAGCCAGTGAATATATCAAAGCTGCTTCATTCTTCTGGCTGCTTTATCTGTAGAATATAAGAGACGTTTTCATGGATAGATCAGCAAGGCTAAAAAGAAGTCTTAGACTTTAACATCGTTGCTTCACAACAATACGTAGAAGCAAGCAGTAGGCGCTCTCCTACAGCAGCTTTCCAGAGCCAGTCCTACCATTGGACAAAGTGATGCAGCTGTACCCAAGGCCAACCCAATACATTATGGCACCTGAGGCAGATCCCAAAATGGTGCCCTCCCCTCCCCACCAGGGAAGATGTACCTCAAGAAAGAGAAGAGCAGAAAGGCTGACATTGGAATCTGCTGCTCTGATGGATCCTGTCACCTTGCCTCATAAGTAGGCCAGCCCTCTTGGAGGACCCCTGTGAAAACTGATCCTTCATGCTAGCCTGCTACCCTCTGGTGCAGCAAAACAACGGTTGCCAATATGGCACCCACAGGTAACCAATATGCCTGGCAGCACCTCCTATGGTGCCTGTGAAAGGTCTTGTTAAGTATCCCCTCAAAAATCCACAGAACACAAAGGACAATTTGCTCCTCCTGCTCAGTTCCTGTTTGCACTTGCTCCGCCTCTCCTACATGCGTCTCTCTGTGAGTAAGTACGGTGTTGCTGATGTAGGTGCCTCTTCCCCCATTGTTTATGAGTACTGATGTGGGGCATGCCCCACCTTTTGGCAGTCCTCTCTGTCTCTCTCTGCTCTTTTAATGTGGCAGCCATTTTGGATTATGCCTTACCTCCACAGCAGCCATTTTGTAACTGGCACCACTGACACTTTCTCTAAATTCCAAATGCCCCACTAGCCCCAGATGCTTGGTGACAGAGGGTGCTGCCCCGTTGCCAAACAACCTGCCTTCTGTTCATAAAAATAGCGAGATGTTATTTGTCCTTCACTTCAGGCAGCAAAATTTCCTGGGCTTGCCTTGTTTACAGCAGCAGAGGAAGCTGCTCGGGTGCCTAGGGTGGTGCGCCCAGGGGCGGGGGGAGCCATAGTGGCGGGGCGCACTGCAGGGCCTCTGAAGTCTGCCAGCCTCCTCCCACTCAGCCCCCCTACAGCTGGGGGGGGAGGCAGTGGACGGTTTGGGCAGCACGGAGCCTGCGCACACCCAAGCCACCACGTCTCTCCCAGGAGAGTGCCACCCAGCATTTTGTCACCCCCCTCAGTGGCGACACTCAGGGTGGCCCACACCCACCGCAGCCCCCTTCCTCCGCCCCTGCTTGTTTATAGATCAATCTAAAAAGTGGCATTGCTGCATTGCTGTTATTAAGTGCCAACTGAGAAATAATACTGCTCTTCCAGGATGCGGGTGGTGCTGTGGGTTAAACCACAGAGCCTAGGGCTTGCTGATCAGAAGGTCGGCGGTTTGAATCCCCGCGACGGGGTGAGCTCCCGTTGCTTGGTCCCTGCTCCTGCCAACCTAGCAGTTCGAAAACACGTCAAAGTGCAAGTAGATAAATAGGTACCGCTCCGGCGGGAAGGTAAACGGCGTTTCCGTGCGCTGCTCTGGTTCGCCAGAAGCGGCTTAGTCATGCTGGCCACATGACCCGGAAGCTGTACGCCGGCTCCCTCGGCCAATAAAGCGAGATGAGCACCGCAACCCCAGAGTCGGTCACGACTGGACCTAATGGTCAGGGGTCCCCTTTACCTTTACCTTTAATCTTCTTTTACTTCTGCTGTTACAAGTTGCTACCTTTGAAAATGTACACAGTGTCAACATTGAACTAGGAATCATATTAAACATAGACCTGTTCTGAACAGAGGACTTAACATTTTTTATGTTAACCCATGTTATTTACTGGAAACTTTCTTATCCTAACTCTTTCGGGCAGAAAAATGACTCTAGCCTTAATTTAAATGGTAGCAGGATTAGACCAAACTCAGGCAATTGGACCCTTTTATTATTATTATTGTCAAAAGCTCTGATAACTCACTTGCACATAAAAGATGCGGTGCCAGGCATGGACGGGCTTTTGGGGGAGATCAAAAGACCAAAGGAGTGTTGAGAACTTTTTATTTAGAAGCCAAACTGCTTGTGCCATCCCTGATTGGTAGTGATTACCTGTTCCTCCCTCTAACCATAATGATAGCTTCAAGGTTATAATTCAATGTGCAAGGAAACAATGATTATATCCTGCAACTATATGACAGTGTATGATTTAGCTGTGGGAAAACATTACAGGATTAACTTTGAGTGAAAGAAGGGATTGAGCCCTGTGTGTCTTCGGCAAGCAGCCCCACTGAATGAAGTGATTAATGCAGTGTGCAAACCAGATCATTAGGAGGGTGCAGTAGTGTAGGGACTTGTCTACACCTTTTAGCTGAGCAGGGGTCAATGCTTAGTTGTAGATGATTTCATGCACAGCTGATCAGCAAGTCTCCATTGAAAATGCCTGGGAATTTGTGTAAGCACTGTAGGAAACTGTCTTTCGAAATTAGTCTGCTTTTAAGAGAGGCACATTTCCCTGCTGCATCTCACATGGATACTAAAAATCACAACATGTGGATGGAAACCCTGCATTAACCTTTAGCTCCCTAATCAGTTGTGCGGGTTTTTCCATCTCTCCTCCCCAGCCTCGCCTCTCTCTCGCTCTCTTTCTGTGTGTTTTCCAACTGATATATAAATCTAGATGAACAAACTGCCCATCTGGTTTGTGCCAGCACCTGCACATCTCCCTCGCCCCACCACCCCTCTTTATGGCTGTTTGTGCAGTTGCTCAGACAGCGCCATGAGCAAGGCTGAGTGTGTGTCGTAATTCTGTGATTACACTGTGCAAGCAGGGAACGTAGCACTGGAGGCAAGTCAGCTTCCAGAGAATCTGTTTACTTTTAAAAACAATACAGTGGTACCTCGGGTTAAGTACTTAATTCATTCCGGAGGTCCGTTCTTAACCTGAAACTGTTCTTAACCTGAGGTACCACTTTAGCTAATGGGGTCCTCCTGTTGCCACTGCGCCCCCGTGCATGATTTCTGTTCTCATCCTGAATCAAAGTTCTTAACCTGAAGCACTATTTCTGGGTTAACGGAGTCTGTAACCTGAAACGTATGTAACCTGAGGTACCACTGTACCAGAAAATGAAAATCTCCCATTCTGGAGACTGAGAAGGGACATTTCAAGACAGGATCTCTAATGTCCCCCAACTGCAGGTGAAGCCAATACATGGAGAGGAAGGGAGACTGTGCATGCTGGCTGCACCCCACAATTTTGTGCGCCCCATTTTCCTCACCCAGTGTTTGGATGGGGGGAGGCTGCGCTCTCTCTATAGCTCTTCTTTCACACATCAAGCTAAAGTGCACACAACAAGTGACTTGTTGGGTGGAACAAGTAGACTGCAAAATGTTAAGGGGCGTGGGTCTGCTCTTCCCATATGAATGCATGGAGAGGGTCATTTAGACACTTGGCACGTGCAGCCAATGGCTGGTGAAGTCTTAGAAGCTAGAAGGAATATTTTATTAAATTAGCAAATAAGCAGAGGTGTAATGAAGCAGTAACTGCAACAAGGAGATCCACGGCTTTGCACAGCCTGGGTATATAAGGCTGGCCAGCTTGTCTCAAGACGAGGATTGGATTGTCATGTTTAGGGGAGCTTTACATTTATGGCTTCCTTGGCGCTGTGTTCCCAGGTCACAGCTTGGGTATGTATGATCCCTGCTGTGCCTCTTCTTATTGACTTCAGCAGTATTTGACCTTGTAAAACAGAGGTCGTCACCTCCAAGCATTCCTTGTTGAGGCTTGATTATAAGGTTAAAGTTCAAGGCAGATTAACCAAAAGATTCAATTCAGATTTATCAACCTTTCAAGTAAATTATAACAATTCAATAATAAATCAGTACAGATTTATGAAATATATTTAGGGGTTTCCTATGATTTAATGAGTGGCAGGAAACCATTCCTAGTCCTTTGGGTTGTTGCATTGTGCTGGTAACTGATTTGGCTTGGATCTTCTAACGTAAGGAAGTGTGAGGGCACCTCCTCTTTAAGCAAAACAAAACACAAGGAAAGACGAGATCTTGTTTGAACAAACTCCCCCATGAAAATGCAAGCTTTGACCCAGGCCACCATCTCATTTTTTTCGCTCTCTTCTTTATAAACTATATCTTACTTCCATTTGTGCCCATCATTCTGCATAATAGAAGGAGGTGAGTTTTCTGAAGAGACCTGTTATCAATACACCATGTTAGTGGAGATTTAATATATTTAATTTTTTTAACCGCTTCATTTGGTTTAACATGGCTATTTTAGGTCCTGTTTTAAAACAATGAATGTCCATAAATATAAATGCAATTATTCTAGTTTTAAACTATACTTCAAGGGGCCCAAAATCCACGAAGCAGCATCTCCAAATTATAAATTTCTTATATATGCCAGGAGGTGCTGTTTTTCAATGTAATGCTTTTTGGACCTCTTGAGCTCCTGTAGTTTCTTTCTTTCTTTCTTTTTGTTATGAAGCAATAAAGGACAGTTGTTGAGAGGCCGGCTCCTGCCTGATTTGATTTCCTCCTACCTTGAACACAGCAATATAAGTAGCAGCCTTGTACCTAGCATTGTGTGTGGGGATTCTAAGAAACCAAGAAATAAATCAATAAAATCAGTGCCGTTTTGAAATCGATGCTTTACAATCAGTACAGTGGTACCTCAGGTTACATACGCTTCAGGTTACATACACTTCAGGTTACAGACTCAGCTAACCCAGAAATAGTGCTTCAGATTAAGAACTTTGCTTCAGGATAAGAACAGAAATTGTGCTCCGGCGGCGCAGCAGCAGCAGGAGGCCCCATTAGCTAAAGTGGTGGTTCAGGTTAAGAACAGTTTCAGGTTAAGAACGGACCAAGGGAACGAATTAAGTACTTAACCTGAGGTACCACTGTACTGGTTTGAAAGGTTCACTCTGCCATCTTGAGTTAAAGATGGCATCCAATTGTATTCCTTGATCTCATGCAAAATATGGTTATGATGTCTTAAGAGGCATCCAAAAGCATGGCAACCAGGCAACTCTCCAAAATATATAGCACATTCAGCTTTTTAACTTCACACGTCATCTCAGTTGCTCAGAACTGTGGGAAATGAAAGGGGGTTAATCTACTCCCATTCTCATATAGGCAACTGAGCCCTGACCATGTGGCCTCTTTTAAATGGGACTGAAATATCTTCCTATTGTCTATTTCCCAAAAAACTTCAGTTATCACAACCACTACCACTGACTGTTTATGTTCTATTTTTTTTATTCTCCATTTACAATATAACACACATTTTAAAAAATGAAGCAAGAAAAGGGAAATATAAGGCAGGATGGATACAAGAAATAGAAAATTAAACAGGAGACCATTGTTGCTAGCTTGCCACCTGATCCTTATTTCAAGGAATGGTGCCTAATGTATTGTTCTTTTTCAGGTTAATAAGGATCATTTAATACAGCCTTCCCAACCTGGTGCTCTCCAGGTGGTTTGTCTGTGATTTATTCTAGCCTAAGTAATTTCATGGGAATGTTTGTTTAAAGGTGGACAAGGGCAGACGTAAAATCTAAGTTTTACTGTGCTTGGAGCAGTCACCCTTAATCGAACTCTGCTCTGAGAGAGTCAGAATCTCTCTTCCAAACACCTCTCTCTCCAACACAGGCTTGCCAGCAGGAGCGCTGAATTGGCTCCAGGGGTGTGTTTGCACTGTGCTGAATTTTCTGCTTCCCCACCCTTCTCCCTCCGTACAACTAAGTTGCAATTGTAATGCAAATAAAATGAATACTAATCAAAAAAGCAAAAATAATAAAAAATAAAAAGCAAAAAGTGAGGGAAAGTATCAGGTAAGTTAGTTCCTGGAAGTACATGGAAGGAAAGGCTTCTGCTCCCTTCCTTCTCTCTGCAGCAATCCCCCGCCCCCAACCTGCTGTGAATGGTCAGGGGATCTCCTGGACAATATTTGGCAGGATGCAGAGGTTGCTGGAGCAGGTAAACCAGCTTTGAACTGGGCAGAGATTCATCCAATTTTTGGTGATCTATCCCTGAAAGCTCCTCCCACACCATCTCATTTTGCTCAATCCTCTATGGTTGTGCCACGAGAGGAGGCAACAAGGAATATTCTTTCCATGAAATTCCTCACTTTAAACTGATCTTAATATTCAAGTCAAACCTTCTATGTCCTAGCAGAAAGCATCGAACATGCCTTCCTTCATAAGAGGCTTAATCTAGGATGACACATACTATCGGTAGTACTTTTGGTTTGTTTGTTTTATTTTGAAAAATCAATTTGTTTTAAAAACCTACTACTTCTTCCTTTTGCTCCAGCATCTTCATAAACTTCCCCCTTTCTTCAATCTTAATGCAATCAAACATCTAATTAATTAATCTAACTATTTGAATGATTAAATATGGTAGCCCTGCAGCTGGCATACTGGGTCACAATTTCCAAAGTTGGATTTAGCAAAACTCAGACAATAGTCATTATAATTGTCATGGTATTTTTAACAAACATTTCTTAGTTTCAAAGAGTTGCCTAGATATATTCCCGACCTTTTGAATCATTTCATTAACAGACGGTTTATAATTTTGTAACATTTTTATTTGTACAGTTTTATTTTCTGATGGCTTGTTCAGCTTAAAAAAAAAAAAAGCTTTATTGGATTGATCCAGAAAGGAGGAAGCTATTTTTTCCCTGTTGAATACATTGCTCTAGCACTCAAATAATATGGCACTTAATTTCCTCTTAAATTTGAATGTATGTGTATGTGTGTGTGTGGTGTTGTTGTTTTTTAAGGGAGAGAAACACCAAACATTGTTCATCAATCCAGCTTTGGTTTTTTGTTCATATGTTGGATCTTGTCTAATGGTTCTTTCAAAAACTAGAGCAGATTGAAAGAACTATGGAAAACACAGGAGGGTGAAAAACACACAACAACTTGATCTAACAACTTGAAGCACTGCTTAGTATTCAAGAAACTTTCCCTAGCCTAGAAACCGGGCTTGGTATCATATTGCAAAAAGGCCGTGCGGCTTCATTGCACTCCCTCGGTGTAACATATTTACTTTTGTTTCTGTGTAGCAGCAATTGTATTATATCCTTCCTGCAGGACACCAAAGAAAAACAGAAGCTTAAGTATAAAAGGAGGGGGAGAGGTAGGGGGAGAGAGGGGGGAGAAGCAATGAGGTGAAGCAAGAGGGAAGATGATATTTGCTGGAGAGTAAGGAGTGGTGTGCAAGAATGAGATTAGAAAGAGGATGGAATGGGAGAAGAATAACGATTTCGGGCAAAACAAATGCAGACCCAGTGTGTGGGGGGAAGTGGAATATAAGTGCAACTTTGCTTGCTTTGCGAATGTTGCAGATTGGGAGAACATGCAATAAAAGCTGACCAGAGGATAGGAGGAGGTAACTGGGAGCACCTTTTGATCAGCCAGCAGCTCCCAAACACCTCTTTGAAAAAGAAGACTTTGACATTATTGCAGTGCAGCCGTTAAAACAAGGAAGCAGCAGGCATGACCTGTGCTCTCCAATGCCATGCCTACAAACTCTCACACAATTGCATTGGTTGCCTTGCCCTTCTGAAGAGGTGGCTCGCATGCTGGAATACATTGGTGAAAGCAATCTGGAGATGTGCTGAACAGTTGACCTCCAGGCGAATTGGCTGTTAATTTCATTCATGTCAAAAAGGCCGCTCTCTCTCTCCACTGCAGCACCACATGTCTAATGATTTTCTCCCATTGCAATGCATCAGTTTGTCTAAGTCAACTACCCTGTGACAATCTGGATGGTCTGTTTTGTCTGCTGTAGTAGCGACAGGGGACCTGTGGCCCTTCAGTCATCACCAACCCAAGAGGTTTTGCTGCTTAAGGCAAAGCAGCAGATTTCTCCTCCCTGTTTTGCATACAGAAGCTGAACGGATTGGCAGCTGAATTTGATTTTGACACTGGCAACTGGGCAGCATTCCCCTGGGGGAAGCAGAGCAGGCCGTATGGAGCCCTCAGCTTGGTTGTCAAGCAGAAGGGAATGGCTGGTGGCTCAGGAGGAATGGCCAGGATGGCATCTGCTGCCTGATGCAGTTGTCTCACACTGCCAAATGATAGGGCTGGCCCTGCATTCAGATGCACATAGAAGCATAGAATTGTGGAGCTGAAAGGGACCCATCTAGTTCACCACTACACCTAAAGCATCCATGACAGATGTTGGGCTAAAGTTACCATTGTTGTTCACCATTGACCATGCTAGGTGGGGTTGATGGGAACTGGAATCCAATAACATATGGAAGTCACCAGGTTCTCCATCCCTGATCTGTAGGTGAAGAAGATGGCTGCCCACACCTCACTTTGCATATATCCGCATGAATAAGGTAAAACAGCATTTGGTGCCTCCACGAGGGATATTCAGGATACCTTTTTCTGATCCTGCTCACACATGTTTTCTTCTATACATTGGTCATACCTTCTCCTATAAAGAAGATATCCCATTGCATAAAGTAAGGATGGGGGACCAGTGGCTCTCTAGATCTGATGGACCATGTAATCCCTGACCATTGGCTATGCTGGGGGCTAATGGGAGTTGTGGTCCAATGACATCAGTACCATAGGTTTCCAACCCTAGCTGAAATGCAAAAAAGGTCAATTTGAATAAGCCACTCTCCCAGGGCTCATTCAAGGAACACCTTATCATAGCTGTCAATGTTCTCCTTTTTTAAAGGGAAATTCCCTTTTTCCGAATAGGATTCCTTGCAAGAAAAGGGACAAGTTGACAGCTATGCACCTTGCCCCTGAATGCAAGGAATTCATGGCAGGAAATTGAGGCAAATTCTCATTGGAATTTCTCTCAACTCAGCCTGGTAAGGCAGCATTGTGGACTTAACAGTCATCTTGAATCCAGGAAAGGATTTTTGTCTGCTATGAGGGCCAGCAGGGATCCTTGTAAGATACAGGATTAGAAAGCTAAGATCAAAAATGGTTTTAAAAAGCACCTGACTCATATGGGAGTGACGCAAAGGGAAGACAGATGAAAAGCAAAGTAGAAAGAAGACATATAATTCTATCAGAATGAAATGGTAATTAATTTGTTTTTTATGCTGAAGCATTACCTTCCAATTGTGCCAGAACTGAATAAATTCTTGTGAAGTAAATTGGCAAGCCTCAACTTGTTGCTAGCATGCCAGTCTCGAAGCACCTCTATAAATGCTGTGCACATGCACATGACTGGTGCTTCAATCCTGAGAGGTTCTGGTGAGGCAACATTCCCAATTCTTCCACAATCTGTTTAATATATGTATCCACCCTGTATGAGCTGCAATCTTCAGTTATGGATAAATAACTGTTTGTTAAATGCTGGGCAGAATCTGCAATGGTTAACCTGGCCTGAAAGAAACGTGTATTTACATGGAATGGGTCATTTGTGTGTGGGTGACTATACAAAATGCAGCAGTCAAGGGGAGGGATCAGAAATGAAAGGAGGAGGTTGTAACGGTAAAGCAGAACAAAAATTGGATGTGTGTGGAGAACTAATACGTGTTGTTAAGCCTAGGATATCAGAGCGTACTGGGTTGCCTCACACATCTCTTCATTACTTCTACAGCACTGCATTGTGAATGGGCCACTACTAGGATTGCCATATTTCAAAAAGTAAAAAACCAGCACACTCCCAAAAAGTATTGAGCTTTTTTTCTTGGACTTTTGTTGAACCCCAAAAGCAATGGCACAGGTGAGAGATATGTTATTCATTTCATACTTTTTAGAGAATGGTGAAAGGTAAAGGTAACCTGACCATTAGGTCCAATCGTGGACGACTCTGTGGTTGCGGCGCTCATCTTGCTTTACTGGCCAAGGGAGCCGACGTTTGTCCGCAGACAGCTTCCGGGTCATGTGGCCAGCATGACTAAGCCACTTCTGGCGAACCAGAGCAGCGCATGGAAACACTGTTTACCTTCCCGCCGGAGCAGTACCTATTTATCTACTTATACTTTGATGCGCTTTCGAACTGCTAGGTTGGCAGGAGCAGGGACCGAGCAACGGGAGCTCACCCCATCGCGGGGATTCGAACAGCCAACCTTCTGATCAGCAACCCCTAGGCTCTGTAGTTTAACCCACAGCGCCACCCCTGATTGGCCCCCATGAATTTTTCTGGAGCCTATTACAACTCACATAGAGCCCTACCATACTCCTGTGCATTTCTTTTTTCTCTTTG
The DNA here is from genome assembly GCF_964270895.1 of Podarcis filfolensis. Lineage (NCBI taxonomy): Eukaryota > Metazoa > Chordata > Lepidosauria > Squamata > Lacertidae > Podarcis > Podarcis filfolensis. The sequence continues at coordinate 36,560,578 of NC_139603.1, read as the reverse complement.
TGTGCACATGCATTATTACTTAGAGTTGCATTTAGAAGCCTACCCGGATCCTCAGAACTGGGAATTTGACAGCAGTTAATGCAGAAGCATATTTTATTCAAGCTTCACACTCGTACTCAACATGAAGACTGTTCAATGCATCCCCATATAATAACTATCTGCTGAGTAGCTAATAGTGTGTGAATATCTTTCCTTCTTTGCTGACCTCTGCTTATGTTCTTCCCATGCACACATTGCTATCGTATGAGATTTGAATGAGTAATGCTCAAAAAATCCTTTTTTTGTGGGGACTAGTAATGTTCAAATATAAATTGAGCGACTGAGTGTGCTGCACTGTAAAGAAAACTGACCAAAAACCTGAATTTAGAGAAATAAATTTGCTTCTGCCTCTCAAAGAGGTAATACTATTCTGAAGATGTATATGCTCAAATGTTTCCTGGCAATGATTCTGGACTACTGTATTTATATGTATTACAGGGAGGAATGCTAGGAAGCAGCCAAAAATTGAACTAATCGGTTTATTTGGGAAAACTCCAAAGAACTTCCCCCTCCCAAAGGGACTGACTGTTGAGTATCTTTCAGAAGAGCATCTTTCAGTTGAATCAACACTATACCTATCACATTCATTGCTAGGACCTTTTATTCTTGAATATGGGTTGGAGAGCTAAAGGGTGGAATTTGGTTATGTAATTTGTTAGGCAAACTATCACTATGAAACATGGTCAAGTACGCTAGCAAATGTAGTGGAGCCAATGTTGTAAACAGATTCAGATTTTCCCCAATAATGGACACTGTAGGTATTTCAGCAGATTTCCACCGAATTGAGAGCTACACTGCCCCACAATGGACTTCGGACATAACATAGAGTTTGATAAATGGAAGGCATTATGGAATAAAGGCATGAGATTCTCGGCATGCACAACACTCAGGGAAAATATGTATAAAATGATGTACAGGTGGTATGTAACGCCCGTAAAATTGGAAAAAATATATAAAACTGGTGATAAATTATGTTGGAAGTGCAAGATCAAGGAGGGCGATTTCTATCATATGTGGTGGTTGTGTGAGCCTATCAAAAATTCTGGGAATCTATTTACAATGAATTAAAAAAAATCCTCAAATATACCTTTATAAAAAAACCCGAAGCCTTTCTGCTGGGGATAATTGGGGAGGAAATCAAAAAGGAAGACCACACACTCTTTCAGTATGCGACAGTGGCTGCCAGAACTCTAATAGCGCAGAATTGGAAGACATCAAAAATCCCAACTATAAACAAATGGCAAACCAAACTATTTGATTATTTAGAACTGGCAAAAATGACACAGAAAATAAGAAATCAAAAAGACATAAAGTTTAATAAAGAATGGAATAAATTTATGACATATATGGAAACAGAGGTAAAAAATCTAAAAATCACAGTAGGTATGACGTAACACTTGTGACGTAAAGAGTCTTTTGAGGAAAAGAAACTGCAGATAAAAAATCATATAATATATTCTGAAACCGAGATGAAGGGAAGTCAATTAATGTTGTGTGTTATTTAGTTATTTAGTTAATGTAAGTTAATTAGTTGGTGTTTTATGTTAGGAGATGTTTTTCTTTTGTTTTTTTTATTATTATTTCTTTTATTTATGTACTCCTTTTTTGTATGTATGTGTTATGTATGTTTATTTTTTCACCTGTTTTAATGTTGGATGTAGCAAAATGAATTAAAATCAATAATAAAAAAAAAAGAGAGAGCTACACTGCCCCAGACATGGTGTAATGGGGCCCAACAGAGATTCTTAACAAAAGGTACTGATATGAAGCGAGAACCTTTATGGAAACATGGGGTTTCAAGACAAATTGGGGGGAGAAAAGACATGGTCCGTTTTAGCTGCTACCTTCACATTGTAGCCGGCATCATGACAACATCACAATATTCCAGCAGACAAGCTGGGTGATAGTTTGCTATTTGATGGGGCACTGGGCTGCACAGTTAGGGGAACCACCCACCCATGAAAGATCTCGTGAGTGCATTCCTGATTACTGTCGTCAGCAGCGGAATTTGCTTCGTATTCTTCAGGCGGTACTTAAAATTCCCAAACCAGGATTCCAAAAGATAACTGTAAACTTTTACGTTATAAATGTTTACCCCACTAGGAAAATGTAAGTAGGCTGGAGAAACTTAAGCTCTGTCAGATGACACGTTAAAATGCCAAGAGAGGCCAGCAGCAAGAAGGGAGAAGGCTTTGCTTCGGTCCTGCTGATTCAGATCTCGGGCAGCCACAGAACCTGAGCTGCAGCACTGCTGACAGGTAAAGACAGCTCAGCTCATCTAACAAGCATGACATCCCTGCAACACTTTTTTAATGCTCTTACAAGAGTATCTTGCTTTTTCTTTGCTACTTGAAATAATAGCTATTATTATTTCCTCCCTTGCCATCAGAAGGACAGAAGGGATAGGCTTAAACACTTTATGATGTGTATTATATTTACAGACAACGAAATAAAATCATCAACATCATCATCATCATCATCATCATCATCATCTCTATTTACAGTGTTCTGACTGTGGGTGCCATTCATTTTTTAGCAAAAATATTGAACAAAATGGACCAATGATCTGACTCTGTATAAGGCACCTTCTTACATTCCTGTTACCGGGGTGGGGTGTGGATCAAGCAGGTTAACCCCCTGGCCTCCATTCTCCTGCCATTTTTTTCTCAACAGACAGGCCACGGTTCCACAGTTCTTCTTATGTTCATACATTGTTCTTCCTCTGGTTTGGTAATTGGTCCCCCCCCCTTAAATTTTCATTTAATTTACAAACAAATACACTTCTGTTCACATGAGGAGTCCTCCGAGTTTGTAGAAAGCATTCCTTAAGTTGACCCCATTTCACTTCCACAGGGATAGTTATGAAAACACCAAGTTCAGAGTTAAATAGAATAAATGGCAATCTTCGGGAAGTGAGAGTTGCCCAAAGGATTTTAGCATATCTGTGATGGGGCAGCACCCAAATAAAAGGCAGGAGCGAAGACAGGAATTTCTTTCTTTGGCTGTTAGTGTAAACATGGAAGTTCCATCTCTAGACAAAGGGAATGGTGTCACCCTAAAATTTATCTCCATGGGCCATAAATATTCTACAACTCTTGGAATATTCCCAAGTCCTTATCAATGGATTTTTAGGGTTTTCAGTTTTTTTATCTCTTTTGAATTATAAGCTTACATTCTTCTGCATACCCAGGGGATCCCCCAAGTAGGTAGAAGCTACTACCCTATTTTGGGGTGGGCCTGTTTTGCTTCCCAATGGGAAAAGGCACTCAGCCACCCAAGTTTGCTATTAGAGGAAATGATTAATAGTATATATATGATCTTCATTAACTGTCTCTGCGTGTTGGCACAAGTCATTGGGACAAGATCTCTTCCTGCATTGCCACACTGTGTTTTCAAGTATGGTTGTGGTGTCCATGACAACCAAATAACTCACCAAAAAAAAGGCTTTTTTTTTCTTCAAAAAAAGAAGATCTTCCCAGACAAGTATGCCATGAAATCACAAATGCAAAACAGATGCTAGGCCATCTTCACTGAAGATTGCAATCTGCAAACGCATAGGAGTTTGTGCCCTTGATTTAGTGGTTTAAAATGCAGCAAAGCTGTTTATATTCACTGTCAAAATATTTGCACTGCATATGCTCACAGTCCCTGTGGTGGAAATGTATTCCCCTCCCACTCCCCGCCAACTAGCATGGCAGAACAAGCACCAAACAAAGACGCATGGCTCCTGTCAAGTGCTGGCACAGGGCAGTTTTGCCTCTGCTAAGACATTTTTTAATGAATCATCAAAGTATACTGCTTGTCCCCTTTACCCCGAATAAGCTTCCTGAGCAATTATACTGTATGTGTGCTTTCTAACTGCCTGCAACCAGAAAACCAGATGCACAGTCCATCTTGGGTTTGCTGATTTATGGTGCTGATTAATCCCTGCTAAGGGCTGGCGGTAACCAATTAAAGGGGCTTGGGTAAATTAATTTATCAGTGCATTAACATTACAATCATTATAGCATCACAATGTTTAATGAAGGTATATCAGTCAACAAGGTATTGATATTTGGGGGGGGGGGAATGATCTTCTACATATATTCATTCATTCATAAGTAGTCTGGAATCGGGGGAACGGCAAGGTACATTGGGTACCAAACTATTTAGGGTGAGGAAAAATAGCTATGAGCTAAGGATTTACTTTGTGGGAAGCAAATTTTCTCTGAAAGAGTGGGCAAGAGTCTGGGTTTTTTTTGGGGGGGGCATTCTAAGAAACATTCAGGGTCAGGACTGTTTTCTTTGTTTATCTTACTTTTGCTGCCATTGCAAGTACTGCTCTCTGCATAACATCTGCCTCCTCAAATGTGCTGTCCTGTTCTCTACTTGGATGTAAGCCCCACTGAGTTTAGTGGAACTTCTAGGAATAAAAAAACTGTAGCATCCATGGTTATTAGGCATGCTATCCGGATGGAGGCAGTGTATCTCTGAATAGGAGTTGCTGAGTTGCGAACAGTGAGATGGCTTCTGTATCTGGCTGGCCGGTGTCAGAATGAGGATGTGAGATCTGAGGGCTCCACAGGCTGATGCAGCAGGGCTCTTCCTAATCTTGTATGTACATATCTGAACATAATAATTGCCTTACTAGATTCAATCACCTGATTCAGCCGTCAGGTTTCTAAGAGCAGCTGATCAGATGCCTCTTAGAAGTTTGCAAGCAGATCTTGAAAGAATTTGCCATTTCCTGCTGTTCATTACCAGCATCTAGTGATGAAAGCTGCACTGATCCTGATATCCTGCTTTTATATATCAAGGGCTAATCAGCGTTGGTAAATCTGTGCTTCGTACACTGAGTGTGAAGAAGTTCTTTTTGTCTGTCATCGGTCTACTGTGAATCAATTTCTTTAGATGTTCCTGAGCATTGTTAAATGGATCTCCATTATAGATTTGCATAGTCATACTTGTTACTTTATTTTCAATTGCTAATTTACTAATTTCAAAACCCAAGGCCACTTCTTCTGCCAGTAATTGAGCTTTTCCATTCACTTTACCGGGAGATAAATTTGAATTCAGGTCCTGCTCCTCTATGTCACCACCATGGATCATGACATATATATGCTGAGAAGGAATTAAAAACTTGTCATTGAAATAATGTATGTCAGGAAAACCTTAATTCCAGAAGGAGAAGGAGAAGAAATGCTTCATCTATCCACACACTAAACTTCTCAGGTTGAAGATCCATTAATATACCTCAGGAGCTGAATCTCAGTCTTACTGTCCTTTGGTTATGGTAGTGAATCCATTTTATTAGCTATTTTTAAGTTCTCCTAAAAGTGAATTGCCACCTACTGTATATTGTTCCTTTTGTGATGTATTATCTTGACAGGACATCAGATTTAACTTGATTTAATAAGAAGAGCAAAAAGAACTGTGGGGGCAGCCCATAGGAATGCATTTGGTGTGACTCCTGCAAAAGCCAAAGAAATATGTGAGTTTCCATGGCAATGACAAGACTTTTTTTTTTTTGAGGAGTGGGGCATTAACAGAAAATGAGGTGTTCAAGTAAGCTCCTCCACATAATCAGCATGCAAGCTACTTCTGGCCTCGGCTTTTAAAAAAAATATTATTTTTAAAACTAATAATTAATGGACACATTTTTTATGTGTAAATCCACTGCAACCGTCTTTAGGAGTTATGCTCTCAAGCTCCAGAATGAGAACCAGACTTTGGTTTCAGCTCTGTAGTAAGGAAAATATTATAGCAAGTGAGAGAAAAAATATAAACTGTTGAAGGCAAGTGTTTTGTTGTTTCTATAGGATTTTCATGGAACTTTTTATTGCGGCATGATGACCCAATAAGTTTTTCAAAAGCCTGAGCAAATGTCATGGAACTGCAGCCTTGCTGTTTATTGGCTCTGAATACGTTACAAGTAAGCGGAGAAAGGATTCAAAAAGAAAATCATAGTGGCACCTAGCCACAAAACTGTATGACATTATCAGCACTGACCAGTGCTTTTTTTTCTTAAAAAAAAATGTTTAGGGGTACTCTCATTTTCCTACTCATATTGAAATACTGCCCCTCAATGAGGCCAAACTTAGATTCACAAAATGTTTAGGGATATGCATCCCCCTGCGTCCCCCCAGCAAAAATACACTGGCACTGACACTTGAGAAGGAAACTGCCACATACTAGAATGGGGGTGGGGATTTGACCAATATACAAAATCTAACTTTAAGCTACTGTTGTGGAGATTTTCAAACTGCATATAACTGAGGCACTTTTGGGGTGGCAGGAATGTTATATAGAAAGACAAGTCGCTTCCCTGCATTCCCCCTCTGTTGGTGGACCCTTTCATCAGGGCCAGTCTGTCACCTGAAGCTGCTATGTTGGACGATCCATTTTTCTTTGTAGCATGGCAAACCCCGGTACAAAGGAAAACCCAAGCCCAGTCAGAGTTTGGAGCTACCACCAATTAGCTGATAGCTGTTGACTTCAAGCTCCGCTTTCTGCAGGGAGCAGCTGCACTACTGAATTCCCCCATGGGGAACTCCACAGCGCAGTTTCAGGGAGTTTGGAGTCAGTGCCTATCAGGCAACCTCAGGCTCTGCTTTCTGCTGGGATCAGTTGCAAAGCCAATCCTGACTGAATTGCTCTCAAGTGCCAGTCAGCTGATTGGTGGAGACAGCAACCTCCCTTGCCAATGCCCGATAATAAGCACATTTCAAGGCTCCTGGTTGTGAATTGGCAGCCCCGTCCCCTCACCTGACATTATAGATAATATCAGGTATGGGGCAGGCGATTGTAGCTTGAGAAAAATGGCCTTGTGGTCAATGGCCTGGAAGTTCTCCATGCCTCTGAGCTGTGACATAGCGTTTAGCCTGGCACCACTCTAACAACTTGAATAAATTTAGTTTTCACATGAAATGCTGTCTGATACCTTTATGATTGGTGGTGTTATGAGTTCGTCAGTAGAACAAGCAACAGTTGCCACCAAGGTAGCATTTTTTATAAGTCTAGCAGTCTTAACACCAAAGGACAGAGAAGCACCTATAGAGCTGTTCTCTCCCTGGTAGAATCAGCTAGGTGTGTTGTCATATTCTCATTTCCTTTTTGCAACCAAAGGCAATTTCTGCTGGAGTGAAAAATACCTAGATTTTTCTTTCTTTCTGCCTGCAGCTATATTTCACCTACTCATGTCAAAGTAATGCACATGAAAGCAAGCTCTTGAAAACAATGGCTTGGAAAAGAAGAGAGATTTTTAAGGCAACACTGTGCTAATCGTAGCTCTCAAGTAGGAATTTAGGACTCACCGCATCTTTAAGTGCGTATAAAAATTCTCCCAGTCAGTTCTACAAAATGAAATTCTCCGTGGAGGAATTTGGCACTCTTGCTGTTGAAAACTTTGCTCACGGTTGCACAGTCACGGAACATAATGTTGAAGTTGTATATTTTAGACCCTTTGAAAGAAAACGGCTTTGAACCAATTGTGTTAATAGAAATTTTGGAAGGTAAAGGGAGGGTGGGACTTGAAATGAATTTTGTAATAATACTTACATCTATTTCTAGACTGTTAGCATTCCCTACCATGCAATTCTTTGGAAGGCAAGCTTTCCAGAAGTGCTTGCATTGCCTTGATTTCTTTTTGTTTATGTGCTGTTCCTTGAGTAGACATACAGCAGTTCTAAAGTCTTCTGGTTGTTTCCTTTCCGTATGAGTTCTACTGAATCCCTCCAAACCTCCTTGGCTCAAACTCCAACTTTTCACAAGCTTCAGAGGTGCAAGGGCTCCTGGGATTGTGCTTGCAAAGGCTCGTGCGATTGCTAGGTGCCATTTTCACCATTTTCACTTTTTTTAGGGCTCTAACTGGAGACACAGGGGACTGAACTTGGAACCTTCTGCATACTCTTCCATTGATCTATGGCACTGCCCCCCCCCAATGTATAATTTCCATACAAATGTGTAATATATTATTAGATTTGAGTGCTTCACAATCATTTGAGTGGGATTGTATTTCAAATATTTCCTGGAAGATAAACAGCAGAAAACCTATACTGTGCAATGTCAAAATAAACTATGCTAAAGTAAGAGAGCAACCCAAACTAAGTGGGAATCTTAATTATGGAGAGAGAGAGAGAAAAGGTCTGTCAGCTGTGACACAATGCATGACAGATAAGATGCTCTACCACCCTTAACAAGATGACAAATTAATTCATTATTTCTGCCCCATACAAAGATTTGAGCTTGGGACCAGGATAGCAAATGTTTCTTCTCAAAATTCTACCAACCATTTCTGAAAACAAGGCTGACCTACCCATTGGGCAAATGGGGCATTTGTCCTGTTAAGGAAAGAATGCGTCCCAGGGCGTGATCTCAGGGCACATTAGGCAGGCACCTTGCTGAAGCAAGGACTGTCTCCGTCTTGTTAAATGCTGTCCTAGGCCAAGACGGGAGATGACTTGGGAACCCAAGCATAAAGCAGTGTCACATTATTTGCTTCAAGAAATATAAAATGCTGAGTTAGCATGTAAAACCAGGATATTTTGGTTTCTAATCTTCTGGCAATAGGTAATGAAGAACGGTAAGCATTAGACTGAGCATGCATAAGGAATGCTTCTTGGTCTGGGCACCTGCATAGCTAGGGTGGGGATGCTGGGCCACAAACCAGGAGTTCATGTGGTCAGCTCTGGACCGGCCCTGTTTAAAAGTGCTAAGTAAAGCAACATCTTTCTGCATGCACTCAAATATTTCCTTTATCTCTCTATTTCTACACACACACACACACACACACACACACACACACACACACACATAAGCCCAAAGGAAAAGTGATAATTACTGTATGCAGAAGACAACCGTCTCTGTTAAATGATTATTTTTAAAGTTACAAATATATAACCTGGCTTATAATAGTAGTGCATGGCTTCACAGCAATAAAATATGATTATGTTTTTTTCCGGGTGGTGGGGAGAGAGAGAGATGTATATACGTTTCCTATCTGGCTGAGGGTGGGAGAGCAGGGTTTCAGCTCAGCACAATGATTTAAGAACACTGCTGAGATGTTTAAATGTCAGTATTTATAATGTAAAAGCCACCAGCCCTCCTAGCCCCACTGTATTATAAATTAATGAAATGGTGCACGCCTCAAGTTCATTTTTAAAGGGGGGGGTAGTGAGAATATCCCTTATTTGTCCTATTGATATTTTGCTGTCTAGAACCCTGGATTTCATGCTGATACAAGCAGTTCATTCCAGAAGCAAGATTTCATCAAGAAGCCCTTTAATGAATAGCCCTAAAGCAGCAGAGCATCCCATTTGTGTTTACTTGTTAGCCAAGCTGGCATTGCTAAATGCACCCTGCACTCAGCTATGCTGCTATATTTCAGTCACTTCCACTCTGTTGGAAAATGGATGAACTTGTGAAAGATAAGGGAGGGAGAGAAGCTCCAGGAAGCTGATGGTTAAGACAGTGAACGGTGAAGCAATTTGCTTTAAAAACTATGAACAGGATCTTCTCTTAATATTTCCGGAAACAACTGCAGGAGACAGAAAATAAGCACCTCCACATGTAAGAGAAAATTCCTTTGAAATATAGATGTTGTTTCCCAATAAGAAAGGAACACAAGAAAGAGCTGTTGTGTTTTTAAGGCCAATGTTCACTCTTCATTCTCTTTGTGCTGAAGATTTTGGCTATGCCTACGAATAGCCCTTTGGTGCTTTCTCATTGGAGAGAGATAATCTAGCCAAAAGCCCTCAATGACTTAGCCTCTGTTCCTCTGCCTGGTCTACTTCCATCTGGCCTGGGAGGGCAGGGGAGGGCCCTAAACTGACAGGAAAACAATTTCAAGTGGGGTCAGAGAGGAGCATCTTCCCAAGGTCTCACCAGGGTGGGATGCTGGGTGTGTGTACAGACCCTCCAAGCATCCCTATTTTCCAGGGACAGCGCTGGATTTACATTTTGTCACTTGCGGAGAACATTTCTGTACACTGTCATGACATTTACTTATGAGCTGGCAGTTTAAGAATAATCTAAGTATAAAATGAATAAAAAAGAGGCCAGTGCTGGTGATTGTCCAGGCATTCATTGACCCTTTTCTCCCTTTCCCTTTCAGTCACAGTGTCTTCCTGCTGTTATTACCTGCTACTGCTGCGATCTGATACATTTCATATGTCCACTCGGGAATTTGATCTGACTGGAGCGAACGTGAGCGCAGAGCAGTTGTCTTCAGCCGTTACCTGGGGTTTTGTCTCTTTTTGGACTTGTGCTTGGTGGGTCTGTTGTGGTCTCCACGCTGTCCTTTACAACGGCCTCCTTCACACTCATTGTATTGAACATAATGGAACAAAGGAAGGCTGAGAGTTCAGACTGGGAAGCATGCTGTCAAGAGGCTCTAGGATTTATTTAGCAGTCTCCTTTGAGTGGTTATATTGCATCTGCCAAGTGGTGGCCCGAAGGCTAAACTGAAATGAACTGTGACTAAGAGCTGGTGACATTGCCCATTCCCTTCTGTGTGCAAATTCATAGATTCTACATGCAATTTGTAGCCAGGTACCCGCCCCCCTCCCGGAAAGTCTTTCCAGATTCCAGAGCTGAGCTCAGAACTTGTATAGTAGGATAGAAATACATTTTGTTTTAAGGGCACTTGAGATGTGGTCCTGGGATATACCTGTGCTCAGATACCATATTTTTGTTTGATGCCCTACAAGTTCGCCTCAAGGGAAACAGTAACACACCTTTAGTAGGTAACTGTGTTTGTGTGCTCATGTGTATCCTTACAGTGCAGAACTTGCTCTGTTTTCTCATTTTATTTTTCAAATTTACCTGAAAAGTTTTCGAACTGCTTTTAGGGATCCACAGTTCATTCTTCATTTAAAAATAATCTTAAAAGTTTGGCTAGCTTCATGAAATGGCCGTATTACCAAGCAACTAGTGAGTGGTTAGGGACTTAATATACAATGTTCCCTGATGGGTGAAGATCTCTCTCCCCTGCCTTTGGATGGTGGTACAGGGCAATTGCGATTATCTGTTTGTATTTGGACACAGAAGCAGAGGATGGAAAGGGTGTTGTTGTCGTTTTATAAAACACACACAAACAAACAGGAAATGGCTGAAATAGAAACATCCTTGGGGTACAGTTCCAATTTCCTCTTGGCCACACTAGAAGAGAGGGAAGAGAGTAAAAGTCCAAAGCTCATTAGCATTACAACCAAATACAGAATATAATCCAACCTGATTTATGCTATGTGCCCAGGTCTGTTTCAGAATTTTAAAAGAATGAACAGAATCAGTAGCGTATTCAAGTGGGATTCACAGGTAAGCATATATATATATATATATATATATAAAATATGGGACTTTTTGTTTTACCTTATTTTTGTGCGAAAGACAAGAAGTTTTTAACTCACATCTTTCCTTAAAGAGGTGCCCTCTCGTTAAGCAATGCTGCATTTTGCCAGGACCCCAACTGTAGAATACTATTTTCATAGCTCTGTCACATTAGTGTGCCCGTTCTGAATGTGAGGGTCAAAGGGTATTGCATGCCTTCCACGAGCACGTATTGGATACTGTCCTTGGCATCATTATGAACAATTATATATCTTTAGGTGCCAGGCAAAAATGTTTCTCTTCAACCAGGCATTTGGCTGATTAATATTCATGGCTTTTTAAATGTGTCTGTGGGAGGGGAGGGGTTATTGGTTTGTTTTACTTCTGCTTATGTTTTATTGTGTATTTTGTGTTTTGATTCTGTATTTTTATGTTGTGAACCGCTCTGTTATCTTCAGAGGAAGGGAGGTACACAAATTTAATTAAAAAAATAAAAATACCCAGTGACTGCAATCGTATACATGGTCCCAGAGGACCTGAGTGTGATCAACATTGAGGCTCCATCTGTACAATACTGCTTTAAATGTATCGTACCAATTTAAACCATCATGGCTTCCCACTAAGAATCCTGGGAAGTGTAGTTTGTTAAGGGTGCTGAGAGTTATGAGAAGACTCCTAGTCCTATCAGAGCTACAGTTTCCAAAGTGGTTTAACAGCCAGTCCCTCTTCCCAGGGATCCCTGTGTGTTGCCTTTTGGAAAACAGCCTTGACAAATGCATTGCTCATCACACTCACTTTTACATTGCATAGGGGGTCAATGTGGCCCTCAGCATGAGGAAAAGTTAGGGCTAGCCTTCCCTGCTATAAACTATGGATAAGCTGAGTCATTCTCCCCTTAAACCTACTGTTATGTAGGTGAATGTACTGGATGATTAATAACCAATCTCTACAAAACAGCAGGTGAGGTTTTCTTAATGGAGAAAGCCACAGTGAATTAACTGTCAACTGTTTCAGATCTGGCTGTGTGCGTTTTTTATATTCCTGTGGTACTTTTAACAAAAAAGTATTTAAGAAAACACTTTGAATCCTTCTTCCTGTTGCATCATTACTCTCAGCTTGCCAAGGCTATGGAGCACTGCCTGGCTTATACCTAAAGAGAGCACAGAAATTGTGAAAAGCCATCCAGTTCAGTATACCTGAAGGAGCGTCTCCATCCCTATTGTTCTGCCCGGACATTGAGGTCCAGCGCCGAGGGCCTTCTGGCGGTTCCCTCACTGCGAGAAGCCAAGTTACAGGGAACCAGGCAGAGGGCCTTTTCGGTGGTGGCACCCGCCCTGTGGAACGCCCTCCCACCAGATGTCAAAGAGAAAAACAACTACCAGACTTTTAGAAGACATCTGAAGGCAGCCCTCTTTAGGGAAGCTTTTAATGTTTAACAGACAACTCTATTTTAATACTTTGTTGAAAGCCACCCAGAGTGGCTGGAGAAACCCAGCCAGATGGGCGGGGTATAAATAATATTTTTAAAATTATTATTATTATTATTATTATTATTATTATTATTATTATCATCATCATCATCATCATCATCATCATAATAGAGAGTCAACACAATTAGAACAGGATTTGGACTATTTCCCCTCCCCTCCCCATGGTAGCACTTATAGTGAGTGTGGAACAGAAATGCTTGCAATAAAAACATGAATATTTTTTTGAAAACTCAGCAGAAACACATGGCTAAACTACAAAACGCTAAGCTTTCTCCCTTGGGAGTAACTTTGTCATCTGTATTATCCTGTCACTGAGCTCTCCCCCACCCATCAGATATTTGTCGGAATGTGTTGTAAAGTAATAACATCTATCAGTTAATTGTATACGCCAGTCATCTGGACTGAATCTTCCTTATGTTCAAATATTTCTTACTGGATAACCATTGATTTGTTCAACCCTGCTGATAAACTAGTTAACTGAAACATTCAGACAGTTTACTATACATAGACTAAGGTTGCATGAAGACAGGAAAACAAATTGTGCAAAACAGATTTTGAAATGCAAAGTTAAACTGTTTAGGTTGGTACATGGAGCAAAAAACTTTGAAAAACTTTTAACTACTTTATGACAATCATGTTTTATTTGTTGCCTCATAGTCCATATGCTCAACCATATGCAGTTTTCAAAGCATAATTTTAGTGAATGGATAAGAAATAGTGAAGCATATCTGAGTTTAAAAAGTATCTAAACTTGATACAGTATACCGTAGTTATTTTTCCTAATACTTGAGAATGAAAATAACAACATTGCCATTCCATTTTTCTGCTGTTTGTCCATTCTTGCTGATAATCATTAAAGCAAAATATTCTGACACCTGAAGATTTACATTAAAAAAGAAAAGTTTTCTTTTCAATGGTGAATTTGCATATTTACTTCAAACTTTTACCCTTGTGGAAATTACAAGACATCTCTGGAATGGAAAATTTTCTAGAAGTCGGTTGCCATCTCCTGGAAGGCAAAGAAATTGCATGTTCATAAACTGGCTCTCAAGTTTTCAAAAAGTCTAGGCCGTTAGACTTTTGTTTATGGTCAAGGACAGTTTTGAGAGATTTAAGTTGCATTAAATATTTTTAATACGTTTTACTATAACAAAACTGTCATGGTTTTCTGTTTTTTCAACAAATGAGAAGAAAGAAAGTATGCTATGGTAATTTTCTTTGCATAAAGAGTTTCAGGGGAAAGCATCCTGATAAGAATCTGGCATGTGAAGCCAAAAATGTTTCTCATCCTTGGTATACTTTGACTCAGAAGTAATTTCCCTTGAGTTTAATGGGGCTTATTCATAGGGACAGACAAATTTGTCAACTTAAGTTTCTCTCAGATTTAACACTGCCATATCCCCCAAAGTGAAAATCAGAACAAAGTTGTTTAGTTATTTAAAGGAACATCTCCCCCCCCATAGTAGTTTGGGGGCTTCTTTTGGATTTTTTAAAGCATTAAAAAAACCACATCGCCCTACTTGCCATATGTCCAGGTTTCCCAAACATTGTGTCAATTCAGCAAAAATCCACTCAGACACCATTTTTGCAGCCTGATTCCCAGATATGTCCAGGAAAACACAGGTGTATGGCAACCTTACTCAGTTTCTCATTTTCCCATTTTCCAGATTACTTCACTACACACACACGCAGTTGGAGGACTGCATTGCAAAATTTGGAGAAGTGCAAATTTTGAAGGATAACCAAAAACCATAGAAAGCATAGTCTGATCTTATACCCACTTGCCTTCAGATTTAGTAGAGATGGTGGGGCAGAATTCAGTCTGATTCACATTTTAATGTGAACCTACCTAATTTTCAACTGTATATATTACAGCATCACATTGTGGCACTCTAGTGGTGCAGTTATTTTGTGTTACAGGCCTTATACAAATAAGAAGAAGGCCATCTATAAGAAACTTGAATACACTGTGGACTTTCTGCCCACCCTGAGCTACAATGATGATGCCTTTCTTCAGGAACATATAGCCATGCCTGGCACATAAATCAAACTCACACTGTTCTGTCAACAAGGCAATATTCTTCATGGCATTCTGGGTGTTGTCTGCTCAGAGTGGGAGCAGTTGGTGCTCACAGAATGCTAAACCAATAAATTGTCAATATTTGGAGAATGGCAGAGAACAACAGCAAACTGAAAGTACTTTACAATTAGCTTTTGGATTAAAATATTCCCGCAAGTCTTCTAAATATGTAACTGCATTGTAAGCAGACAGGACTTGCAGACGTTATGTGGTTCAGTTGAAATCCTATAATAAGTTGTTTGTACAAAGAAAACCTATGGGGCTGAAATGGGGCTGTCTATGGGGCTGAAATCATGCAACTGTTCAATTTCAGACTCACCCATACTGCATTTTTCTTACATATTAATACACTCATTTTAATTAGCTCTTATCCCCCTGTGACCAGAGCTGGTTTGGAAGCTTCCTTCAGCATGGTAGCTACTGGGAAATTCTTGTGTTTGTGCAGAAAGACTTTGACACAAGGGCTTCGCATGTGTATTTACCCAGAAATGGAGCCTACAAATATTCAGCAGGATTTTCTTTTAAGCAAGAAAACTCAAAATAAAACATCCCAGCCCTCTGGATCAGCCATAGCTACATCAATGTCATCAACAGCAGACTTCCTCAACCTCGGCCTTCCAGATGTTTTTGGCCTACAACTCCCATGATCCCTAGCTAGCAGGACCAGCGGTCAGGGATGATGGGAACTGTAGTCTGAAAACATCTGGAGGGCCGAGGTTGAGGAAGCCTGATCAACAGTGTGTCACTGCAGCGAAAGCAAAGCCCAGTCCTCAAAATCAAGGAAGAGCCATATTGCGGGATTCTTCAGCTCTTAGATCCAGGATGAGTCCACAAAACATTGTACAAGGGGTTCAGAATGCATCTGTCTGTAATCTCATTGACACAACAGCCCTAGCATATTAAGATATAGGCAAGAGGTGGGTGATTCCTACAGCAGCTGTTGGGATGGGATGAGGAGAACTTTAGTACCAGACCTTATGGGCAGTTGACAGTCAGGGAAGTGCCAACTCAGAAGACCTTTGGGGCTAAGGACTGGCGGTAGACACCAATAAAATTCCCTCCAAGCCCACAAAGGCTCACTTGTCCAGCTCTGTATAATACTTGCAATTGCCAAACAGACAACCAGGTAGGGACCGGGGGAAAGAGAAGAAGACTCAAAGGCTGTGTTCATAGCATCCATTTCATTTCACCTCACCTTTTCGGTCTCACTTTATTTAGAAAAAGTTGGAATTATGTACCTACAGGCTGCACTACAAAAAAAAATTACACAAGCTAGGTGGAACAGTACACAAAATAAATTAAAAGGGAGGGGGAAAGAGGATATTGTCAACAATAAGGGAAGAACCAAGTGATGGAAAAACATGGGATATTGGCTAAAAAGAAAGATGGTGCACAGTGGCACTTACACAACTTGCTTCTTTAAGAAAACAATGGAGGTTATTACAACACTTCATGGCAGGTAATATTCTGAGGAAATATAATGAAAGGCTTGAAATAGAGGCAAATTATGCACTGAATGCTCTTCACTAGGGGAAAAAGAGCCTCTGAAATTATCCTTAATCAATAGTGGTGTTTGGTCTGCTCAGTAGTAAACATACTTGAGAGGGGATGACCTGATTAAAAGCAATATTTAAAATGGACAACAAAATAAAACCGGCAATGGAAAACAAAATCGGCAATGTAGTGAATAATTGAATTGATTTCATCAATCAATCAATCAATCCATTTTTAGGCTATCCCATTGTGAAAATCTAAAACAACAGCATTAAGAGCACCAACAACCAAACCTCAAACCCTTTGTAAAGTAGGATATAACCAGCAGTCTGCAGGTAAATATTCTGGTATTATTCAAAGAATATGTTTGTCCTTTGTAATTTCTAAAAGCAATACAGTTCACTTCAGTAGACTTTTTGGAGATAAAGATTTAGAGACAGGCTCAAGTTTGAGTTTTTGATGAATTGGAAAAACACCAGGAGCAAATTGTTTACTTGGAGTATTTTCAGAGTCACCTGGGTACTTCAGAACTTGCTGTCATCAATCTGCGCCATGTTCTCTAAGGTGTAGGATTTTCTGATAGGGAACATGTATTTTTTGCTAATAAAAGCCAAAATCCACAAGGGATGCTATAGCTTACATTTTGAACCACATCTGCAGGGAAAAGGTTTGTAGGTAAAACTAATAAGTGAAGGTTACTGGATTCAGGACCAAAACAATTTACCTCCAGGATACACATACATACTCCCCCTTTTGGGACATGACACATTCCCTAAGTATTATAAACTATTGGATACTTACTTCTGAATGGTTGCAAGGCTCCAGCTTCTCCCGTTGTTGATCTATGGATCAGGTCGGAGTTCAGAAACATTTAAGATGGTGTTACTAAATTATGGCTGTAAGAATCCATGCACAAGGGATTTCCTGTAGCCCCGTTTCCAAGCTAGCTCTTTTTCTTCATACTTCCATTCATTTTCGAGATAACGACAGGAGAAAGGGGAATGCAGAGGACAGATCACCTAGGAGTATATATGTATATTCCTGTGATATCTGCTACTGTTTCCACCTGGCAGATAGACAGCTTGTGCAAACTACAGCTGGAATCCACTGTGCATACTAGAGCTATCTATCTGCCAGCCTCCACAGATGTAAATATTAAGAAAGGCTTCAGTACCTATTACCGCATTTCAATCTGCTTCTAGCTGCTGACACCAGGCTTCAGCCATTATGATGCAAAGCAGCTACCTTATGAAGCAGAATTCTGTTCTTTCTATTAGGAAGATGTATCATAGCTTGGGACACGGGTGGCACTGTGGGTTAAACCACAGACCCTAGGACTTGCCGATCAGAAGGTCAGAGGTTCGAATTCCCGTGACGGGGTGAGCTCCCTTTGTTCGGTTCCTGCTCCTGCCAACCTGGCAGTTCGAAAGCATGTCAAAGTGCAAGTAGATAAATAGGTACCGCTCCGGCGGGAAGGTAAACGGCGTTTCTGTGCACTGTTCTGGTTCTCCAGAAGCGGCTTAGTCTTGCTGGCCACATGACCTGGAAGCTGTATGCCGGCTCCCTCGGCCAATAAAGCAAGATGAGCACCACAACCCCAAAGTCGGTCACGACTGGACCTAATGGTCAGGCGTCACTTTACCTATCATAGCTTGAGAGTCCCATGGACTGCAAGAAGATCAAACCTATCCATTCTTAAGGAAATCAGCCCCGAGTGCTCACTGGAAGGACAGATCGTGAAGCTGAGGCTCCAATACTTTGGCCACCTCATGAGAAGAGAAGACTCCCTGGAAAAGACCCTGATGTTGGGAAAGATGGAGGGCACAAGGAGAAGGGGACAACAGAGGATGAGATGGTTGGACAGTGTTCTCAAAGCTACCAGCATGAGTTTGACCAAACTGCGGGAGGCAGTGGAAGACAGGAGTGCCTGGCATGCTCTGGTCCATGGGGTCACGAAGAGTCGGACACAACTAAACAACTAAACAACAACAATCAT
Source organism: Podarcis filfolensis (assembly GCF_964270895.1). NCBI lineage: Eukaryota > Metazoa > Chordata > Lepidosauria > Squamata > Lacertidae > Podarcis > Podarcis filfolensis. The sequence goes on along the minus strand of NC_139603.1, from coordinate 36,542,175 downwards.
AGCATCAGAATTGTTGAGTTGGAAAGGACCCCAAGGAGCCCTAGCCCCTGCAATGCAGGAATCTCAGCTTAAGCATCCATGACAGATGGCTATCCAACCTCTGCTTAAAACCCCCCAAGGAAGGGGAGTCCACAACCTCCCGAGGGAGACTGTTCCACTGTTGAACAGCACTTACTGGGAGAAAGTTTTTCTTGATGTTTAGTCGGAATCTCCTTTCTTGAGACTTGAAGTTATTGGTTTGAGTCCTATGCTCCAGAGCAGGAGGCTGCACCCAGCTAACTGACAGAACAGAATGAAGGATAAGGATCTCTGTATCATGAGGAAAGCCATAATATTCACATTCAGTACAGTGGTACCTCAGGTTAAGAACTTAATTCGTTCTGGAGGTCCATTCTTAACCTGAAACTGTACTTAACCTGAAGTACCACTTTAGCTAATAGGGCCACCCGCTGCCGCCACACGATTTCTGTTCTCACCCTGAAGCAAAGTTCTTAACCGGAGGTACTATTTCTGGGTTAGCGGAGTCTGTAATCTGAAGCGTCTGTAACCAGAGGTACCACTGTACTGTATCAGAATCCCACTAACGATTCACAACACTTTAATCAGAACCTACTGAACTTAGGATACAGGTTATAGGAGTTGAGGTCAAACAACATATGGACGGCACCACACTGGCAGCCCAAGCAAGTGCTGCGTTTGTCCATCTGATTTTAGGGCGATCCGTCCCCAAGCTGGTTCTTTCCCTCTCCTTTACTGGGTCAGCAGAAGAAGAACCTGGAAGATTACATCAGCTACACTGACGATTATATGTTTGTTAATTATTCTGAGGAAATTGCTTCCATTACCATAGCAGTCTGTAATTACATTTGCGTGAGCTTTGAAATGAGCTATTCCTCTTTAGCCCCCTGACTGATAACAGGTTGTTGATGACATACCAAGGCCGTTGCTGGCTTCATGCATGTATGCTTTGGTCTCTAGCTGTTGGATGAGGTTCCCAAGAATGGGACGTTTTGGTGGTCCCCCACACCCTCCAGGTTTAGTCAGTCTTTAACCAGGAAAGGGCCTTTAGTGTAGTGAGCCCTGTCTTGTGGAACTCCCTGCCAGTGGAAGTGCAGCAGGAGTCAGCCCTGCTTTCTTTAAGGCATCTTTGACAAACTGTACAGGCCTTTGGAACATGGTAAAAGAACAAAAACAAATCAACTATTGTTGCAGTATTCAGTTTCCATGTTGTAATGTAAATAAACTTGGTCTACTGTTCTGAAAGTGCAGCCTATGAATATTTTGAATAAATAAATACATGAATAAATATGGAAACTGCTGGTTTGAATTAGTCTGTTTCAAAAGTGCTTTGAGTATCTCTATCACAAGGAATTAACTTAGGGTCCTGTTAAAAACAGCCTGGCTGTAAAGTGACAGACACCAATATATTCATTCCTGATAACCAAGGCAATCGGAATTCTGTTTCCTGAAAGATTCCACCCAATTTACATTTACTAGAAATAGAGGCTTGTCCCAGAGCTGGACCAGGGATCCATAACAGTGATAAAATATTGTAAGAACATAAGACAAGCCCTGCTGGGTTGAACCAAACACCCATCTAGTTTAGCATTCTGTCTATGGGAAGCCCACAAACTGATCATGAGCGCAATAGCACTCTTCCACTGGTATTTTCCAGGAACTAGTGTTGCCATAGTGATTAATAGCCACAGGTAGCCTTTTCCTCCACCCATGTGTCTAATCTCCTTTTAAATCTCCTTTATTTTTTTATATTTATTTATATACTACTGCCCTTCATCAAAAGATCTTGGGGCTGTTCACAAGATAAAGTGAGCCAAGTTTGCATGCTCTATTCCGAACTTTAAAATGGAAAGTGTAATGCTGGTGGTCAACAAAAGAGGTTCAAAGACTCTCTCAACGCAAATCTAAAAAAAGTAGTATAAACACAGACAACTGGGAAACACTGGCCTGCGAGCGCTCCAATTGGAGAACAGCCTTTACTAAAGGTGTCATGGGCTTTGAAGACGCTTGAACTCAGGACAAAAGGGAGAAATGTGCTAAGAGGAAGGCACGTTTAGCAAATCCTCACCATGACCAACTCCAGCCCAGAAACCTATGTCCCCACTGTGGAAGGACATGTGGATCCAGAATTGGCCTCCACAGTCACTTACGGACTAACTGTTAAAACCATGTTTAAGGAAGACAATCTTACTTGGTTATGAGTGATCGCCAAAGAAGATGAAGAAGAAGACACCAGAAAAATCCACATTCTGATGTCTCATTTTAGATGAGCTACATGAACAAAATTGCAGGAGAAAATTATTTCTATTTTTGAACACACCGGCTGAATGCTGTTCCATGAACAAATACATGTATTTTAGTAATGTACTAACTGGGTATCTGCAGTCAGGAACAGGCTGGATGAGAGCTAATAAACTGAATCTCAATCCAAACAAAATGGTGTCCAAGAAGATAGTTCTCATTCCTTCCTAGATGTAGATGTACTAGATGCAGATGAGGCTTTCAGAGTAGGCCTGCTATTAGATCTGTTATTGTCTTTGGACAACCAGCCGGCATCCATGGCCTGAAATAGTCTTTCACCAATTTGGTCAGTGTCCTACCTATAGCCTCTCCTTAATAAAGAAATATAGATAGCCTTCCCACAGTTATCCATGGTCTGGTAACTTTGAGGTTAGGTTACTATAATGTACTGTGGCTACGGCTACGATTGATACAGATCAGAACAGAATGTGCCGAGGATCACATTGATTTTTGCCCATTCATAAATGGCTGCAATAACCATTAAGAATGGCGTGCTGATGTGCTCTGGGAGTTCTCCAGCGCTTAGCCTATTTACAGCTTTAGACAACCTGGACAGATTGTACATGGAAGTTTCCTGAATTGTTAACATCACCATTTGGCTAAAGAGGAGAATCGTGCTTTGAAAATTCCACTGTGCCTTGTCTCAGTCAAAACAGTATCGTAAAAGGTGCAATAATATACAAAGCGACAACATGGGAGTGGTAGGTCGAGCATGTGTAGGCATATGGCTGGAGTTCAGTGCTAAGGAGAATGTGAAGGTGGACTCTCTGGTCCCCTAGAATACCTGGGAGAAACTCACCGTCATAATGCAGGCTAGCATTGGGCTGAAAGGTGGTACTGTGGAAACATACAATTGGAGGCAACTGACATGGGGAGTAGGCAGAAGCACAGTACTTCCAGAAGCCAAGCAGCTGCACAAGAGTTCTTATAAGGCATGGGTCTGGCTGATAAATGGCCATGTGCTTTGAGTGGAACCATCATTTTCAAGACCTTTGTCAAAAGCCTGGCAAATCTGGAACAATAATTGATGATCTGATAAAGTTAATAGTCTTTACTTGGGCTGGATCATTAAAAAAATCAGGAAAATGTGTTGTAGAGCTCATAATGGGAAATCACATTGCCGAAGAATCGAACTCTACAGCACCATCTGGTGTCGCATTTAATTTTAATTTTTTATTTTACTAATGTAGCTGAGTCCCAGGACTCATGTGCAACTATTCACCTGTTTTATAGTTTTGTTTTTCATGTTTTGATTTTCATTTGTTGTTATAATTGTTTTATATACACTATAAAAAGAAAAAATGAAAAGCTTTTTCTTAAAAAAAACAAAAAACCAGTGCCTCCGAACCATTTGCTTTCCCCTCAGTTACAATATTCTGCCTCACATAAGTAGGTTTCAAAAGTATGATTTTAAGGGAAGTTGGAGTTGTTGGTAATAATATTTCCATAAGTGAATACTGCACGAACCCATAAAAATAAAAGTTTTCTTACTGGTAACTCAGGGCCTTCATTGTCTTGGCAAAGAAAATAAAAAATCCACAGAAGAGGAAATCATGAAAAGAAACCTTTGAGGTAATATATGAAGAATACAATGAAAAAGCTCTTTATTATCATGGAGGAAGGTAAACACCTAGTACAAAGAGCAGTATGTATGAAAATGGGAAGCCCTATTGTTTATTCAGAGGTATGAAAAGAAATAGGTCAGTTAGTTTGTTTCCATGGTGACTATTATTGAAATAAGACAAACTGACATCAAAGCTGATTTATTTTACTACTCGTTACCTTCTCTTAAAATCATTTTTATCCGAGATCTCAACTGGATATAAAAACACTCTCTGGAAGAGCTTTCACAAGAAGATTTTGTCATTGTTTATTAACGGGGAGAATGTACGGTGTAGAATATCCCATCAAAACAGCTCAGTTTTATGGAGCAATAATATTCCCAGCCTACTCCAAAATTGTCAATACTGCACAAAAGTCAAACCCCTGAATGCTTCCTTTGTTTACTTGTAGATTAAGGGCACAATTTTGGATCGGCTGATGTCACATGCATTTGTTTATTTTAATAAAACAAGAATTGCATTCTATGATTGTGGAGTTATTCATTCTGACCATTAAACACTAGATCCCATTGATGAGAGGGGGAAATCTTAATCCCATATTAAACTAATGACCTGAATATTAGCTTCCACTGCACTTAACAGCAAAAAGAGAAAAAAAAACCACAAAAAAGGCAGCAAACCCCAAAAAGAACTGTTCTATTTTTCTACTGGTTTTTTCCTGTTGTAGAAAATTTTGGTGTCAATATGTACATAACAACTTTTCTTTCTGCAAGTATTCATATTTCTATAGACACACTGGCAGATCAAATCTGCACTTGAGATAAACCAGCTGAGTAGCTGTAGGATTTTATTTTTTAACACAATTTAAATATGCCTTAATCATCTACAACCTGTAAGCAGAATATAAAATGTAAATAAAAGTCTGGCAGAGCTCGTTATAATTTCTCCGATGCCCTCAATGTAGTGTTGCTCTGGAGTGCATTGTTAGGTTTTAAGACATGCAGTTCTTAAAGATTTCAATTAATGTTCTGCATTTTAATGAAGTCGTACACTGCCCTGGGGGGATGTTCTAGAAATACAATAAATAAATGTGGAAAATTTAAATGGTGGCTATAGCCAGAATTTTTAAACTATTACTTTCAATTATAACATCTCTTTTAGCTACACAACAATTACCGTAATACAGGACCATTAAACAAAATTGACAGTTGAAAACTCTGAACTTGCCTAAAATTTACTGTACTAATCTTTACAGGCAACCCCCCCCCAACATACTCCTGCAGTTTCTCCTCAACCTAGCTTAGCCTATGAAACTAGGCTGCTTCTATTTTCCACTTTCTGAGTAGGTTTTTTACTGGGCTGCCTGTTATGTTCATTGTCTAGCTGCATGCAGGGGGGCACCAATTAAAGGTTTTTAAACTTGTTTAATACTTTTGAATGTTGCAGTTGCTGTGCATTCATGCTGTATACTTGTGCTCTTAAAAATCTATAAATAACTCCAGCAGTTTCCTTTGAGATCATTTTGCCCTGCTGAGCTCCAAGGTCTTTTTCTATTCATCCGTTGCTCAGTCTATGTACTTGTGGCTGATGACATCAGCAGAGTCCCATTAAGTGAATTACAGCCTTGTATTCTCTCTAGCGCCATCCCTAATGCTGTGCCCTAAGTTCCCCCCGAGTTCAATGCACTAACATAAGACACGGGTTGCTGCATATGTTCTCTCAATTCTCTCAAGTTTGTGCTGTGGTTGGTTTGCCTCCTTACACCTTGCATTCTTGTTCTTTTTAGGTAAGGTAATGGAGAAGGTTGTGATGGAGCAACAGCAGGCATTTTTGGAATATAATCATTATCTAGACCTATCTGAGTGTGGGTTCAAGCTTAGTCTTGGGAATGAACTGGACTTGGTCACTCTTGTGGACAAGTTTTATCCAGAACAGGAGTGCAACGTTGCTCCTCTTTTCTTGATCTCTTTGTGGCTTTTGATATTATCTGGCCATGGTCTCCTCCTGGACCATCTTTGTGGCTATTTAGGGTCACAGTGTTTCTTGTCCTACCTAAGGGGCCGAGTCCAGAGAACTGTGTTGGCAGTTGTCTTTAGCAGACATGTTGGTGGTTCTAAAACCACTTTATTTAATATGTTTCTCCAATTAATCCCAATACCATTTTCCAGTCTTTAACCATTCTCTTGTCCACAAAGCCAAAAACTTCTGTGTTCCTGGCATACCCAAAACTGTATTTTCTCATGAAGTGAGATACCACTGTTCACTCTCCTGTTGCATGGCTACTGCCTTTCCAACGCCACTTAAACTGTGGCTGAATGAGCATCATAAATACAAGTGGTAAGAATATTGTAATAAATATGAATTCAGTGGGAGGCACATGAATCAGAGCTGAAGCCTGTTGCTCAAAATGCAGGCATAGTTAAATGGGTCTATAATCAGTAGCCACCAACAGTGCAACCCTAACCACGTCTGCTCGAAGCAAGTCCTGCTAAATTCACTGGGACTTACTCCTATATCGGAGTGTATGGGTGTCAGGGGAGGAGTTGTACCTCTGGTGGGGGACACGTCATGGTCCTTCTGGGATAGTTTGCCTGTCTTTAGTCCCCATCCCCATCTCTGCTCTCACCTATGGCTCCTAGAAGCTGTCAGCATGCAACAGTGGCCACATCCCAGGAACAGCTTTGACTAGCGGGCTAAACCAAGTGAGGGTAGCCAATGAGTCTCAAACCCTCAGTGAGTTAGGGATTTCTCCTGCATGCAAATACAGGCTCTGGCAGAATTAGCAGACAAGACCAATAGTGGGTCCAGTTTCTGTACATGTTGTATAGTGAAGTGAGGGGCAGATGGGGCTTGCCAGCCTGGTAAGGTAGCCCTTCTAGGAGAAGGAAAGCTTTGATTCTAAAGCTTTGCTGGTTTGTGGGACATAAGGTTAAGGAGCACACCCTCCATGAATTTAGTGTGGAGTCACTAAGAGGGTTGGATGGACCCTGTATGCCTTTTTCTGGTAAAGCTGGTGCCAAACATATTGCTCTGCTTTCCTTTGGCCCACATCAGCCGAGGTAAGGTAAAGGACCCCTGGACAGTTAAGTCCAGTCAAAGGTGACTATGGGAGTGCAGAGCTCATCTTGCTTTCAGGCCGAGGGAGCCGCAAACATCTTTCCAGGTCATGTGGCCAGCATGACTAAACCCCTTCTGGTGCAACGGAACACCGTGATGAAAACCAGAGTGCACGGAAACACCGTTTACCTTCCTGCCGCAGTGGTACATATTTATTCACTTGCATTGGCGTGCTTTCAAACTGCTAGGTTGGCAGCAGCTGGGACAGAGCAACGGGAGCTCAACCCCCCCCCCCCCCGTCATGGAGATTCGAACCAACAACCTTCTGATCAGCAAGCCCGAGAGGCTCAGTGGTTCAGACCACAGCGCCACCTGCATCCAATCAGAAAGGGATCTTGTTGTCTGGGCAGCCCAGGACCTCCATAGTGCTCCCAGGCTTGCTTCCCAGGAGGTTGCTTTGGTGCTGCTAACACAGCAGTTTGACTTCATCACTTGGAGGTGTCCTCCATTGTCTCTCCAGACAGATGGATGCCAACATCTCCTTACTGAGTATGCTTAAAGTCTGCAGCACAAAGCCTGTTCAGTTATTCAGCATTCAAAAAGGGAAAGTTTCCCATCGGAATATGACTGACAGATGCGAACAGTTCCTTCCAGGTCACTGGGATTAGGACTGCTGCCTGCCTCTCTGCACTGGGGCGCAAGATCTCCGTACCCCTCATCGCCAACACACGTTACAGTAACTTAAGCTGCCACCCTTCTTCCTGTTGCCGACCGCATGCTATTTATTGCGGGCACGACGCATGCGCTTATTTCCCCGCCGCCGCCTCCCGAGCCGCGCGTGCGCGCTAGCACCAGCCCTTTTTCGCATCCGTGTTTTCCTGCCCCTCGCTGGCAGTGCGCACCCCTGTATGTGGGCGCGCGCGGCCGCTTCAGAGGCGCGTTCTGGCTTTTCACCCCCCCTCCCTCCCTCCCTCCCCTGAAGAGTTCGAACCGCCCAACCGCCTCTCCCTCCGCCATCGTTGCGTGAGGGGTGTGCGCGCGCGCGCACGCGCGCGCGTCTGACCGAAGGCACAGGGGAGGGGGGAGGGAAAGGGGGAGGGGGCAATCATGCCGCGGGGGCGGCCTCCAAAACCCGGCGGTAGAGAAAACACCAAAGCAGCCACCGAGTCAGGTAAAAAATAAAAAATAAAAGAGGAGGAGGCGCGGCCGGGCTCAGCAAAAGAGAAAAGCAAGAGCAAAACAAAACGTCTCCGGGCGCTGGGCTGAATCCCTCACATCGCTCGCGCAGGGTGAGAAAGGCACCGCGAAACAATCCGCCGGGCCTCGCATATAGTCCCCGGATATGGAGGAAGGCGAAGGAGGAAGGCCGGGCCTATTGTGCGAGGGACTTAGTGTGCGGCCGGCCCTGTGCGGAATGATACCGAGCTAACTCCGCGCAGCCGGAGGCGGAGGAGCGCATGTTGCTACCGCCGCGCGCGCTTATAAATCTATATATAGAGGGAGGGAAGGCGAGATTCTGTCAGAACGGGCGAGGGAAGGGAAGCGGGACGGGGAGCCAGGAGGAGGAGGAGGAGGGCGGCGGCGGCGGCGGGGGGGTTGGGCGGCGGCGTCTCCTGTCCTCCCCGTTTGAGGCGCCCTTTCTAAGGCGATCGGTGGCGCGGGGGAAGTGGGGGGTTCCCATAGCGGGGTGGTTTTCCATCCCGGGGCGAGCGATGCGCTCTCGAGGCGTCCGTGTGAAGGGACGGGCTTTCCCGCAGCCTTGAGAGGAACGCGGGCGGCGCCACCTTTGCGGGCGCTCCGCTGCAGCAGCGGCGGCGGTTCCTCTCTCTGGAGCCTTACTTGAGCAACACCCTGCCTTCACCCTCCGGTGCTCGGCGACCATGTCGGAAGGCAGGAAGGCTGCCTGTAGTAGTGGCGGTGCGGGGTCTGCTTTGTGTTCTTCTTCCCAGACCCCCGAGACCCACCAAGGTGCAAAAAGGACGGGCTCTGAAAATGGGAGAATTCTGAGCCCGGAATTAGTTCGGAGTACCAGAACTCGGAAGAAGTCTTAACTCTCACACAAACCACTCCGTTCCTGGATTCCCCAAGCTGACTTCATTTCAGCAGCCTAGGTAGCGAGGGAAACCCATTTCGTCCTTGCAGTTCCTAGACAATTGGGGGTCAAATCCTTGCTGACGCTGCCCACCTCTGCTTTCAGATCCGTGGAACTTTTGAGGCCCTGGCACTCTTTGTACTCCAGTCCTGAGCCTTTTTATCCCAAAAAGCAAGGTTAGGGCATCATAGGGTACCATTGCTCTTCTATTCCAGGTGTTGATGGCTTGGGGTTTTTTTGTACAGTACTTCCTGAACAGAGGAGGGGGGTACTGTTGATGTTGTGCTTTGTGGCCTGGCCACAGCAATGTTGTATTTTACTTAACATCCTATGGTAGTACCAGAGATGATGAACAGGGTGGTGAACCTGTGGCCCTCCTGATGTTGTTGGACCACAACTCCCATCCGTTGTGGCAGCATGGCTAATGGTCAGAGATGGGAGTTGTACTGCAGAACATCTGGAGGGCCACAGGTTCACCATCCTTGGCCTATCCTTTGTCCTGAACTTGGTGGAACTTTTTTCTGAGTAGGCATGATTAGGATTACATTGAAGTATTACATTTAGGTAGATTTTGGATATAAAAGACACAGAAACTAAATATATTTTCTTGCATCTATTTTCCTCTCCCACCCCTGCATCTCAAGCATAATTGGCTTTTCTGCTCATCTTGCCCCAGTTCTCAAACCATTTAAAAAAAACTACTTGAAAGGTAGATATCTCTTCTACAGTTGTTGTTTTAAAAACCAAAAACCTGACCCATCACATAGCTTGCTGGGCACAATCCCAGCTGGTGAAACAGCAGCAAGTTGGTGGTGGCAATTTTCTCAGATTGTGTGTTGTTTCCTGCTTCAACCCATTGTTCTAAATGCCTGCTGTGAGAGTAGGAGGAGCCCAAATCCAACTGGTGAAATAGCAGCAGTTGGTGATGGTTTAGTAGTTGTATACCCACATCTGTCTACTCTAAATTGATCACTTTCTTCCACGTTCAGTATTTGACACCTTCTGCAGGTGGGTCGCCAAAAGAATCACGTTGTGAAGGGACCAAGAATAAACAAACCAATGGATGTATGAAATGTATTCAAATAAGTTGGCCAAATTTCAGAGAGGAAAAGTTAAAAACCCAGGCATACCTAACCATCTCATTATGGCTGTTGTAGATGATAGATAGTTGAGGCCTGATGGAGCTGGTCCTTGGCAGCGGTGATGAAGAGGCCCTGCAGTCTGCTCTTCTATAGGCTGCTGTAAATTACACTTGGGTATCTCATTAAAGTTTCCTGTATTTCTGAAGCATGTTTTCCTGTATCCCTGCTTATAGTCTGAGTGTATATCCACAACAAAAGTGAACTTGTTGCTGTGAGCAGTGATAGGAGACATTTCTTCCTTAAAAACACCTCATGTTAGAGTAGTCACAGAGATGAAGTGGTGAAATCACATTGAGAGCCAGTGTGATGTATTGGTTAGAGTTCTGGACATAGGAGATCGGGGTTCAAGTCCCCACTAGCCATGAAGCTCACTGGGTGACCTCAGGCCAGTTACTGTCTCTCAGCCTAACCTACCTCATAGGGTTGTTCTTAGGATAAAATGGGGATGAGGGAACCATGTAGATTGAGCTCCTTTGAGAAAAAGGTGGGGTAGAAATACACAGAATGAATTTATATTAGTACCTAGCAGCTCTGGTCTTCTGTACTTCAAGAGGAGACTGCGAAGTTGGTTACATTTCTTTTGGCGGGAAGGCTCCAACCACAAAACAAGTCAGTATCTTGTTTCAAAAACTATGAAAGAAGCCTATATTCACATTTTACTTACTGTTTTGGGAGACAGTTTCCTTTTTGAACTTTACACTATTTTAAGAATTAGTATTGGTTACAAAACACAAGATGGACAAAGTGTAATATGTACAGGTGCTAAAGTAAACAAAGTGAACAATATGCAGTTTTTAAAAATCAGAACTAAGTTAATATCTGTGAGTACAATCTTGATACCACAACGTAGCCCATTGATTTCACTGGGTTTTTGTATGCCTAATTCCACAAAGGATCAGGCTGTTAGGAATCCCTCAACACAATAAAACATAATAAACATGCAGATAGTTCTACAAATTTAGCTTATTTTTAATAGTATTGTAATTAGCATTCTGTTGTGTATTTGGCGTCTTGAGAACAGGATACAAGTAAAGAGTTGCAAGTACACATTTCTGTTTAGATTGTTCACTGTGTCTGCAGTCGTTTATTATATTTTATGTAACTTCTGAAATCACTGTGATTATACAAGAATAAATAAGAGGATTGCAACCTATGTAACCTGAAAATTTTGTTACAAATTAAAGGGGAAAGAATAAAGGTTAGCTTGTATTTTTAATATGTGCTGTTGAGAGCTTTAGGCAATGAAATAACTTATTTTCAAATTATGCATATTTTTTACAATAACAAAACTAGAAAAAACATACAAAATGGTAGATATCTCTTCTACAGTTGTTGTTTTAAAAACCAATAACCTGGTAATCGGCATTTTTGCAAATGGTAATCGGCATTTTTGAGCAGCTGTAAAATAAGCAATCAGAACAAGTAGCATAGTTTCATTAAAAAAAGTTTTATTTTATTTTGTAGATGGTGTTCTAACACTGAATACAGAGAACAATAATTATACCCAGCAAGTACCAAACATCCGTAAGTGTGAGATCTGCTTTCTGTCTTTTTCGAAAGACACACAATTCCAGCGCCATATGAGGGATCATGAGCAAAATGACAAGGTGAGTATCTCAATAAATCTGAGTAGCTCTTGTGACAAAATGACTGATGTGGAATAGGTGCACAAATCTCCATTTAATTTCCTCATGAGTCAAATTCCAGGGTTCTTTGTAAACCTAATTTTGAGGAAGCTTAATAATATGGAGCTTTCCTACCTCTTGTCATATGCATATCCAGGAAGATATAAGATATATCACATTTTGAAAGACTCTATTCTTGTTTTCAGCTTAGGAAGAAATGGCTGTATTTGGGGCATAACAGCTTGCTCGAGCCACTGAATATATAAATCTATTAATAATCTAGGAAACAACAATATAAAAATTCAAGCTTTATCAAGATTCCGCCCTGTTTTGTAATGCAACTGTTTTAGGCAATACAAAAGATCTTAATATATTTAAAATTCTGTTGCACAAATTAAAAATCTAGGATCATAATAAGGGAAGAAGTAAATGAACAGTCATTCTCCAGTGAAATGTTTCAGGTTTGTTTTCCTCTCTTAAAGCTGAAATGTGTAAAGCTCAGTTATCACTCCAAAAGTGCATTGTGTGGGGAAAGTTTTAAGGTGTGTTGGCATAAAGATGGTTTTATAAAGACAGTAAATAAATGCTGTAATAAGGTGTGGAAAAGGAAAGGAAGGCCATAGCAGATATTTGAAGTTTTACTGTTTTGGCAACTGGCACCATTTCATTTGGCCTTCGTTACTTACTTAAGGAGTTTATATACTAAACCAGTGATGTTTTCGTGGTGGTTTACAATCATAATGATGTGACCTCTGTCTCTTATATTTTCTCGTCAATGGAATTATGAAGCTTAAATATTGCCTTGATTTTGTTTTCCACAAACAGCCTCATCGATGTGACCAGTGTCCGATGTCGTTTAATGTTGAGTTCAACCTTACACTGCATAAATGTACCCACAATGGAGAAGATCCTACTTGTCCTGTGTGCAATAAAAAATTCTCTAGAGTGGCTAGTCTTAAAGCTCATATTATGCTTCATGAAAAGGAAGAGGTGACTATTATCTTCATTTTTGAAGCACATACAGAATACAAAGATGTGGAGGGGAGTAGGGAACTTTTTTTTGACTTGCAAATTGTGTCATGCTTAATAAATTCCACCAAGGATTTTTTGACGTATGTGTGACCCTGATCCCAGATTGTTATAGTCAATTTTTCAAATGTTATAGTCAATTTTTCAAATTTTCAAGGATTGAAAATGCTTAAAGTGATATGTTATTATAAAGTAATGTATTTTTATGCTGTTTTAGAAAAGAATCAAACCAGTTTACTATCTTTGCAGAATCTTATATGTTCAGAGTGTGGAGATGAGTTTACTTTGCAGAGCCAGCTGGCCTTACATATGGAAGAACACCGTCAAGAATTGTCTGGAAGCAAAACCCATATCTGTAAAACCTGTAAGAAAGAGGTTGAAACATCTTCCCAACTAAAGGAGCACATGAAAACTCATTACAAAATAAGGTGAGAATAGCTAAATGACTAAACAATAAGTAGGTTAAAAGCTCAGTAACTTCTCTGGCTGACCCATCATGCTTGCCTTCCTCAGAAGCTCTAGGATGAACACCCATAAGCAAAAGTAGGCCAACCAGATTTCACGCTGATATCTTAACTTGGGTAGCTATTACCATGAAACATCATCCTTATGCCTAGGTGAAGTTCCATGTGAAGCACAACAGTTAGTAAAGCTGACAGGGTTTTGTTATGCATCCTTCCTTCGTTAATTCAAGTGACTTTTCGTACTGTTGCTTAAACTCTGCTAAACATGTCCGGAATATTTTATTTCACGCAGATAATTCAGACATTTTGATTGACAAGAATACTGTGGAGGAAGATAAATGAGCAAAAGTAAAAATTATGTAGGAAAGCAGAACATCAATTCAGTAACAGGGAGCTGTTTATAACTAATACTCTGACTTAATTTTAGATGTTAAGCTGCTTTCGTGCTGCCCACTCAATCCCACTTGTGGAAATTCTGTACATACATTTCTGCTGTGCCTAAGGTGTAGGATTATGAAGGAGTGTGTGTACGTGTACTTTTGAAACAAGAAGTACACATATATATTTGCATTTTTATACTGTGCACATGACCTATCTGACATCATATTCCATGTGTGAGATGGCAAGCACCCATCTTAAGTTTTTATAAGCACTTGTATTCATGGTATTTATTTATTTCATAAAATTTATACACCTCTTGATTGGAAAAAACCTCAAAGCAGTTTATGAAAGATAAAATAGTAATACCAAGAAAAAAAACCAGCACCAAACTTTTAAAACATAGAAAAGTTAAAATACTAAAACAGATTAAAATAACCTCAACTTTCTAAGCATGTGGGTGGACTTGCCTAAACAAGAATATGTTTAGCTGTCACTGGAAAAAGTACAGTGAAGGTGCCTGCATGATCTCAATAGGCAAGAAGTTCCAAAGTTTAGGAGCTGCCACACGAAATGATCAAGTCCATACAAATGCGGAGCAGGTATGATGTGACTTCTGTAATAGTGCCAATGCTCTATTGTTGGCTAAACTGGCTGGGGGCAAGGTGTTCGCCAAAATTGACCTGGCACAAGCTTACCAACAGCTGCCAGTAACCCCACAATCAGCGGAAGCACAGACTATTGTCACACATAAAGGGGCGTTCAGAGTTAACAGATTACAATTTGGAGTATGTGTGGCCCCAGGGATTTTTCAAGGGCTCATGGAACGCCTTTTAAGAGGTCTGCCGGGGGTCTTGCCATTTTTTGATGACGTCTTGTTTGCTTTAATAAAGAAGTGTTACTACAGAACTGTCTCCAGCATATTATGTCAAGAGAGCTGAAATCACAAACCCCACGTCACAACAACTGACTGGAGGTTGTTGATAGGGCACATGTGGGGTAAGGCAATCTCATAGGTAAATTGCTCCCAAGTTGTTCATTTAAAAGTTCACGGCTTCATTAATCAGGAGATAGCTGCAGTGTGTTTGACAGTAATCATTGAGTGCCTACTGGGTTTCTTTTGTTGTCTGTGTTTGATACGGATTCAGCTTGGAAAGTTTGTAATGAAGCCATAATTATTTTTTGCCCTGTACAGTCATACCTCGGCTTGAATGCGCTTCGGGTTGAGCGCGTTCGAATTGTGCTCCGCGGCAACCCGGAAGTAACAGAGCGTGTTACTTCCGGGTTTCGCTGCATTCGCAGATGCTCAAAATGATGCCACGCGCAGAAGCAGCGAAAAGCAACGCACGCAGACGTGCCATCACTAGTTACGTTTGCTTCTAGATGCGAATGGGGCTCCGGAACGGATCCTGTTTGTATCTAGAGGTACCACTGTATTGTTACCGGTAAAGCATCTACGATACTGTATACCTGGCCTTCATTTCTAATTCCAATTCTCTGTAGAACCAGAATTAGTTGGGATAATGATGGTAATCTGTTTACCTTTCAAATGTGGTGATAACATTGCAATTGAATTCACCATAATATTTAACTACTTAATATATGTCTACAGGGTATCAAACAGCAGGTCCTACAACAGAAATATTGACAGAAGTGGGTTTACATATTCATGTCCACACTGTGGAAAGACTTTCCAGAAACCAAGTCAGTTAACACGGCATGTTCGAATACACACAGGTAAGGTGAATAAATCCACAGAGATGTGTATTTGAAAATGTGTATAGACTTCAGATAACCTAATGAACACACACTGCTTGCTTTTGCTTCTCTATATAAACTTTTTAGTTAAATAGGAGAATTGAATTACTTACAACTGTTGATGCTAATTCACGAAAGAAGATCTCCAGCTGAGTTGGGAGGTTCAGAACATAGCTCAAGCTATGCCAACTTAACTCTCTCATCTTCGGCTCAGCTGGGATCCAGTGGACTGAGCCCTAGCCAGGCAGACCTTAAGCTGGTGTAAGCCCTAAAAAAGGGATGTGATGGGACCTGAATTATGCTGGATGTTAAGCAGGTTCAGCTCAGTCACATGACTTGGCAACCTGGTGTAAGTTAAAAAGGGTGGCGATAACTCAAACACTATTTTGAAGGCTTGCTTTCTCGCTACCAGGCATAAGGTGGCTCAATTGTCTGGTGGATCATTACACTGGTTTAACTTACACTGGCTTGTTTTATGACAGCTTTTAGTGTATAGGATTGCTCCCTCAGTGTGAAATGGGACTTAGGAGCATAAATTGCTGTATGGATATACAAATTATATGAATGGGGTCTGCTTGTAGTAGGTGCCAGTTTTCAAGTTTTATTCGGAAAGGGAGCAATGCACAAAATATTAGATGTTCAAGGTTCAGTGTTGTCCTGTGCTATGTGTACAGCCTGTACAACCTGGGCCATGTGAACTGACTCAAATACATCAATTTGCTTGTGTCAAGTTTTACTGAAATAACCTTGCAGTTTCCCACTCATGTTACTGAATGGAATAATGAACAGCTGTTTCTGGGTGAACAGCTTGCTCCTGTCTCTTCAAGTTTTGTTGACCTTTTAACTTAAATTTTCATCCTCTTTCCCTTGGCATTTATTCTCTCAAGCTGGCTTCTGATGCATATTGGCAGGCAAGCTTAATGCAATCATTTTAGACCGTATGGCATGTATATATTGAAATTCTGTGTGGATAAGCTTTAATTAGTATTCTGATATTTGGTATGACCCTAACTATCAAACATTTTGCCCATTAATGTGTATTAAATAATTTTAATGAAAGTAAATTTAATTCTCAGAAATACGGAATAATAGTTTTACAAGGACCCCCTTGTTATATGTGAAATGTAGAAAATGGCCACAAGAGGTCAGCCTTAGCCCTAATTTAAGAATTAACTATTTCAGTCCCTCCACTACCACCCCATGAAATATATTTGATTTTCAGGACTTAAGTATATATTGAGGAGTTAGATGTTTAAATCAATGTAAGAGAGATGCAAGCTCCTACAGCTCACTTTAGATTGGCTTGAAAATGACCCCAGGTATTTTGTTGGTTATGGCTTTTCAAAGCAGTCCCTATGCAAATAGTTGGCAATAGTCTTCTCCATCAATTAGCAGACGTTTGGTTTGGTTCCCAAATCTCATACTGCATATTTGCCTCCACAAAGCACAAGAAAGTACAGAACCTGAGAGAAATACATCTGCCCTCAAAAGACACAAAAAACAGGCAAAGCCCTCCCAGCATTAAAAAGCCCAGCTCATCCAAGTGACAAATAGGCAAGACCCCTGTTGTCTACCCTAAAAGTCACAGAGAAGCAAAACTTGCTGATCCACGCCAAAGTCCACACTAACAGGAAAAAACCCCAAATGCCTCTCAAAAAGTTACAAACTAATATCGTCTTTTAAGAAACAAGCAAAACATCTCTTCAAAAGGCAAAAACCACATTCACCTCTCCAAATCATCCCTGCTCACCAAAAAAAAACAAGCAGGCAACCCTCCTCCCACCAAACGGGCAGAACATCCTTTCCATTCTCCAAACTTATGAAGTAGCAATGCTGCCCTGCTCTCTTCCTTTATTTGCTGAGAGGAATGTCTCTGGGACCAAATGGAGTCTTGATATATGCTCAGTTTGTTTATTTGCCTTGAAGAGTTCCATTTTTAGTCATTTAAGTACTTGGTAAAATTATGGAAATGTAATCAAGTATTTCTTAGTTGTGGTTTAATAGACGCATGAGCCCCTCATTTACTCGGTTCTCCACAGGATTGTGAGTTATGTGATTGACCCTTCCCATCCTCACGATCTTGTCACAGCCCTGCTCCATACACAGTCCAGCTACAGCCAATCTGTGTGCATTGAGTAATGGAGCTTCATGCTGTACTGGATGGAGTATATGGAGGACTTCCCATTGCTACTTCAAGCCCAGCTTTACAGTAGCACTGTGTGTGCATATGCAGATTCTGAAAGCTGATATAAGTGTGTCTTGGAAGTCTCCAGGACTGTTCATGCAGAAAAAGTTGGTGGGGCCATTCTCTAAATAAGTACTTTTTATTGATGGGCTAATAAGTATACAAAGCAATATGATACTTATTTATGTATAGTTGAGAAGGATGATCAGACAAAAAATTACAATGTTTAGGGGGCTATTTTATCTACGAATGTTTGCTAGAGGGGAAAGATACGGTTTTCCAGTAGAGTATTGTAATCATTGCTCTGTTTTACTGTACTGTTTTACGCCAAATGCATTTAGAAATTGTTACCAATGAAAACTCATATTTCTGTTTTATGTGTGTGTATAAATATAATTTTATTTTTGTTAGGTGAAAGGCCATTTAAATGTAGTGAATGTGGAAAAGCATTTAATCAGAAGGGGGCATTGCAAACCCATATGATTAAACACACCGGTGAAAAACCCCATGCCTGTGCCTTTTGTCCTGCAGCCTTTTCTCAGAAAGGCAATCTTCAATCACATATTCAGAGAGTTCATTCAGAGGTAAATAGCACAGCTCATTTCTGTTATTGGCAACACACTTTAAATGGCAACAGGTCCTGAATTAACATCTTCATCTATATTCAATGCCTGCAATTTCTGAAACATTCATTTTATGGTCTATTACTAGTTGGAAGAAAAACATTTGGTTTCTTTTGTTTTCGATGCATCTATAGATTTCCATGGAATTGTAGTAGATAATTTTCAGTCAAGTTTTTGACTTCTTTCATGAGAAGTTCTTGCTTTCTGGGGAAGGGAGGAAATTCCCCCCCCCCCTTACATTGTTTTTACACCTGCCCCTTCCCCCTTTTGCCCCTTCAGTGCAGCCACTAACAGCTATCATATTACTTGCCCCCTTGTCTGTTAGATTCCATATTGTCTTCACAGTCACCCTATTTTCATCAACCTCTTCCAGATGGGAGAGGAGAAGGACTCGCTCTGCCTGATTGCTGAGCAGCCCACTAGGGGGTATCGTCGTTAGAAATATTGGTGGATGATAATAGTGAAGTAGCAGTGATAATGGCAGAGTTCAGAAAGGATAAGATGAGGAGGTGTTCCATTGAAAGGGGATGGAGATTTAAGCGTGAAAGGTGTACAAAGGGCAGAGGCAGTATGAGTTCCAAAAAAACCATCTGTTAAATGTCACTGGTAATAGTGCTTGATATCAGCTGTGGCAGAAAAAATTATATAGCTCCTTCTGGAGCACACAAAAACAGTTGTTCACTAAACTAATACTCCCCTGGTAAAGAGCTATTTTAGGGCAAAAGTAGAGATGCTAGCAATGTTTTTCATTCGTGGCCTGAATATAAGCTTGAGAAGTTTGAAGTTTTTATCTCAAAGAAGAGCTGAGCATTGCAAGGTTCCCAAATCATTCTCCTTAGACTAAAGGCCAAGTTAGAAAGAATTCCTTACTTACATAGTCACACCTGAACCCTTCTCCACTTTGAAATTTAAACAATACTTGACTGTCCAGGGTAGCAGGGTTGGAGCACTCTAGAGCACGAGTGAGAAAGTGGAAGTTCTGATCTTTTCCCTCTCCCATGAAGTAGGTTTCCTGTGGTCCTTCAAAATGTGATTCTGACTTCAAAAGTTGTATTGGCTTTGAAAAGAAGCTGAGCTATTTCCAGTTGTGGGAGTTAAGTAATTGAGCTTACTTTCTGAGCCACTCTGACACAAGCTGGATGGAAGTCTCATCACTATTCAAACTTAATAGGTTTTATAGAATGTTGAATCATCTTTTTTGTCCTATTTTGATTTGAGCTGCCATTCTCTTTGTGCTACACTTCCCTGCTCCTACCTCCCAGGTGGCTCCATCTCCAATCTGACACTTTCCTGCTTGTATTTTATGACCCCCCTCCCATTTTAATCACAGCATTTATATGAGGTACAAATTAATTTACTTAGTTTCAGCTACCAAACAAGCAAGCCCATTGACATTGTTATTCGTGGTTCAATGCGTTTTCCATTTTTAGGGTGGAAGATAGTGTTCATTTGGTGAGTGGAGATAATTATGACATGCACAATGCTTAATAATATGGCTGGGCTTTTTCAGATCTTTAATGCCTTGAGTTCATCTGTAATGCAAATTTTACTGCTCTGTCAGCTGGGGAATAAAACAGGGCTAAGGAGATACTGGCTATAGTTTGTTGTAGTTGTAATTGCAAAGTTTTAATACTAAGCATTCCTCTTCTCTTTTGTTCCTAAAGGTGAAGAATGGCCCTACATATAACTGTACAGAATGTAGTTGTATCTTCAAAAGTTTAGGCAGCTTAAATACTCATATCAGCAAGATGCATATGAGTAGCACACAGAATACAACAAGTTCTACTACAGAAACATCTCCCTTGACAACGGTAACCTTTACATTCCCATCTCTTTTGGTAAAGGGAAGCAGGCTCCCAATGTCTTTTCTCTTTGAGATAAATATTCTGTTTGTGTATGTGTGAGATATGTCATCACACTTCCTTCTAGGTGAGACAAAATCCAGCAAGAATTATTTCCTTTAGGTCCCTCTGAAATTAATGGTTTCGCAACTCCACAGTCCTCTTGGGCAATGCCTATTCATTTCAATGAGGCGTGCCTAAGAATTGCCAAGTGAACCGTGCCATTGCCTTAATTTTTCTTTTTTTAAACAGGCGAGTGATAGATTCTTGACAAGTAATTCATTAATTCATTGCCTGGTGTCCATGTATTGGGGATGTGCACTTTTGATCATTTAATCTTGCCTTGTAAAGCTTGCTTCCCCTTCCTCTAGATTCATCTGTGTATAGAAGATCCAGTACCTTAAGCTTTGTGCATCTGATGAAGTAGGCTCTTGACTGTGAAAGCTCACAGTGTTAGCCTTTAGGGAGCTGCAGGAGTCGTTGTCATTTTGATACAACATATTTAACACAGTTACTTTTTTAAAACAACTTCAATATTATTTTTTTTAAAAGGACTGTTTTGACTTTCAGGTATTGCTGTTTTTCATTATTGGAGAAATGTTGGTTTTGTTTGGACCTCACCCTAAACCATATTTAAAATTAAACTATGGTTTAAACATGAACAAGTAGCATACTGGAGCATGCTGCTCAGTTGTCACTTCTGTGTTCCTCTGCTACTCCTTTTGTGTGCCAAGGAAAGAACAGACTGGAGGTTGGCTTCATGATGTACAGACATACCACTTGTGGCTTGTTTCTTGCAAACAAACTAAGTGGTAAGCCCCAAACAAACTGGTTTCTGCTTGTGGTTTGGTTTGGTGAGAAGCAAATCATGAGCATTGTTTCTCATATAACACAAAGGCAGACAGTGGTTTGTTTCCCTTACCTTCCGGTGTGCTAAAGCAAGGAACAGTGGAGGAATACAGTGGGGGCTTTTGAGTACCATGCATTATCATGCTGCTTGTTCATGTTAAATCATAGCTGTGATTCAGTACAGTGCTCAGACTATTGTGTTAAAGTCACACATTGCCTTTCTCTTTAATATTCATGTCAGATGCAGAATATTTCTTCCTTTCTAGCTAAAATGCACTTAGGGAGAAATTCTGTGCACTAAAAGCTGGCCCAAAACCAAGTTACATCAGATCCAAATCCCGTTCAGCAGCAGGGCTACTGCTTTGGCTGTACTGAAGCCTGGCAGAGGGAAATCAGTCCTTCAAACTAGTGTTCCATGCTGGTTTGCCAGGTCATGTGACTGAGCTGAATGGGCTTAGGATGCAGCCTAACCCTTCTCTCTGGTCCTGCCCCTGCTACGCCCCTTTTAGGGCCTGGTTGAGTCTGAGATCTGTTGTATCTTAAGCTGGTCGTTGTAGTGGATATTGCCATAAACTGTCCCCTTAAGGAAACAAATTTAAAGAAAAAAACATTGTGAATTCAAAAATTTAACAAAACCAATTTTATGCAGTAATGTCCTTGTGGCTAAAATAAAAGGAGACAGCTAAGTGTATACTTTAATTTGATTAGCCATTATCTAGCTTGAGTTTTAATAGATTAGTTACCAGCAGTTGCCCTTATTCATTTAAGTGCCACTTATATCCAGTAATCAGGTATACGCTAAAGAGGAAAATCAGGGTTTTGTATCTTAATTGCTAGAAAAATAATACAGCTGAAGTAGCTGTGGAAATTAAAAAATGTGATCTAAGAATATGTTTTTCTGTATAATTGAATACTTTTTTTAAAAAAGCATTATACTGTTTTGCTTGATCTTAATTGGCAGTGGCAGTATAACCTTTTAGATTTGCATATTTTATTTTTGTACAGTTAATGCTTCTATTCTTTTTTCATAGGATTCTGTGGCTCAGCCTCTGACTTTAGCAACAGTTAATTTGCTACAGCCTGTTGATAATAAATGGAAGAATGTGAGTATTCTAATTCTTAGCTTAATTGTGTTGCATTGTTATGGTAAAACATATCTTGCAAAATTTTCCACATCTTTGGATTGTGCTACAAAGTTTATTACATCTCCGTAAAACAGTTCAAAGATGTTGCAAGCTACTTTAGAGACTTCAAAGAACTTTATGCTGTGCGTTTCCACCTTAGGACCCTATTTTAATCATTTGTAAGGGTAATTTTTGTGCAGCTTGCAAGAATAGGGGATGATAATTCAGTGGGAAAAGAATGTCATGATCCTGTTGCCAGGGTTCGCAGAGTGTGCACTTGCATGGTGCATGTAGTCACACAATAAGGGTGATTCTCTCATGGAATGGGGCTGAAGCCAAACCTAAATAGGTGGCTAATGCTGTCAGAGTCAGTATTGTATGCCGTTTTTTATTTATTTACTTTCAAATATCTATACCACACTTCCATAAAAATATAGCAAGGTGGCATACAACATATAAACAAGGCTATAATAACATCAGTAAATACTTGTCGGTAAAGAAAGAAAGAAAGAAAGAAATGTTGCAAAGTTCTGTCTAAACAATATAGCTTTTGAAAGATATCTAAATGAAGACATAACTTCTGCTGAACCTCTACTGGCAAGGAGCTTCACAGAACAGGGCCTGCCACCAAAGGCTCAGATCCTGGAAAAGAACCTCAGGAACCTCAGGAATGTTGGGTGTGTGCATTGTGGTGGAATAAGAGGTTGATGCTCATGTAAAGTAGCTAAGATTGTATAAGAGCATTTCTGGAATGGGGCCAGTGTGCTTGGTGTGAAAGTAGAAAAGCATTGCTATTGCTAGCTTTTTAATACTTATTGACAGGGTGGATTTGATTTAAATCAGATTGATTTAAATCACGGTTTAAATCACTAGTTAGTAAGACTTGATTTAAATCTTTCTTTTTTTTACAGAAAGACTCATTCTTGCTGATATAATCTTAATATTTACAACCAGAGGAAGGTTTCATTTTTGTAATAATAAATTTTCAGAGTAGTTTTTACATTTATATCAAAAATTACTGATTTGGTTATACTGTTAGAAATACATAGATAATTATGAAATTATTTTGAGGTTTAATAAGTTAACTTTATATTTGGACAACTTTTCTGCTGTACTTTATTGGAAGGAGAAAAATAATCATTTCCTTAATTACAATTTAAACAATTTATTTAACTAAAGCAATAACATTATAGCATATATATCCATGTATGTGGTTAAACGTTTTTTGTTGTTGTTTTTTAAAAAACAGACTGAGTTTTAGTACACATGAAAAACTTAAAACAAAACCATTATTTCCAGATGAATAGCCTTTGGACTATAATGTAACTTAAATAGAAAACTATCTTTAGAAAGATTTTTCCTCCCAACACATTTTATTTTAATATTGATTTTTATCCACTCTGCTTATTGATAAAAATTTAATAAATAGATGTTCAAAATAGATGCATCTGTCCTCTTTGAACGTCTTGAACTTTTGTTTGTGTATCCACCCTTACAGAAGGATAATTTTATAATTTAAATTAGACCTGTAAATTGATATCTTATTGCCTCTTTCGTAATTATTTTATTTTTATATATTTCTATATTTTGCACTTTTTCTGCAAATATTTAACCAGTTGGTGGATAAATTGGTTCCCAAAGGGGAAGAGCATGCTAATATGAATGCACAACAGAAATGAATGCTGGATGTTATTGTTGCAGTACCTTGGAAATTCTTGGCTTGCAAGTTCAGTTTCATACTTTCTCATTATTCCAGATATTGTGTAGTTAGAAATGAACTGGTCTTTCAGAATTGACGTTTACATAGGGTAATAAATTAAGGCTCATTATTCATTAATGTACATCCTTTGGGGGGGGCCATATGTGCATTTTTCTAGATAGCCCAAGTTGCTTGAAGTTGATCAGTACATTCATAGTGGTAGTTGAACTAGAACTTTTGAAACCTTTTTTGTATTGACCCAGCTTATGTCCAGAAAGTAAATGGTTGAGCCTCCATAGCTTGATTTTAAGACAACAAGGTTATCTGTATAGTCTTAATTTCACGTCTTTCATTAACACAAGTTACAGCCAGATCAGTATCGTGCAAAGCTTCAATCCTCTTATGGGCATTCTACAAACTTGCATTTATTCATTTATAACTAAACCTTTTCTGACCGGTAACAGTTTGTTGGAGTATTTTGCTCGGTTGTTATATGATCCACACTGGTTTTTCATTTGTTTCTGAATGCTATTCATGAATGACACTTTTGAAATACTTGCTCTTAATATAGGGATTACTGTACAGTACATAAGTACCCAGTCCTGTAAAAAACAACAATAAACAGTTACATTCCAAATGTTTTGTATTGTTTAATTCCTTTACAAATGACATTTGTATATTTAAGATGACATCTCTTTTGTCAACAGACAGAAAATCCAGTAACTTCAGTGGCAGGACATCAAGGTCAGCAGTCTGTAACTGACGTCATTCAGCAACTGCTTGAGTTGTCAGAGCCAGTGGAAAATAATCAGTCTCAGCAACCTGGTCAGCAACTCAGTATGGCTGTGGGAATAAACAGAGACATTTTGCAGGTAGGGTAAAAAACTATTTTGGAACCTTACCTACTCTTTCTTAAAATTTAGTGGGCTGGGTGGGCTGGAGGAAACAACTGTCTTCCCTATACGGCGTCAGATCACCTCTAACTTCACCCTGCTAGATTGTGCTGGGAGCTGAGAAGAGTCACATGTGGAGAAAAGAGTACTAGATAAATTAGGCTATGGTGATTGGTCCATGACTGCTTTCATCCTAACACAGCAATAAAGGAGTGGATGGTCCTCCAGTTGTTAGACTTCAGCTCCCATCAGTTCCAGCCAGCATGGTCAATGACCTGGTAATGGGAATCATAAACATAGGCCTAGTGTTTGCTGTGTTTGATTCCCAGTAGCTGAGGTAAACATAGAAAATTACTGCTTGCTGCAAGACTCCTCTGTCCCTAGTGTTGAGCATTCTTGAGGCAATGGCAATAGCAACTGCTAAGTACTTCTTCCAGTGAGCTTCATTCTCCATTCTTCGGTGTCCAGAGCTGTCAGCTTTAATAAAAAAAGAGGCAAATGTAGGAATTTTGTTTTTTAAAATAGTGGCATTCTATGACAATTTTTCTTTTAAAAAAGCAGTGCTAATTAAACCTGGTAAAGCTGTGGCTTTTTGTAAACAGAGAATGTTCCTCTAGTTTGAGAAAATTCCATTGGGTAATGGATTGAAATTGTTAGGAGTTCTGCTCTGATTTTCTGAAAGAGAGGGTGCTGCATGTGTTAGATTCTAAATATTGCTTCTTAACATAACACGTGACTGTCAGATTTTTTCCCCACAAGTAAAAAAAAAAAAAGTTATCTGAAGACTTCAAAATAGTCAAAATATAATTCTTTGTATAGTTGACTTATTGCATTCTTGCCAAAACCTTTGGTCACATATTTATGAATCATGCGCTCAGTTTAATTCATTATGCTTGTCTTAGCAAGCCTTGGAAAACAGTGGGCTGTCTTCAATCCCAGTCTCAACAAATGCAGACTGCAGTGAAAACAAGACTCCTTCAAGTCAGGATGAAAATGCAGAAGTTCAGAATCAAGTCAACACTAGCAATCCAGAACCAATTAAAGAGCAAGAAAATCCAGAAAAAGTAGAGAAAAAGGAAAAAAGAGTTCTGAAGAAAAAATCCCAGTTTTTACCTGGTAATAATGAAATGGTTCCCTGTACAATACCATTTATTATTGTTTATCACATCCATTTCTCCTTGTCACCATCCAGTAGAACAGATAGTGGGTCCTTTCAATTCACTAGGAGTCAGGTTCTTTGAAGACGGCTTGGCTGGGGATTGGACTAGTATGCAATTTCTCTTGGAGAATTAGATGGGTGAAATATGGGTGAAAATATGAGGTTGGGTGTAGTTTACCAGTCTTGTAAACTTAGTCCCCTTCTCCTAGAAGTCCAGGAGGGGTGAGTTGATCACTTTCTGGGTTCTTGATCTTGCCAATCTGTACCAGGGACTAATTCCTCATAACCAGACACGACTCCAATCCCAGTATTCCCAAGACTTGAGCACCCTAACTTTCTGGCTAGAAAAATTCCAATCTCCCTCTTCTCATGAGAAGGTTAGCTAATTCTTGCACTGTGCAGAACAAATAACTCTTAATGTGCTCTTCACATCGAAGGGAAAGTATGATATGCAGGCAGATAGGTTAAGCAGACAGGATATTTAAGATACCTGGAGTGCATAATGCCCCAGTTTTAGCAACGAGAGAGTCTACAATCACATTTATCACAATCCTTTTCCTTGTGGTGCTGTAGCAAAGGATTCAGACCCGTTGTAACCTCAGTTCCCATGTTCTAGATTTTCTTGAAGATGGGCTCAAGCGAGGCCTTAAGCTTGACATTCTCAGTGACAACTGACAGACTGTTTGTAGCTGGTGAGGTCCAGTAGGTCTCCTCATGTCCTACTTAGGGCTGCCACACTTCTCCCCATTGTAAACTAAATATAATACTCCACCAAAAATCTCTTATAGGTGTTTACTTTTTAACTCTTAGTCAAGACTGTATTCCTTGTAGTTATTAACTCACAGGCTAGTCCTCTGGCCAGACCTTTCCTTAGTTTCTAAAATCAATTCCTATTTCCATCTTACACTCTAAAACTAAGCATATTAATGGAACCATTAAAATCTTACCTGTGCAGGACACATGCCCTTCAGTCAATTCCCCTCCGTTTGCCACTTTTGAGGAGAGTTATGACACCTTAAACAAACTACCTTACCCATGAAAAAACAGTGCTACCTGAATATTCTACTCTTTCCAAATATAATAAACATTTTCTCTTAATTAATACATTTTTCCAATAGAATTTATTTAGGGCAGTTTATCAGTTTAAATAAAACCTCACTGCATAATCTAGTTCCATTTATTTCCCCTTGCTTGTTTCATTTTAATCTAATATTATGATTAAAGCTAGTTTCTTGTACTTACAATTTTGTTTAAATCTGAGAAGAGCCGTGACTAAAGGGAAATGGAAGATGTATTCACTTTGTTAACATAATTTAATATTGAGCCTCCTTTTCAAATTCTGACTTCTCTTTCTGAGACTGTTGTATTAATAGTATTTTAAGTAGTAAAGTATGTACTTCTTTGATCTCTAAAATTATATTTCAGGTACCATACGTGAGGAAAATGGAATACGATGGCATATTTGTCCGTATTGTTCTAAAGAATTTAAAAAGCCCAGTGATCTAGTGAGACACATCCGCATTCACACTCATGAAAAGCCATTCAAATGTCCGCAGTGTTTCCGGGCCTTTGCTGTGAAGAGCACCCTCACAGCACACATTAAAACACATACCGGCATTAAGGCTTTTAAGTGCCAGTACTGTATGAAGAGCTTTTCTACCTCAGGAAGTTTAAAAGTGCATATTCGCTTACATACAGGTAAGCTCTCACATTTATCTTTTCCTAGTATTGGGAGAACTTCCTTAGGAATAGGAAAGTCTTACTGAAAGTTGCTTATGTGCCTTTTACATGCAGGACATTTTATCTGATTAATTAGCAAGAAATCTGAAAATATTTTTCCCCCAGGTTTTGTTTTGTTTTGTTTTTTACAGTTTTAATCAGTAATATGAAAAACTTCAAATATTTTCGACTTCCAGTTTTGAAATCTTGCCAAGTTCTCACTTTAGCAAGGGATGTTAATTTTTTTTTTTTTAAATTTCAGGAGCTTCATCTGCATGTCTATTTTAACCAAAGCAGGGCAAGGCAGTGAAATTGTATTGACTCAACCCACATTGCCTTCATGCACTATTCATAATATTTTACAGAAGAGTTACCATGTTATTCTTTTGCAGAAAATACAACAGAATTTTGTTTTTGCTTATCCTCTAATTTACTAGTCCTTAAGATGCCATAAAAGTAAAACTCTTCATTGGTTGTGGCTGTAATATATAACTGATGCTCAAGTGATTTTCACCTTAAGTTTCACATGTATTAGCCCAATAATGCATGATCCTTAAATGACAAAATTGGGACTATAGATTGACTTTATATTGCATGTTATTTATGGATAACATGTGGTAGAAAGACAGATGGATGGATGAAATTTTGGTGTTCCACCACAGATTGGTTATACTTACTTTTGTCAGTGTTTGATTGGGACAGTAGTTGACTTTAAGATGTGATTTGAATAAGCATCCTGTAACACGTGCAATATTATTTAAATGTGGATATTGCCAGTGCTGTACTATGTTGCTTTTGGATGTGTATTGCCACCCACGGTCAGGTGTAACTCGTCTCATTTAGCTATGTTTAGGTAGAGCTGGATTGGGTAGTAAATGTTTTGGAGCATGGAAGAGGAGCAGGAAGAAGTGTGCAAGTCCAAATATTGCATATGAACTCAGTGTCCTACACTGGTAGGACATCAGTATCTCACAGACTTTATTTCGCACAGACTTTATCTCACAGACATATTTCACATGCTGAATTATGTATAGAGGCTGTAAAGGTGGAAAGTTTCTAGATGAGGTCAAGAAATACATTTACCCTTTTGTCTTGCTTTCGGAGGTGTAGAATATTAAACACATAATACGCTATTCTTTTTTTAGGTATTAGACCTTTTGCTTGCCCACACTGTGATAAAAAGTTCCGAACTTCTGGTCACAGAAAGACACACATTGCCTCTCATTTTAAACACACGGAACTAAGAAAGATGCGGCATCAGCGTAAACCTGCAAAGTTTCGTACAGGAAAGACAAGTGTTCCAGTACCTGATATCCCTTTGCAAGAACCTATACTCATCACAGATTTAGGTAAAGTGTGCACAGTATGATTTGCTTGCATAAAGTCTTACTATTTAGTTTTAGAATAAAACTAAAAACCAGGATTCCCAGTTGACCAAAGAGATGCCTGAGGAAAATGCTTGTTGATTGGGTTTTGATGGTCATTACTGTAAAAGCTGTTATGTAATTAGGCATGTAGCTTACTTTGTAGTCCTCTGAGCCATTGATTTGGTTAAAGAGACATTTTGGATAGAGCAAAGTGTCTGCTGCAGTAATGCAGTTATCATGACTTGCAGCATTACACTTATAACTCAAGCTCAGTATGTGGTTCACAGAACAAATCAGATTCGTATGCCTATAATTGTGTGAAAAGCTGGAAGATGATACGTAGTAGTTTTAAAAATTTCATGCAGGGAAGATATACAAGCAAAGAAATATTCTACATTTTCAGCATAATTGTTCTCAGCCTGTTGGTCACCTGAGATTTTAAATAGCATAGTGTAAATAACTACCAGGTCTTTGCAAAATTAAGCTGATACCTTCTGATAGCTAGTTTGTTCATTAAAAAAAGGAAAACATTTCCTTAGACACACAGGAATAAATTTAAGGCTTTAAAGAGAGTTTTAAGTTTTAACCTTCACATAAGCTAAAGTTACAATAGTTTCTTCTTTTCTCCATATGAAGTGGAAGGAAGGGTATAATTGCAATAATTACATTTTATTTATAATTGCATTTCATTTAGGAGAAAGAATATGGCTGTATTTAGACAATAAGGATCTTGGCTTAATATGCTGAGATAGGTACAAAGGTCAGGCATCTGCATACAACTATGTTACTCCTCCCTTCTTATAAACACATAATCAAGCCAGGAAGCCTCAGTTAACCAGAGCTTCTCATTGCATTCAGACTGGGAATTATGGTTAATTACTTCTAAGGAAGCCAGAACACGAAGCCATGATTTAAAGATGGCTTCAGTATTCTGGCTGTTTTGGAAGCCCTTAACCATAGGAAGTGTGGTTCCTGACATGCTTCACCATTCATGTGAAGAGCAAAGCAGTTGTGGGCGGCTGAAGTTTGTCCATATCTCAGTTTATTAAGCTAAGAGCATGACAATTTGAAAACAGCTGCTGTTAGGTGTTACAATTGTTTTAGTATTTGAAACTGTCTCAGTTTGATCCGTCTTTTTCTTTCCTTCTCTATACAGGTCTTATCCAGCCAATCCCAAGAAATAGCCAGTTCTTCCAAAATTACTTCAATAATAATTTTGTGAATGAAGCGGATAGGCCATATAAATGTTATTACTGTCATAGAGCATATAAAAAGTCTTGCCATCTTAAACAGCATATACGGTAAATTCCAGAGCAAAGATGTGGGTGGCTGAGAGAATGTTCTAAAAATTAAAGAACAGGAAATAGTTCTTTCTCTGTATTCTCACATCTGTCCTGTGCTGCTATACTGCCAATATACTTGCTGTTTCACCTTCGTTCCAAAGGCATAGAACATTAAGGTTTAGAAAGCACAAAATACAGAGCTGTGGGAGAGTGTAATTTTTTTTCTTTGTGAGATTAAGACGGAATCTTCACTTCCCTAAATAGTGCTGACATCCTGCGAATAGTGAGGTGCCCTGTATACCCAAATTAGATAAATATATTAAAATAAATAGATGGTATAATAATGTAATTATTGCATCATATAATTTTATTGTACGCTGGTGCTCAGCACCCCTAAGTTTAGATCCCCCCAAATCATGATGCATTATGCCTATCTTATTCCACCCTACTCCCTTTGAACGACTGATTCTTCCTTAACAATCAGCAGTAATGATAAAATAATTTATAAAAGTACAGCATCATGTTTATAACTTGGGCTAGGTAGTAACAAATTTATGGGTTCAACCCTGTAACTGGAAATAATTATAGCTGTAGAATAAATAATTACTTTTAGGTTTATATATTAAAAAACCCAGTTATAATGTAATTTAGTATGACTATATACTAATAACAAACTCATTCTCCAAGTACTTATTTGTATGCGGCTATATTGGCACCATCTACGCATAGTAGGAACATACTAGGAGGATTGGGGGAACCCAGAGCTTTACAGAAGCATGTACACATGCACACACCCTTCAGAAAAAAATCTGTAAGGGAGAGAAGAGACATCAAAACAGTTAAGTGAGGACCAAACATGTTCAGCGGGCACAAAACGCTGGCTGATGCTTTGTGGGGGAAGGCGGAGGAGGCGGGTTGGAATGGCTTGAAACTTGGAACAGCAGCAGTTCATTCAGCAGCATTTTGTTGTAGGTCCTACTGTGAACGTATAATAAAATACTTACAAATCAGTTTTGCTGATTTGGGAACAGTTATATGAGCGCCCCTCTTCCAGCTGATCATTAATAATCTTGAACTTGAACATTTGCTCTTCCGTCCGTCACACTTTGGCATTTATTTATTTTTTAAGATCACATACTGGTGAGAAACCATTCAAATGTTCTCAGTGTGGAAGAGGCTTTGTGTCTGCTGGAGTATTGAAAGCACATATCCGAACACACACAGGATTGAAAGCTTTCAAGTGTCTAATATGCAACGGGGCTTTCACAACCGGCGGGAGTCTAAGGAGGCATATGGGCATCCATAATGACCTTCGACCATATATGTGCCCATATTGTCAGAAAACATTCAAAACCTCATTAAACTGCAAAAAACACATGAAAACTCACAGGTACGTGCGTTTTAACTGCTTTCTGCGAGCACTTGATCTTGTATTGCTACTGTCTGCTTGAGCAGCCAACCTTTTTAGTTTGGGAATTTTAAGGGGTCTTCTCAGTGTGCCAATAATGAATTCCTAACCAACTTCTGAATGAGTGATTAGGGCTGGCATAGTGTCAGCATTTGGCTTGGTCATGCAAAGGTTGACCAGCAGTTATACATTGGTACTACTTTAAAAAAGCATGTTCAAGGCCTATCACTGGGTAGGGAAGCACTAGGCTGGACAACTGTAGCATCTCCCTTTGTCCAGTGCTTGGCCCTGTCTCCAGTCTAGTGTTATTTTGCAATTTTATATTGGGGCACAGAGGACCCTTGACAGATGTGTTTTTTGGGGTAGTGGAGTAGGAAAATGTAGCTATGTTGGATCTGGGACTTCTCCACGTAGTGTAGGACCCATCTCAGTGTTCAGCTAACAGTGTCAGTGCCACCAGTTGTCCTTGCAGCTCACTGTTTGGACAGCAACATGGTGCCCATTTTGTAAGTAATATTTTGTTGCAGGTGAACAGAACAGAAATTTGCTATGACTGAAGGAAGATAGGAAGGTAGTCAAATACAAAGTTATTTTGTTATCCTGAGGTTTTTTAGATATACACACAGTTAAAAGACGCTCCTACTGTCAACCTCATATTTTGTTAGTGCAACAGAACTGTCGTCTTCCTCTTTCAGGTATGAGCTTGCACAACAGCTGCAACAGCACCAGCAAGCTGCTTCGATTGATGATACAACAGTAGATCAACAGAGCATTCATGTTTCTACTCAGATGCAAGTTGAGATTGAAAGTGAAGAGCTGCAGCAAACTGAAGCTGTCACAACAGATCAAGAAACTATTTTAGATTTGGACCAGCAGCAGGTTGTGGACTCGGAGGAAACTGAACTGAGGCCACAGTTGACTGATCAACCACTTGGTCAAGAGGAAGGTAAATGTAGTAGAAAAGATTGGTAAATAAGTCAGTTTAAAGGGAAATTTGTTTAGCAGCTGTCCTTAAATGTTGTGATTAGGCTTAATGAACCTGATTTTTTTTGCGAGTCTACTGTGCAAAGCTGCAGCAGTAGCTGAGTGGTGATATGAATGGTCTTATTAATGCATCATTTATTGGGGACAAATCTCAACTCAGTATAAGTTTCAGGCTTTCTGTGAACCTTCCTTTCATTGCAGAAAGAAAGTCACATTAGACCCAAGCTGCAGCTCGTTCATTGAACATGATCGGTATTAGAAACAGATGTGACAGCTAGAAGCTAAATGATACCTTAAACCTGGGTTATGGGTACCACAACAGAGTGCCTAGGCATGCTTTTTTATAGCAAGAATACAAAGCTGAAATTTAATGGACTGCAGTAAAATCTTATGTTCATTTTTCACATTTCATTTCATTTCCAGATAGATTTGTGACATCCCAACATGCACTGCAAGAAAATATGAATCAGTTTGAGCAGCAGACTATAGCACAGCAATCATTTGATCAGCAAGCATTATCACAAGGTTAGTAAATGTCTAAATAATACTTTTCAAAGTGACCTATGAGTATGTTTTTGCAATGTTTGAAAGCTTCAACAGCATTCAGCTGCACAGTGACTGCAGTTCCAGAACATCACCACATCTACAGAAAAAGGTTGGTGCTTGTGAAACTGATTGAGTGGAGTTTCAGAGCCAATCTAATTTGTCAAACTACAGGTTTAATTATTTTCTTTTAGGAAAGTTTTCTGTTTTATTCATCTCATAGAAATGTATTAAGTAATGCTAGACAAAGCATGGTTTTAAATCTGTATTGTAGAAGATTTCTATTTTACTTGGAATGCTCTCTACAGATTTCCTATTCTTTGAAGGTTATTTGATGTTCCTGGAGCACATATATAAAGAAACATGTGTTTAACTTGATGGACCCTCTCTCTTTGTCTACATATGTGCTTCATTGTTCATAGTTGGTTTTTTTTACTAGTAAGATAGGAAAATGAAAGTCTTAAATTATAGTTGCATTGTCATTCCATGATGATAGTTCCCCTGCTGTCAGGGAGAAGGAGGGTCTTGGGGAAGGAGAACATCACTCTGAGAAAAAGGGAAACAGCTCCTTAGAAAGGGACTCATTCTTTGGGGGATGAGCAGCTATCCTCGTGCTGAGGATATTTCTCTAGGGGTGGGGTGGAGGGATCCTGGCGGTGGGCAATTTGATCATTAGGAACATATACCTATCCCCTAGATTGCCTGGTAGATAGTTCTGAAATGGAGTCAGTGGTTGTGATGCATGGTGGCTTCTTTCAAAAAATGGAAGTCTTGTCTAAATGAAGAGAACAAAAAGGAATATAAACTTTGGCACAAGAAGTGCAAGTGTAAGGGATGCTTAAAAAAGAATTTGAGGAGCACCTTGCTAAGAACATTGAGACCAACATCAAGTACTGTAGTTCTTTAAAATAAATTTTAAAGTGTTCTCCTGCTGATTTCTCTGTCTTGTGATTACGAATGCCAGATTTATGTCCATTTATCCTTTGGCGTAAGGTTTAGCCTGTTTGTCCAATATAGACAGCTGAAGAGCACTGCTGGCATTTGATGGCGTACACTATGTTAGAAGATTAGAAGATGAACCATTAAGTAGGCCTGAGATGGTATGTTTGATGTTGTTGGGGCCGGTAATGGTACTACCCAGGTGTATGTGGCAACAAAGTTGGCATCTGGGTTTATTGCAGGCTCTGGTACCAGTTTCCATGTTAAGTTTGGTTGCTGTATTATTGTGGGTGAGGAGGAATTTAAGATTGGGTGGCTGTCTGTAGGCTATGAAAGGTCGTCCTCCCAGAGCTTGAGACAGAGACTTCAGTCTCCCAGGACATTCAGTACAAGATCTCAAAGTGGCTGTCTTATTACAAAAGAATTTCAGGAATAGATTTGAAAGAGAAGTTGCTGAATTACAACTTATCACTAAACTGAAAATATGGAGAGACCTGGTCTGAACAGCAGTATTGGATTCTTATCCCATTACACAGGCTAAAACGATTCTTGGTCCCTTACGTAAAGGTAAAGGTAAAGGTACCCCTGCCCGTACGGGCCAGTCGTGTCCGACTCTAAGGTTGTGTCCGACTCATCTCACTTAAGAGGCCGGGAGCCAGCGCTGTCCGAAGACACTTCTGGGTCACGTGGCCAGCGTGACGAAGCTGCTCTGGCGAGCCGGCACCAGCGCAGCACACGGAAACGCCGTTTACCTTCCCGCTATAAAGCGGTACCTATTTATCTACTTGCACTTAGGGGTGCTTTCGAACTGCTAGGTGGGCAGGAGCTGGGACCGAAAGACGGGAGCTCACCCCGCCGCAGGGATTCGAACCGCCGACCATACGATCGGCAAGTCCTAGGCACTGAGGTTTTACCCGCAGCACCACCGGCGTCCCTCTGGTCCTTTACGTACTGTCCCTTTAAAAAATCTCTTGGTTTTTCTTTTTCTTGTGGGACTAACTGTCACTAATGGTCACTAACAGACTTACCATACCCATTAGCCAATCACCCATTCCCTCCCTCTCATATATAAGGGTATGATGACTTCTGTTTCAGAGTATCTGAAGAAGTGTGCATGCACACGAAAGCTTATACCTAAAACTACTCAGTTGATCTCTAAGGTGCTACATTATAATTTTTAAATTATTTTGGAAGGATTCTTTTAAAGTAAGTAAGTAAGTAAATTTTTATTTATACCCCGCCCTCCCTGGCCAAGACCGGGCTCAGGGTGGCTAACATCAAATATCAAATACATTCAAACACTATCAAACAATTGATTAAAATACAGCTTAAAAATTAGAATCAGGATAAAATTAAATGATTGCCCATGAATTACAACCATAGGGGTTGGGACTTCTTTGAAGACTTGATTCTTTTAAGGGAGTTTTTTGGTTTTTAAGAAGAGTCTTTATAACTCATTTCTTCCCATGAAAGAAGAGAAGCAGTAGATTCAGTTAAACCTGTTGTTTTTTTTCAATGTGAAGTGCTGGTATAACATAAATTTTATGAGAGGAGCAAATAACTTCATGTTGAAGAGGCACAAATATAGTGGAATAGGAATTAGTTTGGGATAATGTTTATGCTGTTATTGTTTGTACTGAGTCTTACATTTTTGTGAAACCAATGTAGTTAAAGGAAGCTGGGTCAACCTGTTAGACACATGTACACATAACATTAAATTCAGAATCTGAATGGCTCTGAGCTAATTGAAACTTTTTAAGGAAACTTCAAATTGTGTTCTGTGGAGAACATAGTTGAAAAGAAGGCAAACTTGTGGGTAAGTATCCTTATTACTGTGCCTGTTTATTGGATGCCAATAAAGTTTCTTTTTTTGCTGTTTTCTTGTAGATGAAAAGGAAATTATTATTGTCTTTCCATAAGTTACCATTGTTTTGTTCTTTCTTAGCTATGGTTTGATCCTATTGGCTTATGTCTCAGCAACACCTAGGATTAAGCTCTACAAATTCCATATCATTTTGGTGCCACTATCATGACTCCAAATCCCTGACCTTCCATGGCAAGGAGGACAGGGATTTTAGGATCTATTAATTTGCAAAGGCATGTTCAATCTATGATTTAAAAATCTATGGATCTATGATTAAAAATTGGTACAAGGTTTTCCTTACATCCCTTCTTGCTAGGTGAATTGTACTGTTGAGCTGTTACAGTTTGCAGAAAGTGAGTTGCTTGCATTGTAATGGATGAGTGTGAGTTATGTACTGTATAATAATAATAATAACAACAACAACAACAATAATAATTAATAAATTGTTCTTTATTAAATTTGTATAGCACCCTATACCTGCAGGTCTCAGGGTGCTTCACAGGATAAAATCACAATATAAAAACACAAAATACATAATAAAAACAATCCAATAACAAAACAAAAACAATCCAATAACTTCACACCTAATAAAGCTTTCTCATTTGTCTTTTGGTAGGTTTTACTGTTAATGATGGCTACAGTCAGCAAAATCAATTTCCAGCAGTACAGCAGCTTCAAGATTCAAGCACCCTTGAATCCCAAGCTCTTTCAACAAGCTACCACCAACCAAATCTACTTCAGGTTCCTGCACCAGATGCTATTAATGTAGTAAGTATTTACTTGAAAGATTTGTAGTTTTTTTAGCTTTGTGGAACTTGCATTCTTAGGTCAAATATTGCTACTTCAGAGAGAAGAGCTGTACCTCTTCACCAACTGAACATTTTGCCTCCCCACAATGACCTGTAATGCCCAGGACATTTGGGGGAAATGGAAATGGTGATTGGACCTTTGAGACGTCAGCTGTTCTATAGTCACCACCTGCAACAGTAAAATAGAGTTAAAAAGAAGACGAATAAAGAATCTGTCACCTTTGCTAAAGACAAGCTTCCTTTAGGAGTAGGCCATTTTATTGCCACACAACTCTACTGGGTTAAATGTAGAGTTTAGCCATCCTTGTTACATGTTTAGGTGAGTTGATTTTAGTATTGTATTGACAACTGAAAAATTAATATTTGCTTCCCAGACCACCCGCCTGATTCAAGATCAGTCACAAGAACTTGAGCTGCATCCTCAACGCTCTCAGTTTCTGGAAGATAATGAAGATCAAAGCAAGCGTTCTTACAGGTTTTTTGAACTTTGCAATTGGCCATTCTTATGTAGCTGTTGAAAGGAAAAGTCCACTCTCTTACTGAACACAGTGGGACTTACTTCTGAGCAAACACAGATTTGCAATGTAAATTGGTTTATGGGCTGAATATATGTCACTGGGAAACATTTAAGTCCTAAATTCATGAACTACAATTCTGTATAATAATATCAGTTGTTGCTAGCAGTAAACCAGGACACATTGGCATGTCATATTTATTTACAGGCCATCATCAAAGTTGACTTTTCATTTCATTCCAATTGAACTTCCATTTTTGTAGGTGTGAATATTGCAACAAGGGTTTCAAGAAATCCAGCCACTTGAAGCAGCATGTACGTTCTCACACTGGAGAAAAGCCTTATAAATGCCAGTTGTGTGGACGAGGATTTGTTTCTTCTGGGGTTCTTAAATCTCACGAGAAGACACATACAGGTGATAAAGCAGTAGTAATATTTGGTTGTTTTGCAAGTCATTTTAAGCCTTGTAATTCTCCTGTGTCCAAAAGAAGGGCATGACAGTATGAATTTCCTTGCTGAATTAAACCAAAGGTCATGTGGTCTGGCTTTCTGTTCTTAACAGTGGCTACTGAGCAGTCCAAAGCAAAGCATATAAGTCATTGCCATCTCCAGAATTCAAAGTATACTGCCTCTGATATGGAGTTCCCATTCATCTGACATGGGTAATGGTTATTGGTAGAACAGCCTTTTAAAATGGTCTAAATTAGCGCATGTGGTATGGTGTTTAGAATGCTGGACTAAAAATGGGGAGAATCAGTTTCATTCCCCACTCAGCTATAAAGCTGATTACATGATTTTGGGCCAGTCACTGCTTCTGCTCCTTGGAGGAAGAGTGGGATAAAAATGTAAAAAACAAATAAAACAAATTATTGACTATCAACATGTTTCTGATAACAAATTGAAAACAAGTTGCTGCTATGTGCTTGGAATTGCACCTTAAATCTGACTCATGGTTGAATATTTTCTGTTAGATCACCAGAAAGCTTATTTGTCCCTTTTCCTTCAGGAGTTAAAGCATTCAGTTGCAGCATTTGCAATACATCCTTTACTACTAATGGGAGCCTTACTAGACATATGGCAACTCACATGAGCATGAAACCATACAAGTGCCCATTTTGTGATGAAAGTTTCAGAACTACAGTTCACTGCAAAAAGCACATGAAAAAGCATCAAACTGTGTCTTCAACGGCAGCATCAGGTGGAGAAACTGCAGGAGGAGGTGAGTTTTTTTCCATATTCATGAGTAATCACTTTGATATTTAAACAGTGTGATGTTCACAGAGGTTGTTTGATAATTTTAATGGGCCTCTAAAAGTACTCTATAACATGTTATTGCTTCTCTATTGAAATATACAGAAGATGATGATGAGACCTCTGAAAGAACATCTTCTAGAAAGTCTAGACCTGGTGTTATCACTTTCACAGAGGAAGAAACAGCAGAACTTGCAAAAATCAGGCCACAAGAAAGCGCAACTGTTTCTGAAAAAGTTCTTGTCCAATCTGCTGCAGAAAAGGACAGAATTAGTGAAATCAAAGACAAGCAAGCAGAAATGGAAGCTGAGCCAAAATATGCCAACTGTTGTACTTACTGTCCAAAAAGCTTTAAAAAACCTAGTGATTTAGTCAGGTAAGAAGGCCTGCCACCCCCAAAGCTAAAGAATACACACGAAGCACATTATTTTTGCAGCACACTTTTAATCATTCTGGCCACAGTCTAAAGAATTCCACTATTTATTGCATGCCAAGTTGTTTATTAACTGATTTCTTAGTAGCAGCTGTTCATATCACATTGGATCCACTTCTGAAATGTGGAGGAGCTTCAAATGTAGCTTGCAATATGGCATGGGAGGCAACAGTTCAAATTAAAAGTGCCTGACGTCCTACTCATAGGACTTTCGCAGTGATGGTGCCCTGTTTCTGGAATGCCCTCCCTAAAAAGGTCCACCTGGTACATGCATTACAGTTTTTTCAGCACAAGTTAATACATGTTAATTTGCTATCTTTCATTATGGTTGCTGATGTTAGTCTTTAATTGTAATGGGTTTCAAATACCTTATTGTCTATATCGTTGTATATCACCCTGGTATCTGATACGATGAGGGGTGGTATAGCAATGTTTTAAATAAATTAAAGCAGTCCCTGGATTGCAACCATTTTATGAAAAGCTTGTCAAATGAAAATCTGTGGCTTAGTAGCTCCAGGTATAATTGGACTTGGAAAATGTTTCCAAACATGTTTTTCCAACTTGCTTAGAAAACCACATTTCAATGCTCCTCAATTTTTTTAGACCTAGATGTTTTAATTGCTTTGTAAACATTGGTGTTGGCTAGCAGACATTGATAAACATATAGTATTCGCATAAGCATATATTAATTGAAGAACAACTATTTTTGACTAGGCATGTGCGTATCCATACGGGAGAAAAACCATATAAATGTGATGAATGCGGAAAGAGTTTTACTGTAAAGTCTACTCTGGATTGCCATGTAAAAACACACACAGGTAAGCAAAATGTTTTATAATTCCAACTCTCTAATGAAATGTGCAGGTGAAAAAAACCCCAGGAACATCAAAACACTTGAATTTTTTAGGATGATAATCTGGCTGGGATGTTTGGGTTTTTAATGAAATATTACAGCAGTGGGTGGTTGTTGATTTCAGTGTTGAAGGGTGCTTCCAGAAGGAGGTTTATTGTGGAACAGGTGCTGCTAATGCATGTTAGCTTTTCTCACTGTCCACATGATGTCATTGTCATCAAAATGGCAGCCTGTACTTAAAAAACTGTGGAAAATCCATTGAGGAAAAATAACCCATTATACATATGCAGCCATCACTAGTGTGGAACTGCCATTTCCCCTCCCCAGACAGGATGTGCATGCGTATTTCTAGCAGTTTGCCACACACTGAAAGCATGCTGCAATTTCAACAAGCCAGGTGGAGCTGTTTTCTTGAAATCACTGCATTTGTGGGAGATGACT
Source organism: Podarcis filfolensis (assembly GCF_964270895.1). NCBI lineage: Eukaryota > Metazoa > Chordata > Lepidosauria > Squamata > Lacertidae > Podarcis > Podarcis filfolensis. The sequence continues at coordinate 36,501,968 of NC_139603.1, read as the reverse complement.
TTGGATACTGCGATCACAGTACATCCTTAATTATTTTTATTTATTTATGTGGAGCTCTTATCAGCTAAATATCAGTCTTGTGCAAAACTTTTGTATTAAACCCTTAATACAATTGTTCATATTTTAAACCATAAGTTCAGGGACATCCTACATTGAAATATATGTCCTTGTTCATTTTCTTACTTTCTACGTGGAAAGTGGATGGGGAACGGAAGACAGGAACATGTAGGGACACAATTTTCTGACACAATGTTTGACAGTGGCCTCCGCTGTACAGGCTCAACAGAATTGCAGTGGGTCTTAGCTGTAAAGAGATTAGGATCTTTATTTTCACCTGACAGACTGTTTTCTTACTCTCCAGGTCAGAAGCTCTTCAGTTGTCACGTATGCAGCAATTCATTTTCTACAAAAGGTAGCCTGAAAGTGCATATGCGCTTACATACTGGAGCAAAACCCTTTAAATGCCCTCACTGTGACTTGAGGTTTCGAACTTCTGGACGGAGGAAGACCCACATACAGTGTCACTTTAAACCAGAGGCCAAGAAGGCCAGGAAGCCTGCGCCTCGCACTCCGGCTGAGGGACTACAGCCAGTAAACCTTCTTAATTCATCCTCAACAGATCCCAATGTTTTCATAATGAATAATTCTGTTCTGACAGGCCAGTTTGACCAAAATTTGCTTCCACAAGGTCTTGTTGGTCAGGCTATACTTCCTGCTTCAATGTCAGGTAAACACTGTTGTTGTTCTGCATGGGGTTTAAAGCCTCTTTCTGTTGGTATTACCTGATAAGGAAGAAGTAGGACTATGGTTCATGCTCTGAACAAGGCACAGCTCGGGCGAGATTCACAGGTTTGGCTCACTCATTGCACACTTCATCGGCTCACTTGGCTTGAGCAGCGAAGATCACTCTGAGGAGCTGTTGAATGTACATTCCTCTTGCACCCACACTACCTGCCACAGTTCAGTGGCCCAGTAAGCCAAAGAGAAAATTTGGCTTGGGAAAAGGTGAAGTGACTTCAAACAGAGCTCCCATCCTTTAGCCAGTCTGCCCACCTAGCTGTGAAAGGGAAAGTGGGGAGGGGAAGGGAACTGGTTAAAGTTGCCCCCCACCTGATACTCTCCCCCCCCCCCATCTACATCGGTTGCTTTTAGATATGCCGGATAGAAGAAAGGGAAGGGCAGAGATAACTGGAGGAGAAAGGCAGGGCAATTGTCTTTGTTTACAAGTACTTCTTGTGGGCTGCTTATGAATGTGATACGTTTATCCATAGAAGATAGAACTTGTTGGCATGGCTTCCTGAAAATAAAGGATACAATATATATATATATGACTGTTTTCCTTTATAGCTGGAGGTGATTTAACTGTATCCTTGACGGATGGTAGTTTGGCAACCCTTGAAGGAATACAGTTACAGCTTGCTGCTAACTTGGTTGGACCAAACGTTCAAATATCTGGAATAGATCCTACCAGCATCAACAACATTACATTACAAGTATGTTTATCCTGTATTATCTTTTATAAACAAATAAAGAGTAAGTTTTGCACAGATAAATGCAAAGCAACTGCCTTTGTATATATACTGCTCATGCATGTCCTGGCTTATTAAACCATTTTTTTTGGGGGGGGGAGGCTTAGCATTATGTGCAAATGTGGTTGTAAATAGAAAACATCTTAATAATCTGTGCAAATTATCAAGCTTTAGCAAAAACTAGATTTCATAACTTAACTCTTGCTACCATGGTTAGAGTTTCTTTAAACTAGCTTACTTCGAAGATGGGGAAATACTTTCTCTGAGAAATTCTATAATATTTTGTGGAGAGGTGTCATCTTTTTGCATCTCCTATACTCATTTTCTTTTCAGATTGATCCCAGTCTTCTGCAGCAGACGCTACAACAGGGTAACGTACTGACCCAGCAGCTAACTGGGGATCCCAGTTTGGCTACTCAGAACACCTCGCTCCAGACAGCAGATAGTTCAGTGCCAGCAAATGTGGTAATACAACCTTTGTCAAGCTTGTCCTTACAGCCCACTGTTACCTCTTCAGCAAATATGACGATAGGACCTATATCTGAGCAAGAGGCTGTTTTGACTACAAACACTGCTGGTAAGCATGATACAAAAGCACACACTTCCATTTTGAAGGGTTCTGTTGCTAAAAGATCCCAGAATTATTCCACATTTAAATTTATTTTGCTCATCTTTTCTGTAAGTTTATTATATAAATATTAATTTCAATTTCAAGAGCAAATATATTATTGCCCTTGGCAAATACTGATCAACCGTGTATTTCTATCAATAAAGATTTATCTAAAAAAAACAAAACACAAATTAAATTAAACATGTTCCTGGTTGAGGAACATTTATGTATTTTGAATTCCCTAATTGTTTAAATCATTTACTATATGATGCATCATTATCCTGAATAAATAGGGTGATTGGGTTCTTTTTAAAGAGTTATTTGCATGTACAGTCATGCATAGAAGTGGCTGAGTGCGCTATTTGGATAAATTTTTTCAAAGGCCTCTCCTATAGCCCCCCGTCTGCTAGCACCCTGAAGCAGATGAGGCTGTATACAGGGGCAAAAGAGATTGACAACTACAGACAAAGGGGAGTGAGGATTTCTACCCATTCAGTTACTTCCAAACAAGTACATAGGGCTACTTTCCAAGACATAGGATAATCTGTATCCAAGTTAGGAACACCATCTCTTCTCAAGCAATGTGATTCCTCCTGGGATTGTTTATATTGCTTTTGTGAATAATTGGGCCATGCCAGTTTAAGACCTGCTTCTGTGCCTTCTGCTTATCTTGGAACAGGCATCACGACAGTAAATATTAACATATTGAAGTTTGGCTGCTGATTATTATTATTGCTACCCTGTTTGTGTTTAGGTTCACAGGATCTGTCTCAGGTCATGACTTCACAGGGTATGGTTTCAAATTCAAATGGTCAGCATGAGATTACATTGACAATAAATAATTCGAGTCTGAGCCATGTTTTAGCTCATGCCTCTAGTACAGCTACTTCAAACTCGTCAGGAACCCCTCAAGAAATTACCCTTACCATATCTGGCAAGTATACTATCCTTATTTTTTGTGTGTAAAGTCACTCTGTCTAATAATATATGCTTAATACTTCACAAGCCCTGGTTCAAAGATATCCACACACTTCGGTGTAGTGGCATTTATTTTCCCTAGCATATTAACTCTTCCTCTATTTGCTGTGTTAACTTCAGGTAGGTAGCCGTGTTGGTCTGACGCAGTCAAAATAAATAAAAAAATTGTCCAGTAGCACATTAGAGACCAACTAAGTTTGTTCTGGGTATATCTGAAGAAGGTGCATGCACGCTACCCAGAACAAACTTAGTTGGTCTCTAAGGTGCTACTGGACAGTTTTTAAAATTTATTTCGACTGCTGTTTTAACTGAACTCTTAAAGATGTTTTTGATTTACTGTAATATTTAATATTTTCATTTAATATTTACAGTTTGACAGATTTCATGAGTTTATGTTTCCATAGCACTACAGCTATTTTTTCTTGTAAAATTAGAATATTTTTATGCATTAAAAATGCAGAAGCAAATATAGATCTTCATTGGCTTATAGATTCAATTTTGCATTTAGGCCAGGATCTTATTCAGCATAATTCCTCTGGAGCTAATGAACTGAATGGGAATCTACGACTGGCAACACCAACAATCAATAATCAGTCAGCAGGTGCTACATTAACAATAAGTAATGATCAACTCCTCTCTCAGAGCCCAGTGCTGAACAGTAGTTCAGGTAGGCTTTTAATTTTTTCTCAATAAATCGTATTATGGAATCTTATTATATTCTGGCTTAGCGGTTTCAGTGAAGAAATGAGAACTGGTTTCTCAAAAGCGCCTGATTTCATTGAAGCCCAAGTCATTCAAATGCCTTCCCTTTTTGCTCCTTCCATCAATTGCAGTACATTCTTTTATTAGATTTTTCCATTAAAAATGGCGTTGTAAGCTACTTTTATGTTCATATTGTTTCATACTGTTATTAAAATGCTGTTATTTCAGCCTGCTTAAGCAATTTCCACTTGTAAATTATTATAGGCGGCAACCATTTTAGGCCCACCAATGTGCAGGTCCTTTTGGGGGCGCGGAAAGAAGGCAGGTCCAATGGGGGCATGGCACACTTGTTACTGCTCCACCGATGCACATGGTGGCCGGGAATGGAATCCCCACATGAAATGGTTGCTGCCTGTAGTGTCTACACAGAACGTGTTATGAAAAGTGGACAGCCATGAGTATTCATAAAAGTATAGTGCTAGGCAGATTGGCACATTTCCCAACTAGTAAATGATGATAATTGTGTGTAGAGTTTTGAAATATCATACCTTTTTACAGAGCTTAATGCATCAAGTGGGAACCTTCCTTCAACACCCCCCATGTCTCAGCCAGCTCAGAATTTAGTAATGTCATCACCAGGAGTTGGAGGAGATGGTAGTGTCACATTGACCCTAGCCGATACTCAAAGTATGCTATCTGCTGGCCTTGATGCAGTGACTCTTAACATCACATCACAGGTTTGTGTCACGGTTCTAGCCTATTCCTGATACCTGGTACCTGCTAATACCTGCTAATTAATATTCCTGATACCTGCTAATTAATACCTGCTATAAAACTAGGGTAAAGGAAGCCTGAATGCTGCTTGACAAAGAAAATATTTGTGCAGTACAAAGATTATGTTCCCTAATGTATAATGTCAGTATAGTTACTTTTAAAATTTACTCTAATATTCCTATTGAACTTGTTTTGCCTGTGATTTTCAGTGCTTGTTGACTTGTGGTGCTTCTGCTGCTGCAGTTATTTGAAGATTACACTGTCAGGTTTCAACTCTTTTTGAGAAATCTTCATTGTTAATAGTTACTAAGGCTTTCTTTGCTAAGCATTCATCCGCTGTTTTCTCCCCTGGTTTTACCATGTTAATTAACATACTTGCGATGTACCTGTGGATTACTGATAAGCAAATTCTTGCTGTAAGGGTCGTTTGAAAACAGCTTCAGGTTGCTGCAGGCTGCACAAGCGTTTGTAGGAGATGCTTTAAGTATAGGGCAAGACCTATTAAGTATATTAGAGAAGGACCTAGAATATATAGTAGAAGTGGTGTTCACTTTGTAGTTTTGCTATTCTAAAATAAACATAAACATAGAGTTTACCAACATACTTTGTAAATAATAGTTGGGAGAAGGAAAATTCTGTATATCATAAAAGGTCAATCAGCCCATACAGTAAGGCATATCTCCCTTTATCCATCCCTGAAGGTCTGCATTTCCTAGTTTAATCCAGGCAAAGCCAAAAACTGCCTTAGAAAGCACCCATGACATGCCCTAGGAAGCACTAGTGACCACCTGCCGCTTAAGGAGAGGCTCTGAGAACTATGGTGCCCAGTCTCTTACTCCCTTCAAATCCCTTATCTAAACACACCTTTCCTTATGTATCTTTATGCATCCTGTGACACAAATCCTTAGTCTCCATGCCATACTGAAAGTAACACATTTTTTCCTGTAACGTCTACCCTTTCCTCCCTTTCCCTCCTCTTCCTCTCTGTCTCATGTTTTAGATGGCTTGATTCTTGGAGCCATGGACTCAGTGAGATAGATAACAGTTTACGGCAACAGCAGATTTAAAAAGTTTCAAAGAAAAATCTGGTGTTATGACACATCAACAAATTCATATTTATAGTCTTTGACTGCACATTGCAGTTATATTTTCTTCTAAATGTAATGCATTTCACTTTTTCTTTTGGCAGGGACAACAGTTCCCTGCTTTACTGACAGATTCTAATCTCTCTGGACAGAGCACTTCAAGCTCTCAGCAAGTTATACTAGTGAGTCATACCCCACATTCAATACCTTCAAGCCAGGATGAATTAGCATATCAGGTAAACTTTTTATGTATGTTGTTCCTTGAATAAAGATACAAAATAGGCTTAATATATATATTGTAGAATTTATGTAGGTGAAGAATTATGTTCTCATTTATCTTATCCTAATCAGTTTAGTGTATTATGGAAGTTAAGTATGGAGGTTTAAATTTGGAGGTTTGACCTTTGCATTTTCAAGAAGAATTTTGAAGTTGCTTCATATTAACCAAATCTTTCCTTTTGAACACTGTGTATATTAAATGTGAAATTAAGTGCACATTCTTATGTCTTGGAAGTCTCCATTTTAAAGTTAGTCTAATTCTTAAAGGTGTCTTTTTCTTCTTACATCCCTTTTTGTTTGCATTATATGCCAGTGGTGAGCACTCCGGTGTCATAGGCCTCGTGTGGCCATTGGCCTAAATTTATTTTGAGGGACGCTGCAGCCAATGGTGTGGGACATCCCTCACCAGCTGACGACAGGCAGGAGCAAAGACTTGTGGGATATTGGTCAATTCCCTCAGTTTTTTCCCTCCTGCCTGACGCAGCAGTGCATCATGTAGGTAGCATAAAAAAAGAAAGGGGGCGAACGACTGGTACTACCCACCATTGGCTCTGGTCTTGCTCACTTCTGGTATGCTGCCAAACACAGATTAGTCCTAAAGGAGTAATTGACAGGAAAAGGCAATTACTTCAATTACCCTGTGCTCTGTACCATCATTCCTTTGAATTCTTCTAATTCTGATGGGGATTCACTGAAATTCGCTTCCTTTATTTCCCTGCCCCTTCTTTTTCTTCTTTCAGAGTCAACCTGAAAATTAATTTATTATGGTGATGGTTATTTGAAAATAGTAATTGGCTTGTGGATCTGATTGGGAGTGGGGCTCTAGCAGGAGCAGAGCACACCCAGGGATCCATTTCTTCAGAATTTCACCACAACCAGGCACTCATGTGCTTTCCCTGAAGGGGTTGGCAGAATTGCTCCATAACTTTATTTTACTAATAAGTTGAAATAAAAGTTGCACGAGATTAATACCTATTCAATTGTAATGTGTTCTTCAAAGCGTCATTGCATCTGAAGAGTGATGTTTATCTCTTGAGTTTTAGGTGGTTTTATTTCTCGTAATGTGTGTATATTTTATGTAACTGTTGCAGGTGAATGAGATTTCTCCAAGTTTATCTAAAGGCATTCAAGCTGAAAAAGAGCCTCGTGTGCACCAGTGTTTTGAATGTAGTCAGACTTTTTCTTCAGCTGCCATGCTTATGCAGCACAGTAAAGAAGTTCATGGAAAGGAAAGAATCCATGTTTGTCATATTTGCAATAAAGCCTTCAAACGAGCAACACACCTTAAGGTACGAAATAAAATTCACAACTTATTATATTGAAAACCTCAAAGAGGTCTAACTAGGCAAAGAGGTATCCCTTTGAAAATGGCGTTCTTATTTATTTTTATTGTGACCATCTACCGCTCCTGCCAACCTAGCAGTTCAAAAGCACGTCAAAGTGCAAGTAGATAAATAGGTACCGCTCTGGCAGGAAGGTAAACGGCGTTTCCGTGCGCTGCTCTGATTCACCAGAAGCGGCTTAGTCATGCTGGCCACATGACCCGGAAGCTGTCTGCAGACAAACGGCGGCTCCCTCGGTCAGTAAAGCGAGATGAGTGCCGCAACCCCAGAGTCATCTGCCGGTCAGGTCCCTTTACCTTTACCGCTTCACTGTGGGTATATTTTGGTGAAAACAGTTCTGTTCCTATTAAGAAACTTTAATAAGAGTTAAAAGATTCTTTATAAACTTTCTTCCATTTAATAACAAGTAGGGATGCTTTCAAAATTATGTCTGGATGTTGGGGTTCCAATAGTATTTCCTCTGAGGCATTAGAATTCTTCCATTTTTTTGATATCTGGGCTGTTTTTCAACCTCCTGCCTTCTGGCTGGTTAATGGGATCAGAGTGTGCTTTCCTGCATGTCTGTAGTCCCAGGGCAACTGGCAGTTGGAGCAGAGTATTCTTTAGCTAGTTATCTTCTTAGAGCTACCGTATTTTTCGCTCCATAACACGCAGATTTTTCCTCCTAGAAAGTAGGGGGAAATGTCTGTGCGTGTTATGGAGCGAATGCCTACAGATGGCGGGGGAATCTGCTGCAGTTGTGAGCAGTCCGTGGCTCGCTTTGAAACAGTAAGCGGCTCCTGTCAGCTAGCGGAGCCGGGGAGGAGGGAGAGAAGCAGAGCGGGGTTGGCTGCTTTAAAACAACCCCGTCCTCTATGTTCCTCTCTCCTCCCCACTGAGCTGCTAAGTAGCAGCAAAGCTTTTCAGCCAGCCTAGCCGGGAGGAGGGAGAGAAGCAGAGCGGGGTTGGCTGCTTTAAAACAACCCCGTCCTCTATGTTCCTCTCTCCTCCCCACTGAGCTGCTAAGTAGCAGCAAAGCTTTTCAGCCAGCCTAGCCGGGAGGAGGGAGAGAAGCAGAGCGGGGTTGGCTGCTTTAAAACAACCCCATGCTCTCTGTCCCTGCCTGCAGTTTTTTGCTGTCCGATTTTGGATTAGCCACTGTAGGGGCTGTGTGTGTGTGTGTGCTTGAGCTATCGTTCTCCACCTCCTGCTTCCCGTTCACTCTCCCTGCGCCCCTGCGCTCTCCCTCCGACTTTAGGATTGACACTCTGTGTGTCTGTGTGTGTGTGAGAGGGCTCCTTCTCTTGCTTCTGTTCACTCTCCCTGCGCCCCAGCGACTTTAGAATTGACACTCTGTGTGTCTGTGTCTGTGTGAGGGCTCCTTCTCCTTCTCTTGCTTCTGTTCACTCTCCCTGCGCCCCTGCGACTTTAGAATTGACACTCTGTGTGTCTGTGTGTGAGAGAGGGCTCCTTCTCCTTCTCTTGCTTCCCGCTCACTCTCACTGCGCCCCTGCGCTCTCCCTGCGCCCCTGCGACTTTAGAATTGACACTCTGTGTGTCTGTGTCTGTGTGAGGGCTCCTTCTCCTTCTCTTGCTTCCGTTCACTCTCCCTGCGCCCCTGCGACTTTAGAATGACACTCTGTGTGTCTCTCTGTGTGTGAGGGCTCCTTCTCCTTTTCTTGCTTCCCGTTCACTCCCCCAGCACCCCTGTGACTTTAGGGCCAGTTCTCTCTCTGCGTGTGTGTGTGTGCTTTGACCTCACTGGCTTGTTGGGGGAGAGTGTTGGTCGCAATTTTTCTTGATTTGTCTCAGAGTGGTTACTATCATGGTTTCCTTGCCGGGGAGGAGGGAGAGACGCAGAGCCTGCTTGTTCTAAAGGAGCAAAGCCAGAGAGGAGCCTCTCCTGCATTATTAGCAGCATCCTTCTCCACACACCCCACGCGTGCTCCTTGTCCCTTGAGTTCTTTTCCTTCCCTCCCCACTTAAAACGTGCTTACAAAGCACGGATCCACATGGATCCTCAGGATTTTTGCATTGGGCTACCCCAAACTCACCGTCAGATCACATGTCTGTGGCCACAGCATGAACCACAAAAATCATACATCCACTGTTTCGTTTAGAATATTTTTTTCTTGTTTTCCTCCTCTAAAAACTACGTGCGTGTTATGGTCAGGTGCGTGTTATAGAGCGAAAAATACGGTACTTCTTCTCTGGCAAATGGATGGGGCCAATTTGCTGCTCCAGCTGGTATGATATTCTTCCTGTGTGGCAGAGAGTGCAAACTCCCAAATGCCCTTATCTTAAAAAAGCAGCTGGTTACCTCTGTCTTGATGGTTAAGAGGCTCACCTGGACCATCCTTTTTATGAAAACTTCTGTTTAACTGTTGTAGTGCAGTTGATTCTGCTTGTTTCTTTTTCCATTTAGCATTGCATATGTTTTTAATACGAATCACATTGTCTGTCACTTTTGGGTCAGGAAGCAAAATTACAATCTAATCCTATAGCATGCAAAATCTGTATTCTGGTTCTTTGCAGGTACAGAAGGAAAAATAAGTTTTGATTCTGATTTCTAGGCTTCGTTCAGACATAATGGAAAGCTGTTACACCTGAACTGAGCCATATTGGCTTATGTGGGTGTGGGCTTCTTTACTGGGAAAGAAATCTGGAATTTGGAGAAATGCTGCTTTTGTTTTTAACATTCTGCTGAAACTGCGAAGTTGCAAATGGTTGTGCTTTGTGTTTTTCTTCTAAATTTAAAATTATTTTTAATTCAATAAGGTCTTGTACTTGTTAAGGAATTTGTTATTTGCATTCTTTATAAAATAGATTGAATTTGGCCATTGCTGGCTTCAGATTTTGTAGGTCTTGACCAGGCATAGGCAAACTTGGCCTTCCAGATGTTTTGAGACTACAATTCCCAGTATCCCTGACCACTGGTTCTGTTAGCCAAGGATGATGGGAGTTGTAGTCCTAAAACATCTGGAGGGCCGAGTTTGCCTATGCCTGGTGTTGACAAAAGGATGTGTGAGCAACTTAGCACTCATTAATATTTTTCTTACCTAAACATGTTCTATGTATTTCTTCTTTGTTTTGAATTAGGAACATTTGCAGACTCACCAGGCAGGACCATCATTAAGTTCTCAAAAGCCAAGGGTATTTAAATGCGATACCTGTGAAAAAGCCTTTGCTAAGCCGAGCCAGCTGGAAAGGCACAGCCGCATTCATACAGGTAAGAAATTATCAGTACAGGTGGCTAGCCACAAGCTGTTCAATTTAACAAACGGTTAAGTAAATTGTAAACAACTTAATCCAATAGCTGTGATCCTACCCATCCTCACCATTGCATTAGCAGCAGAATCTGGGACAATAGGAAGTGAGAGGCAGCAATCAGAGTGCCTGGGCTGTTTATTTGTTTAATTTATTTATTAAATTTCTATACCACCCTTCATCCAAGGATCGCAGGATGGTTTACAACAGTGGTGGCCAAACTTGGCCCTCCAGCTGTTTTTGGACTACAACTCCCATCATCCCTAGCTAACGGGACCAGTGGTCAGGGGTGATGGGAACTGTATTCCCAAAACAGCTGGAGGGCCAATTTTGGCCATCACTGGTTTACAATATAAAATCGCAAATATGCGTAACATAGTAGCAAGCAAGCACACACACACACACACACACACACACACAGATTAAAAGGCCATAGATTGTTTAACTAGCCCAAAGTTTGGGATGTTTTTGTATAGTGTGTAAAGATATGTAACAAGGGCGCCTGGTCGGCCTCCCTGGGTGATCCATACTGTGGAAGTTGGAGGACTTTTAGGAGTAATGTAGCAACTGAAACTTTTACCTGTTTAACCTTATGCTTTATGCTATCTTTACACGCCATGCCCAAAGAAGGAACAGCATAGTTCAAAAGGAAGAAAGGAGTTCAGCAAAGTTAACTGAGCATCTCTGTTCAAGAGTAAATTAGCAGTGTTTGAGCTATTCTGCTTCTCTGGGTCTTTTCCTAACCTGAGCCACAGGTCTCAGAGTCAGGTGCTCTGTTATTTCAGCCCAATGCATAGGAGCTAAATAGTTCCTTGTCTTGACCAGGTTTTAGTGAGAACAGTCCCTTAAATGGTGATCATAGCCAGTTCAAGTAAAATTAGTGTATTTGTGAAGTTTAAGGAGTTTTACTCCACTTTGCATCACTTTGCAGTTAATGTTCTAAAAGTGTCTTGTTTATTAAAGGAGAACGACCGTTTCAGTGCACGTTGTGTGAGAAGGCTTTTAACCAGAAGAGTGCTTTGCAAGTTCATATGAAAAAACACACAGGAGAAAGACCGTACAAATGTGATTATTGTGCAATGGGATTTACCCAGAAAAGCAATATGAAGCTTCATATGAAACGAGCCCATGGCTATTCTGGTATGTAAAATTTGCCAAGTGAAAGTTTTATATAGAATACTGTAGGGCTTAAACCACCCCTGGCATTTATGGTACAATATTCTCAAGTTTCAACATTACTCGTTTACTTGGACAGCATTGAGTGCTGGGAGCTTATTTTACTTTTTCCTTCTTTTTAAATCTCAGCCCCTGCTCTCATTCTCCAGGCCAGGGCTGGAGAAAATGTCATTTTTGTCAGCCCATGTCCCCTGTCACTCACCTAACCTCATAAAACTTTGGGTGTAGGACACATATTGCTGTGGCAGGCCAGACAAAAGTGGATTCTCACCCTTGCTGTAGGCATTCAAAAGTACATAATGTACTGCACGGCTTATGTGTATGAATGTGTTGCTGTTTGTACTGAATAGTAACATTTTTCTTTCTTTCCTAAACTGTACAGAATTATAGTCTGCAATTATTCAGTTTATTTATTTCATAAATTTATGTACCACTTGATAGTAGGAAAACATCAACGCGATTGGCAAAAATGATAAATCAATAAAATTTAAAATATCTGTTAGGAAGCTTGATGCAACTTCATAGGTTCTTTTTTTGCCCAACACAGTTTCTTCTAAAGGAATAATTCTTTCCTAGATGCATGCAGGAGCCATATCAAAGCAAGGAAGTTCTTAGTGATAATTCTCTTGCTATTTCACTGTGCCTGTTCCTGAAGGCAATATAAACTGGTTTGAAGATCATGCTTAACCATAGTTCTGTGTGACGTCAATGAGCCTTGAGCTCTTGCTTTCTCCCCTTCCCTTTTTTCTTTTTCTTTTTTTCCCTGGCACTGTTTGTTGGATCAGACAAGACAACAAGTTGCACTTAAGCTAAACTGGAAGTGAAAAGCTGTTAAACACATGTGAGGGTGGAGGGCATGAGTCTGAGCCTCACTCTGGGTTCATTTACATTAAGCTGAACTTTTGCTTTCTGTGAAGCATGTAATGGAATATATACAGTAATTTTAGGTTGCTGTATAGATGATAGTTTCTTCCCATGATTCAGTGACTTCTTGCATCAATAAATGCACTCCATTGCCCTCATGGACTGCCTCATTAACTCAAATGGACAGAATAGATTAAGCATTTGCGTGCCTTAATGTGAATACATTTGCTCTGTCCATTGAAAGGAACAGTCAACTCGCAGATGAGCACTTCCATCCACAGCACTGTACCAACACTTTCAAAGGATGTAAATGGTACTCTTTAATAGGTAAATATTACATGAAGCGTGGCTGGATTTAGTTTGCTTTTCCACAAAAGAAATCTTACACATTTCTTATTGGATGTTTAGTCAAGCAGCGCTTAAATGTAACTCTTCTGTATTTTCATTAGATCTCTCAGCATTATTTCTCTTCCTTGTTACGGTAGGCACAATACAAGAATCTACCAGTCATCAAGGACAGGAAGGTGAAGACATTAATCGTGCTCTGAATTTGGAAGAGGTTGTTCAAGAATCTTCAAATGAATGGACCAATATTTTTTGATGACAACCAAGGTGGAAGCTCAAAATGCTTTCAGGACTAGAATTTTTATAAAGATAGTCACCTATGGATTTTTACTATTAAAACTGAACATATTAAAAATAATAAGATAATATAACTTTTTAAATTTTACAAAACTACCAAAAGAATGATTGTCTTTTGTAAGCTTGTAGGATATTGAAGAAACACCAGATACACTTAGCTATCTTGACTACAATCAATGATCTCAGGTACATGGAGTTTGCTCATCTTTTGAATCCCATCATACGTGTATTCATGTAAAAAAAACAAAAGACACACGCCCAGATCTTGGTATCAATGAACGTTGATTAGAAGGTAGACAGCATGGAAGTTCTGGCAATCATGAGGATGTCCTGACGGTTTAAAATTAATTGGAAGAAAGAGTATCTCAAAGTTAGATGCATGCAGTAGAGAATTCATATTACAATACGGCATTAAATGTCTGGTATTACTTTAGTTCATTAATTGGTATTACATTATGGTGCTGGTGTTGCTGACATGTCAGAAAGTGATGGACCATATTCATTTTATTAAAGCTATTTTTAAAATTAATTTCTTAATTGTACATGTTTAGCTTCACATTCAGCAATAATTATTCAAAGAAAATGTAACTAATAATAGAATCTCCTTGAAGTGAACAACAAATGCACATATTTTCTGTGTTAGGTCTTAATGCTCAGAAGTGTTAGCTTGATAACTACAAAAAAACATAAGCCATAAGTTAAAAATAATAGGGCAGACTACCATGCCTTGTCTTGAGCAAACCAAGTGAGCTGTAGCACAAGTTGTATCAGCAAATGCAGATTGGTTTCTGACAGCCCCCAATTAATATAACCTTGATTTTGTTGACATTTGATTAAAAATAAAAATAAAACTACCTAGGCTTTTCAGTAATGTTCTGAAAAGCCCCATTTACTTAGAAAAGGTAATATATGTAAAGAAACACTGGAATAAAGCATTTTCTGTTTTAAGACATTCCAAAGACAGAAGGATTTTGCTTAATTTTACTTTAAATTTTTGAATTTCTTTATATGTTATATATATGTGTGCGTATGTATATATACAGATAATTAAGCCTCTATGTGGCTGTTGAGTATATTTTGTAAATAACAAAAATCCCAGTTACAGGAAGTGCTCATAAAGTTTTCAACTTTAAGTGACCACTTCAAAATCAGTATTGATTCATTTTATTGTAATGTAGACATGTTATACCTTTCTGAAGAATAATTGCTTTTTATTTCCCCTCAGTTCCAGAAAGAAGATATATGTACATATAATTTATACTTGTGTATTATACGACTAGTTCTTTCTATTTCCTGAATGGGAAAAATCACTGCTTTTTGATAGGACATCTCATAATTGTTTTGTTAACTATGGACATATGTATATAAGTGATATAGCTGGTGACTTGAAAATAACACTTTGTTATGTGGAAATATTTAAGTCAGACATATTTTAAATAATATTAATTTTTTCCAAACTTGGTTTTGTGTCTGATATGTTCTTTTTCAGAAGCTTTGAATGGGTGTTGCTATCAATTTGGTGGGGAGGAAATCTTAACTAGTGTGGCTGAACAAGAGAGCACTTGGTCTTGATTCTGTAGGCTTCTCATAGCTCAGATGAACCAGTATCACCAAACCATCCTTAGTTGCAGTACAGTGGTACCTTGGTAGTCAAACTTAATCCATTCCAGGAGTCCATTCAACTCCCGAAAATATTTGAAAACCAAGCCGCGTTGGACGTTAGGTTTCCGAAAAACATTTGCAAACCGGATCACTCACTTCCGGGTTTATGGCGTTTGGGAGTCAATTTGTTCAGGAGCCAAGCCATTTGACTACCAAGGTACCACTGTACCAGTGATATGTCCTTAGTGTTCCCCCCACTTCTGTTAAATCATGTCTTTCACAGTAGAACCTGTGTGTAAACATCAGTAATGTCACTTCTGTCGTTCAGAATATTTTCAAATCATGTACAGTGGTACCTCGGGTTACATACGCTTCAGGTTACATACGCTTCAGGTTACAGACTCCGCTAACCCAGAAATACTGCTTCAGGTTAAGAACTTTGCTTCAGGATAAGAACAGAAATTGTGCTCCGGTGGTGCGGCAGCAGCAGGAGGCCCCATTAGCTAAAGTGGTGTTTCAGGTTAAGAACAGTTTCAGGTTAAGAACGGACCTCCGGAACAAATTAAGTACTTAACCCGAGGTACCACTGTATCTATATCTCTTCCTACATTACATAAAAATGTGAGGTCATCTCACAGCCATGATATCAGAGTATAGCCACCACTGGATGATTTTGCGGCCTTGTCACAATCCCAGGTTTACATAAAGTTAGGCCATTGGGGAGGGGAGCAAAAGAAGGCACATTTTAAACCAGGCTTCTTCAACCTTGGCCATCCAGATGTTTTGAGACTACAGTTCCCATCATCCCTGACCACTGGTCCTGCTAGCTAAGGATCATGGGAGTTGTAGGCCAAAAAAATCTGGAGGGCCAAGGTTGAGGAAGCCTGTTTTAAACAACAGAGGTTTGAATAAAGCAAGGATAGAAGAACAGAGAGGAGCTGTGAAGATATGGGGGGGATCCTTGATGGACTAGTGGGGCTTGGGGCTTTGAGCAAGGTATAAAGAGAGGGGCAGAATGCTGGGCTAGAAGGGCTTTTCTTTTGTTTTTATGAGTAGGGGGTAGATGAGCAGGGGCAATAGCCCTTGGTGGGTGGAACCAAGCTGTAATTGGGGCATGTACAACACTGGTAAGATTACTTCTCTTTAGAAAGGGTCACAGCTGGTGAATCAAGCTAACCCATTTCAAGGCACTTGTAGCCACAGAGATCATGTGTGCTTCCATCGACAGTGCCGTGTCTAGGAGACCTCCCAGGCTGTAAATTTGGTATTTCATGGGGAGTGCAACCCCATCCACAACCATTTACATTGACAATCAGATTTGCGGAGTTTGCTACCCACAGTAGATTATCTAGATTGGGTTTCAACTTGTTTGCCTCATCCAACTGCAAAGTGGTCCCAAACACATGTATAGAGCTGGAATTAAAAATATGAAAAAGAATGACATGCCGATGACACTTTAGTCCAAAAGGAACTTCTCGCAATGGTTTTTACATAAATGCTAAATAGCATGTGAACACAAGATGGCATCCTGAGACACCCCAAAGGCTATGGGGTGGAATAGTAATCTCCCATCATTTCTCTAGGATAAATACTTTACCAGGATGACCAAAGCCATTTTAGTTCTATGCCAAACTAGAAACTTGTTTTGAAATGGATCCAAGTAAGCTACGTTACCAGAATTTACAGTTCACTACTTTCTCGAAGCTACCAGCATGAGTTTGACCAAACTGCGGGAGGCAGTGGAAGACAGGAGTGCCTGGCGTGCTCTGGTCCATGGGGTCACGAAGAGTTGGACATGACTAAACGACTAAACAACAACACTTTCTCAGCTCAGTAGGAGGGAGGGATCCAGACATGGGTTTTGTCCACCTCCTACCGAGGAAAGGTAGGATCCTGTGACCTAGATTTGAAGGCTGGCCAGTAGTGCAGGCTCCACCCTAGTTCCTTTCCTGCCTTGCCCAGATCAGAGAAGCTTTCTTCTCTCACCATTCCAGCAAACTTTGAATACTCTTAGCTGAAGAGTACAAGATTCCTAAGGCCCTGGGAATATCTGTGTTCTGTTCCTCTCTAAATTCAGAAGGCTTAACAGGTGAAACCGTTGCAGAGGATTGTGAAGTATCCATACTGCCATCTTGAAGCAACAGTCTTGCTGAAAACCAGGGAAAACAAATACCATTCATCTCCTTCATTTGTATAAAGGCCTAAAGATTAGAAACGGGGTGGCACAATTGTCCCATTTTGATGCTACGCAGCAGAGAAAGCAACCCTAGTTAATAATAAAAATAATAATTTTATTATTTATATTCTGCCCATCTGGCTGGGTTTCCCTAACCACTCTGGGCAGCTTACAGACTATATAAAAGCTGAGGCTGCTGAACAGCCTCTGCTGTGTTGGGGCCTGCACCCGGTAACCCAGCCATGAGCTCAATTTGTGCAACCTTAGAAGTGCTTCAAAAAGCAATTGCATTTTGTAATCTCGGTTCAGATTCCCTTAGCAATTAAGTTTTCTTAATCAGTCACACCGAGCACAATTTTGTCCACGAGCATATGAGTCTGTGCTCAAACTCATAATTCCTGGTGTTCTGCCTCAGTGCTGTACCATATTTGCTGCTCTGAGTTTCTGCTAAATGAAAATGAGGCCAGAAGTGACATCTCAAAAGCAACTTGCTTCTCTACATTAATTCATCGGTTTAGGTCCCTCTTCAGTGGGCTGTTGAAAACAATTATATTTGTAGCTGAAGTCAGTCAAGGCCCATGGGCTCACAGCCAAGTTATTATGCACCTGTTTTGCAGAGTTGCCTGTTAAATGTGCACAAAGTCCTTGGGACGGTACAGGCTCAATGGTGTCTGTTGGAGCTTGTGGTAGTGCAAGGGAAACTGATTTGAGGAGACTCTGAGCAATTAAGCAATAGGCATTGAGTACGGACTACTACAAACACTTCATTCTAAAGGAGCATTTCAGTTTGAAATGTTAGGATTATAAAAACCATTTCAAAACTGACCTGTAGAAAGGACTTTACAAACTGAGAACAGAGTGTGCCTTTGCTATCCATTAAAATGTTTCAATAAAAAAACAAAAAAAACCACACATACTTACTTACAAAAGCAGTATGTAACGAGAGACCTACAAGTTCAAAAAGGTGCACACACAACAGGGGAGAGAGTCAGATTCTCAGAGAATGGTGGAAAGAGCTGTTCCCACTTTCTGGCTTCTACTGCTTGTTTCATCTACCATTTTTCTTTTAGGAAATACGCTCCTGTTAGTAAGCTTCCAGTCGTGTGCAGAATAGCTTGCTATTTGTTGAATGGTTCATTAAAATGGGGAAGGAAATAAAGAAAGAAATCTGCAATAATCTTTCATTTTTCAGAAGGCAAGTTTTGGGCGGGCAGAACTAATGTTCACAACTACAGGGACATCCACATTGGTGCTATTTAACTTATTCATTTGGGAGCTTTCAGATTACGCCTCTTTCCAGGAAGATCTCCATGCCAAATTCCATCCTGATTAAGACAAATCCTCTGGGTTTTATGATGACTAGGATTGTTAGTCTTTATAAGGGTAGTATGCTGAAAAACGACAGCGCTCCTTCCTCAGCTATATGATTTGAAGCACACTTGAGCCCCAAACTTTGTTACTACCAAGAGAGCAGTTGAAATTGCTTCTTCACATACTGTTGAGCTCAATAAATAGTAAAGAACGTTTTACAGCTATGAGTATGCGTGTTTTTCAACTAACCCTCTTCTCCTTCATCTCTGAGTAACCTCTGCATGTTTCCTCTTGAGAGGATAGCATCTGCTCCTAAACTTCTAATGGTACTTCATCTGCTAAAGCTCTTCTCTGAAAATGCAGACTGCTGGGAAAACTCCTGTTAAGTCAGTAAAGAAACTTTATATTCCACCCGGAAGATTCTTTGTATGCCCCTGCCCCAGTAAACAGCTTTTAAAGCCTCTGTGGAGGTTTGTTTGTGGCGTTATTCTGTCAGTCTTACACAGTAAGTACTTTAATATTTCACCTCCGCCCCCACAAAGCTCTAAAAATGTCAAGGCAGAAATAAGAGAAATGTCCTAGTGGCCTCTTCTGCTTCTTCAAGTTTTAAAACCGCTTCCTGGTAATTCTCTTCAAAAAAATGGGAGGTCACGAAATCTTTTCCCTTTTCTGATCTGGATTTGGACAGTGATGCCTGGAATATAAAAGGCTTCTTGCATGAGAGGAAGTACCTTCCACTCATACATTTTTTTTATTTATTAAATATTTATTGGCATTTTCAAGAAACACACAACAAACAAAAACAAAAAATACACAAAACAAAACAGAAAAAAACACACAAAAATACATAATATTCAAAACTAAACAAAGAAGAAAAAAAAATAGAAAAAACCACATAAAATTTCTGATACTTATTATTCTTAACCTTATTTCTCAGACCTCCTCACACCTCCCCTTCTTGTATTCCAATTTAAATTGTCAGTTCAGCAAGTCCTTAACTTATTTCTTTACCTTAACTTAAACATTTGTTCTAACATACTATTGTTTTACTTTACTTCTTTTTTCCATTTCCTCAATTTATTTCTAACAGCCTTATTTTCAATTAATTTAAAAAGAAAAAACCAATTTTACCTTATTAAAATCACACATCAATACTTATACCTCATTAATTATTCTTAAGCCTTTTTCCTAAAGTCGACCAAAATTTCCCTTCCACGATTTACCCAATTTCCTTACCACTAACAAAATATAAAAAGCAAATTATCCTTATGTACCCTTTGGATTCCCAACCTCCACCCACCCTTCTCCCGGTTCCAGTCCCCAACCAATATCCATCAGTCTTTATGTTATTTATTTAGCCTGGAGATCTCACGTCCGAGGCCCTTATATCTCTCTCAGTTCCTTTCTGCCGGTCTCTTTGATAGTCCTTGATGTTAAGCCCCAAGTCTCGGAGGGGCTCTGGCCCAACAGGCTCCATGTTGCTTCCAGCCAGTCCTCCATACTTAAAAACAAAGCCTATGGGGTACTCCAACTCTTGTTTCAAATTTCTTTCAGATCCATATGTCCCCAAAGCTCCAGCTTTCACTTTCAACAAATTTGTAATCCTCAGGTCTTCAGATCTCCTCCAAAGGGGATCTCTCCATTTTCCAAAGTCCCATTCAGACCAGGCTTTCCACATCCAATTTTTATTGTCCTTTTTTATCATCATGTCAGGCCTCATATTGTAACTCTCCTTTGACTCCTGCAAATCTCCTGCTCCTCCTTCATTTTCTTCAAAAACAACATATTGCTCCATCATATCTACACTTTCAGTTTCATTTATTTGTTCAGTTGAATAGGCTTCCTGTTTCAAGTCCTTATCAGGCTCAAAACTGTTGTTTACTGTCCAGTGTAGTAATGATACCTCTGTAGACAAAGCATTGTATTCATCTTGCAAGTTTCCCAAGAGAACGAGTGCTCTGTCCAATTCTGCTTGGATTTTACATACTCCAGCCATTTTTGTGGTGTAGTGTCCCTGTTACCCCTCTAGGGGGATTTTAGTTCCTTAACGTTCCTTTCGGCTCCAAACCAAAAGTCCAGTTATTTTGTATCAACTCTCCTTATTTTCAACAAGTTGTACCAAATAAACCAGCAAAAACAGCAGAAACAATGTTCTCTTTTTCCAGCTGACAGCTCACTTGACAGCTGTCAAAATCCTCAATACAACAGGCTTTCTCATAGGACGTTCCCGGGTCTCGGGGGGGGGGTGAAATTTCAGCTCCCAAAATTCTTTTTATCCTCCAGTAAATCTTCTTATAGTGTCAAAACCGTGAAGTCAGGATCTTTCATTAAAAAGAAACAAGAAACAAATTCTCTCGACCTTAGCTGCCCAGTCCTTTGCTTTAAATTGTTTACAAAGAGGGGGGGTGGACTTCCTTTTTAGCCCCTTCCCGCTCGTTCCAAATCCAAAATTAAAAATTTTTAAGATTCCAATCTCCGTATTACTCACGGGTTTATATTTTAGAGTCCAATCGGTCTTGGAAGAAGTTGGCGCTCTCTGTCAATGGCTTGCGGCTTCACTCCGTAGGCGAGGGAGTACTCTCAGCACCACGCCCCACCCTGCCTCCGTTCCGAAGCCTTTAAAAAGGCTCCGTCGCGGATTGGGGGGGCGCAAATGGTGCCCGCCGAGTCTCTGTGTTCACAGGCATCCGCGCCTGTGATTTTAAGGGTCTCCGCTTCGCCGCAGCGGCCAGACCCAGACGCTACGGAGCCGATTCCCTCCAGAGCTCGGAGGGAATCCGCCATTAAACAATGGCACCAACCCGGAAGTCCCCTTCCACTCATACAAAGGCAGCCTCAGTTTGCAATATCCTGTGCCACATCTTGCACCATTTGGGAAGGTTTCTTGACAACTAGAAAGCTTTTTTTGGTGCAGTTGAAGAATGTGGCATGTGGAGCTGAGGCACAGAGCTGGGCCTTCTTGGTGGCAGCCCCCCCATATGTAGAACCTCCCTCCTTAGAGAAATCTGGTTGTTCCCCATGTACATAACATTACGGCATAAATGAAGAATGCCTTTATTTTGTCAGGCATTGGGTACATGATTGCATCGGCATTTAACAATTGAACTTTTATAATTTGCCACCGTGTTTCAATTGTTACAAGATTTTTTGAAAAAGATTTTAATTCTATTATTATTATTATTATTATTATTATTATTATTAATGTTAGCCAGCCATCCACCCTTGTAGGAGTAAGTGTGAGATGTAACAACAGAAATAACTTATTTCGTGAATGTAGAATTTTTCCATTCACTTGAGAAAAGGTATAGTACTCATAGATAATTTTCAGTGGGGTTAGAAGGACTGGTGTATGATGCTCAGTGACACAGATTGGGACCTGAGTTCAGGACAATGCCAGATCCTGGTTTTGTTTCAGGTTTTGTTTTAATACATTATTTTGCTTTATTGGTGTTTAATTCTTTGAGTTTGGGCTGCCAATGTTTTCTTCCACCTCAGAATAAAATAGTGAGGCTATTTCCTAAGCATTCTTCAGTATACAGCATAGATTTACACTTCTCATAGTTTTGAACACCTCAGAAACAAATTTAATGCTCAAGTGAACTCTGTAAGTTTTATTTTAGTTACTTTCCAGGACTCTGGGACTTTAAATAATATTGGAAACACCCCCCCCCCAAAAAAAATGTTTTTTTGGTTAATTTTGAAGAAGAATCAATATGTGAGAACAAGATGATGGGCTAGATGGGCCTTGGCCCTGGTCCCACAGGTCTGTTATATTCTTTTGCTGCAGAATTTGACACATTTCACAGTAAATCCTTATTCATCTCTGGAGTTAACTCTGCCAACTTCCAGAGCAGCAGTACCACATAGTGATGTCTGGTTGATATCTTTTACCCCCATTAAAGGTCTGTTTTTGGTGGCTATACACTCACTCCAACATGCCCAATTCCTCTCCCAAAGATCTTAGCCACTATTTATCTCATTTTGTACCATTTCAGTGAAAGAAAGGATGTTATCTTGATTTCTTTGTGCACTGTTATCATGTTTCCACACTTGAATGCCTTTTAATTGAATTCACACCATGAGAAGGATGACACTTATAGTCCGTAGGAAAGATGTGTGCTTGTAGATTTCAGTGCCCTTTAAGAAAAACAGTGAGTGTCTACAAACAGTATAATGTACTACTGTGAGCAGACATGAAGAATAATATGGGAAGTATATGTGTCAAGTTCCTTAGATTACAGCACCTATACCACTTGGTCCATATAGATTCCTGCTTGATAGGGTTCAAAGTTGTTGCCCAATGAGAGGACATTCTGAGAGGCATTAAGCATCTCGCATTGTATTAGTTTCTGCACTGGTAGACTAAGTATGGTTAAGGGGCCTAGGTTCATGCCCTAGCCCTGTGCTCAATTTCATTGAGTGAATGTGTGACAGAAAGTTTGTGGGAAGCAGGAAGTGTTGAGATGACCAAGAGTGCACACAATTAACCTGTGAAGAGAAAAATCATATTAAACCAATCAGAGGCCAAGTAAGCAAGTGAAAACCAATGTGTTGGTCACCTAGTTTTCACTCAGGCATACATTTTATGAGTGTTGTGTGGCGTATTGGTAAGAATGCTGGAGACCAGTGTTCAAATCCCCACTCAGTCGTGAAGTGTTCACTGAGCCAGTCACTCAGCCTATTCTACCTCAGTGGATGGTTGTGATGAAAAATAGGTTGGGGAGAACCTTGTAACCATCTTGAACTCCTTGGCCATGTTGCAGGCCAAGTGGGCTTCAGGAGCTATAGGAGGTCCGTTGTGTATAGAAGGCAAGAACTGATTAGTGCTTTCCTCTTGACAGTTTTTTGAATTGTAGTCCTGGACTTTTCAGAGGGAGGCAGGACTTTTTTTCTTTTTGCCTGAGTTTGAGCACTTTGTTTAACGCCCCAGACTCTGGAAGGAAATGACGATACAAGTGGCTTATACTGACATATACTGACAAACGTTGTTTACCATGTTTCATTTGATGGCTTCGACAACAGAATGTACGGAATGTACAATCCAGTCCTAAGCATATTACTTGACATGCTTTGCATTTAAAATATCTTTACTTTGAAAGAACTGTGTGCAGGATTGAAAATTTTCTTTTGAAGAGATGCAAAAATATATATAAAAAAATAATAAATCCACAGGAAGCAAAGACAGAAAGAAAATCATTTGGTGAAATGTGGATCTTTCATTTCCCTTCAAATACTTGACAGAATGTTCTAAAAGATTAAGCATCACAATCAGACATAGTGTATGCTTGTGTGTGGCTTTGAAGCAGTTCATCTGTCTAGTTTATTGGCTTGTGTGATTGACCTTAAAGTCCTAAACGCTTAAAAAAATTAAATCCTCCAAATTTCATTAAAAGTTGAGTATTTTATTTCAATATTGGTGGTTGTTTTTTTTCAGGAGTTGTATTCATACACATTTAAGAACAATACACTTAAGTGAAACTCACTATTATGTTGTGGAATACACAACTGGATGAGGCTACACATAGAAAAATACACATAGCCAACAACATTTTGAAGGAAGATGTAATGTGTTTGCGTGTGCTTAACAATTTCGGTATTCTGTTTTGTTTGTTTCTGTGTGTTTCTACCCTCTCATCTTTCATTGCTGCATATTAAGAATGTTGCTTGAAACCTATGGTAGATTAGAGTGACCTATCGCTAACAACAAGAACAACAACAACATCCACTATAGGTCAGTTGGCATTAACGTCGGTAACTCCTGATGTTCATTAGCTAAAGGCAGGTGCCAACTTAGTCTTTAATATAGTGTCTACAACATATAAGCTCAAATAAAACATTGCATGAGTACAGGAAGGTCATTTAGAGACAGAATAAGTTGAATATTATATAACAGTGCAATTCAGAAGAGCATTTTTCTTCACGTAGATGGGTAGACCCATTTCCACATGTTTATTCCTTAGTATATGTGTCAACAGTTAGCACCTATTTCTAGCTCATTAGTTTTAATACCTACAATCTAACAGTGTAGTTTGCTCTGGTGCACTGCATGTTTAACTCTGCTGCACTAACACGACAGCTAGGAACGCTAACTTTAGATGTGCAGATACTATCTGAAACTTCCTCACCAAAGGGCTTTCTGTTATTTAGAAATTAGACTCTTTTTTATTGTAGCTGCAAACGGACTTAGTTGCAGCAAGTGCCTGTGTAGAGCTGCAGGGACATTCATATGTCCAACTCTATGTTTTCCTTTGTTGGAATGACCCCTTATTTTCTGTTGTAACTAGTCTAATTCAAGTTTGAGATCCTCTTTTCTCTCTCCCAGCCACTCTTAATTTCTAATGTGTTGGGTGTGATGAGCAATTGGTCATGCACTAGAAGGTGCATCATTCCTTATGGCCATAGCTCAATCTCATTGAAACAGTAACAACTGCCTTCTCCCACATTGCAACATACCTTGAACTCCCAGTTGAAGATACCTTTCTGTGACTGCCTAATCCAGTTAGAAAAAATCAAATACAAACTGTGAGAGAAAGGGGTACTGAAAAAATGAAATCATAATAAATCAAAACCAAATAATTAAAAAAAATTGGATAAACAGTCCTTACAACTTCTGCACATTTTTATTATTATTATTTTCTTTGTTTACAGCAGAGATCTCAAAAGTCCGTTAATGGCAGGGTTAATGTAGACAATTGTGTAGTATGTTGTTACTTAAAGTTTAGTGAAAAAGAAATCTGAAAGGGACTTAATGTTGTATGTGCTTAAAAAATTAAAGCCCTATATTCTTTGGAAACACCTTGAAGATGAATGAATAATATCGGGGGACTGTTACTTTCCCTAAAGTAATGCTGTTGACAGCAAGTAAAAGCTACTTTGAAAATTTGGGAGTTTGTTTTGTTTTGCATTTGTTCTTGGTCAGCATTTGCCAATAAATTTTTGTGTACTTCTACTGCATGCACAACTCAGTGACATTAACAAATAGATTGTGTTTCTATCTAGGGAATTCTGCAGTTTGTTATTAAACCTTCAAGGCATCTATGTTATAAAGCAGAGAGTGTAGCTCTTTGGTAACATCTGAGAGCTTCAGCGCCTAGCAATGGGAGAGCCAGACCGGGAGCCAGGTCGGGAACCAGATCCTCCCTTTGGAAAGAAAAACAAAAACAAAGAATTGGATTAAAATGAACCTACTGCTCAGATCTACAGTATAAGAGTGCTAAATGCAATTCCATCCAGACTCTGGCACAAATTAGTACAGACTGGTTCCACCAACCGCAGGGAAATCTCTCATGCATAGCTGCGGAAAGGAGGGTACATATGCTTATTTGATTTTGTTCAAGGTTTCTTTACTACTTTGATCTTTAAAAGAGTTGCAATTTCAAATATAGTTTGCCTTCAGGGAATTCTATTTTTACAATCAAATTTTAAAGTATGATGAATTCATTCTAATGAAATTTCAGGTAACAAAACTTGATACTATCTTCTGTAACAAATTCCTCGATCAGTGGGCTCTAGTCCCTAAATACTAATTATTTCTAAAGAATTGGTTGCTATCAGTGTTGCTGGATAGGTCAGAGAAACCAAGGCCACTGAAACTAAACAAAGCTACATTGGGCTGGCAGTCTCATTGAGCTCTGCCCTTCCAGCTTATGGCATGCTCTCTCCAGAGAGAACCACCTGGCTCCATCCTTGTCATCATTTTCGTGCCAGAAAAAAAAAGCTCCCCCACCCATATCAGGCACTTGGGCAGCACCAATGAGCTGCACAACTACATTGCCAAGGAAGCCTGCAAAACAAATTTGACTATGCCATTCATTTTGTTTTGATCTGGGATATTTAAGGTTAGCAGATCCAAACAACGCCACGTTCTTTTTTCAGAAGGTTCTACTAAATCAGCAAACACAAGGCAGAAGACCAAGGATTTATAGTGAGAAAGTTGTAACCTCCATGAACCTCTTTAGGATCCTCCAGGCACCAGGTCATTGGACTTCAGAATCTCTAGTAATAATGATGGTTTCTTCAGAGTACCTCAGGTCTACTGCTAGACCCCCTCTCACTGTTTTCCCAACACATGTTTGTCATTCCTCATAGGATTTTGCTAGATGGTTTTTAGTGCTTTCTAATGGTGGTTCTATTATTACTTTTTGATGATAAAGCCAGCAATATTTCCCTGATCGTTTGTAATTGCAACTGCTACTGAGCCACATCATTGCTTAGTTTCATCAATCAAAATAGTTGGAGCATTGTAATTATATTTAATTGACAATTAATTATGCCCTATTAAGCACTTATTTCTGTTTTATTGCAGACATTTTAAATCCATTACTTCCCACAGAAACCTGCCTTTAATTAGATCTGTTTTAAGGAGCCACACTTTAAAGAAATATTGGATAACATATAAATAATGAGGACCATTTTATAGCAAATTATTACATATTGGATAACAAACTTCCATTTTTGCAGATGGTTAAAATGAGGGGAAATTCCTGCTTATGGAAACATGGGGTGAAATCACAACATCTACTAGGAGAGAATGAAGGTCTAATCTAATGGTTAACTCTAATGGCTTATAAACTTTATTGTCAAGTCCAATGGCTTACAAATTAAAACTTGGCATTTATAAATACTGTATATATCTGCACAGAACACAGAAGTTGCATGAAAAGAAAATTTAACCAATAATAGCTAATTCTGGAAACAGAGAAAAGGACATAAGACAGTGGATGGTAATAAATAGGAATAGGGATGGGCAGTTCTACCAACACACAAAATAGCAAGATGTGTTGGTCAATTGGGGGAAAAAGCCATTAACTTCTTACTATAACTGCTGGTTCACTTTAACAATGCATATTAAATGATTTTCCTTGCAACAAACACATTTCCCCCCTTATTTCTTGTA
The DNA here is from genome assembly GCF_964270895.1 of Podarcis filfolensis. Classification (NCBI taxonomy): domain Eukaryota; kingdom Metazoa; phylum Chordata; class Lepidosauria; order Squamata; family Lacertidae; genus Podarcis; species Podarcis filfolensis. Next base: position 36,474,755 of record NC_139603.1, on the reverse strand, counting down.
ACCTTAGAATAATTTCTGTTTACATTCAGAGGTATAAAACATTATGTTCTTCCTTCCTCTTTTTGTCTATTTGCTTCATTATCATGCAATATAAATTATCCACAGGGTCTCTGTTATCACACAGAGCCTCCGCCAGAGAACTACATTTACAGGTAAGCAACCTGTTCTGTCCTGATAAGGAAAATGTTTCAGGTGAAAATCCAACTGTCTTGTGTGTTAATGAACCTTGAAAAGCTTTCACAGTGCAACAATGCAGCTTGAAGCATCACACTGGATAAACTGGATCAAGACACACCAGACTACAGTGTCAGGGACTACTACTCTCTCCAGTTGTACCAGTTATAGAGGTACCAAGCCTAGCAGTACACAACTAGGAAAGTCTAGACTAGAGGTAAGACTCTTCCAGAAATAGTTGTGTGGGCCTATTTTGATGCAAACTGTTAGCATAATGGAGCAGTTAACCTCACACATATTGAATCATATACTTTCTCTTTCATCTGAATAACTCTGAAGTTTATCCAGTTTAGCCAGAGTGCTTCATCTTTATGACTATTGATGCCAATCAAATTTATATGACTAGCAGTTCCATTGGTTGGGATCTATTATAAGTTAGGGGAACGTGGCTGAATTGGTTTTCAGTGAAACCAATGGAACAAGTTAGCCATAATGTAACTGAAGGCCCATTGATTTCAGCTAATTTAGGCCCCATCTGCACTATAGCTTTAAACTGTCATGGCTTCTCCCAAAGAATCCTGGGAACTGGAGTTTATCAGGGGTGTTGAGACTTGTCAGGAGACCACTATCCCCCCTCAGGGAATTCCCTGGGAAAAAGTATTGGTTGGTAAACTACTCTGTAAACTGTAACAGGAGAGACTTCTTATGGAAGCATTGGAAGTACGGATGGTGGTTACTTAATATTACAAGCAAGGTGCTGCACAACCTAGGTGCAGACATGCCCAATGCCCTATTTCTTGCTGAAGAAAGGCAAATATAATGTGGTATCCTTCCGTACGCCTCCTCAGCTGAAACATAAAGCTTAACCAGGTGTTTCTATTGCTCACTTGGCTCTAGGCTTGGGAGGCCTCATCATCTGGGTTATAAATGATGTGTATAAGTTACAGTTGAGAACTTTGCCTCAGCAAAGAGAATGCTGGAATTTATTATCAGAAGTCCACACTGGATGGTCTTCCAAACCTACCATTCTTCTTTTTCACAAGCAGTGTTGCTGATTTCCAGGACAGTTGCTATGATAAATTATGGTAAAACTATATATCCAATGAATGCAATAATCAGCTGTTCCTAGTTTTTCCCTTCCTCTCACATTTTGCACCTACACTTTTAAAAATACGTATATATATATTATATTTTACTTTACCAGTCTAAAGAGTCTAGACAGTGTGCCCTGGCCATCATAGTGGTATCCCTTGTGTCCCTTGTGAGCATATTTATGCTCATAGAATCTTCCACTTCCATATCCAGGCCTGTGAGTTTCACCACCCTGCAAAGAAAAGGAAATTGCAAATACAGTACTTTGTTTTGTCATTGACATATATTACAATAGCTTAGGAAGACTGGGAGCAGAAGGCTATTACATTAGCTAAGCTCATGAAAGGATAAGAGACAGGTAGGATAGGGCTCTCCCCGAAATAACCGGTGATAAAAGAAAATACCTCAATTGCTGGCAATGAAATAGATATTTAGAAGGGAGTAAAATGTATATACAGGAAACCTAAAGGCAAATCCAATATCTTTTACATGTTGGCTAGCATTTAAATGAATCTTACTGCATTCTTTGGAGCACATTGTTTGGGAATTGCCTGAGGTGATAATAATCCCTAATGACTAATAATGTGGTAACTGATGTAAACTGCTTAACACAGCCAGGCTGTCAAGTGATAACAGCTGCCATCAAGTAAATGTGGAAGAAGGTACCATGAAAATAAATGTGTTTCGTCTTTCATGCATTTAGCCCCTTTAAAAAGTCCCCCCCTCTGAATATTAATGGGGTGGGGGTAGGGTGAAGGTATAGTGTGAAAGAAGTACTTACACATTACCGACGTCCATTTTTTTTTGAAAAGCATTGTTAAAAATGAGGAAAGGTTGTTAAAGTAATTGCACAACTGGTAGTTCAAGGAGGAATTTTCAACTAGCATTCTGCTCAGCAACCGCAAAGCAGTACTTTAATTTAAAAGCTTTCCCCGACAGGATTGGTATGCAACATCCAAAGTCGGGCAAACAACTCAGCAAACACACTGCAATGCAAGTCAAGTCTGCCATGTCTTTTTTGAAAATGGTAAACTGTTCTAATCAGTCTTGTACACAGCAACCAGTTTAAAGGATAAAATACTAACACAGTGCCTCCACACGCTTGGCCACTTCCTGAGGTTGCCAGACCTTTCCTGCCGCCTCCTAGTAAGAGCTTAGGCCATTCACAAACATTTCACTAAAACTTTACAGCAGCTGGTAATGACCTTTTTTGGCCTAGCAAAATGTTCAGTGGAAATGGAAACATTTCTAAGCAACCTGGCATAACATAATTTTGTAATTTTAAAGCAAAAACGTAACTAGTTCTAGTAGCGTTTGATAATTGTGGCTTCTAATTAATTCTAAGAGGAAAACCTTTTGTTCTGAACTCAGGTGTCTAAAGGAACAAAATGAGTTTACAGCAGATGGGTGGGGGAGAGAACTATATGAAGAGGTCTTCCTGCTAAAGAACATTAGCTTTTCAGGACAACAGACTTTTTAGTAGAATAAGCTCTTTGGTATTCGATGGCATAACCTTTGTTGGAAAACTGTTGGAGGTTTAACTTAACACACAAACACTACACACTCTTAACATACAAAGCATTTAACGACACATAATCTCTCTCTCTCTCTCTCTCTCTCACACACACACACACACACACACACAGTGCTCCCTTCCCCCTCTTGTTCAGCTAACCCTCTCCAGGATGGGAATGAAAATGGCACCTTTCCCACTCCTCAGTCTAATAGTTAATCTATTCTAGTGGTGTTCTGCATAGTGGTAATGAATATAATTTTGCCTTCAGTGAAGAACGAACGTTATCATGTCTTCATCATCATTTTCTTTTGGAAAATATAACTACTGGGGAACTGGAACAGACTCCCACGAGAGGTGATGGACTCTCTTTCCTTGGAGATTTTTAAACAGAAGTTGGATGGCCATCTGTCATGGATGCTTTAGCTGAGATTCCTGCATTGCAGGGGGTTGGACTAGATGACCCTTGGGTCCCTTCCAACTCTTTGATTCTACAAGTGTCAATAAATGATATTGTAACTCCCATCAAATAACGGGATGCAAAATATATACCCTGCATCTGTTCTTGACTATATTCATGATCCCAAACAAAAATGGAGTTGTGTCCAATTCATTATTTCAAGCTATCTTTTCTTTTTACCTCCCCACTGGCACTCCACAGACACACAGAGATCAGTAGAACCTTTAAATTGCCTGAAAGGGAAGAGGTTTGCCATGCAGTGCAGTTTGGCTCCGTGCTCGGGGAAAAATAATTTAAATTGTATTGCAAGCTTGACAGGCTTCTGGATAAAAGCAAGCAACGAAACCATGGGCATAAAGAAACTGCTTGGGAGCCAGGAGGAGCAAAGCAAACAAGCCACAGTCAAAAACATGAATGTGAAGATTCTGCAGGAGCTAGGAAGGCAAAACAGAAAAAAACAAAACAGATGCTATTTGCACTTTTGGGGCGAAGCAAAATGGCTGCACATGAAAGCATGTTCATCACCTACCCAGCTAAATCTGGAAAAGGATGATCTCCCCTGCGCATACAAGAAACAGAAACAGTGACATGGTGACCACCATGGGGCAAAAAGACACTGAAGACACTATACAAGAGAAGTATAATCAGTGAAGGAGGGTTTGTCTATTAACGAGGATCAAAATGAATGAGGATCAAGCTATACTTAGGTTGTAGTTTGCAATCAAGTGTTTAAAGGAGTTTAAAACCCAAGTGGTTGTGTGGAACATATTAGACTCAAGTGACCCTCCATTGTAAAGTACATGCGATTCATCCATGCTCCAACAAGTTCAGTCTTGGATAGTTCTGGTGCCAGCATTTGGAAAGGCCTTTGGCTGAGAGCTGCTTCGATATCAGCTTTCCAGTCAAGATCTAACAGTGCTGCTCTAGATGCACCAGTCATCTGATTCAGTCTGGCATAATGTGCTGGAATAAGAGGGATTGATTAGGATGTTTGGATCATTTCAGATTTAGCAATGTCCTTTAAAATAAGGCATAACTGACAATTGCCCATTCCAGTTGCCTTATCAGGTGCTGGGAACAATCTGGAGGATTTGCCTTTGTCCCCAGTGTGTGTAACGTAACCTAGTTAGAACCCTTGTCCTACATTTCCAGCGATCCTTTTGCAATGGGTACATGTGTTCAAATGTGCTCAGCATTCCTTCTAAGGCTGGGCAATAAGCTACAATGGCAAGTGGGGAAGTAAAGGGTTGGGAAGAAGCACCAAGGTCTTCTTGCAGTTCAGATTAGGGTGTGCTTAGATGTACCGTGAGATCAACCTTAAGAGAAGGGTAGATACTTGGGAGAAAGGAAAGTGGCACTGGAGATACAACACCAGCCTGGGGTCACAAAGGAAGATGGGAGAACCACTAAAGGGTATGAGTGTTGATGGAGAGACTATCCTAAGAGGAGGTGGCATTGGAACAGCTGTGGCCTCTGAAAGATGACCTTGAGAAGAGTGGGGCCTGAAATCCTTGTTGCAGCCTTGAATGAAGAAAAACAACCATATCTGTGTTATAAGCAGTTTCATGCTTTTGTCTGAGGCTAGAGTAAGCCCCAGTGGGGAACCAAGGGTCCACTGAACCAGCATGGAAGGATCATCACAGGGAAGGGTCAGAGCTCAGGGATAAAGCATCTGCTCAGCGTGCAGATAGTCCCTAGCTCCATCCCAGCATCTCCAGGTGGGTGTGGGAGAGACCATGACTGAAATGCTGGCAAGCCAGTTAGCGCAGCCAATACAGGTGCACAATGGTCTGACTCAGTGTAAGGCAAATCAATGTGTTCCTAATCAGATGCATGGCTCCTTTAAGACAGCAACATACATGCATTATGTGCTGTTTACATTACATAGCAGCATTCTGGGAGAAATCATTCTATATACCGTATTTTTCCCTGTATAAGATGCCCCCATGTATAAGACGACCCCTATTTTTTTAATCCCAAATTAAGAAATTAAGTTGTTTAGCTTGTGGGGGTGGGGGTGGGGGAGGTCACTTCCGCCAATCGCTCATCCACCTGCCCGCCACTGCCGATTGCACACCTCACAGCAGCCACCAATCGTGTGCCCGCTCGCTGCCACCAACAGCCCACCCGCCCACTTACTGCAGCCACCAATGGTCTGCCCAATTGCCGCAGCTGCAGCCAATCGCCAGCAGACCTTGCCACAGCCACCAATCACCCGCCCAGTCGCCACTGCTAATCTCCTACTTGCTGCTGCTATTAATCGCACGTCTCCCCTCTGCATTCACTATCCATGTATAAGACACCCAATTTTTGCCATTTTTTAAAAGGAAAAAGCATTGTCTAATACACAGAAAAATACAGTAAGTCATACTCTGCCAGGAGACATGACTCTTAGTCTTTGGCTTGTTGCAAGCTGATGGCCCATAATGTGAATCAATGTCACATTTTCACACGTACCTTTCCATACAGGGGAGGAGTTGACCTGGGAGACACCTGAAAAACAACACAAAAGTAAGAGGAAAAGTAAGATCTGCAACAAAATGCTATACAATTGAGTTTTCAGGTCTGCTTCCACTTCAGGTCCCCTCCTACTGGGCTTTCCATTCTCTCCTCCCCCCACCCGACCACCAATAGTCAGCAAGCATTCCGTGACCTCTGAGCATGCTCACTCTTCATTGGGCTGTTCCTGCCTCATTTTTTAAAAATTCCTAAATTATTATTATTTTTTAAATAGTGCAAGTCCTCAAGCCTGCTGATGCCTTCTTGTGCATAGGTTTTGCTGTTTTTGCCAGCAAAAGGGTTGAGTTCACTCTTAGTACCTTGTCTGCTTGATGCTGTGCTAAAAATGCTTCTTGGCTGCTCGTTACGTGAAAATATTTGAGAAAGACTCCTGTGCTGTTCGATAAGAATTGACTTTTGTTCTTCAAACCCACAAACCCTGTTAAGATTCCTCAGAATGTAAATGAGCAATGCAAAAGAGGATCAGTTGCATGACCTTCATTAGACAACACTCTTGATCTGCCACTTTAATTACATGCCTCATTCTTAATTCCAGCAACATTGCAAAGCTAGTTGCTATTATTCTCATTCTGGTCCAACCAATGAATTCATGGTGGACCTCAGCTTTGCACCCAGATTTTTTAGATTCTTAGGAAGGAACTGGATATTTTGGGAGCTGTGTAGCTACTGCAGAAAGCAACAGCCCTACATTTTTCTGTCTCTCAGTAATGTGAAGTGTAACAAGCCACATGAGACACTTTCAATACACTTTATGCATTTGTTACTTGTGTGTAGCACCATCTTGAGTAGTGCCACACCCTCAGCTCTGCTCTGAAGCAAGGTCTCTCATTGCTGTCTACATAGAGTCACCAATGTGCTCAATGGGATAGAGAGAGTTAGTTGTGTTGGTGTTGAGGTGGCATGGTGTCCCTACATGTGAGGAGGCGCTCCTATGTTGGGCTTCCTGTATGCTCAACATGTGGTTGTTAAAAAGAAGAGGCTTGTTCACATGTTACATTGAACAAGTTTCTGTGTACACTTGTTAGCTGTGCTGCTCAACTATTGTGCACACAGACTGTACAGTTTGCATCTAAAGGCAAATATATCAAATTCACATTTTACAAAACAATACGACAAACATAGCCATCCTATGAAGTTTGCACTTACCAGAACTTTGCAATGTAGTTCTCTAACCAACCAATATTTACAAAGATGCATATATTACGGGAAAGTGTGTATACAAATGCATTTATAATGCATTGAGTTAGGGAAAATTTCTCGCAAAAATGTGTACATTAGTCAAAATTGCACTCAAAAACTGTGTTTATTAGGAGAAATTGGTACTAAAGGATTGGTGAAGTTTCATAATGATTTTAGTTTGAAGTTTGCTACAGAAACACAGAGAACTGAATTTAAGATTTGAAAAATGAGAGAGAACCAAAACTGACAGATCCTGCCATCCTACTCAGAAGTAAGTCCTATTGAATTCAATGTGGCTTGCTCCCAGGTAAGTGGGGTTAGGATTGAAGCCTAAATCAAATGTGCAATGTATGTTTGCTCCTACAACCTCTTTCTTGATTTGAATTTCTATCCCCTTTTTTTCAGAGGCTCAGGGTGGGAATTAGCTTATTATTAAAATAAAACTTTCAGATAAGCTCTCTGCTTATGTAGCTGCTGGGCTAGGCTTATAAGAGTGAGTGTGAGGGATTTGCAAATTTCTACAAGATGAAAATGTTCTAGACATCAAGGGAAAAGGTGGGGAAAACCTCTTCATAACAAAACCACCATATATTAAATACCACCTGAGAAGCAAGGGACTTCCTGCTCCTCAGTGCTTATTAGTCTCTGGTAAAAATCCATATATTTGTTATAGCTCAGTGGTTTATGCAGGAGTTGTGTCCCAGATCCATGGCTCTGAAGGCTCCACAGGAAGTGAGCCACAACTCAAGATTGAGGTAATTTCTATAAATATTCATGTAACATTTGTCTCATTGGTATTGGCACTGACACAGAATATTTCTATCCATTTTTGTTTCTATTTGAAAGAAGGGAGCAAGTCCAGATTACAGTATTGGATTTTTCCAAAGATTTCCATGTTAGAATGGAAAAATTCCAGTTTCAAAACTGAGGAAAACCCTCTTCTGCCTTGGAAGACTGTCTTTTGCCTTTTAATAGCCCTCAAACTGGTAATAAGCTGGATCTGCACACAGTTAGTTTGTTTGGGCATGTGACTTGCTCCAACATAGTGATTTGCTGCAGAAACAGCCAATTCTCATAAATGGTCTCTCCTCTTCAAAAAGGACCAGCTGTTCATCTTCAGTTCAGGAAAAGGTGCTACTGCCACACATTCCCTTGAGTCTATAGAGTATGGCAGGCAAGGCTGCCTCTACCATTAGGCAGGCTGAGGCATTTGCCTCAAGTGACATATGCTGTGGTGTGGTGGCAAAGTGCCATAGGAGGAGAGCTGTCACATGGCTTGCCCTGTGACCTTCAAGCTAGCCTGCTGCCACCCGATGCTACAGTGATGTTGTCCTGTTGCCGGTGTTGATTCAGTTGCCAATCTGACTGACTTCTGTTCATAGAATTGGGAGGGGGGCCACCATCTTGTCCTGTGCCTCAGGCAGCAAAATACTGATAGGCTCCAGGTGAAAGAAATCTGTGAGCCCATAGAAATGCATACAGAGCTGTGGATGACTTCCAGTGTCCACCCCTTACCTGGCACACTAGATATAATTTTGTCTGCACTCCCTTTTAGCAGAGAAATTATCTTTGGGGCACTAGCTGGCTGGTGTGTATGTTTTAAAAAGTAAAGTAAGCATTTTTGTTTGGTGAAAGAATTACCAAGGTGAAATGGAAACTTACAATGTTCCTGAAGAAGTGGACTACTGGATTCTCATCCACATATCGGCCATGAGATCTTGGATGAGGCAGGGAACTTACATGGCCAATTCTGGCAGCGTGATGATAATCCTGAAACAAAGGACAGGTTATGCTTGTAGACCAGCAAGCAATCTGAAAGGAATTTGAGCGCCCATTGGGAAATGATCAAACATTAAGATTCTTAAAACTCAAAGGAGAGATGGTGGAGATGGAAACACCCATTAGGTACAGAAGTACGTGAGAAAAGCACTCTACCGACAGGGTCCAGCAGAATACTTCCAGGAACCCTGAAGGAGGATGTGGAAGCAGGAACTCTCAACTTTCCCCCCAGCAACTGTGCTTGAATATCCATTTAGTTATCTAGGCCTTACCCTCTGTGAGTTTATCTATTCTCTTTTCCAAGGTAAGAAAATACCATGTGGTTGTTGTTACTCTTTAATTCCACAGCAGTGGAACACTTCAGGATGGTGCCTAATGAAATGCAATACATTTACAGAGACCAGTGAATCCCTTGTGGAAGAGCATTTATCCTATCATTTTCACTCCTGCTTTGACTTCCCAGCCCTTTAAAAGCCATGCGTGGGAAGTGATGGCTATGAATTCATTTCAACATGTGAAGCTAAGTCACAGAGCTTTTCCATCTAGTGCAGGTCTGTCTACATTGCTCTGACCGGCAGTGCCTTTCATGGTTTTGGGCAGGTGATCTCCAGAACTTAAGTAGTAAGTAAGATCCCTTTGGGTGAACATCCTAATGGTGGCGCTTTCTGCATGTACACATGGAGAACTGGAACTTTCTGCATGTACAGCTCATGTGGCCTGTAATGAAATTATGGTGCTAGGCTCTTGGCATGTGTTTGAATAAAAAGGAGATGTTGCACAGAGGTCCTTGGTTATTGCAATTCCTAGCTGGTCAGTAATTCATGTGCTTTTGAAACAGAAATGTTTGTGTGTGATCATTAGGCTATTCTCTCCCTCTGAACTAAGCACAGATTCAGAAAACCACTTAGCATGTGGTGACTCACGTAAACTTAATGCAGGGTGCATTCCTCCATATGACTAGCAGGTCAGCATGTGCTTAGTCCAGTTTTAAAAACTCACCTTCCAATATGACCAGATGCTATTATAATAGAAGCTTCCTGCACAGTGGCGTAGCGTGGGGGGTGCAGGGGGGGGCGGGCCGCACCGGGCGCAACATCTGGGGTTAGGGCAAATCCATGGGTTAGGGGGCGCAAATCCACAGGTTAGGGGGCGCAAATCCACGGGTTAGGGGGCGCAAATTACTTGCCTTGCCCCGGGTGCTGACAACCCACGCTACACCACTGTTCCTGCATACTTTACTGACAAGTTGCCAGTGTGTGGTAAATGGTCAACTGCATCCACCAAGAGTCTTATAGCACAATCCTAACTATTAGAAGCAAGTACCATTAAATTTGATGATGTGTACTAATCAGTGCATTTAAGATTGCAGCCATTAGTAGCAGTGTTGGAGCAACAGAAGAAAAAACAAAGAGCAAACTAAGTAATATACTTTATTGGATCAGCCAGTGCTACAGATCTGGATGCAAGCTTTCAACTTACACAGAAATCTTCTTTAGGTATTAATGTTCTTATTAAAAAAACTAAAGCAAATAAAATATGAAATTAAAGGTGATGTTAACCAAGTCATGCTGAATGATTTTTAAAAAAAATCATAATTTTATATAAACATAAATATATATTTATATAAACAGAAAATGGGTTACAAATCTTGTTGAAGGGGCTTATCAAGGAAGCTTTTTTTTAAAAAAAGCAAGATGCATGAAAAATGTTCAGCAAGAAAACAAATGCATCTTTCTAGAGCCACAAATCTCAGGTGTCATTAAGACCTTGTAATGCAAAAAGAGCAACTAGTGCTGTTGAGTTAGGGGTAGTTAAATGTGTCAAAGTGATCTTAGCACTTTTTGGATTGCCTTCCTTGCATTTGTAACCAATTTTGCCCTCTAAATATCTTAGAATTAGCTACCTTTCCATTCCTCCTCATGGTGAATTCTGTGTAACTTGAAAGCTCCCATCGTCCTACACTCACGGAAGTCCTGATAGTGCTGTCATGTCTTTCAAAAGTACCGTGAGACGCAGCCCTGAGATACTAGGTAAAATAAGGTTCAATAAGCACTACATTTTATGTATGAAAAGATATACATTCTGGAATATCAATGTTATGCACTATGTCTGCTAATAGCAAAATGTGCATGCACTTACCTTCTTACAGTAGCATGGTAGCCTAAATCAGATGTTGTGTATAGTATCTGAATATTTCATTCTCACTTCTGTTGCTAATAATTTCTAACAAATTCCTTGCCATTACAGCGGTATCTCGGGTTACAGACGTGTCAAGTTACAGACACTTCAGGTTACAGACTCTGCTAACCCAGAAATAGTACCTCGGGGTAAGAACTTTGTTTCAGGATGAGAACAGAAATCATGCGGCGGCAGCGGGAGGCCCTATTAGCTAAAATGGTACCTCAGGTTAAGAACGGACCTCCAGAACGAATTAAGTTCTTAACCCGCGGTACCACTGTATGCAGCTCAGTTGCAAGTCAGGAGGAGGACATATATTTCACAAGGAAGCACACTAAAAGACTGTTCACAAAGCAGTCTGAGATCCCACATGACATTTGTATTTTTCTGTATCTGTTTAGCTTGGTAATTTGCTCTCTGTGAAGCTTTGGTATGGGTCACAAAGCCAAAAGGAGCACAACTTAATATTTCATTGAAATCAGTTAAATTTCCACATCTTTTCCTGTCTTAGCCTGAAGTCCCAGAAGTATATGCCAGATTCATTCATATACAGTATATATTCAACCTGGTATGTGCCAAAAGGCAGTTGCTGGATGTATCAGCATAATCTGAAAGGGTTAACTTCAAATTCTTTTGAGATGAATTGGCCTTTGAAAAACCCATTGTGTGCATTAATGTGGGAAGTGGAAATCGGTAAATTTGGACTTCTTTTGCTTTTTTAATGTTGTCATGGCAATTCCTTTATATTTCTGCAGCTGAGACACCTAGATAGCTTAAAAAAAATTCCCAAGATGCCAAAAAGCATGCATGCATTTTTGTTTAAGCTATGTGCAGAAAAACCTGCAGCTTGTTTGTTAGACTGCAATTGATAAAGAGCTTGCCAAATAAATGAATATCCGAGCCTTCCCCCCATTTCCCTCCCCCTAGAATGTTTTTCCTCCTAAGGATTATACAGTGGTACCTTGGGTTAAGTACTTAATTCGTTCCGGAGGTCCGTACTTAACCTGAAACTGTTCTTAACCTGAAGCACCACTTTAGCTAATGGGGCCTTCTGCTGCTGCCACGCCACCGGAGCACGATTTCTGTTCTCATCCTGAAGCAAAGTTCTTAACCCGAGGTACTATTTCTGGGTTAGTGGAGTCTGTAACCTGAAGCGTATGTAACCTGAAGCGTATGTAACCCGAGGTACCACTGTACTGACACAGAAACACACACTTTCTTTTCAAATGCCATGCTCTTAGGGTGATCACTTATGCACCAGAAGAAGAAGAAGAAGAAGAAGAAGAAGAAGAAGAAGAAGAAGAAGAAGAAACAGAACACAATTGCATCTCATTAGTATATGCTAATTTATATGTATAGCTGCAAATTTTGAGCTAATGACTATAATTTAAATAGAAATACAGTATTTCTCACCACAGAGAAGAAGAACCTGATAAGGTGGCTGGTCTGCCTGCTCACTCTACTGACCAGCTGCTAACTGTTGAGGGAATCTTCAAGGCACTTTCTTTTCCTTCTTTGTGTTCTTTATCTTTAAACTGAACTTGGACTGGACATCCATTCAAATAGAGGACTGCCCTCTATAAACTAACCACATGGCCACCGCTCATACTGTAGGCCCTTTTTTCAGCTTGCTCTATTAGGTTTGCTCTGAATCCATGTTGCATGCATGCATTTATATACTAGAAGAAGAGAGTCATTGGCTGTCGTGTGAATTCTGCCCATTCCCTAACTTTGCTTTCCCCAGTTGGCACTTGTATTTCTATTCTTACGGTTTGCTACATTCAGTTTCAAAGTCACACTTTAACAGAATTAACACAAACACAAAAGACTGAAATGTAACTACTGGTTATTTTTATACCAACACTTTTTATTTTGCACGGACTATCCACATGTGGCTGTGTTATCTGAAAATTACAGATTTGTTTCAATCCTGTCTTTTAGTTAACTGAAGATGCCATCCAGCCACTCTTCACCCACCTCTCCTGCCTGAGCCACATTAAGCACAGAAATTTCCTGCCAGTGACGCTCTGTTCTCAATGGCACTCATCTTGTGGACTGAGAGACTAAAGGACCTGTTAAGTATGGAAGTTGTTTTTCCTAAGCCACCAAACCGAATATCATCATAGCTTTTAGCATAAAGTTTTCAACAGAATGTGTTTCATGATCAGGTTCAGACATCAAAACAAACCCAGTAGGCAACTAGCTGCATGCTTAGGAATGGAAGAAGAGCCTCGCAATCAGACTGAAGGGTCATCGACGTGAGGATCCTTTCACACAGTAGTTACAGGCTGCTCACAAGTCGAGGATGTTTACAATATCACAAGCCAATGACAAGTGGAATGTGTGCCTGTGGTTGTAGTGAACTAAGACCTCAGAGCAGACATGTTGAAAGTAATGTGCCTAAGTCAGTCATGTTTATTAACTTTAATGAGTCTCCTCTGAGTAAGTCTAGCATTGAATACCACCCTGTATTTTTAATGATACAAAAAAGATTTAAAAAAAAATCCAGTGGAAAACTATTTCTTTAGAAATATATGAGAGACAATAGGGCAATCCCCTGCCCTAGTTCTTGTTACTAAGCAACAAGAATTACCAAGGCAACCAGGCAGGCACAGGTGAATGAAAGCTAATATTTAAGAGGAATTGAGTGGTGGGGTGACTCCACACTTGGGAGCTCTTATAAAATGTCAGTGAAGGAACTATCAGACTGGGGAAGAAAGTAAGTGTCATACCACATTGTTTTATCCTTTCCTTTTTTTACTTTCATCCCGTCCGTCTGGCAGTGCCAGAGGCCTACCTGTCAATTTCTTCTGGGAACTGATACATGAACTTGAAATGCAGCAACAGGTTGCTGCTATCCTGTGGAGTGGCTCCTGACATCAGAAACCTGTAGCATTTCCTCCATTGCCAATGTGAAACAGAACTTCTCTGTCAGGTAGACATGTTACAAATGTAGTTGGACTATATTTCAAGGCACAACATGGCTCACCTTCATTTCAATGGCTTGATTCTGTTCCCTGGCACATACATACCAACATATACCACTCCGGCTACAACTCAGAAGGAGCTACAATCTAACACTATGTTTTTCATCACATGGAAGGCCTACAGATCGTGGGGAAGCCTTGTAATGGTTGTATAGAGGATGGGATTTCAGTGGGTGCAGCTTTTCAAACCCTGCCTTTTCCTTCTAAAAGTGTTCTGTCTCATACCTTACTTTCTTTGCTACTGTTATCTCCACAGTTCAGAGTTGCTGTTTGTTGTTATAATTGTTAGTAATAATAATAAAGTCTACTGATAGTAAAAATAAGGAAAACCAGTAACATCCTGACAGGAGAAGCTACAATTTCAGGAAGCTTGCAAAAAATAGCTCTGTGTAAAAAAACCAACAAATAAAAAACAATATGAGTATATTGTTTCATTACTGCTTTATATTTTCAAACCACTGGTCTAGAACGACTACATGAAAGCAGTTATGGGTTATGACCTTTTTGTCTGTGGGTCAGTGACAATTGCTATATAAACATGATATAGCAATTCTATACTATATATTTATGTGGGTATCAGACCCTACATATGTAAAATCTTCCTCTGCCCTTAACTTAATATAGGCATCTGAAAGGCAATTAACATGGGAAACAGAAACAATTTGCATTTGCTTCTTTCATTTTAAGGCATTGTTGAGGGATTTTGAACCAGCAGATGGCGTTTCCTAGTTACAATAAATGTACATCTAACAGAAAGGGAAGTTTCAACACCTTTTTGCAGGTGATTTCCATACCTATTATTAACAGTGTTCAATTGAGACTGACATACATAAACCTACCGTCATCTTGTGTGGCAATCTGCAGATGGATGGCATGAACTGGATGTGCATACTAACTGGAAAAGTCTTTAGATTCAGTAGTTGCAACAATAATTGCAATATTAATTGGACAGGATCTCTTTTTTGCCTAGGGGTTCCTTGATGGGACTCTAATCACAAGGTTAGATTCATATCATATCGCTAAATACATGGCCTTCCATGCAGGGGGAATCCAGCCCATTGACTCTGTGAAACACCATTTATAAACTATATAAATAGTACTAACTTAGAATAACCTAGGCAAGAGGGAAGTTTCTGATTTCTTGCAAAACAGGAAAATTGTACTTCCACACTTGTTTGAGTACTGTGAGAAAAAGTTTGGTATGGGCTTCACAGTAGTTATTTAGAGGTGGTGTCAGGTAGCCAACACACACACTACATATTCAGGCAGACAGCAATGCCCGTGAGTAGTTGAATGACAAATGTGCATATGTGGACTCCTATTATATCTATTATTAATGGTGTTCAGTTGTGATTAACATACATAAATGCAGTAAGCTCAGGGGAGGGGAAATAAGGAGGACAATAGGAACTGGGATTATACAACATGAAGAAAACATACTAAATGAAAGGTTCTGAAAACCCAACAACAAACAACCTATCATGCTAAGTTTTTTATGAGTCCAGTTCAGCAAGGAATTTTATTTATTTATTAAATTTATATACCACCTTTATCTTCCAAGGATCTCAAGATGGTGTCTGTGGTTCTCAGCTCCCCTATGTCATTCTCACAGCTACTCATGAGGCAGCTTAGGCTAAGAGATGGTGACTGGCCTAAGGTCACCCAATGAGCTTCATGGCTGAGTGGGGATTTGAACCCTGCTCTCCTAGGTCCCCAGTCCAACACTCTAGCCATGATGCCATGCATGTGGAATGGGTTCACAACGTGGGAAACAGCTACATTAGTAGCACATCTCCCCATGGACCAATTTACAGGGCTTTTGAGTCGTCAGCCAAGCAGGATTTGGAAGCCACATAATACGTCCTTCCCATATCATTGTTTTATCTAAATGTTACCTAGTGTGGCATGGAGCCAAGTCACAGGTACGGCAGGTCATTGACTGTTGCCGCTTCTTGCAGCAACAGAAAACATTTAAAAACATGCATTGATGGTTTCTACTTATTTTCAAGTTCTGTCTAAAATGTGTGGTTAAAAAGAAGTAAGGCTTGCTTTCCAGCTCATTTGCTTATGAGCTGTCAGTGCAGACCCAAACTCAGTTTTAAAAGTCATCCTTCTAAGCGGCTCTGTTTGCACAAACAAGTATTATATGCATTGCTGGAACAAGGACCTATTCACCTGAAAAAGCAACCTGTGTTTTAGACAGCCAAGCTTAATTCTGACCATCTTCCAAGTAAATTTACTCAGATGTTGACCTTAGAATCTTTTAAAACACAGCTTCAGTTTAGGTATAGGGAATTAGCATTCACGGCAGAGCAGAAGAAAATCACGCCATCATAGTTTAATAATTAACAGCAGCCATACCATTAGTGCTACTTTCTAAGCCAAAATGTTCCCTCGAACTAGCAGATATATCGACACAGCCTCTGTTACTGTGATCCAAATGTGGTAGTAAAAACGTTTCTTTCAGTCTTTTTCTTCATCCCACTTTGGGCTGGAGAAATGTCTGCAGTATTGTACATCGATTAGTCGCTTATTTAGCATGTGGCAATGGTTGTTTATAGGTATATAAAAATCAAAGAAACTGAGAGAGCTGATTGAAAATGTGTTTGCATACAACAAAGTGGAGCCTGATTTACATCATAGCTTAATTAACAGCATGGCTTAATGAAAACATGACCTTATGTATCTTTGTCTTCTTCCTTTTTTAACCAACAGAGCAACAACTCTCCTTATTAGAGAGTAAGCAGAATTGTATCATCTAGCGGTAAAAAAAATCCTGCTCTGCTCTGCCCAGCCTGTCCATTTGGCACATATGCTTAATATTTCCCTGGGGTGAGTTCTACATCTTTTTCCTTCATCAATTTGAATGCTATTCAATATTTGAATGCCCAAATGGCAATTCAAAAAGGGAATCTTTGTGAAAAATACTCCTTGCTTATTGGGAGCTTATTATTTCTCTTGCGTAAAGACAAAGAAAAGCTTCCCAGAGAACATTTTGGCACCTGCAGACTAATGAGTTAATCCTCTTGCCTATGCTTCTTATGTGCTGATCCATAGTCCACTCAGTGGGAAAACTGCATGCATCCTTAATTCTCCCAACGAAATTAAAGATGCTAAAATTTGGTTAGAGTTCACTTTAGCGTAGAGCAGGGGTGTGCATTTTTTCCATCAAGGGCATTCCCCTGGATATGTGCTGGGTATAAGCTAGCAGTGAGCAAGACCAGAGAGAAAAGTGAGTGGGACCTCTCCTTTACTCTCTTTTCTGTCTCCCCTTTCTCTCTTTCTCTCTCTCTCCTTCTGA
Source organism: Podarcis filfolensis (assembly GCF_964270895.1). Taxonomy (NCBI): domain Eukaryota; kingdom Metazoa; phylum Chordata; class Lepidosauria; order Squamata; family Lacertidae; genus Podarcis; species Podarcis filfolensis. The sequence goes on along the minus strand of NC_139603.1, from coordinate 36,457,572 downwards.
TATCCTTTCTTGATTTCTACCTCTTCCAAGGGATGGGCTGATTGTTCTTGCTAGAGAGCACAGGAGCCAACTGCCAGTGGCTGAGGTCCCTTTGACCTCCCCAATAAAATATTTGAACCCTCTCCCCCAAGTTGATAGGCATTGCCATTCAAATGGTGTGCATGTGCTGTCTTCTGACCAATTATGTGGGGTAGGGCTTACCTGCCCCCCCATATTTTATTCACTTCAGCTTTAAATCCCTGTATCCTTCAAGCACTTTGATGAACAATTCAAGTCACAATACAGTCTGTAAAGATGGTTAGGTTCAGATGTTAATGTTTAAGGTTAAATAATTAGTGCACCACTTAACAGTGTGAAAGCTGTTTAATAAATGCATTACCAATGTTCAAGCGTAGACAAAGGTCCAATATTGAAACAAAATCATGTCGTGTTACAGACTCTAGGAAGCTAGTACCATCAATTATATATTTTACAATGCTACAATTTATACAACAGTTGTACAAAACAGTAGGTATGACATGATTTTCCTAGACACAACAAAGATTTGTAAAAAGGAAAAAAAAATCACAATACATAATTTCCTTCAGACTACTAGATAGACACATTGAAATACTCTTAATTAAGTGTGAAAAATACAAGTTATTATTGATGTGGCTAATTTCCCCCATAGGTTTCATATGCAAAACATTTCATACATATTAAGAGCATGGTCTGTTTCTGACCATCACATCTCAGTTTATCAAGTTGAGATATGCATGAACTTGAGCCTTTTACTCACACACAGAACCCCTTTGCATCACCATGCAAGTCATGATAAAGCCAGGAAATCTCTTAATTAAACCATGATTTAAGATTTAAGATTGTTCCAAAATTGGTAACCATAGTTTTCCAGTTCTGATGAAATGGTGAACTATGGTTTAATAGAGACTTCCTAGTTTAATAGTGGCTTGCTATAGTGGGGCCCTGTTCTTGAACATAAGGCACCTGCATATTTCAGCTTAGAAAGATGAAATTGATTAATGCCTGTAACATTCAGACATGTTTTCATTCAAATTAGGAGAAACTTAATATTCTTTAAATAAACATACATTTTTGCTGTTTTGATTCCTGCTCAATTTTATACCAAGCAGACACTTTACACTATTTCACCATTTTCTTTAATGATCAACTATTTCAACTTGTCTCAGATGTTCCAGACCCATCTCTTGGTTTTATATGCTGGAATGCAGCATTAGAAGCAAAGCAAAGCAAAACAAAACAAAACAAAACAAAACAAAACAAAACAAAACAAACAAAAAGTCCTTCCTGGGTTATAAAAATCCTGACCTAGATGTTGCTATGTCCATAAAAGGTGCTGAAGGTACTCCTTTCAGAAAATTGATGCACCTGCATGAATCTGCATCTTGAGGAGGGTTTCTCCAGACCAGTGCTTATGTTGTGGTTTTTTAATTGAATCACTCCCAGTTCTGTAGAGCTTATTATTGCCCCATTTTTCTTGTGTCTGATGCCTTATCTCTCTCCATCACTGGGGGTTGCCTTAAACTTCAGTGGAGATTCATTCCAAGGAAATGTATGCTCAAGTCATTTCTTTATAGTGTGGTGAATGTTATCTACAGTTTGATTGCAAGGTTTTATGCAGTAGCTTATAATATGCCCTTCAGAAGGCTGTATTGACAGCCAGATTGACAGCTGCGCCCATGCAACAACCCCAAATCAGGCTCCCTGGATTCAGTGTTGCAGAAGCAGCATACTGGCAATCTCTACCTCAGCTAGACCAGTGGAAATGTTTAGGACCATCCCCTGTGTTAGATCAAGGGTTAAAACGGATCAAAGAATTATTTATGGCTAGTTAGTACTTGGTAAGGAAACATCAGAAAGTAGGAACCGTGAAGGGAAGAACAGGTGCTATAGCTGGAAATAATATGCAATAGCTTGAAGATGTAATTACAAATTAAAAAACATTCTCAGTCTGATGAGGGAATTGGAACAAACTAGATACAATTTAGGCATAACTGCCTAATGCATCTGTTGAGTAGGTATTTAAGCATGTTCTACCACAATGTGTACTAATTGTGACCCTAAACCTGGAAAATACTTAACTGGCTGGTAAATTTACTTTGGCACTAGATCTAATGGATTTTTTCCTAATATATATTGGGTTTTGCAGTTCTGAAAACTGTAATATTTCAGAGTACAGATTGTTATGTTTGAAAACAGATAGGCTTTTAATTAGCTTACATATAACAGTGCTGGAAAACATCCCTTAAGTTTGTTTTTAATGCTGCAACTACTTGACTTGTACCAAGAGAAGTACCACCAGAGAGACTCACTTGAAGTTAAATGTCAAGTTTTGCCTAATTCTAAAGGAGAATAATTTAATCAAGATCTGTTCACAATTCATTTCTGTATACGTATGTGTGCATTGCACATGAACCCACCAACTTGCACATACAGATAGATAGATGGCGCATGGGTACTAACCATGGGAACACAGGTGGCATGTTTTCTGCCACAAAGGAGAGACAATATATCCATACATTCACATTGGTACATTTTATTTTTCTCCCACCCTTTCCTGATGTATCACAAATACCAGAGCAATGGAGAACCTGTCTTTTGAGAGGGTAGGCAGGGGAGGCGAAAACAAGACAGGCATTCTTCTATTTTCCCCTTCCTCCTCCTCTCTTTAAACAAAGGGGAGCGTTATTCACGCATGTATTCTTCACCCATGGATGTTAATAAGAAAAGAATATGCCTCCACAAGGAATTCACCATGCTCTCTGCCTGAATGTCAGTGCTTTTTCTGGACAAAAAGATGTTTGTGTTTGCTGCATTCCGACACGAGTGTGGGCAGATCAGATATACGAACCAGCACTGCAGGACAGGGAAAGGAGGCTGGAACAATGCCCTGACCATTACCCCAGCTCCTGTTACATAATTAGTTGGAGCTTTGGGAATCCTTACCAATGGACCCTAGGGAGCATATCCTCTAAGTCTGGAAAAAGACCTTTTCCATTATCTCCTTACCCTGCATCTTTATATCCCTTTCCATGTACCTAAGTTCTACACTGTTGCATGTTTACCATGTTGGTTTGGTGCACACTCAAAGGCAGGGTTATCAGCAGCTACATTCAGTTGGTGATAATTCCTGTCTCTGGCAAAGATACTCTTTGAGTGTGTGATGAAGTATATTTGCAGGGTTTAGTTTCTGTGTCTGCCTCAGCTTTTTTAAATTTTTTTTTAAAAAAACCTTTTTCTGGACACTTTCAAAGTGCATCAGTGTTTGTTTTACTATTACACACAATAATTAGCAATCATTATGTTTTTAAATACAGGGAGGAAAAACATATACCTACATTTCCAGCAACTTTGACATAATAATGAAGTAACAATTCTTATCTGAAACCCATACTATTCAAGACGATTGAATGACACTAGTAACTTTATGCTTTCCTTAAAAACACACATGCACGGCTAGTATTAACAAATATTTGTGGCACTTGCTGAGTTAACTTCCAGCATTGAAAGTCTCCTGAAATGAATTCCCAGGAGATATTGTTCATTACCAGCATTATTATTTCTGAGAGCACAATGTTGTCACACAATGGCACAGCCAGTTCTTCACTGACTGGCCAAGATATATGCAAGTCAACATTTAAAAAGCAGTTGTTCTGTTGCAGCTAAATAGCATTTGGAATAATTCATGACCTTTTAGTTTTGTTCCGTAGGCACTGGACTATGAGTTATGCAAATATAAATGTACCAATTGTGGCAGTGAAAATCTACAGCAGTGTGCTAGGATCAACAATACAAAAGATGATTTTTCACATGAGAGTGTCTATCTATATGCAACTCCACTCCTAACAGACAAATAGATTTCACAATTATAGCTAAATACAGAAATATCCACAGTCTGAACCAGATGTAAATCACTTATCACCAAATGCTTGAAATGAATACTTTTGAATCACTTACATTTCAGAACATGTAGTGACTGCTTATTGTAGGTGCGGGTTCATCCCTTAGTGATCTCCTAATCTATGAGAAATAGTGTCTTCGTGCTATACCTGTCAGTTTTGTGACAACACAACATTTCAATTTCAGTTTGAGCCAGATTTGAGCTAGTTGGTCATCAAGGGCAATACTGTCATGATGCAAACTCCCTTAGAAATTGATCTAAACTGAACTGAAGCCAACTATACTTGCTTGGCTATTTTTACAATTGCTGCCAACTTTCTGTTAAGTGACTTGCCCAGGACTGGAGAGTGAAGCAAATCAATACTTTAATTTGAAAAGAGAGTATGGAATGTCTCACCTTTTGGACCATCTACTAGCCCAACTACCAGTATCAGTGACTACTACCAACCAAGAAGCTCATTTTTTGATCTGCCTCATGGTCTCTGATCACTGCTAAAGCATTTAAGAACTAGGTGCACTGCAATGGGTTTTTAAAAAAAGTTTTATTAAAATATTCTGAAATGAAAGGGGAAAAAAACCTAGAGTCAGTGGGCAAGTGCTTGAGAATGTAAAAAGACACCTTTCATTATAGGCAGAGCAAAATCAAGTGTGAACTTTGCCTCAGGGTGGATGGAAGAGAGAAAGGACATCAGCACTTAATAACAATGACTTCTCTTGCAGCAGCAGGTGAAGCTACCTTATACCCAGTCAGGTCAATGGTCTCTCTGGCTCAATAATGTCTACATAAGGTGGTTGGCACCAGCTCTGCAGAGGTCTTTCCTAGCCATACCTTGGAGATGCTGAGGATTGAACCAGAGATCTTCTAAATGCAAAGCTCTACCACTGACCCTCTGTCCCTTACACCCAGAGAAGTTTTTAACTCTTCAAAAGCATTTGCCAGATCAAAAATGTTAGCTATAAAAATACAAAATATAACAGCCAGTAGCCAAATGGTTTAGCAAACACTGCAATGATACATTAACAGCAGTGAAGGAACTGGTTTCCCCTCTTCAAATGTGTGTACCATTCTCCTGCTTCATTCCACTTCTCATCTGTTGAACAGTACACAATTATATGTGTGCATTGGCAGTGCTTTTGCTACTGACATCCCCCAAACTAGCTGAAAAGTATTTTCCTTTATTAAGGCAGCACTTCTATACACATTTGCCTAGACATGCACAGATTTGCACTGCGAACCTTCAAACATTCATCCATGAAAAAGCACAAGTTAATACAGATGTGGTCTGATCTTGTCACAATCCCCGCGTTCTGTTTTGTTTCTCTCATCAGAAAAGAAACAAAAGGCATTAGGGTTGGCGAGCTGTCCCCTGGTTTCACAAAGCTTCGTGTTAGTCTCACGACACAGCCTGGGGTTACAAATGCCATCAAGAGTCATAAACAGACATGAAGCCAACAGACGTTAAACTAAAGTCAGTGTCTATAAAGCTATCACAGAGTTGCTGTAAACAATTGTCTTTCTGTGACTCCTTTCCAGTCAGATTTTGAGAAACATTGCAAGGAAAATATCACTGATGGGGAGGAAAAAATTCAAAAGAACACCAAGCCTTTTCCCACCATAGGTACTACTTACAACCAGCTAACAACAAATCTCCCCAAGGGAGCCTCAGAGCATCACATCCTGATGTAAAATAATCCCAGCATTAGGTTAGAAGAGGATTAGGGGTAATTAGAAGTTCAGGTCAATTTAAAAGGGGACTGTCTGTAGTAACATTCTCTAATGCATTATTTCTAAAATTGTCATAACAGCCAATTATCACATTAGAAATGGATAAACACAATTCTGAAGGCTAAGTCAACTGTTGCTCTACGGAGGTTATTGCGTTCTCTTGAGTTTCCTCCCACCCATCCTTTTACAATTCTTGACTTCATTGCAGCTATTCTGTTCTCCTTTCCTCTGAGCTCACCTTGCCCCTCCGGGGATAATGTTTGTCACCTCCAAAGAATCTGCCCAGTGAGTCAAGTAGACCCGGTTCCCTGTATCTTCTGGGGGATCCATGTCTAGCATGGTCTATTGTACTTGCAGTTGCAAGTTTGGATCCATGCCGGAAAGAGGAGCGTTTCTGTGAAGCCATCAAATCCGAGTTCTCAGAAGCTGCTGCACTGTCTTCCTGAATGGTCTGTAGCTCATCTGATTCAGAGGGCCGGTCTTTGAAGGTGTTGTCTTCTCTCCCTGGGGCATCTCGGGAAAAGAGGCGGACCAAATGGGGACGACCAGTCGTGTCAGCTGGGTTGGCCTCCTTCCAGGCATTCTTTGGGTCTGCTGCGCCCTTGGAGTCTGTCACCGCTGTGCTCTTAGAGGAGGTCCCATTGTTCTGGTTCACATCTGCCTCTCCTGCAAACAACAAGGATGAGATATGAATGCAGGCCTCTGAAAAACAGAGAGCTGGAACAATGCAGCTTTCTTCCCCTTGCCTTGGGTTTGCTGCTTCACACAAAGTCCATAGATTATGTGCAGTTGCAACAGAACTGCCTTCTACCAGCTCCAGTACAGATATATTAATTTTTATCAGAATATAGCAGGAAAGAAGAGTTGTCAGGCTGGTGCATGCCTATTTTATTTACTGAAACCTGTATTTGGAAGAAAGGCAAAGGTCTTTAGTTGTTAACAAGACAGAGCACCCTTTTGCTTTCCCTGTTTTTGCAGGAGAGTATCAGAACAAATTTGTAATGACTGATAACCTAACATCTAGGCTAGGCAAGCATAAGTGTAAATGTATCCTCTAAACAGCTCTGTTAGGTTCTGGACCATGATAATCCTGGAAAAGTATCTGGGAAAATCTACACTGGCTGACTAGTCATTTCTGAGTCCTATTTATGGCGCTGGTGCTTTAAAGTCCCAAATGGCTTAGGACCCAAATACCTGAAGGACCCCCTCTTTGCATACCAGGCTGCCCAGGTATTAAGATCCTCTGGAGAGATCCTGCTTCAAATACCCTCTTTAGTAGAAATATACTAAGTGTTCACAGGGCCTTTTATGTGGTGGCACCCTGACTTTGGAATACCCTCACTGGTACTGACACTGCAATCTGCTATTTGCCCTGGCATTTTAGGTTGCAGGTTTTTTTCCAGGTGAGGTGATTTTTATTTTAAGTTTTGCTTTTTGTCATATATTATACTTACCTGTTGCTTTAAAACTGTATTTATATCTGGTTATTCGAACATTTGTACAGACCCTAGAGTCTTCTGATGATAGACATTAAGTAACATTTTAAATAAGCAAATATGCATCTTCACTATCCATCCTAACTTGCAATGATGAGAAATAATTACATGGACAGATTTCATTTGGGGGTGAGTCTTATTAGCAAATGTACTCTGGCATAACAGTTTACTCAGAGGAAAAAGAGATTCACCACCATTATTGTAAATGCTAACAATGATTCTCAATTTTCCAAGTGCCAGACCTATGTAGACAACATGACGCTATTGGTGTTATCAGCAGGCTCAGGAGAACCACAGATTTTGTGGGGGAAAACGATTGTTCACACATGTACAAAAAAGTGGTACTCAGTCCTCATATGACCTGTCTGGAATTGACACGTGTTTTGCACAAGCAATCATATCACCACTGGTGCAGAAAAGAGCAAGCGTAACAATGAGGAACTTAAAAAGTTTGGGGCTTTTTGTTTAGGGGAAAAAGGGGGAATTCCACAATACTAGAATCCAGGGTCATCCAATGAAAATGAATGGTGGGTGATTCATGACAAATGGTACACCACACTCCTTCCCGCCATGCATGGTTTATGCTCCCCTAAGATGCAGTGATGGCCACCAACTTGGACTGTTTTGAAAGGGGATTCAATAAACCCATTGATCCCTACTACAACCAGAGGATCCAGAATCAGAGGACAGCAGTGGGAGAGGGCTGTTGCACTCATGTCCTGCTTGAAAGCTTCCCCTAGGCATCTGGTTGAAAGCCGCACTAGACAGGCCTTTGTCTGGATCCAGCAAGGTTCTTCTTATGAGCCCAAAGTATAAAGAATTTCAAGGCCCTCTGCCAGTCTCAGAATACTGCTACTGTTGGTGACAGGTGCTCCGTGCCAGGAAGAATGTTCCAAGGCCAGGACATGTGCTCTGGCAGAACTGGAGCAGAGATAGAGAGCCACTGTGGCAGACAGTGTTTTAAAACTGATGCAGAAGGAAGAGGCAGAAGGTGGAGGAACTGAGAGGAAAGCTGGGCTGGATGAAGCAAACAGAACAGCTTTCTGATCTCTCTGTCACATTTTCTGTTGGGGATTATGCCTTGCTGCTAGCAGACTGCCAGAGATTCCAACAGCATCTCATCACTTCTGGTAATCCCTGTCGCAACCCTTGCGTTCATATTTTGTTGCCATTGACACATATGCACGCACTATTGCTTTTCCTGAAACTGCAGCTTTTTAAAAATTTGCAACCAACTTTTTCTTTTCCTTAAGGGAGGGGGGAATTTGAGTACTTTTGCATTTGAATGCATGTCCTCCCCCCCCCCACTTGTTTAGACCGTCAGCAGGGTCTGAGCTCAGTCATACCTGCTTGGCCTCAGTGACAGGGATAACAGTTTCCAAAGAAACCAATGAATGTAATTAAAAACGGAAAAGGGCTGTGTTTAGTAGCAACATTTCTGTCGCTTGTCTGGACTTTAGCAACTTTGTCGCTGACTGTGTAGATGTAAAGAGGTCAATCCCTTGCAATTCTGTGAAAATGTTGCTGTCCCAAGACTTTTTGAGATTGGAATTAAATCAGATATTAATTCCTGCATAAAGACCCTGTGAGCAACCAACACAATATAAGGAATTTTATTCATCAACACTGGCAAGATTCTATGCCATAATACACATTCATTCCAGGGTGGTGGGGGGAACGGACAGAACAATGAAGCTATTGTTTTTAATTAAATGCATTAACAAAACACCAGAGCATCTGCATGCTAATATTTTTACAACAGTTGTGCTTTGTGTCAGTGAATGCATTTATTTCTGGCCAACAAAGGAAAGCATTTGTGCCACAAAAGGAGCTTCTCCCAATACTAGCTAGAACATCTTATGCCTTTCTTTAGTAAGGATAATATGTATTGAAAGCTTTTATTCTCCTGCTCCCTACAGTGGAGTGTCACCATTTTAAAAGGTACAGCACAACTATAGGTGTACTTACCTGCACTTGCAGAGTAGCAGAGATAAAATGATAAACTAAAAAGGAATAGATTCTGACCAGCCAGATTGATGAGAGGTTGGCAACACAAGGCCTCAGGCCTGCCAATACATTTCCACTCAATGGCCACCACAATAACGTAGTAGCATGGGGACCAACTTGGTTCCAGTCTAGGTAAGATTCTGGGCACCCCAAAAAACATTTACTATGTCAGCATCATGTTTAAAAGCAAATGTCTTAATAAAAGTGCAGTCCCTTTACAGAGCTTCTGTTTAGGCCATAGGTTGCTGGTATGCAGAATACTAGAATTATTTAACAATTATTCCTGGCTATATGACTGGGCAAGGTTGTATGTGTGTTTCTGTGTACTAACCCATGCAAATATATATGAGTAATTTCTGCTCTTTGTCCATACATTATATACGATAAATTTATTAATGTGCCTATTCTTCTGTTGGAAGGGGCATGAGGCATAATTTTGGGACATCCTAATGCCAGGCTTGATAATTTAAAAAACCCTCACAAATATGATTGATGCACCATTTTCTAAATGTAGTTTAAGTTTTTTTTCTGTTCCATCCAACATTGCTAGAATAATTTCAGAACTGAAACCATATGTATTAAAATTGCCAGATATTAAAACGCAATGAGCCACTGCTTTTGTCTCCAATTCTTGGTCTTTGAAGTAGTCCTGATCACTGCATCTGAGTGAGCTTTGTCTGACTCATTATTTCAGAATAAGAAAACCATTCTGTTCATATACCCTGTTCAAGTTAATTACACACAGTTTGATTCGTAGGGACACCGTGAGTACCTGCTCTTAACTGTTATCTCTTACTTTCCTTTTGTTATTAAGGCTCTTCCAATCTCCTGAGTTAAATACACTTCAGTGCAAAAGTTCAACATAATTTTATCATGCTTTGAATGAATTCCTCTGAAGAAATGGTTAGTGCAATTTTATCTGTGAAACCTGTGGGATTTGCAGTGCTGGAATTTTAGAGCAGTACACTTTGTTCTCTGTGGCTCAAAGATGAAGTATGATTCTATTAAACGGGTACTAAAAGCCAAAAAAACAAAACACTTCAAAGTCATGGAGAATACTTGTGGAATGTCATAGAATTTCAGGGGCTTCTATGTACAATGCAAAGTATCTTTGGTTATGCAGAACAATTTTTTACTTCATGAAACCTGAAGATGTGCTGAAATATCCTGTGACGTGTCTCTTGCCAGAGTGTTCTAAAAGTCATGTAGAACCAAATGGTGCAGATTGACCCCAGAATTGACCCCAAAGCCTTGCCAGTAACCCAAGTGGGGAAAAAAATGTCTTGTAAGGGCGGCTGTCCATGACAATCAAACCTGAACATTCCCATGAAGACAGATTGAAGATGCAGTAGATGGAGAAATGCAAGGTTGAATCTGTACCCAACCTTTGTACAGTTGTGAAGTAAGTGGTCAGTGTCTGTTTGCATTAGCTATACGGAGCACAATAGTGATGAAGTTGCCAAAACTCTTAGCTCAGGAATTGGTGGCTCATGAAGCTTACCTCAAACACCACCACCAATTTCCTCAAACTCAATTTTTCATCTGAGAGGGAGAAGTCAGTCACTCCCTACTTTTCACCCAACCAGCTTCCAAACGCCCACCTACCCACTTAATTGCCGTTCCTGGTTCTCTGGCAGTGGAATAGAGAAAGGTCCCACTTTTCCTCTGACTCATGGCATGCTGCTATGGCTAAAGCTAGATTGCAGGAGCACTTGGAAGCTCCTATTTACCAGATTTTCTGTGCCTGGCCCTAGGAAGGGGCAGGCCAGAGAGAACCCCCACCTCCTTTCCCCATCCCACATAGAGCCAGTAAGTGGATGAGTGGTGAGGAAGGGGTCTGGAGGGAGGGAGGTAGTAGTTGGTTGAGTGAGGATTCATAAGCTCATGAGGGAAAGTTCTGGGGGAAAGATGAGGTTTCGTAGTTGGAGATGAGGTAGGGTCAGATGTGGCTTGAAAGGAATTGTGCTTGGTAAACCAACTGATTTTCCAAAGTTGGAACCCAAATGATGGAATTTGCTCCATCACTAGTTTGGAAAAATGAGAGTCCAGATTTGACACCCTGGGCTTCTTTGTGAGGAAGGGTGGGCTATAAACTGAAAAATAAAATAAATAAAATCACCATCATGTTGATACAGCAAAAGCAAGTTTTGACATGCTTTGTGACTTCCTTGAATACATAAGCATCTTTACCAAAGAAACATAAAAATGTAATTAAATGATACACACTTTTTCTGGAATGTAGTCTGTGAACTTAACACCTGTTTATTTTACATTTAAAATATTATATATATTTTTAATTAGTTGATAATGGTCTAAAAGTTACTTCAATTTTTATTATGTATTTTCACACACTGGGGCACAAGCTGATTTGTCAAGATGAAGTAGAACAATGGCTCTCAAGTGGAATTTGGTAGTGTGGGCCTAGTTTGCAGCACATCCTCCTTGTTTTCTAAGTACGTCTGGCATAGATTCAGATTACTGAGGGTCATGGGGGAGAAGGAGCAGGAAACAAAAGCCTGTGGTTGCAGCCAGTGGGATTTGCTATGGCAGAAATTTGGAATCTATGAAAAGCATGTGGCACACATCCAGACAACCCCGCAGAGACCCAAGAAATAAAATAAAACCCTAAAGCTTTCTCAACAAATAAATTCTGTCAAGGCACCCACACGTTTCAAGCAGAAACCATCCTTTGTGTGTTTAGAACATAGTTTTTGTTTAGCTATAAGCATCTCACACAACAGAGAGTACAAAATGTGGCATGATGAAAATGTAATATTCCCCCTCCCCCTGGGTCCTTCCCCCCCCCCCCCGTGGAAGTTTGCCTCCTATTTTACTGAAAGTGAATTGTTCAAATGAAGATATATAAGCATTCATTCTACAGACTGTTAAGAGTTGCTTCAGGAAAGGAATGCTTAGCTGTCTTCCATGTCATAAATCTATTAATGAACACCTATGATAACTTTGGGTTGGCAGCCTTATGTGGAACAAAAGTGGCTTGCAGAGAGGAAATCAACTTCTTTAAGATGGATGTCCACAGTATAATAATGAACTCGCTGCTTATGCTTTATGCAAGTTTATAGAGAAATTATGTGCTGGAGATATGCAGTGGGCATGCTATTTCCCTGTAATAAGCTTAAAGAAAAAAAGAAGAGAAAAGACTTATCTTAGCAACAGATCTCAAATGTCATGCTATTTTCAGTGCTAATTGAAGTGATGGCAAGTGGAAAGACTATTTGACTTTTACAAGACATGTTCAGAGAAGTTTTTAATGATTGATGTTTTATTGTGTTTTTAATTATTGTGGTTTGGGTAACCCAGTCAGATGGGAATAATAATAATAATAATAATAATAATAATAATAATAATAATAATTATTTTCCCATTTGCTGATCTCAAGTGAGGATCATGGCTTCCAGGGCTCTAAGGTGTCTAACCTTTATTTTTTCGTATGCTGTTCTCCCATATGTATCTCTCATCACTTCCAGCCAGCCTGACCAATGATCAGGGATGACGGGAGCTGTAGTCCAAAAACATCTGGTGGGCCACAGGTTCCCCATTCCTGGTCTATAGGAGGACATGTGAAGCCAACAATGGATTTACTTCTTTTATTTCCTCTTGTTTGGCCACCACCAGTTCAAATACTGAGCACCTTGCCCAACATAGGCAAGTGCATCTGTGCTGTTTTACTACTGCAGGCACATTCCAGCTGTGATTCAATAAATCAATGTTGATACCTAACCTAAATACATTATTTAGATGTAAGTAAACAAACAAACAAATCTTTATTCACTTTATTTGATGGGTTTTATGTTTTTTATCTGTGAAAACCATAGCTATGGAGTGGCTAACACATTGTTTGTTTTTTTTATTAAAGATTTTCTTGATTCACAAAAGTGTGTGTCTCATATTTTTTTCCCCCATGTAACATTTTTACAAATCAGTTTCATTTGTTGAGACATTAGGAAGAAAGGGGGAAATAGGTGGAGAGGGCGGAAAGATGGGTGGGGTCGGGTGGCGATGTTTCTATTTTACTTACTATATGTAGGGTTTGGTGTCAGCATTGCTTGTGCAGGTTCTTTGCTGTTCACTTGTGTTCCTTTGGTGATGAGAGAGGTTGGGGTGGGGTTGGCCTAGGATGTGGTTGTTCATTTGTGGTTGGCTGCGGTGGTCTTTGTTTTCATGTGTGAGTGGGGTGGGTGGGTGTTTTGGATCAGGTTAGCCATATTGATTTGTATGCTGTTGGTGGATTTTTGTCATTGTCTTGTTGGGCTGTGTATGTGATAAAGGGGAGCCATACCAGGGTGAGGGTGTCTTCTTCTATTTCTCCCCGTGTCAGTTTCAGTTGGTTAATTTTTCCATGGGCTGTTTCCCATACTATTTGGTACCATTGGTCCATGCTCACTCCTGGCTAACACATTGTTTCCTGCATCTTTTCTCTGATTCAAGTACCAAGGCATTTGTAGTAAAAAAGAGATAGGAACTTTTTGGCACTGCCTCCAAAAGTACTTTCTCCCTGTAGATCGGCTGGGATCTTGAAACATTTAATTACCTCCTGTTCTTAGGACTTTTTATGACTGCAGCTTTCAAGCATGTTTTATTGTGGCAACTTTAGCATTTTATATAATGTAATTATATATTGTCGAAAGTATTGTCTTTGAATGGTTTCCAGAAAAGGAAAAATTGTAATAACAATCGCCGTCATGATCATATTGGTGATGGAAATGGAGTTTTTGAGATTAAGGGCTGTTTGATTCCATTCTATTTCAAAGTGTTTTGTTGCTCTCTAAAAGAAACCCCAATTCTTCAATATTAGATTGAAACAGCCACTGTGTGCAAAAAAAAGTTGTGGAGAAGAGAGTTGTTTGGTGCAGTTAATTAATTTTGAAATGTAAAAACATTTCCCTGTAGAAAATCCATTCCTGTCATCAAAAGTGACACATTTCTATCTTTTTTAACCTTACCTGTATATTCATTTTTCTTCATACTCTGGGAGTTGTTACCAACAAGATCAAAGCAGCCATTAAAGTTTTGGCCATTACATTGTTAGGTTCCTCTTTCCATTCTCTTCAAATATGTGAGGAAATAGCAAGTGATACTATCCTCTGATCCAGAAGTATAGCAGGAGCAAAGACTGACAGATCCAACATTTTAGAGTGGGGCTGATTTGGAAATATGCCTAGCTTTGGTACTGCTGTCCCAGCAGATTAAATCTTCGTTTCCTATGACATCCTGACCAGAAAACTGCAGTTTAATTACTGCTGCCAAACTAGGTTATGAAACCAGGATCTGATCCTGGACAGAAGCACTGAAAAGGTAAAGTAAAGGTAAAGGGCCCCTGGACAGTTAAGTCCAGTCAAAGGCAACTATGGGGTTGCGGCACTCATCTCACTTTCAGGCCAAGGGAGCCGGCGTTTGTCCAAACAGTTTTCCGGGTCATGTGGCCAGCATGACTAAACCGCTTCTGGCGCAATGGACACTGTGATGGAAACCAGAGTGCACAGAAACGCTGTTTACCTTCCCACCGCAGTGATTCCTATTTATCTACTTGCACTGGCGTGCTTTCAAACTGCTAGGTTGGCAGGAGCTGGAACAGAGCAATGGAAGTTCACCCAGTCGCGGGGATTCGAACTGCTGACCTTCTGATTGGCAAGCCCAAGAGGCTCAGTGGTTTAGATCACAGCGCCACCCGCATCCCTACAGAAGCACTGAATCGAAGTGTGTTAAGGGAAAAGATAAAGAATTGAGTGAGAAGGCAGAGATGCAGGAACATGGTTCATCTGTGGGTCAATGAACCATGACTTATCAGCCCAAGAATTTCACATCTGAACTGTGCCACTGTGTTTCAGAACATAGGTTCTAAAGGAATACAAATGAAAAGTTTAAAAGCCATTCACTTTAACATACTCTAAAAGGGTGCTAAAAAAGCCTGTGTTTGGTATATGTTGGGGCTTAATTAGAACTCGTATGTTAAAATGGGATGTCAGACTTATTTGTCTTAAGATGTGTGTTAGAGGCTGTTAGTTCTCTGAAATTACCATGTGAGAAGGCTCATTAAGTCAGACTCTGTGTGCTAAGCTGTGTGCCACACATCCCTAATCCTGTGGAATCAACAACTATAAGACAAGTGTAAAAAGTAATGGAGTCTGACTGTTTTCCTTTGATGTAATGGCCTGGGGATAATGATCCATGAGCACATCAAAGGAGTGGGGCTTTGGCTGGTGTTAGAAAAAGCAGAGGCCATAAAAACTTAGGAGAAACAATGTGATGAAAGCTGACAGGAGGAAGTTACGGGTCAGAGTGAAATGGCTTTTTGCTGTTAGGCTGCAGGGCTGTAGTCCAGAAAGGAACAGAAACCTCTTGGGGAGTAATGCTGTGAACCCCTTCATCATAGGTTCAGGTTGCATATATGTGAAGATAAACCATATATCATAAAGACACCACAGACTCCACTGTGCCCAAAAAGAAACACAGATGCTGGTATCCCTAGAATCTTGCACTGCTCAGAGATTGGGTGGAGTGTGACCATACCTTTTATGAAAGCTACTGGCAACAGCAAAGTCAAATGAGGGACTGTCTCCATTAGGCTAAATATGGGGGAGCATTTAACAAAACACCTCACAATTCAGTAAACCACACAGTGTTAATCATTTCCATTGCTTTGAGTTCTGTGGTCCCCAAAAATATGGAAAAGGGAACTTTTGCAGATTATGCATAATTTATGGAACTCTGCAAAACAGAGAGAGAGGCTGGCTTTTTTAGTGATTGCCCACAACTGTGGAACACTCTTTCCCCAGACGTTCATCAGTGTTGAGAATGAACAGTTTCTGGAAAAGTGTGCATTTAAAAAATATTCAGCCTGTCATGCAACCAGGATTTCACAGTGGTGGAATGATTCTAGTCTTATTGTATATGCCCCAAATTATTAGGAAAGGATAAGCTAGAAACCAAATTACATTATCAAAGGTACCAATCATAGATCATCCATGATTCAAAATGCAGTTTTGTAAAACTTCATTTTAAAGGCATTTTACAATTTTACATGAACACTGAAGAAACACATTTCACCTCATTTTCTATATTATTGTGATGACTAGAGCAGAAGGAGAGGTGAGTTTCTTATGGCCAATGGTTTCTATAGATTAGTGGTTTTCAGACATTGTGCTTTCAAGGAACACTTGGCTGCTTAATGCACCCTGAAAATCTTCCATGGAACCCCTATTAAACAAAGAATATTCTGGAGTATATTTCTAGGCACATGCTCAGTTCATATGGGAAACTGGTCAAGCGTGTTGGGCCAAACCCACAAACACATCACTTACTCCAAAGCACATCCAATAGTACAGTATCTATAGCTGGAGGAAATTTAGAAAACTAGAGTTCAAAGGAAAATGTTCCTCTTCAACAAGGGCATGCAAATATGTGTTCTGCGTTAAGTCATATCAGAAGAAAGGGTTTTGTTTTGTTTTTTGTTTCTAACAGCAAGCTTGTTACATGCATTATAGCAAATTTCCTTAACTGTGTCTTCTAGCCTGAGTAAAATTAGTTTGTGCTAAGGATCAAACTGACTGGGATGAAATCTGCTCTGGAAGGCCCTTGCAGAGATCCTATTATGCACTCCAGCATGTCCCCAAATACCCCTTTAGGCAGGACTGCGAGGAGCACAGCACCAGAGCGCATAGTCCCTTCTGGGTCCTATTGACTATTGTGTAGGGGGAAGAGCAAGAAGATTTGCACTGAGCTTCTGCGAGCTTTTCAAAATGCCTTTGTTTGCACACTGCATAATCAAGTAGGCCCACACAGGCAGGGGGGAGGAGGGGCACAGTTTGCTTTTGCCAGAAAAGTTAACATTTATAAAGGGATCAAACTACTAACAGTCCTCTTCATTTAGAAAATGCAATGATCCCAATGATGATAATTTAAACCTTCCCACAGTTTAAACTTTCAGTCAAGTATTGTGATCTTCAGCTTCCCTTATCTATATGGCTAATGGCTGCATGAGCCTCTCCTCTCTACTCATCCCTTTTCCAAGTTTTCCTTCTGTTCACAGAAACCACCCTTTGGCCTTTTCTGATCTTAGTTCATCTGGAGCACTCCCTCATCCAACAATCCAATGAACATAGAAAGTTAACTGATAGTAATAATAATAATAATTTATTATTTATACCCTGCCCATCTGGCTGGGCCTCCCCAGCCACTCTGGGCAGCTTCCAAAAAAATATTAAAATACTGTAATACATCAAACAGGGCCAAATGGCTGATACATCTTTTTCAGTATTGTCTACTCACTGACTGACAATAGCTGTCCCGGGTTTGGGACAGGGGTCTTTCTTAACTGGAAATGCCAGGGGTTGAATCTGCATGTTCTCTATCACAGAGCTACGGTGATCCTGGCTCACCCACACTGCCACTTGACCTATATTTTGCTCATATTGTGTACTGATTAACTCCCCCAAGTCCAAAAGCATTTTTTGTTGTTCCGCGAATGTGCTTTGCAAAAACCTAATCTCATCTGCTGCATCGAAGCTCAGTTAAGCAAAATCTCTCTTTGTATTTTCCGTGCATCTGATAATAAGCACTAAGCTCCCTCTGAGAGTTATCTTCATGGACAATTGCTTAGGGCCAGGCTACGAATTTGACATCCCCATGGTTCTAGGTTCAGAACCAACTGTGGACCATAGCAACTGAGCCGGAATGTGAACTTAGGTCTCCAGGCTCCAAACACAGTGGGCTGGAGTCAGACTCAATTGGGGCAACTTAGTTCACATTGATTTCACCGTCAGAAAGTGTCCTTCAAGTTCTTTCTATAAACAATAAATATCATTTAAGCTTGTCGAACCTCTACATATTGCTTAGCTGGTATAGGATTTTCCAATATGCAGCTTGAAGGTACTTCTGAATCCTTTGCTGCCACTTGAGGCTTAGGTGGCTTCAGTGGTGCAGAGTGCCTTCCATCAGCTCTGGCTTGTGGCCGAGCTGCAACTATATCTAGACAGGACCAGCCTAACTACTGCTGTCTATGCTCTGGTAACCTCTGGATTAGATTACTGCAACATGCTTTATGTAGGGCTGCTTCTGAAGACAATTTGGAAACTTCAGCTGGTGCAGAATCTGGTGGCCAGGTTGCTCTCCAGAGCAAGATGGTTTGAGTATATTACACTGATCCTGGCCCAACTGCACTGGCTGCCAATTAGCTTCCAGGCCCAATTCAAAGGGCTGGTTTTGGCCTATAAAGCCTTAAATGACTCAGGTCTGCAACACCTCAATGACCACCTCTCTCCACATGAACCTACAGACCCTTCAAGTGTCCCTATTTTCCAGGGACGTCCCTGATTTAGAGAAGCTGTCCCAGTTTCTGATTTGATCCCAGAATGTCCCGCTTTTCCATAGGATGTCCATATTTTCACTGGAGAAATGTTGGAGGGTATGGAGTTATCTGACCCCCGAGCTGTCTGAAGGCAATCCTGTATAGGGAAGTGGTTTTAAAAAAATATTTAATGTTTTATTACGTTTTTTATATTTGTGGGGAGCTGCCCAGAGTGGCTGGGGCAACCTGGTGAGATGTGTGGGGTATAAAGAGTAAAATTATCATTATGGAATGGGACATCCCTATTTTCATTGGAGAAACGTTGGAAGGTATGAACCTACCTGGACCCTGAGATCATCCTCTGAAGCCCTTCTTCATGTGCCACTTCCATGAGAGGTCTAGAGGCCGGCAACACAAGAACGGGCCTTTTCTGCAGTGGCTCTCTACTTGTGGGGTGGTTTGCTTGGCACCTTCATTATGACACCTTTAGGTGTCAGGTGCAAAGGTTTGTCTTCAACCAGGCCTTTGGCTGACTGACATCTGATGCCCTTTTAAATGTGTTGTGGGATTTCTGGTTCTTATTTTTATTAAGCATTTTGTGTTTTGTATATTGCAATTGTATGCTGTGAACTGCCCTGAGATCTATGGATGAAGGGCAGTATACTGCTGCTGCTGCTACTAGTACAGTAGTACCTCAGGTTACATATGCTTCAGGTTACACACGCTTCAGGTTACAGACTTCGCTAACCCAGAAATAGTGCTTCAGGTTAAGAATTTGCTTCAGGATGAGAACAGAAATTGTGCTCTGGCGGTGCGGCAGCAGCAGGAGGCTCCATTAGCTAAAGTGGTGCTTCAGGTTAAGAACAGTTTCAGGTTAAATACGGACCTCCGGAACGAATTAAGTACTTAACCCGAGGTACCACTGTACTACTAATAGAATTATCTTGAGTTTGAAAGTTATTTTCCCCAATTTCTCTTCTCTCCGTCCCCTCCCCCTGCAAGTGCATTCTTTGCCCTAGATGTGACTCAATGCAGCACCAAGAACAATGGTGGCTCATGGTATAGAAAAGCAGCAGTGATCGATGGAGCTTAACACAATATCAGCTTTTCAGTCAGAGCATTCTGGAGTGAGAAACTGCTTGCACAGTACCAAGCTTTGTACCAGTTAGTGGGAGTTACTGCTATTAAAAAAAACACAAAACCTTTTTGCAAAAAAAAAAAAAAAAGTAGTTAGCTTTTCAAATATGTATAGTATTCTTCAGTATAGCACCGTACAAAAAAGGCACACAGAAAGAAAGATGTGGGTTTTCCAAGAACAAAGCTATAGAAATGGTAATAAAGAGGCAGCTCCCAATGTTGCAGGGCTCGGAAAACACTTTCTAAACTCTACTGGGTCCTGGCGAGTTTTTCTTCCACTCATATAATTCCAAGTGACTCAGAACCAACATGGACCACTTGGCAATGGTAAGTAGTTGGTGGTTCTTCTGAGGGATGATGAAGAATACAAGATTCCAAGAGAACTGCTATGGTTGCCCTCTCTATCCCCTGTAACAGTCACACTGCAGGGCTGTAAGCTCAGTGGTCAAGTGTGTGCTTTGCCTGCAGGAAACTCCAGGTTCAGTCCCAGGAGTTGCCAGGTGGTCAAGATTCCAGGCCAAGGTATGTGGGGCAATGGGAGTTATATGGAACACTTGTTTGTCCTCTTCGGGTATAAAGGAGGACAGGATGTCCATTTTGCTACAATTCTCAGAGTTCCCCATGAAAAGAGATGGATTGTTAAACCACTTTGACAATGGTAGTTCTGGGAGTCTCCTAACACCTCTTAGCACCCTTAATGAACTACAGCTCCCAGAATTCTTTTGGGGGAACCATGACTGTTTAAAGAAGTATCATGGGGCTTCAGATGTATGGCATGGGTGTCATCTAGATTTGGCTAATTGGTTCATATGACTCTGATCTTGTATGATCTATACTAGTGACCTATTCATTTCCAGGCTCTTTAATCCATCATGGGCCTGTGAAATGACTGTTTAATTACCTACGTGCTCCACTCAATACCTGAGGCTCATCTGAAGTTTGGCACAGTCTTCTCACCTGTGGCACCAGCATCATGACATGCCCTCTCCAAGAAAGCTGTCAAAATCTCACCAGTTTTGGTCTTCAGACGCTAGGTTAAAACCTGGCTTTCCAGAAAGGCCTTTAGGAGCAACTAATGCAGTATCCTTGATTTCCTTTATGGTGTTTGTTTTGCTTGGTGTTGAGTTCCTGTGGTTATGAAATAAATTACCACAGCAATAAAACAAATGTTTACTTTTTAAAAAAAATCTCACTGTGTTAAACAAAAGCTACTTTGAATTAAAATCGAACAAAGTAGCCAAGTCAAAACCATGCATTATGTCTGTAGACCATAGACTGTAATTTATGGGATCTGCAAGTCTCTGAAATATTGCTTGCGGCAATATTACATAATTTGTAATAATAAAAGGTATGCTAGCTAAAGGTGATAAACTCAAATAGACCTGTAATTTTGGAAAAGAACACACTCCCCACTCTAGAGAACATTTCAACTATAGAAAAGTGCTGTGAAACTAATCTTATGGCTCCTGGAAGAAAGGCAAGCTACAAAATGTTAGCATTATTATTTGCTGGTGTTAAGTGCCATCAGACTCAACCATTTTTGATGTGGTAGCACATACTTTCAATTTTGGTGGCAAATGGGTTGGAATGGCTAATATAAACTTCTGCATCATTGGTTAAAAACAATGTTAGCTTCATTTATGGTTGTATCTTATAAAACAATTTCCATCCTCTTTACTGGCATATACAGGAGTCAGCAACCTTTACTGGCATATAACACAGGAGTCAGCAACCTTTTTCAGCCATGGGCCGGTCCGCCATCCATGTGGTGGGCTGGACTATATTTTTTTTGGGGGGGGGAAGAATGAATGAATTCCTATGCTCAACAAATAACCAGAGATGCATTTTAAATAAAAACACACATTCTACTCATGTAAAAACATGAGGCAGGCCCCACAAATAACCCAGAGATGAATTTTAAATAAAAGGACACATTCTACTTATGTAAAAGCACGCTGATTCCCGGACGGTCCATTGGCTGGATTGAGAAAGTGATTGGGCCGCATCCGGCCCACAGACCTTAGGTTGCCTACCCCTGCTATAACATATATACCGTATTTTTCGCACCATAGGGTGCACCGGACCATAGGGCGCACCCAGTTTTTAGGGGGGGGGGGGAAATCAAGGAAAAAATTTTTTCCCCCAGCCCCAAAGAGCAGCGTACAGGCTGCGCACAACCTCTCCCTGCCGGAGCGGTTGCGCGCGGCTATGGCACAAGCCAAGGCAGCGAGCAGGATGGATCCCGCTCGCTGTTTTGCCTTCCCCTTTAGCCCCGTGCAGCCTCTCCTTGCCAGGAAAGGCTGCGTGGGGCTAAAGACTCCATAGCCCCGTGCAGCCTCTCCTTGCCGGAGGGGTTGCGCGCAGCTATGGAGCAAGCCAAAGCAGCAAGCGGGATGGATCCCGCTCGCTGTTTTGGCTTCCCCTTTAGCCCCGTGCAGCCTCTCCTTGCCAGGAAAGGCTGCGTGGGGCTAAAGACTCCATAGCCCCGTGCAGCCTCTCCTTTCCGGAGGGGTTGCGCACAGCTATGGAGCAAGCCAAAGCAGCAAGCGGGATGGATCCCGCTCGCTGTTTTGGCTTCCCCTTTAGCCCCGCGCAGCCTCTCCCTCCCGGGAGAGGCTGCGTGGGGCTAAAGACTCCATAGCCCCGTGCAGCCTCTCCTTGCCGGGAGACGCTGCGCAGGGCTTTTCTGGCTTTACTGGGAGGTGGGGGGATTCACCCACCTCCCGCAAAACTGGCAGAAGCCGCGCAACTCCTTTAAAGAGATCGCGGCTTCTCCTGGCTTTTCTGGGAGGTAGGAGAAGGGACTGATGCGGCCAGTCAGTCCCTTCTCCCTCCTGTGGAAAAGCCCGCAAGAGCGCACGGAGCTTGTGTGCAGCTCTTGGGGGCTTTTCCCGCCTGCCTCCCCCCTGCATTCGCTCCATAGGACGCACACACATTTTCCCTTGCTTTTTAGGAGGGGAAAAGTGCGTCCTATGGTGCGAAAAATACGGTATCACAGAATGCCGAAGATGTGAGCTGACATTAATTCTGTATGGAGCATCAAACGTTTAATGAATTACATATCAACAAAGTCTCTTCCATACCCTTCAAACTCAGTTACAGATACATAATTAATATCTACCATCCAGGGCTTCCCATCTCCACCTTTGACTCCCTTGGAAGAAGATGCGGGGTAAAAATCTAACAAATCTTTATCAACATCAACATCTCCTGGCATAACAAAGTACTCAACAAAAAGTGGATCAAGCCCATTTCCTGTATTATCTAGCTACCATTTCTGTTGTCTTGGAGTCCTTCCAGATATACCTTTTACAGTGCTATAGTTTCAGTTTTTTTAAAAAGTGAAATTGTAGCAGATTTCCCACAGCACCAGTCAGATGTCACTGTTTTTTCGACAGTGATTATACTTTCCCCCATCTACACCAAAACAATGTTCTGTGACGGTAGTACTGGGTTGTCCATTCCGTTGTTCCTCTAGCCATAAAATGTTGGAGTTCTGAGTATTTACAGCCCTTTTAGGGGGTGGTACTGGTGATCATTAACACCTGGCATTCTGAAAGTTTGTTTGCGAGGGAGATTAGGAGATTGGACAGCAGGTGCTTACTGACTCTTTTGGTCTGAGCTCTGGATGACCTCCTGTCAAAGGAGGCCAATGAGGGCAGAAAAGGCATGAAACAGAAGTTGCTCAAACCAGCTCTGCCCCCCGAATGCCACACAAAATGGAGGAAATTGCTCAAAAGACTTTTCACACAACGAAAATACTGCATAACCTTCCAGATATTTCACAAATGTCTTTTTTTTTTTTTTTTGCAATAGAAGAAAAAGTGGATTGATGATTCCATGATCCCATTCCCTTGTTTTCATTGGAGGCCAACATTTTCAAAGCCAACCACACTGACTGCTTGGTTTGCACAGAGCTGAGGTACTTCTGTATAGGACAGAGATGGGGATCCTATAGCCCTCCAGGTATGTTCTTTTTAGTCCAACTCCCATCAGCCCCTGCTGGCATGAGACAATGGTCAAGGATGATGGAAGCTGTAACCCAATTGCATCAGGTGGGTGGCAGGTTCCTCCTCCTTGCTATATATTGTTGGCATCCATCTGTCTTGAGATACAATGAAGTTCCTCTGGGGGCGACATCAAACTGCTGCGTTAGCAGCACTGAAATGACTGCACAAGCATGGGCAGGGTGTATAGAAGGTCCTGCAATGCCCAGATGACAAGATCCAGCTCTTGGCTTTCCTGATGTGGTTCAAAAGAAAGCACAGCAATATGTTTGGCACCAGCTTGGCTGCAGGAGTTGCCAGGAAGAGGTGCAAAAGGTGCCATCCAACTGTCTTAGGGACTCCACTCCATATTTGTGTTGGGTTTACTCCATAGCCTTTTCTTCTCCCTAAGATATCCTGCAGGGCAGCAGAGGTTTCGGATCTGAGTTCTGCTTCTCCCTTGCCAGGTTGATGAGCCCCATCTGCCCTTCTCTCCCCTCTAAAGAAACTACATTATTGAGCACTGCACCCACTGTTGGTTTCATCCGCTCTACCTGCCAAAGCCTGCCTTTGCACATATAATTCACACATTCAAACAAAGGACAGTCAGATACTACAGTAACCTGAGAACAACAACAACAACAACAACAACAACAACAACAACAACAAATAATAATAATAATAATAATAATAATAATAATAATAATAATAATGGTGTGTTTTTTTACAGTACTCACTGATACGAAGTACTGGAACTTCTTTTTTTGGCTGCCCATGGCAGCCATTTTGTGCTGGCGCCCACGGCACATTTATCAGTATCGGCACTTCCTTTTTAAAAAAAACAAAGAAGTGCCAATAGTAAAAAATAACAACAATTCTGCATTCATGACACTGATGTATCATTCGTATTCTTAAGAGGACACTGATTTATTTCCAACAGAGAAATGATAGCTTCTAAGCACTGCCCAAACTAGAAGAAGCTAGGAAGAATTAATAGGAAATGGTTTTACTGTCAATCCAAGCCATTATCAGGCATTTATATAAAACCTATCAACCTATGCCAACCCTTTGGGCAAATCCAGCCTTAAATGGAGCTGTCTGCCATCATAGCTGCCAATATATAGGAAGTGAGAATATAATACTGAGCAGGTGGTGTAGGAAAGCAGGGTAATTTGCCATTTCCTATCTAATTACTAATCTGGACTCATGATACCAAAGCTCACTGCTGCGAGCTATTAACAGCAACGTAATGGGCTGCCCAAAGGAAGAACCACACTTTTCTGCAAACAAAATGAAACACCATCTTCAAGCAGATTGCCCAGCCCGGAGTTTGTACCCAGCAGCGTGGACATTTCCAAAGGGGAGTTGCTCTGGTCTGTGAGAGCCTTAGCCTGGGTTTTGAATGTCATTGAGACTTGCTTGACAGGAGTTGTGGGGCCCAGAAAGGAGATGGGGCATGAAGGTCTCCCTGTTCCATAAGACCACTCGGGTCTCTCCTCTTCATTCCTTGGTCCCGTCGTAAGAGCCTTGTAGCACCTTAGTTAAAGACTAACACATTTATCATGGCATAAACATTCATCGCCTGGAACCCACTTCTCCAGATGTATGAAGTGTTATTCTCAGTTCCACTTAATACATCTGATGAAGTGGACTCAAGTTCATGGAAGCTTATGTGCAACATATTTTTTCATCTTCAAAGTGCTACAAGTATCTTTTTTGTTAGTTGAGGACAACACTTCATGCATCTGATGAAGGGAACTCTTGTTGATTAAAGCTCACACTGCAACAAATTAGTTAATCTCTACACACACACTCCCTCCATCTGTGCAATAATTCTCCATGCAAAAAAGGAGTGGGGGAGATGGTAGAAATCAGATATACTACTTAGTGTAAGGTACATGCACAAATACCTTGCCCCAATGAGTGTATATGGATTGGTAAATTTAGAGTGTGCTGACTCACGATTTATCCAATTTTCCTGAGATTCTGGCAGGAGAAAGCTACCAAAGAACATACCGTACTTTTCTATGTATGACATGCCTCCATGTATAAGACGCCCCCTATTTTGGGGGACTCAAATTTAAGAAAATGGGGGAAGATGGCACAAAGTTGTAGAGCTTTGGGGGGGGGGAGGATTGCCCAGAGTTGTTGAGCACACACTGCAAAATCAGCCTCTCGTCCGTCCCCTCGATGGCAGAAGCTGCAAACCACCCACCCAACTGCCACAGCGTCGGCCAATCAACAACTCCCACTGACGTAGCAACCAATAACACGCACACTAGCCGCTGACAGCCACGGCAGCAACCAATCAAACATCCACCCTATGCACTACCCATGTATAAGATGACCCCCACTTTTAAGCATTATTTTTAATGAAAATGACCTAGTCTTATACACGGAAAAGTACATTACATAGATACTGAATTTCTGAAGCTTTAAAGAAGGGTGAGATAGAAGGTAGTAGTATCCCAAGCGCTGGTTTCATCTCTTTTGTGACTTGCATGTATGGCTGAGTAATTATAGATGAAATATCGCAAGCTGATCTTGCACGTGGCTCCAAACATAATGCTATTCAATGGAGCCAAAGCACATTTTCAGCTGTGAAGTCATTAAGTAGTGAGAATTCAATCAAGGGTTGTTCACGTAGGTGTGAGCCACTCTTTAGCACAAGGCTGACAATTAAGTTTTCCCTTGGGAATATGGATCTGCTGCCCATTTCTAAATAGGGTTGAGTTAACTGCTAGAGTGTTAGCTGGGTCAAAGGGATATTCTGTGTCATTAGGACAGTGCAGAGGTTATAATGAGCTGCAAAGGTGCAACTGGCCTGCTTCTTCCAATGCACTTATTTTGTCGTATGCACTGAAGTGTCAGCAACTCACACTATGGTTGGCTTTTTGCATACTTGGCAAAAGGTTTTGGCTATTGCTGTGGAGGATTCTGAAACAGTGAGGGTCTTTGAAGCTATCTGATAGAAGCCGAGAAACAGAATTCATGATTTGGACCAAGAGTTAAGACAGCTAACTGACATGAGAGATTGGTTTGTTTCAGATCTCTTTCTCCATCTGAAATTACAAGCTGAAGGCTGTGGACAAATTTCACATTCTGCATTATTGCTGCCGATGCATATTTGAAAGGACCGCATACACTATACAGGCAAATGATTATGGATGCCTCTTACATGCACTTGGGTTCTAGGGCAAAAGGAACTGTTCATTTTATCACTGTATATAATGTAATTTAATTTCATAATGTTCAAATGTACTGAAAGATTGGGAACACCTCACTTCTCATGTTCTTTGGAAGCAAAGGTCACCTAAATTGGAAAATGCTCCTTATCACATCCCTTTAATGCATATACTATTATTATGCTAAGAAGGTGTTTCCCCCCTCCCATTTTTTATGCATGGCAGCAAAACAAGGCACAAAAACTATACAGCCAAAAATGAATAAAGAGGACGATGCACCTATCCGTTTCTTTTTTTCTTGTCAGAAATGAGTCTTGGTTTGATTAACATCATGCACCGCCTCCAATGTCATGTTTGCAATAAAGCATTTTTCATGCAAATATGACTGCCTGGTACTGAATCAGATCCAGAGGAATGGCAGAATCCATGCAGCATACAAATTGAATTAATTAAGATAGTGCTGTGTTACTTCATTGAATGGGGCTTGCCTAGAAGGCAAAGGAAATGGAAAAAAGGATTTTGTCGCAGATCAATAGCAGCGCCTCTCCAGCCACATCACCCAAAATACAAAGGGAACTCTGTGTTACTTCTGGGACTCTCTGCCATTACTTCCTGCACTGCAGGAGCGCATGAAGTGCACTGAGAGTTCACACTGCGCAGTGTAGGAATCACTAACCCTTCCATACTGCTCTAGGGATACCAAAAGATCCAGGGCATGCTTCTGTAAATGGCGCACCTATTTAGCAATCATGACAAATGGACATTAACTGACCTGTCCACCATGAATGTCTTCCCCTCCCTACTAACAGTGCTTAAGCTGGTGGTCAGCAGCACTTCTCAAAGTTCTGAATTTCATGAACAGATTGTGTGTGCGCAAAAGTATCAGAAATATAACTGCATTAATAACAGAAGAAAAATGACCCTGATTCAACTCTATGCACATGCAGTGACCAAATTAGATACACTGAAATGTGCCAACCAGTTATCCAGCACAGAGGGGAGAGCAGGAAGGAACAAAAGCGAAACTCCAATGACAAATTATGGTTTCGTTTCAATGAGGGAGTGGATGCTTCCAGCCGTGGTCTGGAATTACAAGCACTGGACAAAGCCATGGGTATTCTGCCATGCTGCCTAGCTTTGCCCTAGTATCTCATAAGTATGCTTTCACCCTAAAGGCAGACTATTTTGTTGTTCCAACTTCAAGCCACCTATTGCCCTCTCATAAAAAAATAATTGCTTTAAAATCATCCAAGCAATGCAAAAATATTATGAATCTCAAACTGCCTGGAGCGCTTGGATATGAGCCTGTCAATCAAAAAGCCTTTGCTCAGAAAGGGATTTAAAGACACACAGAGAGAAAACTGCTAGGCTTTGGCCTTCAATTGCTTAAGGAACATTTGTACAGAAACAGCATGGTTTTTTTATAGTAATTATTCTCATTGCTATAATTGCTAGTAAGAGAGTCTCGTGTAATTTTACCATACTGACCATTTATTGAGCTGCCTCTTTTAGCAGCTTAGGACACAGCAGTATTTAGTTTACTTTTATAGCTGGTTAAGATATTGTTCACAGGGGCAGTCCAGAGCCTACCTCAGCATGTACATGGAGATGATTTTTGCTTGTAACATCCCATAGGCCTAAATCATGCAGCTGATTCCTGGGAGGGGGGGGGAGTCCTGGATGAATCACATGATTTTTGGCTCTCATATTTGTTCCGGAAAATGAGAATCCTTTGAACTTTGCACTTCTTTGAAGTTTGCAATGCTGTTCTCCAAAAAAATATCATAGAGGAAAGGGAATGCTAAATGTGAAAGGTACATACAATGTTAGGGATTGCTTGTGAAAAATGCAGGCGCGAGGCAAAACTGCATGCAGAAATTTGTATACCAGGCGAAATGTGCCTGGTGAATTTTCATGAAAACTTTTTTTCTTAATCACAATCTGCTACTTCTTAAGACTAGAAAAAGGAGAGAGAAGTCAAAGTAGATGGATTTGTGCATCCTTACTGGTAAGCCTGACTGACTATGGCCAGTCTTACATGGCATGTAATGCTTCCTGTGCTGGCAGAGATCCAGCTCCCCACACAAGAACTTCTACATTTGTGCAGGAACACAGGAAGCTGCCTTAGACCAAGTCAAACCATTGGTCCACCAATGACTTGCAGTGGCTTTCCAGGGTTTCAAGCAGAAGTCTTTCCCAGCTCTGCCAAAAGAAAGCAGGGATCATAAAGGGACACTATTGCATGCCAAGTATTTGCTCTAGCACTAAGCTACAGCTCCTCTTCTCCTAAATGTTTTGCCCATGGAAGGACAATGTCACAGGGTTCTGGAGGTTACAAAAACTAATTATTCAACTGATGGAGCAAGCGTTGCTTTTGCATCCTCCTGTGTTCAGTAAGCCACCCCCATTCTAAGCGATTTCTGAATCTTATTCAGAAATGAGATCAGTTATTATACAAGAATGGGCATTTTCTGCAGTGGCTCCCCATTTGTGGAATGCTCTCCCCAGGGAGGTTCACCTGGTGCCTTCACAGGTGTTTTATCCTGTGAATCGCCCTGATTTGCGAAGTAGATGAGGGACTGCAAGTCACACTACATTTCTTAATTCACACTTGCGGCGAATGAGTTGCCCTTTCCTTGATTTGTAATCTTACAAAGTAAGCTGTGCTTCAAATGGCTTCTTTATGCACAGGCTGCCATTGCTGTAATGTGCAGTGGAAGAATGAGGCTCAAGCCCACAGAAAAGCACCAAGTGGCTCGGCGTGCTAGTAGCAGAGACTGAACCAGTTTGGGAGGGGACCAGTTCTTAAGCGCTGCTACAATAGAGGGTCTTTATAAAGTCCCTGCTGAGCTGTGCATTCAGAATACCCTGATAAATCAGGCGTTTCACTGGAGCCATAAAAAGCAATGAGAGGAGCATAGGGAAGGCACTAGAGAGCGATCGTCCTCTGAATGCTGCTGAAATAAAGGAGAGCATTATCAAGGATCCGCTGCGATACCCACAAGGAACTGCCGTCTTGTCGCCACCAGGATGTTTCTGCACGAGTGTCACTGTATGGAGATGGAAAATACTAGTTCTTTTCACTTCTCTTTTCCCTGTTTCAATTTCAGTTGGAAAAAAACCACACACACCCCCAAATGCCAGACACTAATTTCTGCTGTGGACCTCCTTGTCAGTCCTTAAAGAGACACTCCACGTGCCTATAAAATGAAACAAAAGCAGATTCTCTTATACTAGATAAAAAATCCTTAAGAAGCTTTACATTAATGGCCTCTTATAGTGGGGTGGGACCTATATTGCCTGTTTTTTTCCTATCTGCATAGGATGTGTTTTTAGGCTTTCATTGGTTGTGTTTGTTATAATCAGTTTTAGTAGATATACTTACATTTTTGTATGTCATTCGGGGTCACATTTGTGAGGAAAGCAACTAATATAAAAGTTCTCACAGAAGGTGCCCACTCTCTCTTAGCAGAATATTATACCATAAAACTGGGCCGATGACACCAAAGGCTCATTTTCTTGTCATTGCCAAATTAGCCTCACCAACTCAGGGAACGACCAATGACGCTCCGGCGGATGATTTCAGTGGGATATAAGTGTTCAGGTGATCTCTGAGGTACCCAGGACCTAAGCTGTTACTAATAAAGTGGGTGTAAGCACACAATGGGTGCCATGGGCAGAAAAAAATGTGATACTGCTCTGTAGCAGTGAGTACCAGTACACACACAAAAGCACTGACTATTATTTCTACTATTTTTATAGCATTCGTTCATCGCTTACTACAAAAATGTCTGAAAGCGGCTTACAATGATAAAAAACATACATAATAGAGAAATGTAAAATACAACAGAACGATAAAAGAACTTGAATGACTAAATGTGCCCCTCTTGCACCAACAGAAAAAGGATAAATCCCGCCTCATCCTGCTAAAAGATGAACACCAATGCAAGCTAGGGTATCATCATATCACATGACTCCAGTTAAAAGCCAAATGCCTGGATGAACAGGAATAGCACCTTAAAGTTGATAAAGATGTAACCAGGCACCTCTCTCCAAAGAGATCATTCCGCAATTGGGAGCCACCACTTAAAAGGCCCATGTTTGTGTTGCCACTCACAGAAGCTCCCTCGGGGGGGGGGGGCACACAAATAAGGGCCCCCAATGATTGATGCAGGGTGTAGGTAGGTTCATGTGGGGAGAGGGAGTCCCTTCCCTGAGGTTTTGGGGTCCTGAGTCACAGAAGGCTTTATATGCCAAGACCAGCATTTTGAATCGAGCCAGGAAACTAATCAATGTAGTCTGCCATTGGGGTTATATGCTCAGATTTCCTACTTCCAGTTAACAATCTGGCTGCTGAATTCTGCACTAGCTATAGTTTCCAAACTGCCTTCGAAGGTAGCCCCCTGTATAATGCACTGAAGTAAAACAAAAGTATAGTCTGCGCCTTGGGGGGTGCATGTACCCCAAATCTACTCCTTTGTTAGAAACTCATTATTTTTGTTTGCATTTTTTTAGAACTAATTCATCAGATCATAAAAAGTAATACTATAAACCTGTTTTCACAAGCACAGAAGTGGTGGTGCTAACATAGCTTCACCTCCTTATCCTGCCTTTTGACACTTGAGATGTGTGTTTTAAGAACCCACCTTATTTTTGTAATATTGTTTTCAAGATTTTTTGATATTGTGTAATACTTTTTATATATATTAATGTTGTGTTTTAATAGCTGTAACCTGCCCTGGGACCTTAGGCTGAAGGGCAGGTAATATTGCAACAACAACAACAATAATAGTAATAATAACAGAGGCCCAACTGGGATGGTTAAATTCTGGCCTGCCGTGAGAGATGCCATTTCTCTGAATCTATGCAAAGTGTCATGTTTATGCTTGCAGCTAACAAGAATAAAGTGATGGCTGGTACATACAGTTCATGGCCTTTACGTTAAGAAATAATGCCTTGAACGGATGCTTACAAGTTGGAATTAATTTGATCAAAATAAAGCTTGGGTGGATTTGGCCGAACTTGGAAGGAACTTTACAAAAAAGATGACATGTTGTGCATGTGCAAGAGAGGTGGAGAGAAGGATGGAAGGAGTTTAAGGTCAGATAGGTTGGGGTTCCTGTAAAACTGAGGTTGTCTATTGTTTTTGTTACATATTTTAGAGCATAAGGGGATAACTTACATTCTGCTCCCAATCTCATTTTATGCAGCCTCCAACACCTCCTCAGTTTGCCCCATTTCCCCATCTCATCTTGATTTTTCCAGGTTTTTAAGATCGTTTCCCCCTTTCAGAACACTTAAAAGGGTCAGTATTTTATTTGAAAAAAATTCATAAATTATATATTAAAAATTCTTGATTGTGTGGCTTGGGGGTATTTTACTTTCTTGCTAATTGTGCTGCTTTAAATGTGCATTTTATATTTGACTTCCTTTAGAAATGTTTAGATCTTTTTTTAATTAACTTTGCTGTGCTAAATGTGCATTCTGTACATGATCACCTTAGTAGGATTTTATTTTGAAGTCTTTAGGATAATATTTAGTTTATACTAAATATAAACTAAATATTTTAGTTAATAATTTAGTTAATTACATTGCTTTGAATGTATATTTGGCTTTCTTCTGTAATGTTTCACTCTGGGTTGCTTCATGTGACATTTTAATGTATGTTGTAAACCACTTTGAGATTTTTATCTTAAAAATACAAAGTGGTATATAAAGGAAATTAATAATAATAATAATAATAATAATAATAATAATAATAGTCCCCCCAGCTGCCTTTAACAAATGATTAGACTTCGATCATCTCTCTCTCCCTACATAGCACATTACTGTCAGAAATTATTTCCACTTCCTTTTCAGAACACTTACAATGTGGTCAGAAAAAAATGCTCTTTTAATGTATTTGACAGTAATCCATTAAGTTCACTAAACAGATGTTACTTTTGATCACACTTGCATTTGATTGGCAGAATTACTTAAATGTCATTTTGTACAAATGCTATAGAAATTAATATTTCTTTATAGGATTAGAGCCTGTTAATCAGCGTTGCTTGCTCACTGGAAGGACAGATCCTGAAGCTGAGGCTCCAATACTTTGGCCACCTCATGAGAAGAGAAGACTCCCTGGAAAAGACCCTGATGTTGGAAAAGATGGAGGGCAGAAGGAGAAGGGCACAACAGAGGATGAGATGGTTGGATAGTATTCTCGAAGCTACCAGCATGAGTTTGACCAAACTGTGGGAGGCAGTGGAAGACATGAGTGCCTGGCGTGCTCTGGTCCATGGGTCACGAAGAGTCGGACACGACTAAATGACTAAACAACAAATTAGTGTTGCTTAGATTCTGTATGATGGTCCCTAAGCATTGGGATTTGGCCAGTCCATAACAGCACTAGTAAAATCCTCACCTTAAAATGAACAAAAACAGGGGAGGATTGTGCTGTCATCATGACACCACCTTGCAACAACCTCTCGGCACTCTCTTAACCAGAATGAGCTTTGTGTTGGTTTGTCACCATTTGGCATTAATGCGAAGACTTGTTCTCAAGGAGCAATTGCGCTTACAGCTGATGGATGGAGCTGCCCAGCAGATCACTGTGAACTGCAATAACCTCACAGCCTTCATCCACTGCATGGCAGCTAAACAGCGTCAGCCAATGAAAGAATTAATCAGGTAAGTTGCTGTGTGTCCATTTGCTTCCATTCGTGCTTGCTTTCCTTATCTTGTTTACCGCTGCTGGAGAATGGCAGTGAATGTGTTACATAAATGAACCGCATCAAAAAGCAGCCCAGATATAAGCTGTAATTGCCATTGCCATATCTACTCCATTTTGTTTTATTTTATTCTGAGTCGTTACTCTAACATCAACTAACTTTTACTCAGCTGACCCATTGAAATAAATGGATCTAAGTTAGTCACGGCCATTAACTCTGATTGCTTTACTCTGAATAAAGGTTAGTTCAATGCAACCCACTGTTTCCTGCAAAAACCTACCTCTTAAGAAGCAAAATATAAGGCGCAGTAAGTTATCAAGCGCTATTAACGATTCCAGTATTTCGCTCTCTCCTCCTACATACTCAATCTCTTTCTCTCCCCCCCCCCAAGCAGTTATTGAACTTGTTTCGTATAACTTTTGTTTTTCCTTATTATTGCGCCAACGTATTTTTTTAAATGACATATCCACAGAGCTTTTAAACTTATGAATTATGTTTAACAGTAGCCACTGTTGTAATACAAGAATATGCTGTTAAAGTGCATCATAACTTCTTATTCCCAGCTTTCTTTACCACTGAGCATAACTCCCATGCGTTGCAATTGTTGCCTCCACTTTTCTCCAGTGCTTATGCAATGGTCCTGAAGTTGTATTTCACTGTACATTATTATATACCACTGGATAATTATTTTGAAGTTCCGTTTCCTAACGCTGCTCCTAACATGGCCAGAACAAATGCACATCCCTTGCTCCAAATGCTATCTCCACCTCTTCTAATTTAATTGCTCTTGTCATCTACGCAAACTTCTTCTGCCACAACATAAGATATTAGGAAGATGTAAATACTCAAAATCAAGCCTTTCAGTCCGGGATGGAAAAGCTGTGACCTTCCAGATACTGTTAGGCTCCAGTAGGGCTAACAATTGGGGCGATGGATGTTGTAGTCCACCTGAGTGGAAGCATGCATAAGAATGGATTGTAAGTCACAATTATCATGTTGAACATTTAGAACTATGTCTCCCCCTTAAGGGACGCAGGTGGCGCTGTGGGTTAAACCACAGAGCCTAGGACTTGCCGATCAGAAGGTCGGCGGTTGGAATCCCTGCGACGGGGTGAGCTCCCGCTGCTTGGTCCCAGCTCCTGCCAACCTAGCAGTTCGAAACCACGTCAAGGTGCAAGTAGATAAATAGGTACCGCTCCAGCGGGAAGGTAAACGGCGTTTCTGTGCGCTGCTCTGGTTTGCCAG
This sequence comes from Podarcis filfolensis, assembly GCF_964270895.1. NCBI lineage: Eukaryota > Metazoa > Chordata > Lepidosauria > Squamata > Lacertidae > Podarcis > Podarcis filfolensis. The sequence continues at coordinate 36,422,855 of NC_139603.1, read as the reverse complement.
AAGTGGCTTAGTCATGCTGGCCACATGACCTGGAAGCTGTACACCGGCTCCCTCGGCCAATAAAGCGAGATGAGCGCCGCAACCCCAGAGTTGGCCACGACTGGACCTAATGGTCAGGGGTCCCTTTACCCTTTACCTTTACCTCCCCCTTCTGTCCCTTTATTTTCTTCCTTTGCAAAGGCATCGCTTGCCTCATCCCTAGCCAGTGTGCTGGTGATCAAATGATGACATACATACACCTGCCAACTTCACAGAAACTTTGCTTCTTTTAAAATGGCATCTAGTGCTACCTTCTACAATATGAAATATCATAAATAAAAGAAGCAATCTAGTGCAACACACTACAGTTGCTAAAAGAGGTGGGTGGGGCCTTAAGTGGTACACCAAAACTCTCAGCAAGTTTTAAGTGGGGGAAAGGGTTCGGGAACCGCGGTTCTAATACTTAGGTCACATACCGAATACTTCGTTGTCCTCAGAGGGTTGCTGGGTGAGCCGGTCTGCTTTGGGGCTCGCTTTGTTTTCAGCTTCCTCCACTTTTCCTTCAGTGTTCTGAAAAAAATGTACATTACAAGAGTCAGCAAAGGAGCAGCTGCAAGAAATTACTGTTTGTCAGCAAATAGGCAGTTCTTAATTTCTACAGAGAAATACACCAGGAGCCAGGCTCATGCTGCTTTGAAGTCTGACCTCTAATCCTAGAAGTGACAAAATAGACTCTGTACATGTGCATAGACCTTGTTTACATCAATTCTTCACATGTGCTGGGGAGCCTAAAAACATGACCAGAGGCTGACCCTGGCTCAATTTTAAGCCCTGATTTTAAGAAACTGACAGAAAGACATTTACTGATGTCAGTTTCCGGCTTTCATCATGGGTCAATGGTGGCTGCTGCTCGCTGCCCTCGGACAATGTTGCCCAGCAGGGTCTGGGGAGTGCACTGCATCCTGCTGTGCCGCTTAAGCCCATGTCTGCCAACCTGAAAGGCAGAACAGGTGCGACCTGGGAGTGTGCCCATGCCATGGACGGGCCATGATTTGGAATATTGGCATTAATCAAGAGGTGCTCCTGGACTGGCATTTGGCAATGGGCTGCAATCAATGAGCTGCCAAAAGGACTGGGCTTGGTTCTTTGAAGGTATCTGAATTTTGGAAGCAAAGAATAATAGAACTGTAGAGCTGGAAGGGACCATGAGGACCATCTAATCCCACCCTCTACAATGCAGGAATATGTAGCTGTCCCAAATGTGGATTGCACCTGCAACCTTGGCGTTATTGGCACCACCCTTTAACCAACTGAGCTATCCAGGAGCATTGGAGGACATCAAGAGCCCGCATGGAATAGGAAGTAGCACATTGGCCATGAAGCTGTGAGAACCTAGTTGAAATTCTGACTTGGCCTTGCCATGCCTGCAGTCTAACCCACCAAATTTTGACTTTGGGAATGGCCGCAGCTCACCAGTAGAGCGTCATCTTTGCATGTAGGTCTCAGGTTGATCCACGGCATCTGAAACCCTGGACAGCTGCTGCAGACAAGACTGAGCTAATGGTCTGACTTAGCATGAGGCAGCTTCCTATGTTCCTATGGCCCACCAAGCTGAATGTGGCCCTGCTAGGCTGGTTAGATGTACTGGATACAGAATGAACAGAATTAATGGGACATAGCTACACAGCGATTCCCCCTCTAGGTTTGGATGCTCTTATTCAGCATACAGAATCTTCACAAACCATACGAAGGCAAGTGGCCTGGCAGGTGAAGCACAGTTCAGAGGGCGCCCCTTCCAGATAATAACGTCTGAGCAAGTATAGACAGGAAAAGGAGAGCCATGAAGTGTTTAGGTCCTAAGCATTGGAGGGCTTTATATCTCAAAACCAGAACGTTGAAGTTGGCTCATTTGCTAGAGGGTACCAGATGTTGTGAGAATTTTCTACTACAGATTAGGATGTAAAAACCTAACTCTAATCCAACTGTCTATTTTTTCTTTCCCAGTGTCTTAAGATGTCTTGCAGTCCATTGCTCACAATTTAATGAAAAGAATAGAGAGCACATCTTCTAGTCTCTCAGCTGGCTGGAGAGATTCATGACCTGTTTGGGTGTGTTTTAATTACCCAAATATTATATTTATGAGATTTATATTAATTGCTTTTATTCTAATATAAATGAAAATGGGAGCCTATCCATATATATATATCTATATATATATCTATATATCTACATTCTCTTAAATCAACTACTTTATGAAGGCTACCAACTACGATGCAAAGTGTAGGCTTGTCAATGTCTTCTCAGAAGTAAGCTCATTGAGTTGAACAGAATTTACACCCAGATTAATGTGCATTGGATTGCAGCTTCAGTGCCTATGTCTCTGCTTTGTTGCTGCATGGACTAAGCAGGTATTGCTTACTTCAAAGGCGGAAAACAGGTGGAATGGAACAGGCTACAGTCTGGCCCACCTTGGCTGACAAAAGCCAGCTGCACCTGACCTCAGGACCTCAGTTGGCCAAAGAAAGTTGTGGCCAATTTTTTAAATCCCAGAATGCTACCTTGTCCAGTTTGGTCATCTTTCTTGGGTAAGGCCTTGCTCCCTGGGGAAGGCTCACTGTGGATGGGTCCATAACAACAACACACATGTTCTAAGGTGTTATGGATTTGTTAAAGTTGGTGTTTGTGTGACCATAGTCTGTTTTATGGAATTAGGTTGGGTATTGCACGCATTTGCTTTAAAAGACAAATGACAGCTAAAAAATTACTGGAAGTGGCTGTTTTGCAGCAGCCTTACTTACGTTGGCATGTCAAGTCTCTTCCACATATACCCAGAATATAAGCCATTGTTCTCCAAATGAACCAAAGCTTCCTTGAGTTATTTCTGTCTCAGTGGTGCTTTGTGCATTCTTGTGCTATGGGAAATCTCTGACAAGAACTTGTTGCCTTCCACAGTGCTTCTCAAATGTTCTAGTGCTCTCTTGTGCTTGCTTCAGTATCTGCAGGATCTTGATCTTTTTAAATTCAGGCCTTGGGCTAATTTACATCTGATGCCCTTTTAAATGTTTGGTGGGGGGTGGGGGTGGGGGGTTACTGGGTTGTCTTTGTTTTTTTTATTTTTTCATATGTATTTTTTTAATATATTATCATTCTATGTTGTGAACTGCCCTGAGATCTACAGGTATTGGGCAATATACAAATTTAATAATAATAATAATAATAATAATAATAATAATAATAATAATAGACAAAGATGCCTGTGAAGTGGAGCATTTTGAATGATTTGTTATCAAAGCAGAATTAATGGGGGAGATTAATTTTGAATGCCAAAAATAAATAAATTATTGCTCTTCCTCTCTCTTTATATAAAAAAGCTATCTAACATTACATAATAACACCTTCTGAGAAGGCTAGATTTGTCTTATCACTTACAAGGTGTTGTATTCAAGGAAGCCATTTTGTGCGCAGAACACCTTCTGCTCACAAAGCAGAACCTCCCTTCCCTCTCCTCACACTGTGCACCCCACCAAACCTCCCAGAGCAGAATTGGGAGAGTGCAAGGTATGTGAGCGTAGAGGAGAGGGAAGGGAATATACAACAAATAACTATTTCAAAGAGAAGGGAAATGTACAAAATGTACAAAAAGACGCCAAGAGATGAATAAGAAATTAAATGAGGAAAATAGTGAAGAGGGGAGAGATCAATGCAAATTTAAGGTGGCAAAGGGGATTTGCAAGACAACATGGAGCCTCAAACTACACAAAGTGAATTAGATCAGTGGGGAGGGGTCCCCAGATTTCAATTGTTCTTCTACAGCTCAGCTGGTTGGAGCATGGTGCTGATAACGCCAAGGTTGCAGGTTCAATCCCTGTATGGGATGGTTGCATATTCCTGCATTGTAGGAGGTTGGACTACGTGATCCTTGGGGTTCCTTCCAACTCTACAATTCAATGATTCTCCTGTCAAAATAGAACCACATCCCAGTCTCTGTGCTTTCTCCATGTGCTTGTTTGCCATTTATATAGCTCTAAGTAAGTCATCGAAGAAGAAGGAGAAGAAGAAGAAGAGGAGGGGTTTGGATTTGATATCCCGCTTTATCACTACCCAAAGGATTCTCAAAGTGGCTAACATTCTCCTTTGCCTTCCTCTTCCACAACAAACACTCTGTGAGGTGAGTGGGGCTGAGAGACTTCAAAGAAGTGTGACTAGCCCAAGGTCACCCAGCAGCTGCATGCGGAGGAGCGGAGACGCGAACCCGGTTCCCCAGATTACGAGACTACCGCTCTTAACCACTACACCACACTGGCTCCCACTTTTTCTCATGGTTATCTCTGATTTTGTAGCACAAGAGTTCACGAGGATTTTCAACTGCTCTACCTTATTTCCCAAACATAGGAAATAGCTGTAAGAGCAGTGCGGCCAACCTCCTGGGCTTTAACATAGAATTGAGGGTTGGATCCAAACTCAGGAGGCAATTGAAGCCCCTGGCCACCAGCAGGTTACAGGAAGCTGCCTTCTACAGAGTCAGACCCTCAAGGCCAGGATTACCTACACGCTCCAGAGTTAATGGAACATCTTAGCCACTGCCACATACACAGCCCTGCCATTCACACTGACTGGGGCAGGTGGTGAAGAAAAGCCTCTTTGCTGTGCCAGCTGGATCCAAGCAGGGCTGAGTGGAGGGATGCTACCACCTGGTACTGGATTGAATGTTTCAATCATTCTGCCTGTCATACATAGCTCATAGGCTTTGACATGAGTAAGTCTGGATCGAATATTATTATATTCAGGCAAGTTGAAGGCGCAAGGTGTCTGAGACTTAGTAGGTCAAGGCCATGATTTAGGTGAGAGACTAAGAACAAGTATGCTGCTCTGATGCTTCCAAGAGAAGTGAAAGAGACAAATTAATTCATTACACTGCTTACACACTTCTGACTTGACATTAGTACAGCCATTAAGCAATTAGGCAGAGGTAGCTGAGAATCCCAAGATGCGGATGTATAATACAGGAATGTCATAAATAAAAGCTACTTTCCTGAATGAAAGACTAATTTATTTCAGCACTGATTTTTATGCCTAATCCTAACCCTTATCTATCATAGCCCTGAAGCTATAAACCTGTACATTCCAGAAGCAAGAATGTTTGAAATGCTGCAAGATCTAAACATCTGCTCTGAGTTTATTGCAGATTGCAGAGCAATAAACCTATAATCCTAAGAAGTTAGCAGCAGAAAATGAAAAACAGCAACAACAACCCTCCTCTGTGTTGTGTTCACAGATGGTATTGAAGAGTGTTTCTGGGATGACATGGGAGCATTAATGATTTGAAATTAAACAATGCTAATAAACGAACCAGCCATGTAACCAGTGTTAGAAACTGAGTTATGAAAGCCAGGATCTAAATGGCACCTTAAACCTAGGTTATGGGCGCAACAATGAAATGTCTATGCACACTTTTTAATAACAAGAATACATTTTGAAAATTAATAACTGCAGCTAAAACATTATGTTCATTTTTCACATGGTCTAGTCCTTCCCCTGCCCACCTCCCCCTAATATTCTTAATATTCCTAATATTTTCTCCACCAGTCTTCAAAGAGCAGCTGAAAGTGGGGAGGCAGAAAAACCTCTTCCTTTCCTTCCACTCTGCAATTTTAATATGAAATCTTAGGTGCAGTACTGCACCCAGAGCTCAGAAACTGCTCACCCTAATGAAATTCCCTGTCGCAAAATGTGCCTGGAACAATGGGACACTGCATGTAACATTCCCATCTTTTTCAATTTATTTAGCTTTACTGATAAATTCAGGTGAGATTGCAGATATTGTAGTATTGTGATACAGTAGATTTGTTTGCATCTGGTAATCTGGCAATCACAAGAATTTAACAATGGAAAGTTTGTATCCATATGAAATCAGAACCAGGTAACATCAGTAGAAATTAACTCAGACCAAAATTATATTATGTGCAACTGCATAAACCTGAAATTCTGAATTCTGCAGGGAGATCACAACATTCTCCTTTAGAAATGTGTCTGTATATTTAACAGATGTTAAAATAAAATGGGATTAAACAAATTGGAACAAAACGATATAAAACCAGAATGAATAAAAGTAGGAACAAACTTAAAATTTTGACTCTCTCTGACAAGACACAGCATTGTCTCAACAATTTCCCCTTGTTGTAAATCACTACAGGAAAGGATGCTCATCCCTGTGCTTAAATGTACCCAGTACTATTTAGAAGTCATCTGTTCATCAACTTGACTAACAGGCAGAGAGACAGGCTATGGAGATGCCTTGAGGCCCCTTCCTTCACTTAACCACAACCATGTATAGCAGCGAAATATCTGAAAATGACTAAGGTTGCTGAGGAGGTGTCTTCTTCAGTCCATACACCAGTCTTTCAGCCAAGCTAAACTTTCTGGAAATATGCTGAATGCACTATTAACATGACAGTGGCAACTGACACTAGGCTGAGTATGTCTTTGTTGGGCTCTCAAAGGAGTCTAGGCCACATATGTGAATACTGCAGTCACAATGTTCTTTTAGAACTTGCTGAAGAACAACACAGGCAGCCTCCTAAAAGCCTACAGAATATAAACTACCTGAAAGTGATGTTCAATGGACACTGCAAAAACCCTGTGTTAAAAGTACCTGGGGGGAAATAGAAGCTGGATAGATTTATAATGTGATCTCCTAAAACCATCTGTTACAAGTACACTACAGTTAATGCAATGGAGCGCTGATGAGGTATCTGTACCATAAGAGAGCAAACAAACACAAATAATAATAGTAATAATTAGGAAGCAGGGAAGGTTGGCTGGCAACTGGAGACACTGAGAGGCACACACACACACGTGTTTTTCAGCAGTTGGCTAATGGTGTAAAGCGCTTTTGATTGTCCAGAGGAAATTATTATTACTACTATTTATTAAATTATACCAACTCTGCAGATCTCAGGGAGGTTCACAACATAAAATTACAATATACAAACCACAAAATCCATAGTAAAATTAACAACAAACCAGTAACCACCCCCCCATAATACATTTAAAGGGGCATTGAGTGTTAATCAGCCCAAGGCCTGGTTGAAGAGGAACGTTCAGCTACCAGCACTAATAGAACCACAAATACCACATGGACTGTTTCTTTAAGGGGGGGGAACTAGGGGAACCAGCAAAGGTATTCAGTGAATGCAGTGTGAGACAAAGCTGGTCTAATTCTAGGGGATGGCTCCTGGTTCGATGAAAAACTTCCATAGTAGGAAGGTGTTTGCCTTTCTTCACTGGACTGCCCACCTGGTCCATCTCACCTGCTGCAGGTGAGCTATGGTGCTTCACTGGCACAAGGGTCAACTTCAAGGCACTCTCATAAGGGAGTGTCAGATTTGAGGCCTGGATGTTAGTAATCGCCACACCTTGAGTGACCCGGCAGGTAGAAAGGGGATAATTCTGTCAAATTAATCTACAATTATATCCTAAAGGAAATTATTTCACAATGCTGGGGACATTTATTTCTCGAAACCACTATATAATTCTTTTTAGGCTGTTAATTCATTTATATGCTGCAATTCATCATCCTTCTCCCTTGCCACCACATGCCTGGTGGAATTCTAAAGCACACCCTTTACCTCAATTCTGAACTAAGCTTTTATCTGCAGGTCAGTTCCATCACTGTCATAAGCTCATTATTTTCCACAGTCATCTCAGAGTAAAAAAAGGAAATAACAAGGCTTCCATGTTTGCCGTGCTAACAAAGAAAAAAGCGATTGGTTCTCTACCTTTCTTATTCCAAGTATGAAGACGTTAGCATGTCAATTAAATTTCTAATTTATTTTTTTCAAAATTACAGCAATTACTATATAATGGATGAAAGATTTCCTAGCATTAAAAAATGATTTTTCTATTGCACCAGCAGCATGCACCCTGAAGTGAAATGTTTGCTCAACATGAACATAATTTCCTGATGCTATCCTTTTCTCATTTCAGCAGGGATGGGGAACCTGTGGCTCACCAGCTGCTGATGTACGACACTACCCATTATCTTATTTAACATTATTTCAAAACCACTGATCATTTAAATAATCTCCAAGCAGTGCATAACATTATTATAAAATATACAATATAAAACCACCAATATAAAACCCGTAACATTAAAAGCAGCTTCAGAAAATACAAAGCTTCAACACAAATAACCAGGGAAGGCCAGAACAAAAATAGAAGTCTTTAGGTGATGTGTAAACAGATGGCGCTTCCTGTACAGCAGGCGGCAGTAGTGGATGGCAAGGTGCTTTCCTGACCTCCCAGCAGGTGAGTTGCTGTTACTTACCAAGGTTTAGAGAGGTGAGGTGGCAGGGAGGGCAGCACAGTGCAGAAGCTTTAGCAGGGGAACAGATTGGCTCTGCTTGGTGTGTTTGCACCTTGCTGACCTTGCCACCACCTTTCCTCCTCCCTCCCAGTAAGCAGCAGCAATTCACCTGCCTTCACCCCACCATACCACCTCCTATCAGCAACAGGAAAGATATCCCAAAGAATAGGCACAGCAGTCGAAAATGTTGAATGGTTTCTTTAAAAGTAAAGGTTCATCATTGTTCCACCCGATGTGTATGTCTTTAAGGGGCCAGAGCAAGATAATGAGACCCAGCTTTACAGCTGTGAAACATAGCAGGTGCTGCTGAGTTGTATTTGATTAAGGTGTGTCAGCATTTGGGTGTAGTATATAAGGAGCAGCACCTAGCTCTCCCATTACCCTGGGGGATGGGTTGGTGGTTGGGTCTGGTTTGGTTGTTAATGTTTTTAGTGTAAAAGGAGTTTTTGTTTTTCTTATTAAAACCTTGTTTAAGTTACTTTTGAGTCCTTTTTTTTAATGCATGGTCTCCCCAGCAAGCTCTCTGCAGCGCTACCATACTGCAAACAGCCAACAGAAAATGCTCCTTTCCAGGTCACCGCTATACAATAATCTGCAGGTTGTAATGCCACTAATGCTCCTCACAACAGAGGTTACCTGAGTCTCTAGAGACAAGGATGACTCTAGTAGCACCTCTAAACTATACACCTGTTCTTGCACAGGGAGTATAAATCCACGCAGAACAGGCAAGTTCCGGGAACCATTTTTCGCTCAGTCTGTCTTATTCAATTTCAGTTTAATGGCCCTTCTCCAGACCACCATTGCATCCAGGCCCCAGCCTCTGTTGGTGTAACGGAGAATTAAAGCCACATGTTATCAGCATGCTGGTGACACCACACCCCAAATCTCCAAAGGATTACTCCCAATGGCTTCCAACAGATATTAAATAGCATAATTCCTGATTATTGGTCCTGGTGGCCAGGACTGATGAGCATCCAGCACCATCTGAATGGCTACACTTCCTTCCTTCCTGCTTTACTATGTAAATATCTTCCTTAAAATCCTATAATCAAATAAAAGTAACTGATCAGCAAGTGGGTTACATTACAGAAGCTTATGGGCTTGTATCCAATACTGCACTAAGTAAGTGTTGCACCAATGGAAAGATTCCTGTGAGTGGCCCTACAAGTTTGCCACAAATCTGCTCTGGAGGGTAGGGGGGAAGCCCCAGAACAGACCAAGGGGAACATGGGGGAAGGAGAGAGGGGAAGCTGTGTTGCACAAGCAGGAATCCTTGCACTGACAGGACGTTGACTCAGCATTTCCTTAGATACAAGCCATGACGTGCAAACCATAGGCGTATGCAACAATGCTAATGATTTATATAGATTTCCCTTAGATTTAAGAAAAAACTAAAACCGGGTAGATGTGGCTAGCTAAATACTAAATCAGAAACATTAACTGTTGCATTTTAGTGTTTCGTTTTGTTTATTTACAACAACAGTGGCATTTGCACAATATTTGGCTGACCTCAGAAAGTCGAGCAAGAAGAGAGCTTCATATCACATGAAATTTCCATTGCAGCTTCAGATAAATATCTATGATTTCTAGCGAAGATGTGGAAATTGCAAGGAAATGATTCACCCAAATACCATGGCAGGGAGTGGCTTGTTGCCTTTCACTCCAAGGTGACAGCTGATTCATCTACAAATAGAAAGTCCTGTTCTGCTAGAAACAATCCATTATTTTTCACCCAAACATGGTGTGTCATATCTATACAGTTGTTGTTGTTTTCAAAAAAGCTCTCTTGTACAGCTAGACTACAGGTTGAAATTTAAAAGAAACTTATCTCACACGTCTCATTTGGTCAAATGCGACTCCAGAAACTATCCTGGGAAATGAAAGGGGATGTTTAATGACATCTTGTGGTTAAAGGAAGGTATCAATTTTAACTGCAATTGGACACGCCAAAAACAGCCTGTCGTTCTAGTTACCCTTTCTCTTATAATGTAATAGACATACCAATGATCCATCAATCATGGGGGCCACATTTTTAAGACCATTATAGCATTCCAGGATATTAATGTGCTATTTCTAGTAAACTCAAATTATATTTGAAAACAACGAATTCCAGACAGCAGTAAGAAGTACATGTACTGACATGAGAACAGCAATACCAGAAAGAAGCCCAAGTTCATTTCCAGAACATACCCTACGGATAAGAAACATTTCAATCTTTTTTCAGCTGAGCATTATTTGGTGACAGAACCTATGGAGTAAGCTGTCTTGAAGTTAAATAGCGGATGGCAGCACAGTAAACACAACTGCTCCATCAAGATTAAGTTCTCTTTCTAACAAGGCAGGCAAAGAGGGGAATCTAAAGAGGTGAAACCGTAACAGTGGAAAGAATTATGGAAATAAGGACACCATTTCTAACTGAGCAAAGGAAATAACTTGGAAAAATACTGTGGAAATGTATCTGGCTAGGCATATAACCCCCTTGGGATTAGCTAGCAAAAAATTGCATTTTGATCATCAGTTGCTTTTTTTTTTAAAGAAAGAAAGGAAGGAAGAAAGAAAGAAGAGAGATTGATCAGTTGCTACAATTAATAAGAGCTCTGATTTAAGTAACTGGAAAAAGCGGGAAGAAATTTGCTGAAAATGAAGAGGTGTTATTTTTGGATTGTTGTAAATTTGAAACAATATCTGGAACATTATAACTGAGGATATCCTACACAATTTATTGTGGGGCAGAAACACAAAAAATATGAAAAAGAAAATATATGAAAAGTGATTCTCTCTCTCTCTCTCTCTCTCTCTCTCACACACACACACACACACACACACACACACACACAGAGAGAGAGAGACTTATCTTAATGAATTTGCTGTGAACTATGAGTTCTCTCTCCAGTTAAAAGTTATCCTGATGATTTTATTTTCAGATAGAGTGGATCTGTATCACATCTCTGCCACTGGTGAGAGACAATGTTTATCAAATGAGGGAATGTGGACATGGTGTCAGGGAACTGTCATCGGAAGAACCGGAGGTGCAAGGGCTCCCAGAGGTTGGGAGAGACTTATCAGCTGAGGAGGGAACCAGCAGGGGGAGAGAAAGAGCTCCAAGGGAAAGTGAGTCGGAAGGATGGCTCAGAGACAATTCCAGCGAGAACAGTGGGGAGGTTTCAGGACCTCCTATAGGGACACCCACTCCTCGCCGGAAACTGTCACGCAGAGAGTCCAGAAGGCGTGTTTCCGTTAAGGAGCTTTTATGCTGGAAGAAATTCCGTAAACGCCCACTGTCGGATTCTGCCAGCGACTGACGGAGCCATGCTGATGGAGCTCCGTTACAGACAGGGGTTTGTGGACTTAGCCAAACCCTGAGGGACTAGAAACTTTACGCACAAGCAGCTCATCATCCCATCACACATGGCTTATCAAAATAGCAATTGTCTTTGGCTAATTACACCTACTGATGCCCTTCTATTCCATAAGGTGCCTAAGAGTCACTTTCCAGATGTGACTCTGCTTTCAGCTATGGACAGCCCAAAAGTATCTGGGAAGCTCATGAGCATACTCTGTTTCTGATCAGGAAGACTCAGAGGAGTTCTGGTCACTCCAGCTCAATAAAAAAAGTAGATGCAGCAGACAAGCCTATCTGTATAGCATGCCCACAACAAAAATAAAAGTAAATACATAGGTGTACACATATGTGAAGAGGAGAACAGAACAGGGAATTTGCCCACCTGCAAAAAAGACCCTTTGCTTCAATCAATGGTTTCATTTATAACACATAGTCTATGTTTCAGTTTGATCATTCTTTCAAAGCCAGTGGAAAACTCAGCCGTATTATGCCTCATTACTCAGGAATCCTGGTTTGCAGTTTCCCAGCATACTTCTTTTCTACCTCCTCAAATATCATCCATCAGATTTGGCTCATTAGATCTTCTGGGCAATGGGACGGCAAAGAAAACACATAGAAGTGTCAGTGATCTGTTTAATACTCAGCGTCTTGTCTATTTCACAATAAGAATGAGAAGAACTTCTAGAAAATCTGTTTCATGGGAATTAAGCAAACTTAAAAGTGGAATTCCTGAAGCTGAAGTTGAGACACCAATACTTTGGCCACCTCATGAGAAGAGAAGACTCCCTGGAAAAGACCCTGATGTTGGGAAAGATGGAGGGCACAAGGAGAAGGGGACGACAGAGGACGAGATGGTTGGATAGTGTTCTCGAAGCTACCAGCATGAGTTTGAGTAAACTGCAGGAGGCAGTGGAAGACAGGAGTGCCTGGCGTGCTCTGGTCCATGGGGTCACGAAGAGTCGGACACGACTAAACAACAACAAAAAGTGGAATATTTTCCAATTACACCTCACAGCTAAGCCTGTTTTCTCCTCCAGGCCAGGTGGAAATATTGGGGACTCTACAAAGTAGGAATAGTCCTAGTGCCCCCCCCATCATCTCCGACCATTGTTCATGCTGGCTCAGGCTGCTGAAATTCAACAGCACCTGGAAGGCCCCAGACTCCCCCTCCTTGCTTTAGACTCCACTAGCATCTATTGCTCTTCTCTTTGATCTTTTCTCCAGTTCTTTCTAGATCCTTATTCTGCATGTGTTACTGGAATATGATCACAGCCTGTCAGTCTTAATAACTAATGAGCTGAATTCTGCTTCCAGTTGAAATTGTTATATCAACCCAGAAATCTGTGAGCAGATTCTTAAGAGATCTTTTGTCAGGTCTATTTATCATCAAAATAATGCGGGGAGTACCTCCATGTAACAAAGGCTCTCCAGGGAAGTGGTTATTCCAGATTTGTTCCTCCCAAGAGGTACTTTAATCTTCCGTTGATTAATGACTTGCTGCTATAAAAGAAGCAGAAATGCTATTTGAGTTGTCTTAAACTGATGTCTCTGCAGGAATGGATAGATGCATTAGAAGCAGACACAGACTCTCCTGGTCTAAGAAATATTGCCATTAGAAATGGGTCATACGAAATTGCAGACCCACCGAGGCCCAGCTGAATGGCCAACAGTTCTTCAGCCTAAAAGGCCATACACCACAGACTTAAAAGGGTGAAAAGCCGTAACTGATGCCATCTCAGACTCAGTGTACACATCTTCACTCCCTCCCCACAACCCTTGCTTCTCAATTTCCTCCTATTTTCATCAGTGATGTTGCTTCTTTCCTCCCTCTCCTATCCAGGCTCGATAATCTTGGGGGTGAGGGGGGGACGACAATTAAATTTCTCCTTCTGCTGATGCCAACTCTTCTTCTAGACTTCCTTGGTCTTAAACATGTGGCTGTTTCTCTGGGGAGGGCATGAATATGCTCATAACTGAAATTCTCATTCTTCAAGAGAATCATATGTCAACTGTGGCTCATAAGCCAATAATCATCTTCCCTGCTATGGCACAGCAACAGAATCAATGGGTTTTTTAAAAAAAATATTTCTTTACAAACATGGCGGCATAGGAAGATCTTGCTGGATCACACCAATGGCCCATCTTCTCCAATATCCTGTTCTCACAGTGGCAAACCAGATGCCTATGGGAACCCCTCAAGCCAGGACCTAAGAGAAACAGCACCTTGCCCACCTGCCTTTCCAAGCCACTAGCATTCAGAGGCATACTGCCTCTGACAGTGGAACATAGGCATCATGGCTAGTAGCCACTGGTAGCCTTTATCTCCACAAATTTGTCTAATCTTTTGAAGCCATCCAGGTTGGCAGCCACCACCGTCTCCTTTGTGAGCACATTCCATCGTTTGGCTATGTGCTGCATGAAGAAGTCCTTTCAAATCCTCCAGCATTCAGCTTCATTGGAAATCCATAAGTTCTAGTCTTAAGAGACAGGGACAGAAACTCGTCTCTACCCAGGCATCATTTTATAAACTTCTATAATGTCACTTCTTACTTTTCTTACTGTTTAGGGAAGCTTTTAATGTTTGACGGACTATTGTATTTTAATATTTTGTTGGAAGCCGCCCAGGGTGGCTGGGGAAACCCAGCCAGATGGGCGGGGTATAAATAATACATTATTATTATTATTATTATTATTATTATTATTATTATTTCTCTAATCTAAAAAGTGCCAAATAACATAACTTTTCCTCATAAGGGAGTTGCTCCATCCCCTTGATCAGTTTGGTTGCCCTTTTTTGAACCATTTCCAATTCCATAATATCCCCTTTTTATGTGGGATAACCAGAAACGTACACATTATCACCATTATTATTATTATTAGTAGTAGTAGTAGTAGTAGTAGTAGTAGTATACTGCCCTATACCCACAGGTCTCAGGGTGGTTCACAGGATTAAAAAATAAATAAACATGCAGTTGCACCATAGATTTGTGTCATGGCATTAGGATATCAGCCATTTTATTTCACATTGAATCACATTTGCCATTTTACCGCTCATTCACTCAGTGAATGGTCCTTTTGGAGTTCTTCACAATCCTTTTTTTGTTTGTTTTAACGACCCTGAACAACTCAGTATCACCAGAAAATTTGCTCACCTCCCGGCCCACCCCCAACTCTCGATCTTTTATGCACAAGCTTAAAAGCATATAGTGGGGCTAATTACCTTCAGACAGAAATGGCGGGGGTGGGTGGGGAGGAATATAATTTGAAGAAAAAGAAGGTTATCAATAAGCCATGCTTTGGCTTCTGCAGGGCAGTTCATGCCGTTTTTAAAATTTACAGTATAATCAGCCTGGATACAAACTGAAGTCTGCTGAATGTGGGAAAACAAAGCTTCCGCTCTCCCCATTACCTCTTCCACCCTGAAGACCAAAGCCACAAGAACATTGCCACTTCCTGTCTTGCAAAAACATCTCTTTCAGCTCCTGCCTTAATTATTTTAAGTACAGTGATCGAATGCTGCCTGATGGGAAGTCACCAACAACAAAACACACTGTATCTTAAACATTTGCACTTCAGAAACAAGACAATTTGAAGAGCGCTTTGTGAAAAGCCAAGAGAAAAGGGGCAAAATTTATTTGTCAATATTTTCCCTCTTTAAGGTAATTGTACGCCTGCTCTTCATGGTTTTAATAGACTTTCTAAGCTGTTTCAAGAGTTCCTGTAAAGAAAGGCTGAAAAGAAGCAGGTTGATGACACAAAAAGGGAATCATAAATGCAGCTGGGTTATTTTAAAGGAAGCTACAGTTCAGTTTGTCCATTGCTTCTTTCGTTGGCACAGCTGGCTAATTAAGGGAAGGTGTTCAGCACACAGGTTTTATTCAAAACATCCACACTGGCTACATAATGCCTATACTGTACAGTATAAGGGAATTATTTTCCTGTGAAGAGCTGTTGACCCACGGGTAAAGTCGAAGGGGAGGGTGCACAACTGACAGTTGGCTGAGGCTGCATAGTTGGGAAATTGCATAGCTCTCCCTCTTTCTGTGCCACCCCATCCCTCCCCTCCCTTGCTCACACACACAGAATGGAAGAAGAAGCAATTCCCAGAGGGGTGGTCCATAGAGCAGGAGTGGGCCCACAGTGTCCAGAGAACTGGAAAATACTGCAGGCCATATGCAATTAATTTAAGGGTCTTTGTGCCCAGTGCACCTTAACTTCACTAAACCACCTGCCCAAGTAATAATATGAGTATTTCAAATCATACAGCTGTAACAATTTCATATCCAACTCTCCCGCCCCCCTTTGCAGGTCAGGATGATTTTACTTCTTTCTCACATATGGTGGCTGAAGGTGGATGCTCAGCACTTATTGCTAAGAACCTGCCAGGACCCTTTTGAGTGACATGACAATGTGATTGCACCAAAGACAACAGATAGTAACTAAAAACGCAGAGCGAAAGACAGACAATAGGACAGACAGATCTCTGCAGGCTGCAGCTAAGGTAGGTGGGGTTGTTTATGAAATCTAACTGGAAAGTTGTCCTGACTGCCACATGCAGCTAAAAAGAAGGAGAAATCCTATTTCAAAGTATTATTATTATTATTATTATTATTATTATTATTATTATTATTATTATTATTACCACTCCACCTATCTGGCTGGGTTTCCCCAACCACTCTGGGCAGCTTACAGTACTGTACATATAAAAACATAGTAAAAAAGCATAGTAAGTATGCCAGGAAAAGGTTCACAGAACGGTAAAGTTAATTGAATGAAATCACGTTATATGTTAGAAGAAATTAATTCTGTGCCCCATCTACATGTTCAGCACTCTACTCTGGGTATTTCCTTCCCAATAAAGTATTACTTGGTTCTGAAAATTGACTCTGGAAAAACACAAAAACCAATACATGCTGGTTAAGATGTGTTTTAGGATATGTTGAAACACTAGCAAAACCAGTCACTCGTTCATATTTCAAGGGAAATGGCAAGAGAGAAATGAAACAGTTAAAATGAAACCAGCACATCTGAATCACGTTATTTGCAAACCTAAATATCAGTGGTACAGCCAGCAGCATCTAATCACCACACAGAACCTCCCCTTCTTCAGCAGCAAAATTATCCAAGGACTTTTGTAAAGCTCCAAATCAAATATGCCATTAATTCCTCCCTCCACGCCTTTTGCTGTTTTCCTTAGCAGGGATAAATAGGAGACTCTTCCAAGCTTCCCAAAAGAATATACGTGCTTTGAGGGTGTGTGTGTGCTTATGTTGGCTTCTATTGGGAAAAGAGCAAAGACAACAAAAATTAAAAACTCAGTTTTGAATCCTCAGTGGATGAACCATGTGGGGAGATCTTCTTATATATGAGACATAAAATCATGCAGCTTAGAGGTCAAATTAAAAAAACAAAAACATACTTTATATTGAGCAACGTTCCTAAACGCTGATCCAAAGAACTCTGATCCAAATAAACTCTGAGTTTATAGCTGTTATATGAGACACAGCCAAATACTGTTGCTGCCCTGAAATGATGGGGACAAAATTGTACCTACCAGAATTTTCAACAACCATGAACTTGAGTAGCAATAAAAACTTCCAGGAAATGTAAGAAATTATCTCTAAATTATTTCAATTTGGTTGTTTTTTTTCCACCGATAAATTTTTATTGATATTACATATATATACATATAGACATATACAAAATCCATTACGTAACTTGCACATATTATATCCACTCCACAAATCATAAGTATAATACAAAGTTGTTTTAGGCTCTGCCGAGCCTTGAACTTCCCTCCACTCCTTTGGTAAGTATCAGATAGGTTTTACAGTCACGTATTTTATCTATTTTACTTACTAATCACTTACTGTTAGAGTTATTTCAACCCCGCCAGTGTCGCCTGAAATTTAGTTCCAATATACATCAAATATTTATTATCATGAAATTTCTGTTCGTCTTGATCCCTTAATCTTCCTGTTATCCTAGCAAGCTCGGCATAATTTATCACTTTAACCTGCCAATCACTTATATTGGGTATAACCTCCGTTTTCCAATTTTGTGCTAACATGATTCTTGCGGCTGTTGTGGCATATAGGAATAATATCTTATCTTCTTTTTTAATTTATTTACCCATCATTCCTAGCAGAAAAGCTTCAAGCTTTTTGGGAAAAGTATATTTAAATTTTTTTTTAAGTTCGTTATAAATCGATTCCCAAAAGCCTTTCACTTTGCTACATGACCACCACATGTGGTAGAAGTCACCTTCTGCCTCTCCACATTTCCAGCATCTTTTGTTCTTCAACCTATAGATCTTAGCCAGCTTCACTGGCGTGTGATACCACCTATAGATCATTTCCCACAGGTTTTCCCTTAGTGCCGTACACGCCGTGAACTTCATATTAGTATTCCACAATTCCAGCCACCTCTCAAAGTCGATGTTATAACCAATGTCTATCGCCCATTTAGTCATGGCCTCCTTCACCTCCTCGTCTTTTGTGTACCACTCCAGTAAAATATCGTATATCCTAGACAATATTTTGTTCTTACCTTCTATAACTTCCACATTAAATTTAGATTTTTTGTCTTCAAATCCTAATTTCTTTTTATCTTCTTTTAACAAATCATTTACCTGATCAAGGCATTAAACTCAGACCGTACGAAGAGATAAAAAACGCATTTACAGGGTGGCTGCAATACCACCAGGTAAATGATTTCAATTTGTTATCCAGTTAGCACTATGCTTGAAATCAGACTCTCTCTTACCTTTGCCTTCTCGGTACTCTGTTCCCGTTTTCCAACATGGTTCCCCATGGTGCTCCTCAAATTTCTTCCAGACCTACAGACAAAAAAAGGGTGAAAAAAAAGTTATGTTATTCCAAAATCAGCCAGTCAACTATAGTCTCTTTAACTCTACATACGCTAAGGAAGGGGTACCCAATGTGGTGCCCTCCAGATGTTGCTGAACTCCAATTCCCATTAGTCTGAACCAGCATGGCCAAACGTCAGGGATAATGGGAGTTGTAGTCCATCAACATATGCAGAGAACCACATTGACTACTTCTGCACTACTGACCAGAGGGGCTGGGCCTACAATTTGTTTATGCCAGTTTTGTGGATATCCATGTCCTCCTTTTTTTTTGGTGATGCAACCTGTGATTCTGCAGAATGCTGTTGGAATCATACTTCCATCAGCCCCAGCCAGCATGACCAGGCATGGTAGGGCAATATCCGGACTACAGGGTTCACTGTGTGGCAGGTTTAGCCCAATGCATAGAAAGTTCTTGATTGTTTTAAGCTGTTGTCACACTGACTCACTCGGAAGCCTGATCCTAAACAGCTGTAGGAGTGAATTGTTATACAGTGGTCCCTCGGGTTATATACGCTTCAGGTTACATACGCTTCAGGTTACAGACTCCGCTAACCCAGAAATAGTGCTTCAGGTTAAGAACTTTGCTTCAGGATGAGAACAGAAATCGTGCTCCAGCGGCGCAGTGGCAGTGGGAGGCCTCATTAGCTGAAGTGGTGCTTCAGGTTAAGAACAGTTTCAGGTTAAGAACGGACCTCCGGAACGAATTAAGTACTTAACCTGAGGTACCACTGTACATCAAATATTAAGTCTGTGCATGCTATCAAGCTACAAATTACCCGGAAGCATTAGTGAATTCTCCAAATCCAAGTCATCCTCAAAATCTGCCTGCTAAATGCTAGTGTGGTTGATTAATATAATTTACCCAGTAATAAGCCACAAACCACTTCTGGGAGTTGGCAGACAAGAAGAAATAAAAGATCAATCAACAGCAGTTAACTCCCATTCTTTATAGTATACAGAAACACTATTAAAATATCAATACCTTGAAAGCAAGTTCGCTGTGCACGAAGAATCGTGCAGGCTCAGCTGACATTTAACTACTTCCAGTAAGGTTTTTAAAGGCTCTGCTCCCCACAGTGACCAAAAAAGAATGCTGATTCTCTGAAGTGGAACAGAAACCAGAGAGAATCCAGAGAAAAAAAGTCAGTTGGCATGTCTTTCCAAGTGGGTGAGAGGGAAGCAGGGATAGAAAGGTATGCCACTTGGAAAGACAGGGAGAACAAAACAGGCTGCTAACACAATGCAAGCAGAACCCAATGTTTGTTCTTTCAGTGGGAGAATCCATTGAAATCACATGAGTCAAATTGACATGATTCGTGTACTGCCAACTTCTTTCAGATTAGTGATATTTTAATAGCACTTCTGTATGCTATAAGAGTGGGAGTTAACTGCTCTTTATTGATCCTTATTTCATATTGTCTGCCAACTTCTAGAAGAGATTTCCCCCACCACCAATTTGTGCAATTTGAGCAACAGCATTTAGGTTTTGCTACAGCTTAGTAGTCAACTGTGTGAGCCCAGAAGATTCTGGTTCACATCTCAGGTAACCAGTTGGCCTTCAACAAGCTAAACTACCTTAACCAGTATGGTGTAGTGGTTAGAGTGTCATACCAGGACCTGGGAGACCAGGGTCCAATTCCCCCCTCAGTCATGAATCTTACTGGGTGACCATGAGCCAGTCATTGCCTCTCAGCCTAACCCACTCATAGGGTTGCTTGTAGGGATTAAATGAGGAAGGGGAGAACCACCTTGAGCTTACACCACCTTGAGCTCCTTGGAGAAAAAAGTAGGATGTAAATGCAATTAAAAATAATATAAACCCACATCGATTTATATGAGAATAATTATATTGGCCTTCCTTAATACTGCCTCTGGATTAATGGTTACTGACATCATGTAAATCAGAGTTAGCTGACATAGTGCACTTTAGATGCTGTAGGACTGCAAACACTCATCATTTCTGAACATTGGTTGGCCATTGTGGCTGGCTATTCCTGGGACGCGGATGGCGCTGTGGGTAAAATCTCAGCGCCTAGGACTTGCCGATCGCATGGTCGGCGGTTCGAATCCCTGCGGCGGGGTGTGCTCCCATCGTTCGGTCCCAGTGCCTGCCAACCTAGCAGTTCGAAAGCACCCCCAAGTGCAAGTAGATAAATAGGGACCGCTCCAGCGGGAAGGTAAACGGCGTTTCCGTGCGCTGCTCTGGTTCGCCAGATGCAGCTTGTCACACTGGCCATGTGACCCGGAAGTGTCTGTGGACAGCGCTGGCTCCTGGGCTATAGAGTGAGATGAGCGCACAATCCTAGAGTCTGGCAAGACTGGCCCGTACGGGCAGGGGTACCTTTACCTTTTACCTATTCCTAATAAATGTACAGTGGTATCTCGGGTTAAGTACATAATTTGTTCTGGAGGTCCGTTCTTAACCTGAAACTGTTCTTAACCTGAAGCACCACTTTAGCTAATGGGGCCTCCTGCTGCCGCCGCGCCACCAGAACACGATTTCTGCTCTCATCCTGAAGCAAAGTTCTTAACCCGAGGTAATATTTCTGGGTTAGCGGAGTCTGTAACCTGAAGCGTATGTAACCTGAAGCGTATGTAACCCAAGGTACCACTGTATTCCACTTTATGACATTAACTGCAGAGGCGCTCACTTCTCCAAATAATTGAGGGGGCCAGATGCGACACCAAAGGAAATAATTTTTTTAGTGGTGTCACTCATTTGCCCTGCTGTACACATGCTGTACATATGTACATATGCTGTACATATGCTGGTGTGCTCTGGTCCATGGGGTCACAAAGAGTTGGACACGACTAATCGACTAAACAACAACAACAACTTATGCCTGTTTTTCCCGACAGTTTACAGAAGAAGAATGAGTGTTGCTGTACACAGGTATAAACAGAAGAGTCGAGAAAGATATTTCTGAAGTGTGTTCCCGCTTGGCCTGTTTGAAACCAGTTTGACCAGCCTGGACGTGCTCAGTTCATTGCACAAGACAGCCGTAGCCACAGGAATGGTGGCAGACCCTACCATGAAGCTAGCATGAAAGAAACATCTTTCCCAAAAAGTATTTATTAAACTTATTAATCGCTTGTTACCTGACAATATGTCACCATATGTTTATGTGGCTGCGTGTATGTGTGTGTGTGATATACAGTGGTACCTTGGTTCTCAAATGCCTTAGTATTCAAACAACTTGGAACCCAAACACTGCAAACCCTGAAGTAAGTGTTACGGTTTGCGAACTTTTATTGGAAGCCGAACGTGCTCCATTTTGAGTCTTATGCTTCCGATTTGAGTGCCACACTTCCATTTTGAGTGTCGGTCTGTTTTTGCTATTTATTTTGCGTTTTTGTTTTTGCAGCTCTTTTTGTTTTGTTTTTGTGACTGTGTGGAACCCAGTTCAGCTACTGATCGATTGACTGTATGACTGCAGTACATTGTTTATTGCTTTCATTTTCATTTTCAATGGTCTCGTTAGACAGTGAAATTCATGTTAAATTGCTGTTTTAGGGGTTGTTTTAATCCTGGAACGGATTAATCCGCTTTGCATTACTTTCTATGGGAAAGCACACCTTGGTTTTGGAACGCTTTGGTTTTGGAAAGGACTTCAGGAACGGATTAAGTTTGAGAACCAAAGTACCACTGTACATAATACCATAAGGGAAGGGGGATAGGAGTATGTGTCAAATAATACATCAGTATGTCATCTAACATAACATTTATGAGAGAGAGAAAACAATGCACCCACCACATAGATAATAACAAGCAACATTAGCTTAAGTATGCAATATATTTCATATTCCTAAGGAGTAGCTGAGTTACTCTGTTGCAGATGACAGCAACTCTAAAGGTTGGTTCAAACATCTGCATGCTCCTCACATCAGATGAATTTGCCACTTTTGAGGCCTCATAGCTGACTGTGAGATGACTCCATTGAAAAGGACTGCATTTGAGGTGACATGAGTCGATATGAAAGTTTGATTGATGGTTTTTGATCCTGAATGCCCACTCACACATGGACATGCAAGGCACCACTTGGTGTTGTAGCCACCATGTGATAAACATACATCTGTCAACCAGAGAAAAGAGTTTTATGAAGCTCTAAAAATCAAATTATTCCAGTGTGTCCTTCAAAGCAGGCCCATGCTGAAATCCATTACGAAAAAATGAAATGTACTTACTGTTTTATTGCAGCATGAGCATGCAGCACTAAATTAGCAAACATATATCATTAGCATTTAGGGTTTTTTGTTGTTGTTAATCCAACAAATATAATCAGGTTGTTCTCCACACACTTTGCAGATGTTCCAGCTGTCACTTCAAATGGATGTCTTTACTAACACTTTCCAAACCACAAATAATTCATATGATTGCACGATACTTTTAGAGAAGCATCTCTCATGTTTCCCAGACAGTTTTGAAAACATCTACAGAACAAATTACAGAGCAAAACTTAGAAAGTTATATATTCCTATTACAGCATGACCATTCTTTCCTTTAGCATGTGCTAACTGGAAAGTCACTGTCCTTCAGTCTAAGCTACCATACTGGCTTGTTAAAAAGTGATGGCTGCACCCAGGGTTGTTATGAAGCCAATACAGTGGTACCTCAGGTTACATATGCTTCAGGTTACATACGCTTCAGGTTGCAGACTCCGCTAACCCAGAAATAGTGCTTCAGGTTAAGAACTTTGGTTCAGGATGAGAACAGAAATCGGGCTCCGGCGGCGTGGTGACAGCAGGAGGCCCCATTAGTTAAAGTGGTGCTTCAGGTTAAGAACAGTTTCAGGTTAAGTACAGACCTCTGGAATGAATTAATTACTTAACCCGAGGTACCACTGTACAGTGGAACCTCATGTTACGGATGGGATCCGTTCCAGAGGCCTGTCCATAACACGGAACTGATGCAAGCCAAAGTACCGCGTCTGCGTGTGGTGCAATTTAGCGCTTCTGCGCATGCACGAGCTGCGAAACTCAGAAGTAACCCATTCCAGTACTTCCAGGTTGCTGCGGGACGCAACACGAAAACACGTAACCTGAAGTGGACACAACATGAGGTATGACTGTAATGTACTCTGCTTACCTGGGAAGACTGGCAGAGAAAAAGTGTGGGGGGAGTGCACTGCTCCCGGCAGTGCGATCCCAGCAGGGTGCCATCATGACTGTCCCCTGCCCGGGCTGGGTGCCACACCCCTACAGGCGGCATAACCTGAAGCATATGTAACCTGAGGTACCAACTGTATAGGATTAGCACAGTACAATGCAATTCCAGCCTAGAACCATATTTGGCCTAGAACCATCCCCATATTTGGGGATGCAAAGATGCGTTTTCATTATTGAATTTTTTTCATTCTTGTCTTGGAAAATATCCAGTCTTTAATTACTTGTTATAAACACTGTCCATTCATCAATTAGCCAAGTCTATCTTTATTAGTTACTCATCTATGAGCTGGTAGGCAATTAAAATGTTTTTTAAAAGTTGTTTTCTCATAGTGCTATTACATGGCAGCGTATGATATTTCTCATGGAATAATAATTACACGGAATGGTATTTTTTAATTGGCTTTTACAAAAAAAAAAGAAGTGTCAGTAGAACTAACCACACGAGTTCCTGTTTGCCGCATTGCATGAAAACATTTAATTGCCTGGTGTCTATGCAAAGTCACACCTCCTTGGTGCACTTCCTTTTTCAGAGTGTGATTCAGACAAACCACTTCATTCCATCTGCCTGATGCTAAAATCATGTGGAACAAGATGTTTTGATGGAAGCCTTTGAAATACAAAATGTAGATCCTTCTCAAATGTGCATTTAACCTATGAATATATAAAGCCTCTGAGGAAAAGTGTGAAGAGTCTCCTGTATTAATTAAGCAAAGCTGAAAACATATTTGGTTGTTGTTATGTAGCTGCGAATTTTTAGCCAGTGTTGTCAAAAGGACTGAAGTCTTATAATGATCAAATGACAA
The DNA here is from genome assembly GCF_964270895.1 of Podarcis filfolensis. NCBI lineage: Eukaryota > Metazoa > Chordata > Lepidosauria > Squamata > Lacertidae > Podarcis > Podarcis filfolensis. The sequence goes on along the minus strand of NC_139603.1, from coordinate 36,398,328 downwards.
AGATAAAATAGGTGTCTAATATAGAAAGCCCGCTGACACTTAATGGATTTAGTTTTGGCTCTAGAGAGCCTGTCCAAGTAAAGAGGCCTTAAATGCTGCTGAAAGACAGAAGGCTACAGCTGGAAGGGCCTTCAATAGTTATCGAGCTGAACCCCAATCCATTGCAGGAAATCTGCTGCTATAACATCCCTGATAAAAGACATGGGAGAATGGGGAAGAGTTCTATTTTGAAGGACAGTCAGTGGGAACAGGTGTCGGGGCTTGGCACACAGGTCGCATCTGAACTGATGGAAGCATGGAAGGATGCAGTCTTCAAATTATTAAGTAACCATTACAGACCCAGTGTAGAGCTCCATATGTGCTTTAAGTATGCAGATGATGGGCTAAGTATATTGAAGTTTATGGTGAAACAGCAGCTTAGGCACATAGAGTTGGAGATGTCTCTTAAGAGAGCGTCCTCATTCACTTCAGTCAAGCTTACAGCTCCATAATTTTAAAAGCTCTTCTCTGTAGCAGAGAAGATCCATGTAGACAGCAGAGCTTTTACACCTGCAAGGAACTGTAATGCAAGGACACATAAAGAGTAAGAGATTGGATCATTTTTTAATCTAGAACTGGCCTGTGCAAGATCACTTTTCCAGCTGCTGTTACTGCTGTTATAAAGCATCAATGAATCTCCAGATTCAGGGAGCAGCTATAAGACTGGGAAACCAAAATCAATTAAGTAGCCTTCAGATCCTTTCCTTTCCGTGTGTGTGTGTGTGTCATCTTGATTTCTTGTTAGGTTTGTAGTGACAGGGAAGATTATGAACAATAAAATGGATGCATTTCTTCCAAGTGCACATTTGTATGAATACTGATTTTGAAACAGGAATGGGAAATATTCCACAAAACTATTGCCATATCCCCATTTTAAACAAAACTGCTCGGCAAACTGTTCTGTACACAGTTATTTTTAGAAAAGTGAGAAAGGGCACATAATTTGGAAAGAGTACATAATTTTAAGACGTTATCTCTATGAAATACTTTCACAAGAACAGCAGGGATCCAGATATCAGCGATAGCTGCAGACAGAAATTGTCGTTGTAATGTTTCTTTTGCACAATCTTCTTTGCAAGCTTATATTTTTGCTTTTAAAAAATAGCTGGTTGGAGTCTAGACAGCTCCTTCAGAGATGCATTAGGGCTCATTTTCCATTTGAGCTTTTCCTTTGAAAATCAGTTTGCCTTCACAGAATAGTTCTGTGCTGTGGCATCAGGAAACAGGGTTTTCCAATATGGAAGGGGAACTATTTTGGGGGTTGCATTTAGAATAATATGAAGTTTCACCCTGACTCTCAAGAAAGCACGCATGGGAATAGTTAAGATTACTGGGATTCTGAGTGAGCTGAAGTGCTTTCTCAGCATGACTACTGTAATTCTGTTATTTAATTTCAAATTTACTTGAGGGGAGAGAAATATTAATTTATTCCAACAAATTTACTAATTTACACTGGGAAATATTGCAAAATGTGGTACCAGTTGCAAGGGTTTATGTTCAAACAATAAAGGCAGATAGGGCGTCATAAACATTTAAGACCAGGATATTACTCCGAACCGACAACAGCAGAGAGAAAAAGTAACATTAAAATGACATTAAAAAAAAAAAAGATTTCAAAACAGTCCATTGGCCTATGCCCAAGCTTATTTTCTTAAAAACAGCTCCTGGGCACCAAATGATAAATATTTGATTCTCAGCAGCAGGGAGTCTGCAAATGAGTAAAACAAATTAAGCAAGCAATTGAGCTGAAGAAAATAGGTCATTATTATCCCCATGAATCTGAGGAACATGCCTTTAAGATGCCTAATACTGCTGTACCCGAGGACAGCAGATCTGCACCTGACCTAAACGGCATGTGTTGACACAAAAACATGTGCTCAGCGGAGTGTGTGACCTTATGCAATCTGTAACTAGAATACAAAAAGCAGCCATGTGAAGATTATGCATTCTGGTTTTGTTTTTTTTAAGCACAACATGTCAAGGCTGACGTTAAGCCAGAGCTCTTGAGGATCACTCCGTATATGCCAGCTGGCACAACTAGTCCACATTGTTCCCCATCTGGATCCTGCAATTTCCTGCCACAGCCTCTCCTGCTGTCCATTTGCCACTTTCTGTAATTTACGAAGGCTGGTGCAGCTTTCCTCCTGACTATTTCAGGAACAGTGAGTGGGATTAAGGGCTCAGAAGCAGATTTGTTTATCTTTTCAGGGTGAGTTGGGCTCGGTTTTGTGAATACGGTTTTTTAATTAAAAACAGGTTTCTCAGTCACTTTTTCCTCAGCATAACCCACCTCACAGGGCTGTTGAGAGGATAAAAGGAACGTCCATAAGATCCTGAAAAAAAGAGGTGTAAGCACATTGCAATCAACTGACCAATTACAAGGCCTGCTGGAGCATCTGTCCAGCATCCTGTTTTGACAGTGGCCAACCAGGTGTCTGTGGGAAGCATGGAAGCAGGATATGAGTGCAACAGCACTAGCTCTTGTGGGAACAGCTTCCATAGTTGACCTGTGAACTGTGTGAAGAAGTACTTTCTTCTGTTCTAGAAACATCTTCTTTTTTCCTTACTGAAATCTAAGCCCTAGAATCGTAAGAGAGAAACATGAGCAAGAGGCAATCCTATCACGCTTGCTCAATCATCCTACACAAAGCTCACAACAATGCGCCACAAATACACCACAAAACGAGTTTTCTGAGCAAAGAGCTGCAGATGGCTCAAGCAAGTGAGCCAAGCCCAGTTTGTTGCAGGCAAAAAATAAAACAAAATAAAATCCCATTGTTTGCAGATAATTTGATCTGGGCGTAATTTATTTTGAAGCATGAGATGTTTATATTTCTACATGTCCCAGGATAAAATGGTGCAGCATGTAGTTTGGGCTGGATAATTCCCATGGGGGAAATAGACAATTCCTTCAAGAATCAGCTGAAGCCACACAGAAACTCAGGCCCCATCTTCACTATACATTTAAAGTAGTATCATACCACTTTAAACAGTTGTTGCTTCCCCCAACAAACCCTGAGAGCTGTAGTTTGTTAATGGTGATGAGAGTTATTAGAAGACTCCTATTTCCTTGCCCAGAACTGCTCAGAGTGTTTTAACAGTCAATCCCTCATCCCAGTGAACTCTGGGAATAGTAGTTTGGGGAAGGAAGCCATGACTGTATGGAACGGTATGATACTACTTTAAATGTATCATACAGATGGGGCCTCAAAAGAACAAAGTTATCTAGCCCAAGAGAGTCCTTAGTAAAAGCTAGCAGCGGCTTTTCAGAAAGAAAGAAAGAAAGAAAGAAAGAAAGAAAGAAAGAAAGGAAGGAAGGAAGGAAGGAAGGTCACAAAGACAGGGAATAAAAACACAAAGGGCCTGCAGAACTGTGGACAGCTCCTAAGAAACAAACATCTTCCAGTGATGTCCTGGGCAATACTGAGTGTGACATAGCAGGACAAAAACTCTGAAGACTGCTGTCCTCGATAAGGAGAGGATTTCTTAAAGGTGTGGCGGTTTGCCCTGAAGCCCAGTGCTTCTTCAACTTTCTGTCATCTCTTCAGGGGGACGGCCTTTATTCTAGGTTAAGGTGAGGGCTCAGGCACTGGTAAAGTGGATTGTCAGAGGGCCTGTGTTGCCAGTTCTTTCTTCCATGAAGGAGTCTGTGTTCAGCACATCCCAAGACTGGGCCTCAAGCATTTGGGGGATATGAAGTCCCTCCAATACAATGCCATCACTTTAAACGATGAAGGCATTATTCAAGGCCAGAGACTGTACTATACCATTTTCTCAGTTTTGTTGACCATCATGGCAGTCCTCAGCTTGTTTACTCAGGACAGAAGCAAATCCCATAGGCATCTGGTTGGCTATGTGGGAAAAGAATATTGGAATAGATGGGGTTTTGGACAGATCCAGCAGTTTGTGGATCTTACATTCTGAAGCCTGTGGGATTTGAACTCAGGGGAGTGAGCACAGAACGGTAGCCTGCCCAGGCCACAGATCAGGGTCAGGATACTAAGAAACAAAGCCTTACAAATTTTCTGCTTCAAATTTGTGCATACCTACTTGAAGATCCCGAACAATTAGAGAGATATTTTTAGCAATTAATATCATACAGCCCCTTTGAATCCGCTGGGATTCACTACTCATCTTGAGCAGGAAATGAATACATTATTTTCGTCTGATTCTTTTAGGAAGCATTTTAAGTAGACAGAACATAATTATCAGCTTGGAATTTAGACAAGTCACTATATTAACACCTCTCAGACTGTGCAGGTATATCAAATACACCCGTGCTCTGCTCTGTTTTCAAATTAAAAGATAAATGCTGCTCAGACTTTGTACCTTGATATGGCCTTTATCTACTCACATGATTAATATTTCATAAATCTGAGATGGGGAAACTTTGGCCACCTTAGATATTGTTGGACTACAGGTCCCATTTTCCCTAATTATTGGACATGCTGGTTGGAACTGATGGCAGAAGGAATATAACAATATCTGAAAGGCCACAGGTTCCCTATTCTTGTGTATGTGTGTATCAAAGCCAAAGAACATAACAAAATACTCCCAGCTTCATCACTAAAAATATATATCTCTAAAAGCACACACACACTGAGACAGAGAATACGATTTGTAGTAACACAACAGACATTTACAAACAGCTCTATCCTGTTTCAGAGAGGAATTTTGCACTGGCGACACATTTGAGAAAATAAAACCTCATGTACTATTCAGATCATGTTCTCTTCGCAGTGTTGATAGGATGATAAAACTGCATTCACCACATTCATGGATTTCAAAACCCAGCCTATAATGGAAAGACTAAATTAAACACCTACACTATAACTCAGTCTTATGAGGAGGGAGCTCAAGTACACCACAATCACAAACTGAAATTAGTCTCATGAATTTATTTCATTTCTCCCCTACCCTTCTCTTGTTAGGCACAAGGTAGCATATGTGGAATTTCCACGTCTTCCCTCAAGACACTGACCACATTGAGGCCAGCTTAGATTTAGTAAGTTCCACTGCACCATGTGCCTTCACCCCATGCTCTGAGCCCAAGTATATCAACAAATACAGCAATTCTGTTCCCACTCACCTGGGCATAAGCCCTGTTGAACTGGATTTATGATCGAATGGATATACATATATAGGATTGTGCTGCAAAATGGTAAAAATTCCCAGCCTGAGAAGGGAAGGAGGGACAGAGATCTCAAGGAACATACGTCTGCAAAAGTTAAATGCATCCTAGAAAGTATTGTGTCAGACACTATAGAACAAACACCAACAATCCAAATGGGACTCTGTATCAAATGACAGAAACAAACAGTGAATTCTCACTGAAATTCTTGCTTCTAATAGCATTCCCTTAGGCTAGGTCCTTACATTCTTCTGCTGATGAGAACATAAGAAGAACCCTACCAGATCACAAGAACATAAGACAATCCTGCTGGGTCAAGCCAAGGGCCCAACTAGTCAAGCATCCTGTTCCCAACCAGATGTCTATGCAAGTTCTCCCCACTTGTGAATCCCAGTAACTGCTATTCGGAGGCATATTGCCTCCAACAGTGAAGGTAAGCAGAGATATCATGAAAGCAGCCACTGAAAGTCTCATCCTCCAAGGAGCCACAGCAACGTTTATCCTGCCCATGTTGCTATGAAACATAAGAAACTTGAACTATCCTGGAAGAACCAAATTGTGACTTCTCCCCACATCACTATTTATCTAGTTTTCCAAGAGTTGATGCTGGTGTTGGGAGGGGCCACAGCCTTTCACCTGATTGGGGCGTCTTACATCACACTGCCAACATGCACGGAAGCCCTGCTCTATACCTTTGAGTGCCTTTGCTTGGCTGGGATCTGTCCTCGAACTGGGATAACACCCCTTGTTTGTCTAGGTAGCGGATAGATGTGTGTGTAGATAGCTTTGACTTATGCATGTCTGGAATGCAGCTTACTATAGAAAAGTAAAAGTCACAACCACTGCTCCAGTACTTTTGCTGCTGGTGCTGCCCATCCCTGACATACGGCTCCCCCAAAGGTTGCTCTCGATGCAATGCGGCCCCTGACCGGTGGCATAGGAAGGGGGGTATGTGGGTGCGGGCTGCCCTGGGTGTCATCACTGAGGGGGGTGACCGCGGGGCCTGGCCTGCAGCATGCCTTATCCACATGTCTCTCCTGAGAAGTGATGCCTGCAGGCTCCATGCTGCCCAAAACGGCAACATGGGGCTTGCAGACTATGGAAGTTCTGCACAGTGTGCTGTGCCTCAGCTTGCCCTGCTCCCGGGTGCAGGGCATTTGCGCTGCCCCGGGTGCCCAAGCAGCTAGCTACGCTGCTGCCCCTGCTCAAGACAAACCAGGCCTTTTCGGAACATTGCAAATCCTTTGAAACCCCAACACGGCAGAATTGTAGAAATAAAGAAATGCATGTTACCCTGCGGCATTAGCATAATATATCCTGAATGCAGAAGTTGGCTTAGAAAGAAAGAAAGAAAGAAAGAAAGAAAGAAAGAAAGAAAGAAAGAAAGTTGCTACTGCTGTGGAAAACCTCATAGCTCTGCAAATATTATGCATGGTGCAGCACAAGGCATCTTAGAAAATGGATCAATGTAAAATGACAAAGAAAAAAAGAACCGGGTGCTGTGGAAAGACAGAGCTAGTAGATACAATCCTTATGTTGAGCAAAACACATCGCAAAACTACTGGAGCCTATTGTACATTCTGCCAATAGCCTCACATCTGTACTACGCCTGCTACTGTTTCATGTCATCTTTATTAAATATAGCCTGACCTTTTCACTGAAACCCATCTCTGCAGAACAAAGAGATCGAAGAAGGGGGGAACTTGACCCAAATAATAACTGTAATGAATGTCAGGAGAGAGCAGCATTTCAGCTGCTTTTTTTTTTTGGTCACAATTTATATTGCCTGCAGAACAGACTACTTACTGAGAAACTGGGGCATCACATCCTTTTCTACCTTGTTATAAAACACACACACACAGTGGAAGTTGCTAGGCATCGTATACAGTGCTTCTAGAGCAAATTTGCAATAATCATAAGTCACCGCAATCTGTGAAGTGACAAAAGGCTTGAAAACAATTTGCAACAAGTAATATTACACTTCTGCATTATGATACTAAAATACGGCTTTGAACTCTCGGCTCCTTATTTGTTTTTAACTGCGTTTCTTTGGAAGCACATGCAGAGAGAGGTAACAGATTAATCTTTGATAAACCTCAACGTTATCCCAATAGTCGTTTCTCCCTTTTAGAACTAGAAAGCTGTTTGAGGCCTGACAGTCAATACATCTTCTAAAGCAGTTGGCCTAAGTAGTTTTCTTCTTCTAGGATGGGAGATGCCCTGTCTTCCTTTTTTATCTGTCTTTGTTCTATACACCTATTTTGTTTGCTGTCACTTGAAGCTACTGACTGATTTGTCATGGAAACATATTGCTAGGAATAGTCAATTATGTTGTCACTTGAATCTTGAAGTTGTCACTTGAAGTATAATCAGCGAAAGACCTTTTCCACAACAGGATGAAAGAAACCCTCTTTGAGCATTTGAAATGGTGCAGAATTTCCTTCAGAATGCATTATCCACAAGAGACGGAGTATCATCAAGGAAAAGGGGAAGATGTGAATGACTTCCATGTCTTCTTTTGCAACTTCTGCTTAAATGTGTGACATACACACGTTGCCCAGAGGAAGATCTGTGAGCTTCAGAGCACCCCTGCCATGGTTCCTCGTGAATCTCACCATTAGATGGATAAATAAAAGTTGCAATAATCTGCCACTCTGCGTCTCTTAGAAAAGCACAGTAAGACATTTCTACATCCTTCCCTCTCACAGTAAACTTGGATGTTGGCATGTCCACCAGTCAGGAATCAAAAGACAGCCACACAAAAGAAAGGCGTGTTTTCCACATAATCAGGTGTCTTCCTGGGTATCCCCAAAATAGAGGTTAAAGCGAGTGTAAACTTTTATAGATTAAAAACTCAAACAAGCACCCGTGAGCTCACAGGCAGTATGAAATCTTGAGGTGTTGGTTGAGAGGGACAAAATGGAGGAGGGAGGGAATTTGGCTGCTCAGAATAAGTATCCTAGAAAGGGGTTTAGAGGATGGGTGGATGTATGCTGTAAAGTTAAAGGACATGTTTTACCAATCTCTACGCTATAGCTATAAATATTTTGTATTTTTATACTGCTAACCACCCTGGGACCTTCAGATGCATCTTTCTAGTTACTCCTTCTAACCCTTGAATGCTTTCCCTTCTTGCTGTGCACCACAGACTGCCTACAAAGTGATGCGACCTGGTATTTTACACAAGGGGCAATTCTGTTTGCATAGCTGCCCATCTACGGACTTTTAAAACTGTTATTTTTGTGTTTTTATATTATAAATTGCCCTGTGATCTTTGGCTGAAGGATGGTATAGAAATTTAATAAATAAAAAGTTCCTATTAATAAAAGGCATACGCTAAAATTCTAACTCAACCAGGAGTTTGAAAAACTATTGCTTCCACAACACAAGAAAAGTGTTTTGTACCATGAAATCAAGGTTACAGGTTGGCTCGTGTCCTGACTGACACAAGGATATTTTCCTTACCGCATTCTCATGTCAAAAAATCAATATGGGATAAAAGCATGACATTATCTCCATTCACTTAGCCAGGATTCCCAAAGGTGGATTAACAGGCTTCTTGACAAGCTAATAGCAACTACTTTGTATAGAAAGAAAGAAAAATTAAGAACTAAGATGTAACATCTCATTCACTAACCATCTCCAGCCAGTTCTAAATTCCTCTTGAGGCATTGCTTTCTTCTGAAGCAATAAGGCCCGGGATATTATCCCACAAAGAAAGAGGCTTACCACTGAGAAGAACTTGAAGATTAGCACCTCAATAGCCAACACCTGTATAGCAGAATTTATTCCTTTTCACCATTTCATGTGCAAGGCTTGACGAAACCCTGCAGTTTAAGGGTTCACAAATTCATTTGCATACTAAAGCAAAGAATCCAAAGCAAAATAAATGATGAGGTGCATTTTCTCTGAAAGAAAATATTCTGTGGGGAATAGTGGGCGGAATTTACCATACTGCTAAGTGGCATATGCCGCTTTCCCACTCCTCCTCCCTCACCCCCCCAAACTTGTTCTGGACTAGTGGGTGCAATCCAATGTATGCATGCAGAGCATAATTTGAAAACCCCTACAATTGCCATCATCTGGATTCAAACCCCAAATATACCATTTTAATGCACCAAATACCATTTCCTCATTCATCACCCCTCCTCAATTCTAAACAAATTAATAAAAACAAGCACAAAGAAAGGACATGCCCAAACTCAAAAGTCACAAGCATTTTACCAAAGCTTTAACCTTACTGATTTTTGTAAAAACCTTAATCTACAACATTGTTCTTATTACAAGACTGAAAACAAATTAAGGCAACATAGTGCCTTAATGGTATGCTTAAAAGCACACTCTGTTCACCATAATATCGCAGGATATGAAACAATATATTTTGCCAGGCTTTGTCAGAAACGTTTCTCAAAAAATTATGACTATATGCACAGTGAACTATTTCACCCCTATCCCAAGCAAGACAGGGAACCAATGCAAGTCAACAAGTGATCACAGGAATAAAGCATGCAGGAACATCCCTCCAGGCAATTACATTGCAAGCTGTGACATATGCATGTACATGTACTCAGGCATTCAAGTATTCTGCGCCCACATGATTAATGGGGTGATCAAATTATGGAGCATAAACAGTTGGGCAGGGCACATCCTTATCTTTTAACCTGAAAGGTTCATGTGCTACACACACACACACACTATTTTTATGTTTGGAAATAAATAAATAATATTTCTTTTTTAAAAATAATCTCAGGGCCTTTCCATTGTAAATACAGTTATCATAGGAATGCGCACATACAGAGCAAAGTGTGACACTCTTTAAACTGCCAAACCAGACAAAGTAGCAGTGCTGTCACTCACCCTCAGCAGCACTGAGAACAAGGGGAGGGACACAAATGTGGTCCCTGCAACTTTAAATGAAACAATCAGAACAGTGTAACTGAAAAATGAGCCAGGTGACAATATTGGAACCAAGGAACCAAGGTGATGTGACATCCCAGAAGCCCTCTCCCAATTTCTTTGGGTTTCACTTATCCCCAACACTTAAATCCTTTCAAGGACATCTTGTCCCCACATCTCTGGAATTACCTTTTGTCACCTTATCATTTTATTAAACAAATACAGTCGTACCTTGGCTGTCAAACAGAATCCCATCCGGAACTCCGTTCGACTTCTGAAAATGTTCAACAACCAAGGCACGGCTTCCGATTGGCTGCAGGAGCTTCCTGCACTCAAGCGGAAGATGTTTGGGTTCCAAATAATGTTTGCAAACCGAAACACTCACTTCCAGGTTTGCGCTGTTCAGAAGCCTAAGGCGTTCAGGAGCCAAAGGCATTGCAACATTCAAGTCGCAAGGCATTTGGGATCCAAGGTACGACTGTATGTGCCAGTGTTGCTAAGGCAGTTCCCCGCCCCCCCCCCCAGAAAGGCACTGATCAACTGCTCACATCTACATTTTGGTGTCAGCTCCAGCCTGAGAGTGCAAGCAAAGGAATAGAAATGTGGGAAGCTGACTTGACTCCTGGTAACTGAGCCACAACGAGTTCAGTTAAGTCGTCATAAGAAAAACAACAGCTGTAAAAGTATTAATAAGTTGCCTTTTCTTGCCAAGCATTCACATCATGCTACCCACCTCTTTCTTTTTGCAAAGATGTCTAAAATTTAACTGCTGTCATAATCCTTGAGTTGACCAAACATGCCCCTTCTTCTGAACCAAAACAAAGCATCCACACTCATACATGCACACCATGGTACAACAGCATTTGCTCACAATTATTCCTCCTTATCCATCTTTCTCTCATCCATTCTCCTTTTCATCTCCACCTGTGCCGTTTCCACCCTTACCCCACACATCTGGTCTAAATTTAGGCAGAATGCTATTTGGGTCAGAAGTGTGGCTTTGGGTTGTGCTACTCTGTAAAATACCTTGCCCACTCGTGGTCTAATCACCATAATCTCCTCGAATGTTGAATTTGGATGGTCTGGTGTATATCAGTTTGGAAGGGAATGGAACCTCCAAAAACAAGGTAGTGGTTTCTTCAGATCTGTGAGATTCCCTAAGTATAGCTAAAGTATATTAGTTTGTAAACAAAAAGGAAACAGAATGTTTAAAAGGCACAAAAGTGACTTATAGGTTCTATGCAATGTTGAAAGTGCCAGATGAAAAAGAACAAGAAATGGGGAGAATGGGGCTGCTTGGTCCCATAACAGCTTGAAGTATTTTAGATAAGGGATTATATTTGGACAGGGTTCATGATACAGGGTTTAGCTTTTTGTGGGGTGGTGTTTCTCTTTAGTGTTTTTTAATGTCTCTTCTCTAGACCTGATTCAGGCTGATTCTCAGAATGCCAAGACAGCTCCTAGTTTTCAGACGAATTTTTCTGGAACGCTTAGAATAATTCCAAATCATGTGCAAAGAAGAATCCATGAATTTGGGGTGTAAGGGAGCAGCCATATCACACTGGTAATGTGCGAGGAAAGGGAGCCCTTAAGGAGAGTAGTATAGAGCAGTGATTAAGAAGCTTATACCTGGCCATAGCTGCTCATTTTCTTCTGGGATGTCTCCACCACTTAGCTAAGTGTCGTCCAAGTGCTTTTAGAGACAGCCAGCAGAAATGTTCTTTTTAAAACTGGGAACATAGAAGCTATGACTCCAGTAACAAAACCATGCACTGCTTCCAGTCATCATGATTCACCACCCTGAAGCCATTTTAGCTTTCTGTTCGGACTTGAGCAGTCACCTTCTAAGTGACCCCTGCAATGACAGTCACCATGCTTTTAGAATGGAATGTCACTATTTTCATGAGGAATGTTGGAGGGTATGGCATCCTACAGTCAAGGCAACTATGCTTTATGAGTCCATTATGTTTTGTGAGTCACAGCACTTCTCCAAGGCTTCCTGCCAGATACAGTATCATGCGGGCCAATGATACACACTTATGAACCCCCCTGACTTTGTAAGGGGGAATGCAGGTCACACTATTCTTCTAGCTCATTCCCTGTAGCCACTTAAGGATTTCTCTTCCACTGCTAGGTATGCCATCTGGAGTTTTAAATTGCGAAGCAAAGGGGAGAATATGGGCTTCACCTCAGCCAAAATTGTAATTTCAACAAAAGTTCCCTGCACTCTAGCTGAGAGCAGGAACAAAGTGTGCAGCTGGGCCGCAGAGACTTCAGCCTGAAGTACTTTAGAAGATGTTATTCCTGAGACCTGCTTTAAATGAACACCAAATAGCATGGAGAGTGCTTGAAATTGAATCCTCATGAAATCTGCTTCGAGTGTCAAGCCACATCACCACAAACCACACAAAAGAATGCTTTAGCCCAAGAGTTATGCTGCATGTTTAAACCAGGAAGGAAGACGCATTATATAGAGCCAGACTGTATCTGAGTATTATATCTACAATCCAGGGAGAAGTTACCTTTTTGTCCCTGAAGGCCACATGCAGCAGCTAGAGGTTATGCCTCCCTGTGCGCTATTCTCCCCTTTACAACCGCAATCCCCCAGTGCACCAAACAGCTGTGTGGTGTGCTGGAGGAGGAACATGATTACGTGGGCAGGATGGCACCCATCACAACGGCACAGCAAAATCCAGCAGCCCAGACGGCAGTGGAATAAATTGGCAGGGGATCACAGGGAAGCCCCACAAGAGCCGCTTGCAGCCCATAGGTCACAGGTTGCCTACAGCGTTTGAAATTAGCCAGGTGCCAGGTGCGTTTTGTCACTGTCATGCGTCCAATTGCGAAGACATTGAGATCTCTGGATGCCAGGCTGGTGACTGACATCTGGCTGGCTTCTCCAGCTTTCTTAAGCAGGTAAGCAGAAGAGCTTATTTATATCCCACCCTTTTCTCCAAGGAGCACATGGTTCACCTTCCTCCTCAGTTAATCCCTACAACAACCCTGTGAGGTAGGTTAAGAAGGTGTGCCTGGCCCAGGGCCACCCAGTGAGTTTCCTGACTGAGTGGGGATTTGAACCCTGATCTCCCAGGTCCTAGTCTGACAATGGCTTCTTAGAGTATTTCTGCTATGGAGCCGCAATATAAATTAAGGAGGTAAATAAATACGGGGAAAGCAAAATGCCATGTAGAGAAGGATCTGAAATATTTTCCTTTAAGCTTGCATATGTTTTATCTTGGATTGTTTTATTTGATGTTTTAATGTGTTGCAAACCACTTTGAGGGTTTTTTCTTTAAAATATAAAGTGGTATTGAAATGAAATGAATGAAATGAATATCAAGAATAATAATAAACCCATTGCAAAAAAAGGGACGATCATTGTGGTGATCGTAACCTAGGTTTAAGGTGGCATTTGGTGATTAGCTTATATATCTGAGTTTCTAACGCTGGTTGCCTTCATATGGTTTAAACAGACTGGCAACAAATGTCCAAGGTTTCAGGCAGAGAGATGTTTTCTACCCTTTCCTGGAGATGCTAGGGAAGTTGGGAACTTCTACATACAAAGCATGTCTCAACCCTTCAAGGCTACAATTATTCAATGTTAGCATTCTCTGTACAGATTATTCAGCTATGTGATTATTCAACCCCCCAGCCTTCCTCAACTTCCAGACTGGCCCTCCCAGGACAATGGTCAGAGATGATGGAAGCTGTAATCTAAAACAGCTGGGTGGCATCAAATTAGGTAAGGCTGTCACATCCTTTGGTCTGCTTACATTATGATTTTGAAAAGCAATCAAGTTTTCTCTTCTGAATGGTGTCCTTGGTGAAACGAGAGTTATTTATAACCTGGAATTATCAGCCTGGCCACAATGAATTTCAAACGTATGCTGAGGTCTGACCTATAATTGTCTGTGAGGTCTTCTTTAATCTATCATACAGAGGTAACGGTGCTTTAAAGGACCTTGTTGTAAAATAGCAATCAATATTTTCAGTTTGATCCCAGCCAGCAATTTGAACCAACATTTCAGTTTCAGAAATATAAGGGTACAGTGGTACCTCGGGTTACATACGCTTCAGGTTACAGACTCTGCTAACCCAGAAACAGTGCTTCAGGTTAAGAACTTTGCTTCAGGATAAGAACAGAAATCGTGCTCCGGCGGCGCGGTGGCATGGGAGGCCCCATTAGCTAAAGTGGTGCTTCAGGTTAAGAACAGTTTCAGGTTAAGAACAGACCTCCGGAACGAATTAAGTACTTAACCCGAGGTACGACTGTACTGTGTTTTCCAGGTAGCATATTATGGTATTTTTAAAACAAACAACAACAACAACACCACATACCTTTAGCGTACAGCAAAGTGACTGGAGCACTTTCATGTTTTTAAATATGTGTTTTGGTTTTTGAAACACTTTCAAACTACATTGTTGCAACCACTGGCAGAGGAACGGGAGGGTGGAGGGAGCGGACCGCCCCCAGCACCACTATTCTGGTAGGGTGCCATCGCGGCGCCCCCGACACACGCTGTGCACTCCCCAGTGTGCCGGGCACCACGCCCCCACAGGCAGCATGCCATGCCCCCAGAATGCGCACCATGCCCTCACAGATGGCGTACCACGCCCCCGGGATGCATGCCATGCCCCCCGGGGTGTGCGTCACCCCCCGGGGCATGCCAGCCATGCCCCCGGCTGCTTTCCGCTCCCAGTAGTGCTTCGCCACTGGTTGCAACAACTGACCAATATGAGATGCTCTCAAAAATCCTGCCACTCCCTGTGCTTGAAGCAGCTTATAAAAAGCAATCGCACCCCCCACCTCCCGAAACTACAGTGGTACCTCGGGTTAAGTACTTAATTCGTTCCGGAGGTCCGTTCTTAACCTGAAACTGATCTTAACCTGAAGCACCACTTTAGCTAATGGGGCCTCCTGCTGCTGCCGCGCCACCGAAGCACGATTTCTGTTCTCATCCTGAAGCAAAGTTTTTAACCCGAGGTACTATTTCTGGGTTAGCGGAGTCTGTAACCTGAAGCGTATGTAACCCGGGGTACCACTGTATTAAACAACTGAAATGCACTTGTTTTAAAGTGGAGCTGTTTCCAGCCTTGGAATAAAGTCATTTTCAATTGCTAACATTATCTCTCTATATATGTATGTGCAAGAGGGGTAAAAATGATGTAGAAGTCTTTCAAATCATGAGTAGGCTAACAACTGTTTATTTAATGTTGCCTCATTCTTTTCAACTTAACTTATAATTACCATATCAGATAGATTGCAGTACTATGTTTAGTATAAAATGACAGTTTGTGGACCTTTTAAAGAATATCCTCCAAGCACACAATTGTCAGGGGGGAAAGGCCAAGCGAATAAGTTATGAAATGTTTTGCATAGACATGAGGTAGTCTGTATGAAGCACGAGGTCAAAAATAAGCTTGCATGGCTGATGTGTTCTCTAACAACTACGATCAACAAGGACACGCAACAATCATACCATTGTTACCAAGTTCAAGTGTGAGATAAGAATATCCTGAAAAGTTCAAATGAATAACCTGCAATGATATTTCAACACCATATGACACAAGTATCCAAGATACAGCAAGTCCTTCAGGAGCTCCAACTGCAACTATCTTAAAAGTGGGCATGTGTGTTTTGGAGGTGGAAGGTTTCAGATTTGAAGTCAGATTGATAAGATCTGGAGTATTTATGAGACCCAGAGTTATGAGTGAATTGTGAGCTAGCAAAGCTGATGCCACCTAATTATTCAGGGTGGGGAGAAACCAAAAAACAAAAAACTGATTGCAATGATCTCCAAAGGAATCTCTCCAGACTGGTTGAAGGGGAATTAAAATGGCAAATGTGGTTTAATATAAGCAAGTGTAAAGTAATTCACTTGGGGGGGTCTACAATCCCAACCTTACATGCACACTGATTAGGTCTGAACCAGGAAAAAGATATCAGGATCACAGTGGAAAGCTCAATTAAAACATTGATCTAGTGTGTGGCAACTGTGAAATACTGTAATGTTCACCTACCTATGTTAGGTATCGTTAGAAAAGTAATCAGGAAAAGAACTACCAATATCAGAAAGCTTTCGTATCATATGAAACTACACTCTGAATATGTTGTACAGTTTTGGTCACCACATCTCAAGAAAGATACTGTATAGCTGGAAAAGTTGTAGAAATGATCAGGAGCAGTGGAATAACTCTCATATTACCTGAACTCAATGTCATCCAATGAAGCTTGGGTGTGGAAGATTCAAGACAGATAAAAGTACTTTGCTATAGAAGATTCAGGCCAGAAAAAAGGAATTACACAGCACATAAATGAACTATGGAGTTTGGTACCTCAAGAAGTGGTATAGGCCACAAATTTGGGCTGTTTTTAAAAGGGATTAGACAAATTCATGCATCACTACCAGTCGTGATGGCTATTTACTGTATAGTACCTTAAGGATAGAGGGACGTGGGTGGCACTGTGGGTTAAACCACAGAGCCTAAGACTTGCTGATCAGAAGGTCGGCGGTTCAAATCCCTGCGACGGGGTGAGCTCCTGTTGCTCGGTCCCTGCTCCTGCCAACCTAGCAGTTCGAAAGCACATCAAAGTGCAAGTAGATAAATAGGTACCGCTCTGGCGGGAAAGTAAACGGCGTTTCCGTGCGCTGCTCTGGTTCGCCAGAAGCAGCTTAGTCATGCTGGCCACATAACCTGGAAGCTGTACGCCGGCTCCCTCAGCCAATAAAGCGAGAAGAGTGCTGCAACCCCAGAGTCGGCCATGACTGGACCTAATGGTCAGGGGTCCCTTTACCTTTACCTTAAGGATCTAAGGCAACATACCTCTGAATACTACAAATTGTCCTGGAGCAGCAGCAGGAGAGGTCTATTGTTTATCTCCTGCTTATGGGCTTCCCACCTGCGCAGGTAACTGTGGGAAACACAATGCTGGTGTAGGCAGGCCTCTAGTCTGATCCAGCAGGCCTCTGCTTGGCGTCTTCCACCCTGGAATTCCAGGCAGCCTACAACAGGATTCCCAGATGGTCTCCCATTCAGTCAGTGACCAGGACAAACTCCAAACGAGTTTATAAACCAGAAGGTCCACTGCCAAATGAGGTGAACTCCCTCCTCTGTCATTTGATTATATGTCACAGTTGATTATCTTCTCCTATTGGACCAACTTAGCTTGACTGAGGAGTATGCGCACTCTAAGTTCCTCTGAACTTCCTCAGGGCAAGAGTTTCATGTTCATTATCCTATGAGTAGTCCCTCAAGCAACACAGTCTCTTCTAATTGTTATTCTCCCACAATTGTTATATTGTATCAGGAAGAGTATCACATAGGCTGGCTAGACAATTTTCATCTCACTTAAATATACAAAACTCACAAAGGAGCAGCAGCATAACCAGCAACAACAAGAGATCAGGGCCTCCCAGCTCATCCCACTTTCTCTTGCAATCATTTGTATATATCCCTTCTGCAATACTAGGCTGTGTACACACGACATTTTGTTCTAGGATCAATAGAGGCAGAGTCCTTGCCTTTTTCTATGTAGTCCGCAAACAATCTAGATCTACAGTGGAGAAATGCCCCCCAAAAGCGCTTTCTGATAAGCTGGTTTCCTTCCAAAAATAAAAGCTCATTGCAGTTTGATTCTGCAGTACCCCTCAGTGTGTCCTTTTGAAAACATGGTGGTGTATCCACACCTGCCCAACGACATCATGGGTGGGATCATCACAAGATCACAATCACCACTTCCTCCTTGATTCACTTGGGGCATGTTTAGGAGCAGGGAACATAATCCAGGGGAGGGATTTCAAATGTATATCAAGTCTAGAACGGATCTAGCTTGAAAGCAGCATGTTGAGGATTCCGGATTGAGAAAAACTACACTTCTGTGCTGCAAACCGGTTACTGCCTTCCTGCAACACTTCCTCTCCAGCTCATGCCCTGGCATGTTACACTATTTATTAATTTTTATTCATAAAAATATTTACAACCCGCCCACTTATGCAACATCGCAAGGCAGCGTGGAGCAATACATGCAGGTTTACTCGCCCATTTCATCAACCACAGTCCAGGCCCGTTGCGGGAGGCCTCGTAACTCCTTCTCAGGTGAGCGGGAAATGCATGCCATAACGCCAGCTGTGGCACAAAGGGCGCGCACAATGCCCCCCCCCCCCGCGCGACTCTGGCAGCTACCGCTGGGGAAGATTTAGTCGACTACCTTAGTGGAGAGAAAGATTAGGGAAGGGCTGGGCGTGTTCCACCAGCTTGCGCCCCTTAAGGCTGGTGGTAGCCTGAATTTATTTATCAGCCTCAGGCCACAACATCGATAGGGACAACAAGTCCGCCTTCTCCCCTGCCTGGGATCCAGCCAGTAATTCCACTACAGCCCCTGGCGATCGCAACACAGAGGCACACAAACACACACATACTCCACGATCGGGCTGATCCGCGCCGCGTCTTGGGCGCAGCGCCGCCAGACAGACGTGAGACAGATTGTAGCTATCGTCAAGCGGCAGCCGCGCCACCCTTTTTCTCGCACACACACAAACGCGCGCACATACAGTGACACACACAAATGCACAAAAGAGTACAAAAGGAGGCGCAGCTCGCGCCCCAATAACGCACCCCAGGTGTCCTCTGTCGCGCGCTCTGGCCTCGCAGGCTCCCGGGGGTCTGCAGCATCCACCCCCCGGAGAGGGGGATCGGGCGGGCGCGGAGACACGGAGGAGACCCACTTCCTCTACCCACGCGAGGAAGGCGACTTGGAGTGGCGGCGGGGAAGAGCGAAGGCGGCGTGGGGGACCCCACAGGTCAGGGCGAGTCGGCTCGTCAGCTGCCACGACAGGAGGAGGGCGGGTGGCGAGGGGGTGGCTGGCTGGGGGAGATCCCCCTCGGATCTGCTCCCTCCCAGGCTCGGTCGGCGCTGTCACGAAGCGAGACGAGGCTGGAAGGCGCCGCTTTCCTCCTCCCTCCGCAGCAAGCGTGGCCTGGCGCGAATCAAATCGCCGCTCCTGTCCCGTGCGCTCAGGTGGGCAGCTCCAAAGGGGCGCCCGCGTGCGCCGGCTTGGGGTGGCTGCCCAACCGCCTTCTCTCTCTCGCCTCCTCCCACGAGTTCGGGGTCAGCCTCCCACTCCTCCTCCTCCTCCGCCTCCTCCTGCCAGCCGCCGGGGTCTTTGATCGCCGCAGCCTCCAGTCCAAGAAGCACCTTCGCCCAGGCAAGGACGCGCGCGGAGCTGGCGAGCGCCGAGGGGTGGGGCTCGCGCGCCCGCCTCCCGAACCAGGAAGGACGGAGTGAGGCGCGCGAATGTCAACACGGCGGGGAGGGGCGCGGGGGAGGGAGGAGGAGAAGGAGAAGGCACCCTCTGCGCTGGATCGGACCTTCCCCGGGGGCAGAGGAAAGGTTGGGCACTCCCCCCGCCCGCCCGCCGCCCGCCCCCTTTGGAGTCGAGCTACACGTTACACTGACACGTTTATTTGGAAGGGCAAGCAGCGGGTGAACAGAAGGAACAAAGCTGAATCCCCCCCCCCCTGCGCTGCAGCAGGAGCTGGACAGGATCGGGGGTGTGGGTGGAGAGAACTCCCCCCCCCCGCAGGAAGTCCCTGCAACCCCACCCCATGGTGCCTTCTGCTCAGAGTTCTGCCGCTTCCGGGGTTTGGAGCGGAAAAGTTGGCGAGCGAAGCAAGGGAGTGCCTGGTCCTACTTCAAGTTACTTTCTGGGCACCGTGGTATAGAGGATTGGACCCTTGGGCGATTGCATGGGGTTGGACTAGATGACCCTCGGGGTACCTTCCAACTCAACAATTCTATAGTTCTATGTTGTGAGCAGCTGTCTCTCCACTCTCTCACCTCTCTCTCTGCAAGGTGAGAAGGGTGGTCATGGAAGGAGCAGCCCCTCTCCCTATTGTCTACAGTGGCTCTCCAGGATTTGGGGCAAGGGTTTCTCCCAGCCTTACCTGGAGACATTGGGGATCAGACTAGCATGCAAAGCACATCTCTGCTGCTGAACTGCTGCTCCTGGATTGCATTTTGGTAGAGATTTCAGCCAAGGAATCCAACCCTTCCCATAGTGCCACATGGAGGGGGAAACAAGAGGAGGCAGTGGGTGTCTCTTCTCTCTGTAGCAAGGACTGAGAAAGTTGCCTCTGCTCACCTGCCCTCACCTAAGACCTGCTCAGTGGGTAGAGTGTGAGACTCTTAATCTCAGGGTCGTGGGTTTGAGCCTGTAGTTTGTGAATCAGTTCAGTTAAGGTCTGCAAAAAAAGTTGGCAAGATACCAGAGGAACAAACGTGTATCTTCAGACAGAAAATTGTTGTATCCAGGAAGTACAGCAGAACTGGAGTCAGAACTACTACTGCCAACCCATTTTGCCTTCCATTTGCAGCCTTGTCTATAGGACTCAAAATGACCCTGACAAACCATCCATGGTCTCCTCGGGCTTCCTTCCTGGTCTGAGTCCGCCTAAATCATGGATGGGCAACTTGTGGTCCTCCAGAGGTTGATGGAATCCAGTTCACATCAGCCCCAGTCAGCAGGCAGGAGTGGAGGAGGTTGTAGTCCTCCAACATCAGGATGGCCACAGGTTCCACACCCCTGACTTAAAAGACTCCAACCAAACGTGTGGCCAGTCCTACTCCAAAAGACACATTAGGTTGTAGCGAACTAAATTCTAATCAAAGTAGACCTATTGAGATTGATGGACATGACTAACTTACATCTATTAATTTCATTGGGTCTACTCAAGAGTATAATTTTATTGACCACAACCCATGGATTCTGCAATATCCCCAAGCTCCCTATTCCAGTGCTCTTCCCACACTTTCTTCCCCCCATTTCATCCATGCACATACAGAATGCGGAATTTCTTCCTAAAACTCAAACACTGTGTATTGCAGAATGTCTGTTGTGCTGGTGTTAGCAATTCTTCAAAGAAGGAGGCACCCGTGCCCGGAAGCTATCTCTGCTCAATGCATCTGGCACACACACCAGTGTCATTTCCTCTGCATCCTTCCTGTTGCTTGCAAAACTGCATGTTGCTATTTTAATGACTCAAAAATGCCATCTGTGCCCTGTTCTTCACTAGTATATATCTTGACCCAAAGGACTGAACACACAGGAATATTTTTCCTTCCCCTTTTGCTTTTGCACTTTCAAAACAAAGCAAAACGGCATGGTAAAGGTGTTAATAAACCTACAGTGGAGATAAACCACTCATGTCTGCATATTGTCTATTTTGAGAGGGTGAATGGTGATGACATCAGGCTTTATTCCTTGTTTTAGCTAGATCCGGGGATGGTGATTTCCATGAATGATTGTCTAAAATCAATGGTGGGGTGGATGAGGTTGAATAAACCAGGGAGTTGATGATAGTTCATGGGTGAACTGGCAATGAATCATTGGTTGGGATGATGCCCCTACTAGGCAGGCGAGGATCATAGAAATCATAGAGTTGGAAGGGACCAACTCTATGATCATCTAGTAGTTCATATGATCCTAGGTTGAGTGATGCGGCTTGACTTTGGGATGCACAGATCGTTTGCTTCCTCTCCACCTTAATCAATCAATAGCAGCAGATGTAAGAGTGCTACTGCTAGCCGTAAATGCATGCTTTTGCATCTGGGGGATAGGGCTGGTAGTCTCTGCTGTATTTTTGTATATTGGCTTGCATCCAATGGCATGCTAAGTAACTGTCCAATCAGTGCAAGGACTTAGGCTTGAGCAATGGGGAGGAGTGGGGGGGGGGGTTGGACCAGTTGTGCAAAGTTGGAGAGTCATTGTAATAACCAGGAAGCCACCTCTCTCCCACCTTCCTCGTCTGTCTGTGCAGAATGCTTATTGGCCAACCCTTGTAGCAATCCCTTCCTTCACCATCCTAGACCAAGGCTTCAGGCTCACCACAACTCACACTGAACAACTGGATTAATGAGCAAATATCCCGGCATCTGATTAAAGGGTTTAAGGCTGCTTGAAGCACAAGGCCGGGGCAAAAATCCAAGCTGGAGTTGGAGCCAGGTGTGCATGTCAGTGCAGGAGTGAAACCCGGAAGAAAGCACAGGAGCACCTGCTCATGGAGAGAGCAACATCCAAATGCAGCCTTAGTTTCATTCAAACAATGAATTGCCTTCAAACAAATGATCCCTACAAATATACCCAGTCTTAGAAATGTCTACAAACTGGGGTACCCTAAGGTATCTAATATATCTTGGATTTTTTTATCCCTTTAGGGAAAAATAATTAAAATTGGAGGGAGGACCTTTCAACACTATAATAAAAAGAAGGATTTTATTACCTGGGCTTAGAAAGAGTCTACAGAAACAGAAGTTTTGTTTGTTGTGGGGGAAAACTCAGAAAAGTATCATAATTCATCACTCTCCTTTCAGTTCAGCTTTCCATTAGTATATTGCAGCAACAGTTAACTGAGTGGCTTCTCCAAGGAATTGTAGGTTTTTGATGGGGTTGTGAATTCTTTTCAGAATGCCGCTTGCTCAATTTATTTCCAGGGTGCCATCTCCTTCTTAATGCAGAGGTGTTTGCTCAGGTTGAACAATATAATCTCTCCAATGGTAATTTATTGGAGCAAATTCTCTGTTAGAATAACCTCTCAGCTAAAGAGTTTTCCAGGAATGGTAACTGCATCAGCAATGGCAAAATATATGGACAGAAGTATTGCATTTGTTCAGACCAAGAACTTGGAGTAAAAAAATTAGTATTGCACCTTTTCCTGAGAGACTTGTACTAATTGCACTTGGATCACAAACATATTATGTGGAAGTAAACTGAGGTGAAAACATTGGAATGTGATTGGTTTGTGATCACAGACTTCCTTTTATGCTCCTATTGACTATTTCCAGGAAATAGGAGAGGAGCAAAAAAAATCCCCAAAAGCTTCCACTCTTGAAAGAAGGTATTGAGATTTGGAAGATGAAAGCACCCCACACTTCAGAAAGCCTTTTGCTCCTTGTTGCTTTCCTACCAAGTACTGAAAATCTAAAACATAGATGTAAGCTCTGCCTTTGAGTTTGAAGTCCTCATTCCTGGATCCTGTGATCCTCACTACATTGCTCACCGCAAGCAAGCAAAAAATGTGATGTGTATGCGTTACTGTTAAAATAAGAAAAAATCCTTAAAGGCTAAGGGTGATATCCGACAGGCTGTGTACACAAATTTTATTCTAGAAACAACATAGTCCACACACAATTTAGATCTATTGCCCCTGAAAAGCATTTCTTGAGAATATTATTTCATTCCAAAAACAAAAGCTCTCTGCAGATTGATCCTGCATTACCATGCAGTGTGCCCATGTGAAAATACAATTGCATGAATCCACACCTGCCCAATGATGGATGGTGGGCGTATACCAAAATCACAATCAACACATCCTCCTCCATTTATGGTACCTGGATTGTTTGTAGGGCAAAAAAGGCATGAATAAGCTAACCAGGGGGAGGGTTTCCAAATGCACATCAAGTCATGATATGCCTGTGGGTGGCAGGATACGGAATCAATCTGGATTGAAAGTGGTATGTTGAGGGTGAGCATGAACGATTCTGAATGGAAAAAGCTTAATTTTTGCGCTACAAGCCGATTAGTCTAAGTCAAAGGTGAGAGAACTTTTTCAGCCTGAGAGCCATATTTCTGCTTGCAGGCTTCTCCTGGGCATCTGATTGGGTACTGTGAGAATGGACTGATGGACTTGATGGACCATTGCACTGATTCAGCTGGGCTTTCCATATGTTTTTATGTAATGTCATTTGAAGATCATGTAAAGAAAGCCAGAAAAACAGCCTCCTTAGTTTAACTACATTTCACGGTCCTGTTATTTACAGCAAAATACCAAAGTACTCTGATATCAGCCCTATGCTCTGTATACTGTAGTCTGATATTTCCCCCCCTAGCCAAAACCACACTCTTGCCCCTATAAGGGATCAAAGGTATACAGCAGGGTGGGGAGCTGCTGAACTATAACTCCCATTGGCCAAGATTGCTGGGTCTGATGGGAACATAGGATGACAGAAAACTGCCTTACACCATGTCACACCTGTGCAGCTGATGGGTGCCCCATAGGGCAATCCTACATGTGTTTATGCAGGAGTAAGACCCATTGGCTTATGTCTTTGTTGTACTTGGCTGTTTCTAATATTCTTGTAAGCCACCTTGAACTATATAGGAAAGCCCAGTTATACATGCTTCAAATAAAACCTGTGTAAAATCTAACGCAGATTATTCTTCTCTTTTGAATAAACAAATAAAAATAAGCATGAATTTAGTTCCTTCAGCAACTCCTCATTAGAACTGAAAAAAGAGAGGTTGGTTTGCCAGGTGGGGCTGTTGGTTCAGGGAGAGAAAGCAGCTGGGAGGTAATCAATATGTAAATTGTACTTTATAAATCAACAAGGTGGCAGATACTGTCTTTTCCCCATATGTGGGGAAAAGTCCTAACATAGTTTATCTTTGTTCTGAGAACTGTTTACACATCTTTGACAATATGGAACCTGATCGCTCTCAGATCCTGTTGGCAATCTCCATCGTTAGTCCCAACCACCTTTTCTCTCTCCTGCTCATTTTCATTCTAATTTCATTATTAGTCCATTCATTTCTTGCATCAGGGTATGTCATGCAGTACTTATCATCAGAACAATATATAGCCTTAGCAATCTCTCCCAGCATTCAACAGGAAGAAAGGAGTGGAAAGGGACTGGGTCAGTGAGGATTGTGATATGGCAGATAAATTGCTTGCTGTTATTACATTTACATAACAATTCAGAAATAATGTTTAGGTGGAATGTGATGTAAGCTATTTGAAACAGACAATTGCATTACTCAAGTGGATCTGGCAATTACTGCTCCCTGTGGAAATGCTGTGATGAAAATTTCTCCTGCAATTCCTCTCCAACCATTCTCCATCAACTAACAAGAAAAAGAAATTGGATTCAAAAATTAGCAAAGTAGAGGGGAAATGCCAGTGAAATTCACACAGGTTTTTGTTGTGCTTACCTTACTTTCAATGTAGAGGGTTGTGAATTTCCTTTCTTTCATTCTTCAAATCTCTCCAGTGGTCTGCACTCTACAGCCTCCCTGAGTGCTCACAATTCTCGAAAGTTGTCATTGACTGTGCTTTCCTTTAAGTAAATTCCTGTAAGGGGAATGCTGTGGATATAGTGCATCTTGGTGTCAGCAAGACATTTGACAAAGTACCCCATTATATTCTTGAGGAGAAACTGATAACGTGGGCTGGATAAGGTAACTGCTAGATGGATTTGTTTGTACTGGTAGAGAGAAGGTAAAGGACCCCTGGATAGTCAAAGATGACTATGGGGTTGCAGTGCTCATCTCACTTTCAAGCCGAGGGAGCCGGTGTTTGCCCACAGACAGCTTTCTGGGTCATGTGGCCATGGTAGAGAGAAGCAGACCAGGAATCCCAAGATGGGAAGGGGACTAGGATTCTGATTCCACTCATGTTAAGTGGTTGGCACTGCCAAAGCTGATTGCCCTAGTTGTGTTTTGGCCAGTGTGCCTGCATCTCACTCAGTCTACCTCTTTCCACACCTGCACTCTGCAGGGCTCATGTTTGCAATGCACAAATGCTCCCGGATCCACTAAAATTGCAGATCCGGGTCACTGAGTCTGAGCTTGTGCTTACCCGTTAAAGCACAATACAGTCTAAATACAGTTCTAGAAAACAGAGGCAGAGACTAAAGCACAACGGCTTATCTCGGGCTGCTAACACCCTGCTTTGACCTTCAGGATGAATATCTGCAACGATTCATGGCACTGCCACTGATCACAGGGTTCAGCCCTGACAGACACCAAAACACTTGAGGAAACCATAGAAAGTTAGTACCTGCTCATCAAGTTCCTTAAAATAAGATATCATTTAAGTAAAAGCTAGGTATGAACAGTGTGCGATTTGCTTTCATCCTATGAGAAAACAGTGTAAGAAAAACAAAAGGCAAAATAAAATAGCTTCAAGTCATTATATGTGGGTTGATAATTTACTCTCAAACCCTACTATAACAACACGCACACACTGGAAATTGTTACTCAGCTAACCCAAGGTTCAGCAAGGGTTCTTTCAATTCTGAAGTCATCTTCTTGAACTTGTTAAACATTTTCTATGTGACTCCATCCTCCTGAGAACCAATTTTTAATTAAATTTGTCTTGTTTTTCTTCTCTGTTCCTTTTATAGGTTGGCTTAGTATCACTTGGTCTACCCATGTAGCTATACCACCCAATCAGACTTTGTGTGGTGCTACAAGTTTATTCAGTTGTTAGTAGTTTTGTGAAGTTGCCAGATTTTTCCCAGAACTGGTTCCAAATGGTTCAGGTCAGGGTAGTTGATGCCATTCATTATCCAGGGTAAAGGCATCACCTGCATTCACATAAATGTGGGGTCTTCTGGTTCAGACATTCCCTTCTACATGTGGTAAGGGTAGTAGGGAAGGAATGCAACATCACTGTGAATAGTGGTGAAAGAGAGACAGATATAATATCTAGACAGTAACATTCTGTTGTGAGGGATGAGAGAAACATCTTCTAAGAGAAACTAGTGCAAGCAGGAACTGATAGTTGTTTTTTATTGTTTCACAAGGAGACAACTTTGTACTCAGAGGACAACCAGTGAATGGGTGGGAAGAGACTCAGAAATCTGCCTGTGAGTCAGATCTAGCTTGTGACCTGTGGGTTCCCCACCCCTGGCTTTTCTCCTCATAATAGCCTTTTGAGGTAGGCCAGACTGACAGAAACTGGTACAAAGTCACTGGTGAACCTCATTACAGAACAGGTAACTTGAACCCGAGTCTTTCAAATTTAACACTCTTAAAGCAATTCAAGATAAAATCCGTAGTTTGGACATTGCTTTCGAGAGCCTTGAAGCGTGTGACAAAAGTTACATATTCCAAATAATCAAGCAGCAGCTCCATGAATACGAAAGACAGTGCTTGTTACCTCATACTCTGAGATCCTGTTCTTCGGAGGCCTTAGGTATTACAACACCCTACAGAACCTGTGCCAAATATCTAAAGGATCTACTACTCCCTTCCCATCTTTATGCTCACGAGATTAAATGCCTTCCCCTCTACAGTGACCAAGGGTAGATGCTCACATACTCCATATCAAGCCCGTTTGTGTGCCTGCAACCAAGGAGTACCTAATTCAATGGACCACATTCTCTTAGATTGCTCTCTACACAGTAGACCTCACCAACTGATGCTGAGCACAATGTTGGACCTCCGGCCTATAATGAAGTTTCTCCTGGCAGATCAGGACAAAGATCAGGACAAAGCTGCTTTAGTAGCTTCCTTTTTAGCCACAATTTTACCCAAAAGGGTTCCCAACGAACCATCATTTTGGGGGAACAGACAGGGTGAGGCAGAATATCTAAGTGCACATGATCACAGTGTGACCTTACAACCCTCAACAGCTTCACCCTTGTCCTTTTAATTATCCCAGTGACCTGACATATTTTATACTGTGATGCCAATAAAGGTATTTGATTTGATAACTCTCTCAACTACTTGAGCACTCCTGCCTTTCTGCGCCAGTAAAGAATGTGTAGAATAGTTATCCTCTACTGATGTGGGGAAAAGATAGAAGAGACAGGGAAGGAGGCAAATGACAGCCAGTCATTCAGCAGCACAAATCACCTGGAATTATTGTGCTGTTGTGTGCATCTATTATTGTATGTCACTTCAAAACACAGTGGCTCAAAACACTGTTAAATACAATATAAAGCTAAAGTTAGTCTGAATGTCTCAAAGCTGGAAAATGGAAGGGGGGGGAGCCATTCTGACTCAATGGCTAGTACACTTATATCACAACAATTTGCATGGCAGACTGATGTGGTGCCTTAAATATATGCTTTTTTGATGTATGGTGCAGTTTTTTTCCTTGGCATATTGATCCTTCCTTTCATGCCTTCCCCTGCATAAACCCTTCCATGGCTGTCTTGAGATGTGGCATTAAGCTATGGTTTAGAATCTCATGAAAAGAGCTCATGGGCTGCTGCTCCAGTGCAGCTTTTGCTTCCATTTTTACTTAATCACGGTTTGTTATTTGTTTGAACCTAGACAATCTGTGATTATGGGTCAGCTTTTTCAATCAATTTCCTAATTCCTGCAGAGTGTCTTTGCTTTTCTCCACATCAGCCTTGATTTTTCCATTCTTAGTTTTCAGTTCTTTAATTAGAATATGTTGCTCCTGTGATTTTGCTTTCTTTTTATTGTGCTTTCTGAGTTTTTATTGCTTCAGTCTGCTGCTCAATTTTTAATAGATTTTCTGCCAATGAATTTACCCCCAGCCTTTTATCTCTTATATTCCATTTTTTGTTCTCTCTCTAGCAGTTTATTTGCATCCCTTTCTTTTTGTAACTCTACCACAAATAAATTAATATTTTAATTTTATCCCCCAGTATGCAGTATTTTTAGTTTTTGCACAAGAGATATAAAAATACATATGTTAGTTTTAAATTGGGAAACATATAACATTTTATATGTCACTGTCAACAACTCTTGAAAGGTGACTTTTATATTCTAGATGGAAAATAAGTTATTTTATGCAGCTGCTGCTTGACAGGTAAAATAAATTCAATGCTGCCTTTTGTCTGCTGAATTTTGCATTTCTCAATCATAGTGCTAAAGGCAAAGGAGCCATGCCAAATAAAAATGTGGCTGGCTTTGTTTATATTCATCCATCTTGGTGTCAATTTTACAAGGAACATCTACAGAATCTTAATAATTAAATAGCAATAGTAATAAAAAAAAAGAAATCTTAAACACTGTGAATAGACTGCACTCCAGACTCCATACAAACAACTAACCACCAGGAAGCAATGATTTTAAAACTGATTTTTCTTTATAAATGTATTTGCAGCAGGGATGGAACTTTAAAATGGAAGCCCAGAGAAACTATAATGTCTTTCTAACATTTAATGTTCTACAGTGAGCACATGTTTGCATTAAAAACCATAGAAAGGCTAATGTGGTTCAAAATTCAGGCCATTTCTTGCTTCATCATTGCACACATTGTGATTTTTCCCCTTTTTAAAGAAGGTTCCTTATCCTCAACTTTTGAGATGATTTCTCTTTAGAATTATTTTTTTATTGGAAATACAATAGCCAGTATTACATTCTGGCCATTTGCTGAAGGGACAAGAAAGGTGATGGGTGACGTGACCTGATTGCCCAGAGAGAGAGAGCTCTGTTTCAATGGAGGCCACACAGAAAGCTGTTATAGCTAATACACCATAATATGCCCCATCACTGGACAGCTCCTGCCTTCTGGGCTTGATAGGAGTATTCCCAATCATCTTCTTCTGCTCTTCAATTTTTTTCTCCTTTCAAATAAAATCTCAGGATGGTAGCAGCTTTGCAAGAAAGGAAATTACAATTGCTTGGCACCCAGGAGACTTTAAGCACATAAAACAGTTATCAAATGCACCTTTCATATAAAACACTGAGAAATATGTCCTTTTTGCAGGGTGTGTGTCTTCTCTTTCTTCCCCCTACTCAGAAGAGAACTACATGTTCCTCTGCATTCTCACACCTCCCATTAGTTTATTTTGTAGATATATAAACCATCACACAGAAGCTTCCAAAGCATGGTATCAAGAAAAAACACAAAGAAACAAACTCTCTTTGTCCTTGGGGAAGCGATTTAGCTCAGTGGTAGAACATCTGCTTTGGATGCAGAAGGTTCTGGGTTCAATGGCTAAGTGTCCTGTATTCACTGGGCTCTTCAGTAAACAGGAGACTTGCCTGCAGTAACATCAATGGGGTAGCAACCAGAACATGAGCCAGATGTAGTTAAGAGTCCCCTGCAAAGGCTTGGGGGAAAGTCAGAGCAGTCCCAGGCCAGGCTCCAAGCTAGAAGAGATCTCAAAAAGGGACAGGTGAGTGTGGTGTAGTGGTTAAGAGCGGTGGACTTGTAATCTGGTGAACCGGGTTCACTTCCCCGCTCCTCCACATGCAGCTGCTGGGTGACCTTGTGCTAGTCACACTTCTTTGAAGTCTCTCAGCCTCACTCACCTCACAGTGTTTGTTGGGGAGGAAGGGAAAGGAGAATGTTAGCCACTTTGAGACTCCTTCAGGTAGTGATAAAGCGAGATATCAAATCCAAATTCCTCTTCTTCTTCTACAAGATCAGAACAGGCGATCCAATAGCAGGCAAGGGATCATGCTAATACATAGACATTATATCAGCAACTCTTCGATTGCAGCACTGGGGTTTTGACCTGGAGCTGCTGGAACCAAACTGAAGTGTAGGTGGGTTCCCACAAGGCAAGACACAGTGATAACAGCAAGAACATTTATTGAACTACATAACTGAATAACAGTGGCAAAGCCACTGCTTATATACATTTCTGAAGGCCTGGGCCACTCCTACTCCCAATGTGATTGGCTATCTAAACTTCCAAGCTGTGAATCATGACTCAGAGTTTAAGGGCCAATGCAGAGGCCCAGATACTGAAATGTTCTGTGAATGGATATCATTTATCAAATCAGAACACAGGGGCTCAGAATCCTTAGTCCAGACTCAAGCTCAGGCAAACACAGACCACTGAATACATAACACCCTGAATACATAACACAAACCACAATTGCTGCTGACTCCTAGCAATACCTCAGTATCACTGAGAGGGGAGTTTTACTCCTGAGGAGATATTTGCTCCTGAAGAATCCTTGCCTGTAGTCAGACACCAGAATCCTCAGGTGTGTCTGGGAGCAGCCTCCAACAGAGAACTGCTGCTGTTTGGTGCAGACAATACTGAGCTAAATGGACCAAATGTCTGACTCAGTAAAAGGCAGGGTTCTCTTAACTAAAGCAATATCTGTATCTACAGTTGTACAGTTAATATTCCATAAAATGCCTGGGTTATACTTGGGGGGGGGGAAGGCTTCTTAAACAAAAATGTCTTTATTAGCCTAAATCTTCATTGCTATTTTTCTGTCATGAGACACATCATAAACAGAAGTTCATTCTAAATTGCAGTGCAAAGAAAATTCCCCGAGATTTGATGCACAATGGACTTGGTACTTAAAAGCTTTGTTGTATTCTGAGAATGCTCTTCTGGATTACAATGTTGTTGTGTGAACATGACCTCTTGTGACTTATGATATTGGCTCCTGTGGAAAATTCAATCCCTCCCCTTCCCCTGAGACCCAAGAACAAGAGGATGGGTTTTAGGTTTGGTCAGGAGAGAACAATCACAAAAAACTTTCAACAAACAATAAAGGGCAGGCATCCTGCAGGCACCATGAGACCTGAGGGTTCCCAGTGCTCGTGGAGCTCTCTTTATGACCCACCAATCAGTAAAGCTTTATCAGATGTTTCTGTGTTCTTTATTTCCATCCTTGGCAGAGGGCAACCATTTCAGAATTTCCAAAATGGATTTCCCTACACTGCAGAGAGAAGTGACCAGGCAGGGGGTGGGGGGAAGGAACGGAATGGTAGGAAGATGAGAAATGGAGAAACCAGGGTGGTCAAGGTGGGGTTTTTTAAATATGAAGTCTGGATGTGTGCATGGGGCTGGGGGAAGAATTGGTTAGGATATTCAGAGCAAGCCTATGAAGTAAATCAGAAGTAAACTCAGAAGTAAATGCCACTGAGTTCAGTGGAACTTTGTTGTTGTTTAGTTGTTTAGTCGTGTCCGACTCTTCGTGACCCCATGGACCAGAGCACACCAGGCACTCCTGTCTTCCACTGCCTTCCACAGTTTGGTCAGACTCATGTTTGTAGCTTTGAGAACACTGTCCAACCATCTCGTCCTCTGTCGTCCCCTTCCTCTTGTGCCCTCAATCTTTCCCAACATCAGGGTCTTTTCCAGGGAGTCTTCTCTTCTCATGAGGTAATCAAAGTATTGGAGCCTCAACTTCACGATCTGTCCTTCCAGTGAGCACTCAGGGCTGATTTCCTTAAGAATGGAGAGGTTTGATCTTCTTGCAGTCCATGGGACTCTCAAGAGTCTCCTCCAGCACCATAATTCAAAAGCATCAATTCTTCGGCGATCAGCCTTCTTTATGGTCCAGCTCTCACTTCCATACATCACTACTGGGAAAACCATGGCTCTAACTATACGGACCTTTGTTGGTAAGGTGATGTCTCTGCTTTTTAAGATGCTGTCTAGGTTTGCCATCGCCTTTCTCCCAAGGAGCAGGCATCTTTTAATTTTGTGACTGCTGTCACCATCTGCAGTGATCATGGAGCCCAAGAAAGGTGGTGGTGTGGGAACGTACTCCCACACGAACCTACCTAGGATTGAAGCCTTGTTCTCAGTCTCTAGTGTAACTTTGTTACTTGTAACGGCATCCATTTCCCTTTAGGGAAATGAGTGTTTTGTTGCAGTAACACATATTGTGACTGACCACACCCTCACAGCAAGCATTTTGTGGCTGTGCATATTCTGTGACGGTGTTGAAAACACATTTTCAAAATTCCTCTGAGCTCTTGAAAGTGTGGCTGCCCCTGATCTTGTTTGATCCTCATAGCAAAAAAACTTCTTAGACAGAAGGGTGGTGTGATGGTGTAAATAACACAGCAGTCAAGAAAAGCGACAGCAAGAGAAAAGAGCTATTAGCGTTAAAGAGCCTCTGTGCATGTACCTACAAAACAGCTGAGTTTATATTTCACATAGCGCCACAGGAATCAATGAGAGTTTTGTCAGGGGTCAGCAGATAAACATCTTCAGCATAGATGCCTGCAGATCAGCTGGGGTTGGGTGTCTTCTCTGCTAAATGCTGGACATCCTGGCAAAAGTGGCTCAATTCATCATACAGCAGCCGAGGATTACAAAGTGGACAAATTTGTACACCAAAGATTTGTACATGCTTAAGATTTCAGAAATACAGGCAACAGAACATAGGATTCGCAATTCAGGCATCCAGCCTGATCACAGAAGAGCTAAATGTATATAAGGGGCTTGTTGTGTGTCCTCTGCATTCAATAGGCATGTCCCATCTCCCCTCAACCTGTAATAATAATAATAATAATAATAATAATAATAATAATAATAATAATAATAATAATAATTATTTGATATCCCACCCACCTGGCTGGGTTCCTCCAGCCACTCTGGGTGGCTCCCAACACAATATTAAAAACACAATAAAACATCAAACATTAAAAACTTCCCTAGACAGGGCTGCCTTCAGATGTCTTCTAAAAGTCAGATATTTATCTCTTTGACATCCGATGAGAGGGCATTCCACAGGGTGGGTGCCACTACTGACAAGGCCCTCTGCCTGGTTCCCTGTAACCTCACTTCTCGCAGTGAGGGAGAGTTGCTACAAGCAGAATCCCTGATCTGGACCTTACGCAGAGTAGAAATGAATGCAGTACACTGCAAGAAAGTGTTTCAAAGCTTAACTGGAAACAGTCTTAAAACAGTTACTTTGTATTTTGCAATGTTTAATTGTAACACATTGCTCTTGGAAAAAGCAAGCAACGGATGTAGCTTTATTAAGCAATGTGGTCCCATCTTCTTTTACTACTTAATACAGTTCAGTAACCCTGGATAGCTCAGTTGGTTAGAGTGTGGTGCTGACAATGCCAGTGTTGCAGGTTTGATCCCTGTATGGGACGGCTGCATATTTCTGCACTGCATATTTCTGCATCTACAGTTCTGGGATTCGCTGAATAATTTTCTCTCTCTCTG
Organism: Podarcis filfolensis; assembly: GCF_964270895.1. Taxonomy (NCBI): domain Eukaryota; kingdom Metazoa; phylum Chordata; class Lepidosauria; order Squamata; family Lacertidae; genus Podarcis; species Podarcis filfolensis. The sequence continues at coordinate 36,364,624 of NC_139603.1, read as the reverse complement.
TTCCCAGGGAATGAGATCCTATGTGAGCATCTTGATTGTTCAGGATCGCTGAGCTGAACTTCTACAGCTGCTGGCTCCAAGGACTAACATAGACCCTGAGTTCTCCTTGCACGAGAGTAATCTTTGCTTCAGTTTTTGGGGTGCGTCATCTTGCCACATTAGCTAGAGAGAAACCTCCTTTCTAATGCAAACTTCTGCATAAGTTTTCAGTGCATACAAACATAGCATTTCATGCACACGAAACTTTTATCTTCAATGTGATCTGTGCCAGCCTCCCTGAAAATGATCAGGCCAAATGCCTGACTAGAAAATGTAAGTAGATAGTAAAAGACTGGGTCTCCCATATGTGTATAACAAATATGAAGATATTACTGTGTAGAATTCTGATAAAACAGTGCTTTGGTCATATGAGACAGTTTTGTTTCTCGTATTGTGGTATTACATTGGTGCCACCAAGAGGCCGGGCATGGTACTACATAAGCACCACCACTTCTGAAGTTCCAGCATGAAGGCTGTACATCTGAGCAGCCTGCACGATGCAGGGAAGAGGCATTTACTTGTTACTGCTGCTGTTGCTGAACAGGATTGGACCAAAACTGTGCTAAGGAGGCTCCCCATTTCAAGGAATGCCTGGCTTACTTTGCTTACTTACATTGCTTACTTTCCAACGCCATCTAAAGCCTCACATCTGTGCACAGGCCTTTGAGAATGCAGCTGGGTAGGTAGGGAGAGAGCCCTGCTGTTGTGAGGTCAACAGCAAATGGATAAAACAATGGTAGAATTGTATGATTATTTTTAAGAATTTTAGTTGTGTTTCTATTTTACATTGTAAAATACTTCTGTTTCATTTTAATTGGTTGAATAGGTTTTATGCCAATGAAAGGTGAGAAGGCAACTGAATGAATGCATGAATAAAGATGTGTTTTTATTTAGGATTATGGTAACAACAGATCATATTTTATATTTTGCTGGTGCCTTCAGCTGATGAACCCCTACATCCTTGATAAGCTATCTTAGTTTTACTGCTAGCATTTCATCATCTGTATGGGTATGTTTTGCAAAGAGCCTATACAGAGGTGATGTGTAGTTAATCATGAATATACCATCTTCAGTTTATTCTGTAATAAATTTATAGGACAGCATGATAAGGCTATCTATCCAAAAGTTAGCACATTGTGGTTTTTTATGCCTCAAAGCTGGTGGATGATTAATTTTTGTATATATTCTTCAGTTGCATTTGCATCAAGATGCAATTTTAAGAGAAGTTCTCAGAGGGCAGTGCAGATTATTGGTTTGAAATTCCATCTCACAATTTATGTTGCCTATTTGTGAATCCTCATTTGGCCAGAAAGCAGAAATTAGTATAATATAGAAACCTTGAGTGCCCTGCACATGGATTGATTATTAATACTTGCAATCAATAAAATTTCTATGTTTTAAAGCAGGGGTGGGGAACCTCTGTCCCTCAATCACCCTTGGCCTGCCAAAGGGTCCATTGGAGCCATAGGACCATTTTCTCAAAACCATGCCCACCTGTCAATCAGCTGGCATCACTCAGATGGGCAGGTGATGTCAGCTGATGGGTGGAAAGCAAGGTTGAATTCTGTGTTGACTGGGCCTGCCAGTTCCCCACAGGGATTTAACACAGGCACACTGTTCATCTGCTAACACTAAAGTAGCAGGATCCCCTCCCCCTGCACTTATCAGCTGATGAACAGAGGGTAAAATCCTGCTCCCTCGGGAATTAGCACAGGCAGTAGGATTTAACCATACTGACATTTTGATGATGTTGACATTTAGGTCCATGTCAACTGATTACTTTCCCTTTGAAGTATCTCCTTAGCCCCTGACTGACTAGTGACCTGTTCCCTGCAGTACGTAACAAGGCCAGTCCCAGATGCTTAACTCTCCATCCCAATCTTACAAGGCCTCTGTTTCCACCATTGTTTTTGTGCATGTCCAAACTTTTAGCATGGCTGGAAGTGGAAGAAGTCAGCAGGGCTGATCCTCTACTTTGCATCTTCCAAAAGCACACTCAGAATCACACCACTTAGATCTTAGGGGTAAACTTGTGGGACAATTAGAATTATTATGTGTTTATATGTTTTGGAAGCTGCCCAGAGTGGCTGGGGCCAGATGGGCAAAGTATTATTATTTTTTCCTATAAATGGCCATGCAACTAGAGAGTTCCCACCAGGCTGCATTTCTGTAGCAGAGATCACCATATCAATGTATCCCTTTCTCTTCCTGCATGCTACATCTCTTCAGCCTTGCCTTGAGTGGTTCTGGCCCTCCAGGGCTACAGAGATCTGTAGAGTCAAAGTGAGTCCTGTCAATCAACAGAATAATAACCTGCTGAGGTTTATTAAATTATTTAAGGGCACTTCAATAATTCAAGAGCAAAATATTGCCGGCACATAACCCCCAACCTTCCCCCTGTTCTGCATTATCTCTTTGGCAGCAAACAGGCCAAGCAAACAGTGAATAAAATTAGCCCCATATAAAATAAACAAGACAACAAGAGGCATCCAATAAGGCAAGAAGGTCTCTGTGTAATGGATTTCAAACTGAGTTATAGGGAAACACGGTTTATTAGAAACTTACTGGGGCGGTGGATGGGTTGGTTTCTTAATTAGAAAACTAGCAATGGTGTACAATCATCCTTGACGATTTGTCTACTAATAATGAACATCCTCTGAAAACACAGAAAACCCTGATGCCGTTTCTTAAAGGCAACATAGTTGTTGTTGTTTTCCAGGGGCAGAAAAGTTGGTGTTGGAGAAGAGATGTAATGAGGGGTTACTTGCCTATCCATCACTTTGCTGCCCTTCCAAGCTGTAAAATCATGAGTTTTCAAGAAATGTCACTGGGTCGCTCTTATTTCTATTTACTCATAACATGTGGGTGACATTAGATCACCCTAGTGATCTCCAGATATTATCAGACTACAACTTTCACAATTCTAGGCCATTTTTCCATGCTGGTTGAGGGTGAGGGTAGTTGTTGTCCAGAACTTCTGCATGGCTCCAAGCTGATTTAGAAAACAATGCAGTGAAGTATTTTTTGAAACCACAGTATATGTATATGTGAAGAAAGTTCTTCAGAAGCCTTTGGAATTAACTCTCAAGTATCTGTTTATTAATTAATTAAATGCTATTATTATGAATGCGATTTATAATTATGCTGGGTGCACTTTCAAATTACTTTCTGACTTACTGGAACTTCATCCAGTAGAAGATTGTTTTAGTATATAAACACAGGCACAATAAGCACTTCTGACTCAATAATGCAGTTTGCACAAATAATTGATGCCCTCTGGTGACTCTGTGGGATAATGTACTTGTTCCAACTAAAGAAGCTCTGCATTATTATAGAATAGGGAACCGTTAGTGCAGATTTCATTTTAAATAAAGTTGAAATACATCACAAGGATGTTCTAATGTGAACTTTAAAAAATTGCTTTTATTAATCATTGGGCATTTCCCCCCTCCTCATTACTCCCTGAAGTAACTGTTTTGCAAGGTCGGTTATTATCCTCAGCAGTGCTCCTAACAAATAAATTAGATGAGGGAGAGAAGCATTTCTAAAGTTTGTAAAAACTGGCAAGAGAGAGAGAGAGACTGTGTGGCACTGTGAAGCTCCAAACTTTCTGTTGCAGGATAAAATAGCAGCTTGCGGGAGGTGGGCTGGGGGCAAATTTCATTGGGAAAATGGCTCAGATGAAGGGGTTAAGCCATGTGAAGGCTGGCCAGCTCATGCGATACTATTTCCCCAATATGTGAGTAGGTTTGCCCAGACATAAAACAACTCACGGCTGTCCCAATATCTTCATCCATGCTGCCCAAGGCAGAGCAGCAAATGGTGCCTCCCCCACCAATGGACAAAGTACGCAAGACCAGCCAAATTATTCTGACTATGAGGCAAAAAAAATCCCCACAAGTGCCTTGTAATGCTCTGTTGTGAGTGCTGTGTAAGGGGGCGGACACTGGGAGATTTCTGGGTGTCAAAGGCCCAGTGACTTGGTTTGGTACACCTTATGTAGCTCTGTTATCACTAGCATCAACTAATGACATTAACTGTAACTGCACTTACTTTACAACAGGGGTTGGCTACCTGCGGTTGTTTAAATGGCCCACGAGCCGCCCCCAAACCGAGCTGCCTGCTCAGCGAGTCCCCGTGCACTGCACTAAACTGGAGTGAAGGACTCACTTCTGTGGTGCCAGATACCACATCTGTCCATGCACAGACACCGAAAATCACGTCTATGCAGACAAAAAAAATCGCGTCTGCGCAGACGCAATCTGGCCCATGGAGTAATCGCCATGGAAGTGAACAGGCCGAGGTGAGTTAAACCTTGACAACCCCTGCTTTACAACTACAGTAAGGTAAAGGTAAAGGGACCCCTGACCATTAGGTCCAATCGTGACCGACTCGGGGGTTGCGGCGCTCATCTCGTTTTATTGGCCAAGGGAGCCGGCGTACAGCTTCCAGGTCATGTGGCCAGCATGACTAAACCGCTTCTGGCGAACCAGAGCAGCGCACGGAAACGCCGTTTACCTTCCCGCCAGAGTGGTACCTATTCATCTACTTGCACTTTGACATGCTTTTGAACTGCTAGGTTGGCAGGAGCTGGGACCGAGCAACGGGAGCTCACTCCGTCGCAGGGATTCGAACCGCCGACCTTCTGATCGGCAAGTCTTAGGCTCTGTGGTTTAACCCACAGCGCCACCTGCGTCCCATTTACAACTACAGCACTGGGTACCATATATTACATGCCTCTTACACCCTCTGATGACAAGAATACGACAACAACAATTGACTAGCAGAGAAATATGCTGTCCTTTCATGACACCCCCAAATCAGCTGTTTCAGGGGGTGACCTCATTCTGTCTCATGATAGGGCCCTGTCTTTATTCTCATCTCTTCTTCTCTCTTGCTTCTATATTCAGGCTTTGTACAGGGGTTGCTGACTGCTAAATTGTTAAGGTTTTGTTGTCTTGTCCATCTGGAATTCATCTGGAAGTTGCCACAACTCACTTCAAAATTGCTTTTGCTAAGCTGTAGAAAGGCTTAACCTTTTGGCCAAGACCATTAATCTGATAGCAAATTAATTTCCGGTATGCGTGAAGCTTTGCACAGCGTTTGAAGGCACTGTCATTCTGATTCTCATAAAACTAGCCAACGTTGAATTTAAATAGAAGCTAAACCATTTACCTCTATATATTTTGTTTTTTTAAACAGCCACAATAGCAAAATTGATAGCTGTGCTCTCCTCCGATCGGCAGGAAATAATAAATTTAAAAATGCCTCAGAGAATGAAAGATTTCAGAGTGGTGTAAGATGCCTGCCGTTTGACAAAGGCAAGTCATACGGACTGTTTTCTAATGGTCTATGCAAAAGCCTAAAATGGGTCCTCATCTCAAATGCAAAATGTGGGAAAGCCCTTAAACACAGCAAAGCAAGTGTTACTCCACATTTTCCATTGAGTTTCTCCATTACTTTCCTTATCACACACAGATCTTTTGGCGAAGCAAGTTTGTCACAGAAGACCTGTCCATCAACTATAATTGCACAACCTGAATTTGCAACTATGCAACTGAACCCCACTCAAAGCTAGTGGCAGTCTGAAAGTTCCCATAAGGAAGAAGGCAAGGGTTTGATTGCCAGAGAGAGAGAGATGGGCAAGGAGAGATGAGCTCTCCTTATCTACACCTTATTTCCCCTATCCTTTGTTTCAGGCAGTTACCCCCCCCCCCCAATTTCCTCTCACTTCCAATATTAGAGCTAGATTGAGAGAAAAATGCCTGAGGGGACAAAGCCCAGAAGGCATGTTGAGAAAGGACAGGGGAATTATGCCCCCATCCCCTTTGATTTAAAAATTAGACACACATCCATTCATTTACAAAGTATATGGCAGTTTTCATTTATAACTTATCAGTCTCAAAGCAGTTCACACAATAAATATACAGCCATTAAAATAAAAAACAGCAATGAAGAAAACATCCGTAACATGCAGTTTTATTTGTTTCTCATAATTTGTTTTATTCTTTTTGTAACCCACTTTGAGGTTGTTGAGGTTTTAAAAAATAGAACCAAGAAGTACCATACATTTAATTAAATATGTTGTTGTTGTTCCCTGCCCATCTGGCTCTTGGTGGCTTACAGCACATTAAAAATGGTAAAACATTAGACATTAAAAATTTCCCAATAAACAGTTGCCTTCAGATGTCTTCTAAAAGTCAGATAGTTGTTTATTTCCTTGACATCTGATAGGAGGGTGCTCCACAGGATGGGGACCACCACCAAGAAGGCCCTCTGCCTTTCTTCCTGTAACTTCACTTCTTGCAGTGAGGGAACCACTAGAAGGTCCTCAGAAGTGGACCTCAGTGTCCAGGCTGAATGATGAGGGTGGAGACACTCCTTCAGGTATACTGGGCGAAGGTCGTGAAAGAGAGTTGTCAATGAAATCCAGTGGTGGGGATGTCAAAAATACAAACTCTCCCCACTTGGAAAAGTGGAACCTCCTTTTGAGCTGGACACTGATTCATTGAAGCTGGCTCAAAGTAGGATTTGCTCACTTCCCCAGCCAATAGCTCTCCCTCTGCCAGTCATCTTTCCCCTTTGCAAGTGGAATGCAGTGGAATGTAGGAAGGTGCTTTATACCAAGACAGACGATTGCTCCACCTAGTTCAATGCTCTCTGTTCTGACTCTCCAGGTTTCAGCCAGGAGCTTTCCACAGCTCTACCTGGAGGCAGCACCAACTGAACCTTGGCCTCCTGCATTCAAGTCAGATGCTCTGCTACTGAGCTACTGCCATTCCTAAAAATGAGAAACTTTGCGAAAGGAGGCCAGGTCTGCCCTCAAGCTCTTTCAGCTACCTATTAGCACCCCCTGCTTTGCAAAGGCAAAGCATTTGGCTCCTCACTTTTTTTCTCAAGCAAAGAAAGAAGAGGTGGGTGCATGAAACAATCTGGGGTTGTGCAAACATTTCTGTCAAACTGTTGAGAGAGGAAAAGCAGCCGCCCACGATGATTGGTGACAAAATGACTGTTCAACAGAAATGTTTGCAAAAATGTTTTTGAAAGAGGCAGGAAGTGTGTTTATATTAGTATGGATGGAACAGAAATATGAACAACAATCAGGAGCTGCTCCAATCACATCTAGTTTGGTAATGATTATTTAAAAGGCCAATGTTGCAGTAATTCAACAGAGAAGAAAAAGGGAGCTGTTTACCAAACGACTGGGCTGCCTTCAATTTTAATTCAGGAATATTGTGACTGCAGCTACTCTATCCACCTAATAGACTTGCCAAAGGAGAATGAAAAAATACCCCACTGCCAGTATGGGAACTGAGCTCATATTCTGTTATTTGTAGAGTTCCTTGATTAGAAGGCACAGGCTATGTCTATCAAACCTGACAGCACCAGCTACAGAAGCAGTTTCAACTCATTATCACAGGCAGGAGATACTGGGGTGGGGTGCAGCAATAACAGCCCTTGGTTGGTTCTCTTGTGCTTCCTAGCCATTCCCCTACATTGGCACTTGTCCTCTTCTTGCTAATCTGACTTGCTGCCTCAGGTGCAGTGGAGATGCCATCCCAGTGCCAAAGTAAGCTTCATAGAATCATAGAATCATAGAATCATAGAATCATAGAATCATAGAATCATAGAGTTGGAAGAGACCACAAGGGCCATCGAGTCCAACCCCCTGCCAAGCAGGAAACACCATCAGAGCACTCCTGACATATGGTTGTCAAGCCTCTGCTTAAAGACCTCCAAAGAAGGAGACTCCACCACACTCCTTGGCAGCAAATTCCACTGTCGAACAGCTCTTACTGTCAGGAACTGCCCTTCTAGTTGGCTTCTCCACATGGAACAGGGAGGGAACACTAACTTGTCCTTTGCCACAGGCGGCAAAATGTCACGAGCTAGCCTTATCCAGGAGCAAACAAAAAGCTTTTGCAATTAGTTCTGTTCCCACTGGGGTCACATGCTTGAAAAATGTATGAGCATTGCAAGCTCATTTCTCCTCCAGTAATGTATAGTTTAAAAAGAATATGGCACGATGGCATTGTATTGGCTCCTCTCTCTGCTCTTACAAGAGGCAGGCAATGAAGGAGAGCGGGGAGGCAGAAATGCTAATGCAATTGTGCCACATCACTTTTTTTCAATATCACACGAATGGGGAGACAACACACCGAGGGAAACATATCTTTCTGTGGCACACTCACATGCCTTCATAAATGGGCTATTTAGATGGTAATGACTCTGATTTAAATGGGCTATTTAGATGGTAATGACTCTGATTTTGTGTCCCTCGGAATCAAAGCTTAAGGACCGAGAAAAGAAAGTACTTCTTTACACAACACATAGACTTTGGAACTCGCTTCTCCAGTGATGGCCACCAACCTGGATTGTTTTAAAAGTGAATTAGACAAATTCATGGAGGAGAGAGCTACAGGGGCACAGACTTGGGCTCCAGGTTATGGGTGCCCAATGGCACCCATGACGTAATGTGACGTCATGATGCCATGTTGTGTCGGTGACATGACAGCACTTCCCAGGCCTCACGGGACCTTCAATGCAACTTCCAGTTTTTGCTGCATGGAAGTCACATTCAGAGGCTTGGCAGGGCCCGTGACATCATTTCTGAGACCTCATGGGGTTTCGGAGGTCACGTCTGAGGCCTCACAAGACCTCCACCATCATTTCCAGTTTCTACCAGAAGTCACGTTCAGGGGCCTGCCAGGCCTCTGAACGCAACTTCCGTTAGAAGCCGGAAGTCTTGTCAGAGGTATCACGAGGCTTCAGATGTTGCTTCTGAGCCCTCGCACCCTGGACCCCCTAGAGCTGGCAGCTATGGAGGGCCGTCAGTTGCTACTAGCCATGGTAGCTATGCTTTCCTCCACAGTTGGAGGTAGCAGTGCTTCTGAATGCCAGTTGCTGGAATGCTCTTGTTCTCATGTTCTGCTCCTTGGTTTCCCATGAGCATCTGGTTGACCGTTGTGAGAATAAGATGCTGGACTAAATGGACCATTGGCTTGATCCAGCAGCCTCTTCTTGTGTTCGTATGTTAGCTACAATGCCTTTCAGAATGGACCAGCCATGTCCATTCTTTCTTCAGCCTTCTCTTTATTACTGAGCTTTGTTCTCCATGATAAATGGTCAGATTTATTTTTGGCTACAATTTGTCTACACACTCAAGTTTCTCTATTATTTTCTCCCTTGACTATAATAAATCTATTTATTATGCGACTTAAGGCTATTTCTTCCCCTTTCCTTGCTTAATTGCTTTGTTCAGTACTGCGTCTGAATTTTCCAAAAGTATATAAGCTATAACAGGAACCTGAAGGGTCATTATTCTGGAAGCTTTTTCTTCACTGATCTGAAGGGTCATTATTCTGGAAAACTTTTCTTCACTGGCTGTTTTTGGCTGACCTGACACATAGAATAGTCTCAAAATAATGAGAAGAAAATGCATTTGCAACATGATGCCAGAGGATGGCTTACCAACTGGGTTAGCAGTCATGAAAACAAGATGTTCTGAACTTTGTCCATGCGATTAATGTAGAAATTAGAGTGTATTAGAGACTCTAATTTGTGAGTCCATAGCAGGCGGCCATACTATTTCTTGATTAATAAATCACAATGGTGCATAATTACAACATTATTTTTTCAAGATCCCACAGCATGTACAAATAATGTAATTTAAGACCGGAGCAAATTGTACAGAATGGAGTACCTATGAGGACAGACTCGGATGTGCTTGTGCTGCTTCAGAATATTTATCAATTTACCAACTACACTTAACAAACTACCTTTCTGCCAATGCCCTTGAGGTGGTTTACAATTTGAATGAATGGTGTACACAGGGCCAACTCTACCATTAGACAGAGTAAGGCTGTCTCCCCACAATTCTGCCTAAGCACCCTAAGCTAGGCTGCTGTGCCCCTCCCGAGCTAGTCCACTGTTCCTCAGGGACAGTACAGGATGTTTTTGAACTACTATTCAGCTGTCAGACTGGTTAGAGTTGGTATGTGGAATTGGAGGGAGATGCCATCTTCTCCTTTGCCTCAGGCAGCAAAATGTCTTGGGCTGGCACTGGGCATACACCCTCATAGAGATGATACAAGAGAGAGGAGATGAGGGGTGAAGAGGAAAATACACAAATCTGGGTCCCTGTTTTTACACAATGTAAAATAGTCATTATAATCATCTGGAATGGCTGCTGAAGGAAGCAGTGCTGGGAAAGCAGTTCAATAGCAGTTGCTCCTTGCTATTTAATCTCCCAGTCTGGGTCAGCCAGGTAGAATAGCCCTGAGCAGAGCACATTCAGGGAGAGGATGAGTCAAATGACAGTTGAGCTCAGTCAGGCATGTGTGTGTGTGTCCTAGAGGGAGAGGAATACATTTCAATGTTTTCCTGGCATCAGAAAAACCAGCCAGATATGGAAAACCTGGCCACCTGTGGTTATCGATCTTGACCATGACTGTAACACTTTTGACCACAATGGCCTCTAATAGCCTCCCCAACATTGCCTGCCCCTTCTCCATGGCAATAGGCACTGGTATGAAATTCCTCAAGGAACCGAGACGATCCCTCATAATTGGCCCAACCATAATACAGCCATGGTTTGGATCAGTAGCCTGTCAGATAAAAAAATTCTGCTGGTGCAGAATTCAGGGGCCAGGTTGCTCACTGGGGCAAGACGGTTTGATCATATGACACCAATCCTGGTCCAAGTGCACTTGGCTGCCAATTAGTTTCCAGGCCCAATTCAAAGTGCTGGTTTTGACCTATAAAGCCTTAAATGGCCCAGGATCGCAAGGCCTCAAGGACCACCTCTCCCCATATGAACTAACCTGGATCCTGCAGCCATCATCTTAGGCACTTCTTGTCTGCTTCATGAGAGGTCTGGAGGCTGGCAACACAGGAATGGGTCTTTTCTGTGGTGGCTTCCCATTTGTGGAATGCTCTCCCAAGAAAGGCTCACCTGGTGCCTTCATCTTTAGGGGTCAGGTGAGAACAGAGTTCTTCAACAAGGCATTTGGCTGATTAACACTATGGCCTTTTACATGTGTGGGAGAGGTGTTCTTGATTCGTTTTTATTCTTGCTTTTGCTTTGTTATGCATTCTTGTCGTGTCATTTTGTATGTTTATGTTGTGAACTATTCTGTGATCCATGGGTGAAGGGCAGTATACTACTGCTGCTCCTACTACTGCTACTAATAGTTATTTTCATGCACCCTTGATATGATAAGTGTAATATTTAGACATCTGCTAAGCTTTCCATGTGGAGGAAGATGATGGTGAGGATGCACACTCCAGCAATAAATTCCCATGGGTCAGTCACAAGAGAGGATTGTACTCTGTTAGCTCTTGCAAAGTGTAAATGACTGTTGCAGGTGCGTTGGGGGGGCAGGGGTGTACGAAGGGGGGGTGCAGGGTGTGTGGTCCGCCCTGAGTGTCGCCCTGATGGGAGGTGACAAAATGGTGGGCGGCATTCGTCACTGCATAACCTGCAGCGTGCACGACCCATGCATCTCGGTGCCTGCAGGCTCTGTGCTGTCCACCCACTGCCTCCCCCCCCCAGCTCTAGGGTGTCTGAGGCCCCACTGCGCACCATGTCCATATGGGTGCCATGCGCCCTGACCCTATGTGTGCCTCATGCCACGCCCCTATGGGCACTGCGGCCCTATGGGCAGTTTGCCCTTCCCTTGGGCACACCACCCCAGGTGCTTGAGAGACTTCCTCCGCCGCTGGGTGGGGGGGCCTTGTCTAGAATAGTTCTGATTTCCGAAAGCAATCCTATTTTCTGCCTGTCTGTGTGATAATTCCTAATGATGCAATTCTAAATGCAAATTTGTCCTTTTACTGATACGACCCATTTCTTGCAAGAGGATCAGACTGCATTCAGGAAAGTATTCCTATTCAGGAACCTAAAGCATGCTCAGCTAGAGACCATGAGGTCATTCAGATGTCCACTTACTATGACTTGTGCAACTGGCACTGTTGCAGCCTTGTCCCCTGCATTATGAAGCAAATATTAAGCAAAAAAGGGCATGGTTTCCATTTCATCCATAGAAAAAATTGAGCACCAAAGTCAAAATGCAAGCTTTGTGCGTGGTTTGTCCATATTAATAATTTCCAGATGGCAATTTTCTAAAGGTTGCCGAGCGCAAAATTCAATTATAAGTTTCAAAGAATGCTAATTCATATTCTAGAATACTTATCTAATGGAAAGGTTTTTCTTTTTTCAAAAAAATTAAATGCATTGTTGGCAATTTAAAAATGACACATTCTTCAGTTAACAAAAGATCTTGAAGCAAAAATGGTTGCTTGCTCATCGTTTTTCTTTATTCTGTTACTGCTAATAAATGAACAATAGTTGCTTTGCCCTTTGTTTCTTAAAAATTGCTCAATTTAATTACACAACACTGTATTAGTCACAGAGCAAGGCCAGTTAGTATACATTCTGTTCCTACCCAGCGGCACCTGGATCTTACTTGAGTACACCTTCTCAACAATACTATGCACAAGTCAATTTCCCTTGAAATATCCTTTAATGATACAGTGGTATCCGCAAGCAAGATTTTAGAAAACATGATCTACCTTCACTGTCCGAAGCAGTATGGCTCTGAATGCCAGTTTCTGGAAATCACAAGCGGGGAGAGTGCTGTTGTGCTTGGGTCCTGTTTGGGGGCTTCCCATGGGTGACCACTGTGAGATCGGGATGCTGCACTAGATGGACCATTGGTCTGATCCAGCAAAATCTCTTGTGTTCTTATGATCAAAGGAGACATTTCCCATTCTTTTCAATGTGTGCTTCTGAGTAAATTGGAGATGTTAATTCATGCTAGTAACAACGAGTATGGATGAAACAGCTGATTCCCCGCCCCCACATTAACTGTTAGAATTCCTGCTCCATGACTGCAGTCATGGGATTTTTGTCTATCACATGACAGTATGTGTTTTGACTCCACAGAATAGGAAGTGACAAAAACAGGATGTTTGTGTTACAGTGGTACCTCGGGTTATATACGCTTCAGGTTACATACACTTCAGGTTACAGACTCTGCTAACCCAGAAATATTACCTCGGGTTAAGAACTTTGCTTCAGGATGAGAACAGAAATCGTGCTCCGGCGGCGTGGCAGCAGCAGGAGGCCCCGTTAGCTAAAGTGGTGCTTCAGGTTAAGAGCAGTTTCAGGTTAAGTACGGACCTCCGGAACAAATTAAGTACTTAACCCGAGGTACCACTGTACTGTGTTCCGTGAAGTGGGACTATTGTCCTTTGTTTTAACATGGCATGCCTTGGTATTGTCTTTGTATCTATAGCATTGTATAGTTAATAACAGAGCAACACAAGGCTTTGTGGAGCCCTTGAGACCTCTCTGCAAGTTTACTGACTTCACTCTTTGGTGGGTGGGTGGGTGGGTGGGTGGTTGTTTGTTTGTGTGTGTGTGTGTGTGTGTGTGTGTGTGTGTGTAGGGAGAAGACCCCCAGATCACACAGAGCCAAAGCACATCCCTAGTATATATGATTATGCCATGCAATATATTTAATATGGAAATACATTTTTGAAAGGAGAGAAAAAGGATAAAAGCATTTATTTATTTCATAAAATTGATGCAACCCTTGATTGTAAAAAACCCCTCAAAGTAGTTTTCAAAAAGATAAAACAGGAAAATGAACTAAAATTCACAACCATACTTTAAAACATACAGAAGTTAAAATACTAAAACTGATCAAAATTACCTAAACTTTCTAAGCATCTTGCCAATGCCACTTCCGCCCCTTTTTCACCCATTCCTCATTTTCAGAGATGAACATACTTATCAGATAAATTTCAACTTGTCATTAGATGACAGTGCAATCTGTTGCCAATGTATACCTATGAATGAACACGAGACAAAACATAATGCCCTGAACTACATTTAACTGACATTTCAAGACAGAAGACATAGCATCTATATCTCTGTCTATTTATATCTATGCACATTCCACCACTACGATGCAAACCTGTCCTATACTTATGCAGGCAGCCACATCTCAGACTTACTTAGAAGCTAATAATGCAGCCAGGTCAGGTAGCTACTGCTTGTGTTGTTCCATTCCTTGTCTGGAGGCTTTGAAATTGCTTTGCTAGCAATGACTGGAAGCTAGAATCCAGGGGAATCAGATGCCAAGGGAATCAGCGTTCATGGTAGAATTTTACAGTGGGATGGAGTTGCACTTTTCTTTGGATTTAATATTTTGTGATGTGTAAATACAGATCAGTATACTAGCTACCATCACCTTCCCAACAAAGGTCCGTATAGTTAAAGCTATGGTTTTCCCAGTAGTGATGTATGGAAGTGAGAGCTGGACCATAAAGAAGGCTGATCGCCGAAGAATTGATGCTTTTGAATTATGGTGCTGGAGGAGACTCTTGAGAGTCCCATGGACTGCAAGAAGATCAAACGTATCCATTCTGAAGGAAATCAGCCCTGAGTGCTCACTGGAAGGACAGATCATGAAGCTGAGGCTCCAATACTTTGGCCACCTCATGAGAAGAGAAGACTCCCTGGAAAAGACCCTGATGTTGGGAAAGATGGAGGGCACAAGGAGAAGGGGACAACAGAGGACGAGATGGTTGGATGGTGTTCTTGAAGCTACCAGCATGAGTTTGATCAAACTGCGGGAGGCAGTGGAGGACAGAAGTGCCTGGCGTGCTCTGGTCCATGGGGTCACGAAGAGTCGGACACGACTAAACGACTAAACAACAACAACAACAAAATACTAGCTACAGGAGCCCAGTCTGGCAAAATTCAAATTGCTGCTTTTGAATTATAAAGCCTTACATGGTTTCAGACACACATGGAATTCCTTTTCTGATATGAGCCTACCTGAACCTTAAGCTTATCAGCAGACGCCTCCCCTTCAGTAGAAGTAAAGCAAGCAGACACAAGAGAGAGGACCTCTACAGTAGTGGCTTCCCATCTATTGAATACTTTCTGCAGATAAATCTGCCAGGTTGCAATGTTATAATGTTTCTGACATGAGGCCAAGATGTGTCTTTTCTCCCAGGTGTGTGATTTTTGGCAGCTGATGGCATTTGCTGTTGTAATATTTCAGTTTGCATTTTTCGCTGTAACTCTTGAACAGTTTGACTTCACCCTCCCGATGGTAGGCTTTTCCATTGTCTCTTGAGATAGATGGATGCCAACAAAAAGATTTTCTTTTAACTGGCTTAGGGGTAACGCTTCACAAAACATCTGATCTAAGACAGGTAATGATAGATTTACAGAAATTCTTTTCCAGTGATTTTTGTACTAAATATCCAGAATGTTCAAAGTCCTTTCATTATAAGGCCTCTGCAGATCTGTGTTAAAGGAAATAAATATCAACTATCAAATGTATAGCTGCCAACTATTATCATTTGATACTGGCTTCAAACGTTTATTTAAATGATAGAAAATAGCTATGACAAAGGCTTGCCAAATGGTTGTGCTTTAAATCAAGTAGTCCACTTCGCTTTGCAAATTGTGAGCATCGCACGAGGAAATATTTAAGAGTACACGTTTAATTTGTCAAAAGGAAAGGACAAGAAAGAACTTCAGTCCAATATTTCTACTGACATAAAGAAGCCCCTTGAACAGTTCACATTTTAATAGCCAGAAAGATTTTCCAATCGAAAAGACAAAGGGAATTGTCATATTCCTAGCAGTGTCGTGTGTTGTGAAGAAGGGCCACAAAGGCCAGCCATTTCCTGAGGTTCAAACTGTTCCTAACATCATTTCATTTCATGAGCCGGAAGAATGCAAGAAAGTAAAATGTTCTTACACTGGCCCTCAGGGTACAAGTGTGTGAGCACAGATAGGAGGAGGCTCCTGAGAAGAAGCAACAAACTCTTATTCTCCATTATACAAGTTTCCTGTAATTGCCTATTCTGTAATGTCTAGCATAATTCAGTAAATTGCTTGAAATGTCACCTTAGATTCTGTCTCTCGGGACACATCTGCTTAGCATTTTTTTCAGAGACTGGATAGTAATTGCCATCACCACCATCAAGTTCATTATCGCCTTTATTATGCATAAAATGAATGAGCTCATGCATTATATTCAGCTCACTACAGTCCCAATACTGTGCTTGACCCCTTCCTATCTATGTGGATGACAGAGCCAAATGCAGGAGCAGTGAATGCTGTAGAAGTTTCACAGCCGGATGCCTAAAAATCGATAATATGAGTTGTACTGGTCAAAAGAAAGGTAACTCAGGAACAGTTAGGATTTGCTGGACCTGATTTGCAGTCATTTTGCAATCACTTCTCACACCAGGAGAAGAGGTTTATTGCATCCCTGTCCAGGGTGACCCCCCTTCCCCAATGAAGCAGGGTGAAGCAGCAGCATGTGGGTCAGAAACGATGCCCAGCATGGTAGAGAGGGCACCATTTGGTCTCTCCTGTGGGCACCATAATGTATTGAGTTGGCATTGTCCCATATCTCCTCACCCTCATTTAGATCTTTTTCCAATTCCTCCTGAATACTTCCTGGATGACTGAATAGTTTATTGCTAACTCTATCTCCAAAGGGAATGAGTTAGAAGAGCACACAGGGTAATACCACTTTATCCTCACAATTCTGTGATGTAGCTCACCCTGATAAACAACAACTGACGCTATGCCATGATAAAGTGTGTTTCATACCTTAGTGACTCAACCCTTAGCACTCACCTGTCCTAGTTACGGCAGTTAACCATTGGGATTACTGTAGTAGTCAGGAAGGCTAAGAGACCAACAGTGACCAGCAGAGCCAACTAATTCTAGTTTTGTTCCCGTCTTCTTCCCTTCTAAGTCCTAAAAGGGCAACACTGAAGCTAAGGAGGAAGAAGCTCACCCTGGATTGGATGTAAGTAAGCAAGTGTGGACTGGCTGAGGAACACTGCAGTTGGTGGGTCAGTGCCCAGTTTAATGGGGCAGCCTCCACTGATCAGTCCCCAATGAAAATAAAGTCAGAATGTGTTTGTATTCATCCCTTCTTACCCTCTTGTTTCCTTTGTCCCCTTCTATTTTTTTTTGGTCTAAACCATAGCTAAATGTATATGCTTACTTGGCAGGGACCTGTCTTTTTCATCATGTTACACTACAAAACATGCCTATATACCAGTGTTGCGATATCTGCCTGTCTCTGTATCCAGTCTGTATAATGGCTGAGCAAGGATTAGAAGTCAGGTCTCCACCAACCACTTAAAAGCGGCTCTTTCAGCTGCTGTCTGCACAACAGGTTAATTGTGACTTCCTGCTATCTTTCAATAACTGTTCCCTTGTCTGATTGCTCCTCCTTGATTAATTCCTTTGTACGAACTATTCTGGCTTTCCAGCATCTGCTCAACAGCATGTCCAGGAATATGCTTGATTCTCTCAGCATGTCCTTCCTTTCCCAACAGGACTAAAATAAAAGATACATGCCTTTCAGTTGTCAGGTGTAGACATTACAGTGTGCATTATAATGGAGAGATGCCTCCACTCACATTTAACTCTGTGGGGATAGCTTCTTTTCTTTTTTGCAAATTCAGGTCTCTCTTTTTCCCCTGTAAAGTTGAGACTAGCTCAAATGATCTTACAATGTTTCTTTGAAACATCGATGGTGAACAGTCAATCCCCTCACACCTTATTAAACTGCTTTCCAGCTGCCTCTCTTCAGACAGTGAAACAAGAGATCCTTTGGCCTATAACTCAAAGCATAATGGGATCAGGTAAGATTCCATGCAGAAAACTCTGCAGGAGGACTCATTTATGGGCTGGTAGGCATTGCAACATGCTTGAGTTTCTGCAAAAGGATTTTCTTAAGCTATAAGCCTTACAAGCATTGTATTATTATTTGCAGTTGAAATTACAACATTAAAAATGGATTAAAAATTACAAGGAATTCAATCACAAAAGGGGTACACCTCAGATGTCAAAGGCTAAATAGAAAGCAATGAAGGAGTCATCAGATGGCGAACAGGTTGGCGGCAAGGAATTACTGAAGAGAAGTCTGATGAAGATAAAAACTAACGGTGACATTCAAATATTGAGACATTAACTGCTGATTTTTGTGGACTGATTGAGTTGTCATTTGATCCTTGAACCTGTGGTTCAGTGTCTGAGAACTGAATGAGGCTGAACAGACCCTGGGAGACATTTGGATCTCTAAGAAAGGTTTGTACTAATTTAGAATCACGATGCTCATTTCAGCCCTCTCATGTAATCACACAGAAGAATAAACTGAACAGTACCTCAGGGCCAAGCTTATTACCTTTCGGAGTTGAGTGTGTTATGATCTTCACAAGAAACTCGTGGAGGGATGTGCTTTAGGGAAACAAGAAGGTTTTAAGAAGTTGTAAGATGAGATTGTTCTATTTTCATATGGCTGATCTTCAGGAAGTGGAAAAATCCAGCTGCAGAAATTCCTCACAAGTCAGATTAATAAAACTGGAGCCTCAGTGGTGAAAATTAGTGTGGGGAGGAAATTGTATACCTGTATATGTGCTCGGTATACTGAAATCATTCTCAGTTGTATTACATTGATTTCTCTCATTTCAGATATTGTTATTTAGAGCAATAATCTTTAACCATTTCAGGCCAGTTCCTCCTTTAACCCCAACCTGCGAACCACTTTTCATTTTTTACCACAAATCTATACCTTTATTTCCCTATGTTCTGTCTACATTCTTCAGCTGAATTATCTTGAACTGTACTTTCTATTACAGATAGAACTGAAGGACATTACAGAGAGCTGAAGGACACTGTTGGCATTTGATGGCATATACAATGTTAGACGATGAGCAATTAAATAGTCCCGAGATGGTATGTGTGATGTTGTTGGGGCCAGTCGTCTAACATTGTATATGCCATCAAATGCCAACAGTGTCCTTCAGCTCTCTATATTGGACAAACAGGCCAAACCTTACGCCAAAGAATAAACGGACATAAATCGGACATCAAGAATCACAAGACAGAGAAACCAGTAGGAGAACACTTCAATCTCCCAGGACATTATATACAAGATCTCAAAGTAGCTGTATTACTACAAAGGAATTTCAGAAATAGACTGGAAAGAGAAGCTGCTGAATTGCAACTCATTACCAAACTTAAAACCATGGAGAGACCTGGTCTGAACAAAGACATTGTATTCTTATCTCATTATACATGACAAAACCATTTTTCACCTTCTCACCCCTTGCTTTTTCCTGTAAGACCTATTGCAGTCGTTAAGAGTCGTCAACAGGCTCATCACAGCTATCTGCCAATCACCCATTCCCACCACCCTTCTGAGTAATACCCCTCCCCACCTTCTCACTATATAGAAGGATCTGGCAACTTCTGTTTCAGTGTATCTGAAGAAGTGTGCATGCACACGAAAGCTCATACCAAGAACTAACTTAGTTGGTCTTTAAGGTGCTACTGGAAGGAATTATTTTTTTTTGTACTTTCTATGTTTCATAGCCATTTGACTCACTTTCCTCTACATCACAGGCAGAGGTGGAGCTAGCTGTTCCGGCACCTGGAGCGACACACATCCTGTACATCTGGGGGCGGGGTGAGCGTCCCAGGGGGGTGCCACTTGTGGCGAGCGTCCGGGGGTGCCGCCTGCGGCATTGTCACCCCCTTCAGGGATGACACACAGGGCGGACCGCCCCCACCGCACCCCCTTCCTCTGCCAGTGACCACAGGTGGCCAGCCTTTGACCCTCAGCTCAATTCTATGTGGCCCTTGGTCTAATTTCATATCAGTGTCAAGGAGGTTAAATTGCTGTTTTGGGAGAGAAGGAGGTAGCAAAGAGAGAGGGGGTGTGACGTACCCCCTTTTTACTCTGTCCCTACTCACTTATGACTCTGTCCAATGCTTGGATATGGCCCCCAACAGAAAAAAATGTTCCCTATGCCTGCTCTATATCTATGCCTCTATATAAACCTACCAATAGAAGATTATCCTTCTGGCACCTGAAGACATGTTAGTCTTCATTATTTATTTGATTTTTATTTATTAACTTTCTACCCTCAAGGAGCCCAGAGCAGCAAATTGCGCAAAGCAGCACAATTTGAAAAGTAAAACAAACAGAACATTAAGAACATCTACAAACACTCAGTCATGTATCCTCACAGCTAATAATTTGAATCTTGCCAGGAACGGGCTCTTTCAGCCATCAAATGCCTGGGTGAACAGGAATGTTTTTCGCCCCCTCCTGAATTTTAATAATGAGAAAGACAAATGCGTTTTCCTCAAGCTACAGGGCTTCTCATTTTTGTTGCACCAGACTATTCTCTGGAGTTTCTAACCTTAGAAAATCAAGCAAACAATCTAGCATAGGTGATTGTCAAACATATATGTACAGTGTGTCAAAGAAGTATATAGTATGTAGTAGAGGAAAGGTTTGTAGTAATCAACCATCTATAAATGCATTTTACATAAGATGATCCTAAATTGATCTCCTAATTTCTGTTTCATTACTTCAAAGCAGTCATGGGAAGCTGGCTAATCTGCACAGGGAAGTGCCACTGCCGGAAGACGTTGCTTAAACCTTCTACAACTGCTGTGGTCCAAAGTTAAGACCCCTCCAGTGCTTATTATCCTGTTTGGGCGGGAGAGAAGATTAATCTACTTGTATGGCTTCATTACTTTCCATTTCTGGAGACAATCTTACATATTTTTCTTAGCCAGCCTTAGGCTCCATAAAAAGGTAAATGCATTTGTCTTCAGAATGTGTGTGTGTCTGTGTGTGTATTCATGTACACATGCACAATAAACTCTTGGCCAAATCCACTTGAATACAATGTCTTGAAAAAAATTAAGATTTTGTTTCCATTAATGCTAATGACTAGGTGGGATAATTAATTTGCTTTCCATTTGAAAGATTAAACAATCAGCACAGATGACAAAGGCTTTTAAATAATAGTTTAGTCACCCATCTTCTAAAATGTAATCAAAATGTCAATTTATTTTCAGACAAAAAGGTAAAATGTTTGCAGAGAAACGTCTCAGTTTGTCAAAATCCATTAAACAGAAAGTTTCTCAGAAGCAGTTAGCACTGCAGAGCCATTCAAAGGTTGCCTCCGTGCTGTCAGTATTTTGCAGGAGAGATACAGGTGCAAACTGGAAACTGACGTTTGCATAATTAAAGTGGATTAAAGTGCTCTGTCACAACAAACCTGCTTCAACTCAGACTTTTTGTGGTTAGAAAAGTGATGAGAAAATGCACTGAAAAGTGTGGGATGAATAAATGAATGATTAATGGGAAGCTATATAAACAACAGACCAGGCAATCGGGATAAATGTGCTTTGTCATATAACCCCACTGTAAAGAAATCAGAGCAAATGTGCAATAAAGACTGGACATAATCTCACCTCCACATAATCTTTGTGCAAGCAAAGCAGAATGAATGCTCACAAAACAGGTCCTCTGGAGGTCTCCCAAATCTTAAATAATCAAGAGAGAACCTTCTGTAAAGTATTTATTATAACATACTGATATAAGATAGGTGTTTGTTCATTTTATATCTATCTAGCTATCTCTCCATCTAGCTATCTTCTACTTATCTACCTATCATCATCTATCTATTTACAGTTCACTTAGGGACCCAGACTCCGAAATGTCTGGGGATGGAGACTTGCATGTACAAATGATTGAAACACACAAGACCCCACAAGAACACACAAGAGTCTACTCCACCAGTCTGGGCTGCGCGTATCAGAAAGTTCCAGAAATGTGATCAGGCAAAGTGGAGATCAGGTCTCAGAAAACCAGAAACTGAGAAAAGGTTAGCACCATGGAGAGCTCCAAGTAGCACTGGAGCTAGAAGCAGAACTTGAATGTGTCGCCAACAAGCAAACACCAACGAAGCCTTAAGTTTTGACCTGCCACCTACGTGAGGTTTCCACCACTACAGAAGTGTGAGTGTGATGTGGTGGCAGCTTCTGAGCTGAAGTTCAATGATGATAGTGCTACGTCCTCAGACTGAAGAGGGTCTGGTTTCGGGGTCCTTTCTGGTGAAGGGGATTCAGAAGATGCAGGAGCATCAAGGATTGTTTCTGAAGCAAAGCTCCCTTCCTAGTCTGAAACGTTGTCTCTGGGATCTCTTCTGCTGAGGATGGAGCATTGGGACCACAGTTCACAACAGCACCTTAGTCCTGTTGTAATTAAGGTCTGCTGGGAGAAGACAGGTGGCCTCTTAGCCCACTGAACAGCATGTTGTAGGCCTTTCTGGCCTATTGAATACCAGCAGGCAAATACAAAGCCACATTAGAAGTAGTGAATAGTAACAGAGGAGAGTGGAGGTTTTCAGACACCTGTGCTTTCCTAATTAGGAACAATACCATGTGTCTTTTCCAGTGATTCAGTGCAAGCCATTCATTGAGCCTTTGCAGCATAAGCAAATCCAAAGTATTAGGTTTTGCAGTAAAACTTTACCCACACAAAAATATTCAATTTCTATCTTAGAGCTTTGTGCTGCACATTGGCTCATGCTGGATTTTTCTTTTTTTAAGGTCATTATTTGTCACAGATAGCAATGGCAATTCATCTCATCCCCCCAAATGGATTTAAAGCAAATCACACTGCAGGGGAGGAGAACATTGTGCACAAAAGATAGTGATAATTGCAGTGATGGATCTTTTCAAGCTTACCCCTGTGCTTGAGAAAGACACAGCTAGACAACAAGCCAGTGACTTTATCAAATGCAAAATCAAAAGGAAAGGCAGGGCAGGGCAGGGCAGGGAGAAAGCCTTTTTTTACTGACAAATACAGTATGTTATTGAAACACCAGCTGCTTCTCCGTATGTGCTGTCCCACCCCCACCCCACCCTTTAATTGAGCATCACACTCATCCTATCTGGTATGATTTAATCATTACTGGCATTTGAAAACCTAAAACGATGTCAATTTTAATCAATGATAAATTACCCAAAATTCACAGAGTGAACCATCAGTGATATTCCCCCAAATGGTTTTTGGTTCTCATATCTTTGAAGAAATTGCTACTATTCCAAAGACAAAGAATACACCCACATACAACACTAGCATTTCCCTATAATTTACTGCATTCTATCATTTGGTTTCTTGGATTTTCATGAGCAACATTTCATTCTGAACTTCGGGGGGGGGGGGGGGGAGAGATAATTCTTGATGGTATCTCAGAATAGATAGTCAAAGAAAAGAAGTGAAATGTACTTTCAGAATGGTCATGGGTCTTAATTCCTTTCGATTCTGTAGGATGTACAAATCGTATGACTGCATTCAAGTCAAGCTGACCGTTTCTTCAGCAAATAGTCACTGTGGTCTTATCCTGTGTATTGGCAGAGCCTAGCACAGAGGGAAATGGAACTATGAAAATAACTCATAGCAAAAATATTTGTTGCAACTTCCCACTTCCCCTGAGCTGTGAAAAATCCCAGTACAATCTGAACTTGGTTTCATTTGCAGGAGAATGCACTTATGGCATGTCTGTAATATTTGCTCCGTTCACAAACATACAAGCAGAGTCAAACAGCATGGGCACTCCTACCAGGCCATCCGCTTCTTCACATGAGAACTCCAGTAAGAGATGCTTGAGACGGGGCACTGACACTGCAGTGCCCTCCTGGCTTTTATAGTGTTGCTATTTGCTGGAATCAGGAAGGGGGTAAAGCTGAGGCAATTCTTAGTTTTGTTTCTGTTTCTGTTTCCCAAACTGGCGACCTGTCACTTCTTCATACAAGCACCCCTTGTGTAGCTGGGGGCGGTGAGAGGGAGATTATCATCTTCCATCTCTGGTTGATAATACTCAAGAAAGTTCTGCAGGCATCAAGATACCATCTTGCTAACAATTAGCTCCCCCTGAAGAAACTTCAGCCAACCACCCTGGACCATTTTCAAGCAATCTCCCTTAGAAAGGAATCAGGAATGGTCACTCAATCACTCCTTATAAGAGATCTCTTTTCTCTTGTGCTCCTAGCTGTGCCACCTCACAGTAAAATGGATGGGGTGATCACATTGGTTCCTCCCAACCAATAATCCCTGGAGGTTTGTTCACATGTTACACTGAACACAGGTACAAGAGGACTCTACACATGCACGAGTGTTTGTATAAAAGAGTGCACACTTGTTGATTTGTACAATTCTACTCTTGTGTACACAGATGTACATACTATATATTCAGCAAATATTGAATGTGAATAAATACTACTGTGCAGCTGATCTGCTTATCTACATAGCTACACAGATTGTACAGTCATTGAATATAACGTGTGAGCATCCCTTGGGAGATGGGTAATCGGCGGTTTTCCTGCCTTACCCATCAGTTGCAATCAGTCCTGCACTTTTAGGACAGGCCTAGGAAATAACCAGAAGTTGCTTGCCTAATTGAGAGTCACTAATGAATGAACTATACCTACTGAGGCCTCTAAGCCTTGCCACCTACACAGAGGTGATCGTTATTATGGTTCGACAGGGAGCAGAGATTTTCCTGCCTATCCATTATCTTGAAGATTCCCTTAAACAAGAAAATTGTACACTAGGTGAATAAAAGCCAGTAGCACAGAAAGATCAGAGATCACATTAGTCTTTTGCATAATTGCTTTTCTCTGGATTGATTTGTGGAGGCCTTGCAAATTTTGCATGTCACAGTTTATAGCCTAGAATGGATTTAATTTTGCTGTAATGATTCATTGTACTTCCCTAGGCCTGGGGATTTGCTGTTACAAAATAGAGACAGAACAAAAAATGCTTGCTAACGGAGTGTTCTTCACAGGAGTTCAGTAGTAGATGGATGGCAAAGGCTAGTGAGCGAGTGGAAAAGGAAGGAGGAGGTCATGGGTGGGATCCACAACAATGTCCATGGGCAGTGCTCTGGCAATTTCACCAGGTATGAGTCCTAGGCTTCCTCCCAAATCTGGATTGGTGGCTCACTCCCTGATGATGCAAAGTTGGAAGAAAATCTTTGTTTTGGTTCTACCCTTTGCACTCCAGCCAAACCAGGCTCCCATTTACCGTCTGTTTGCCAGGTACTCCAAACTCTTGGTCAGTGCCAAGGTGGAGTTTACTGGGTATTTGTTTTTGTATTGTACAGAATTAGCCATGCTCCTCCCTGGCTTGGGGCTGGAAAGGGGAAATGGGGCCGTCCTTGAAATCTTGCTGCATTTTGCATACTGCAAGATTAAGGATCAATAATACCATATTCCTTAGGAACGTGGTTATGACAGCCACAATGTTTCGGTCAGCTAGCCAAAATGTGTTAGTCCCTAGCAATGTGACAGTTCAATGAATAATGAGAACAGGGCACGGGAGAAAAAGAATAGGGCAGACCTGCTTTGGGCCATTACCAAATTGGGGCGCATCAGCATGAAGAAACCAAGTGCTTCTTTCAGCATACAAGCGGGGTTTTTTTAATCACATTTCCCCACTTGCCACATATATGTTGTTGTTTAGTCCTTTAGTCGTATCTGACTCTTCATGACCCCATGAACCAGAGCACTCCAGGCACTCCTGTCTTCCACTGCCTCCCACAGTTTGGCCAATCTCATGTTCGTAGCTTCGAGAACACTGTCCAACCATCTCGTCCTCTGTCATCCCCTTCTCCTTGTGCCCTCCATCTTTCCCAACATCAGAGTCTTTTCCAGGGAATCTTCTCTTCTCATGAGGTGGCCAAATTGTTGGAGCCTCAGCTTCAGGATCTGTCCTTCCAGTGAGCACTCAGGGCTGATTTCCTTCAGAATGGATAAGTTTGATCTTCTTGCAGTCCATGGGACTCTCAAGAGTCTCCTCCAGCACCATAATTCAAAAGCATCAATTCTTTGGCAATCAGCCTTCTTTATGGTCCAGCTCTTACTTCCACACATCACTACTGGGAAAACAATAGCTTTAACTATACGGACCTTTGTTGGCAAGGTGATGTTTTTGCTTTTTAAGATGCTGTCTAGGTTTGTCATTGCTTTTCTCCCAAGAAGCAGGCGTCTTTTAATTTCATGACTGCTGTCACCATCTGCAATAATCATGGAACGCAATAATCATGGAATCAAGAAAGTAAAATCTCTCACTGCCTCCATTTCTTCCCCTTCTATTTGCCAGAAGGTGATGGGACCAGTGGCCATGATCTTAGTTTTTTTGATGTTGAGCTTCAGACCATATATTGCGCTCTCCTCTTTCACCCTCATTAAGAGGTTCTTTAATTCCTCCTCACTTTCTGCCATCAAAGTTGTGTCATCTGCATATCTGTGGTTGTTGATATTTCTTCCGGCAATCTTATGTTATGAGCCTCCATCCATAGTTCTTCGGGCACTCTGTCCACCAAATCTAAATCCTTAAAACTGTTCCTCACTTCCACCGTGTATTCATAAGGGATTTGATTTAGATTGTATCTTACTGGCCCAGTGGTTTTCCCTACTTTCTTCAGTTTAAGCTTGAATTTTGCCACATGTATAACAGCTATTTATTATTTCTGTCCTGCTCTTCTTTTGATGCACTCAGAATACGAGCTATTGGCCTAGATAAACTAAGAGCGAATGACAAAGGCTGGAGAGTCTATCCATAATGAGGAGTATCAGGTAGTTGATTTAGACATGGAATTAATAGGAAGCTGGGAAGAGAGGGGTCGTTCATTTTGTGGAGTTCTGGCTGCACAAAAGCTTACACCAGCTTTATGCCAACTTTTTCCTTTGCAGAATACTGTTGCAATAGAAATTCTTAGACCTATTCTCCCACTCCCAGCTACAATTCCCAGAGATTCCAGGGGCAGGAAGCATCAAACATCAAAAATAAAACAACGTTGTTTACTAAAAGTGCTCATTCTGCAAGAGAATGCAGGAAGGGGCAGATAGAGGATAGGTGGAAAAGGCTAGGTAACTGCATGCATCACCGGAAGCATATAGTTTTAAAAAGCAGTTGTGGAAATTTTGTGTTTCCCCCCATCCTGTATATACTTTTACATGTTTAAACAGTCAGAAAATGCAGAGCTTTGGGATTTACACTCCTTTGAGGAAAACAATGCATTCATAAACTAAAATCTTGTGCACCTTTTCCATTTCAGATTAGAAGGTAGGAGGTAGATTGTAATGCAAGGCACTGGTTTCTTTCTTATGTATCTACTCAAAAGTAAGCCCCACTGAGTTAAAAGGGAATTCACTCTTTGTAGAGTATGTAGCATATATTATTTCAACTGCGGTTTGATCAAAGTATATATTGTTTTCAAATAAGCTGGCAAAAATGTAACTTTTGTCCATTTCCCATCAGCTCATAAAAGAATCATCAGAAGGAATAGATTAGAGGTGCAGATCAGCCTCAACCAAAACCTTTCTTCACAATCCAGATAAGTTACTATTGATCATCATCACTGTCAAGCGGTTGAGGACTCTGGTAAATGCTTCCTTTTTGCTCTGCAGGCTGCTTAGGGCAACTTTTCAATTCTGCTGGCAACCATGACAACATGAGGGAGAAAGGAGAAATAAGCTCGTTTAAAGGGAAGGCAACAGGAAATACAGTCTCTTTCGTGACCTGTTTTCATTGTTTACCTGTTAAATTTCAAGTCTCTTAATGGTGATATTAGAGAAAGCACACAAAGATAACCTGAAGACTTTTATTGCTTTAAGGCAACTGTACACAACAACGATAAGAAATGAATTCAGTTAGACTATGTTCCATGCCCTATTTGTGTGGTGAAGAAGCAAGAGTGCTCCTCTAGTCCCCATCTGACAAGCCAGTTCTGTTTTCAAGGCCACTTCTATTGATAAAAGTAACATTTCAATATCTTTCTTTCACATGTATGGGCTTTTCCTGACCCATAAGATCGAGCCCTGGTTTATGCGTTTGCATCGTCTGGTTGTTTTATTTGTTTTTATATTGCTGTTTTACTGCTTTTAGGTTGTCATTTTGTTTAAACATTTTAATGATTTTTTAAAAATAGACCCTACACTAAAGAATTTTTTCAAAAAACATATTAAGTGCTATATAAACTCTGAACTAAATAATATAACTACCATGCAGATTAACAAAGGCAGTACAATCAGTTCCAAGATTTTACCTGGATGTTCAGTTCCACTGTTCAAGCCTGTTCATGTTATTAACCTAATTCAAACATTATGTCCACATGCAGATGCTTTGCATAACAGGGGGACTTTGTGGGCCAGGGAAACAAGACAGTATTGCATAGTGGTTAGAGTTTTGGTTCAAATCCCTGTCCAGCCTAACCTATCTCACAGAGATGTTGTGAGGATAAAATGGGGAGGCAGGAAGAAGGTATGCCCCTTGAGCTGCTTGGAAAAAAGGTAAGATAAATGCAGCAAATAAAATAATACATGATATGTATATTTGCAATATATATAATTACAAGCTGCATTCATAGTTTCAGTAGCCTTGTCATTGAAATTGTTTAATGTGCATTAATTGTTTAATGGGCTTGATCCAGTGCTATTTTTCTAGAAAAAGAGGTGCCAAAATTCATTGGAACTCACCTGAGATGTGCCGGAACTGAGGTCCTGTGGGTTCCCCTTGAAAAAAGCCCTGCATATGTACCCTTTACTCATATGTTAGCAGCCCTGATTTAAAGCACCCCAAATCAATAGTACTTCCTCCTCAATTAAGCTATTCCAAATTTGTTTCCCACCAAGATCTTGCACAGGAATAAATTTCCTTTCAGTTAATTGCCTCTATTGATCAATCATCATGATCTCCTCCTGAATTAAATTCTATCTAAATAGAGTGCTCCTTCCTCAAAAGATACTCAAGGCAGCTAACAATCCGTAAAATTCTCCATGCAAGTGTTAAAAATGCCATAATAGAAAAGAATATATCATAGATTTAATGGTGTGAGAATATATAGAAAATACAAAATGACTATACCAAATTTCACAATCCAATTTTCATGTGAGAGGGATTCTTAACACAAGGCAAGACAGGTAATGGTAGTCTTTCTTTTTCTGCTGTGGCCCATTAACTGAATCTTTAAATGCCCCAGAGAAATGAGGAAATGAGGGCATATTATGTCATTCTCTTGTTTCCTTTTCCAGGGATACACACACACGCACACACACACACACAAACACAGAGGGAACAGCTGCCCCTGGTTCTTTTTTTCAAGAAAAATATGTGCTGAAACTCACCATAAAGTTGTTACAGTAAGTTGCTGGGTGACTTGGGGCAGCCCTGAACAGATGCCGGTTTGACAACAGCCACATTCACCACCCATGGAGGTGCTAAAACTATGGTAAGCTGTCTCCCTAGCTGGCTTGGGGGGGTCACCCCTAGTTCTGGCACAGCTCAAATTAATGCGTTCTCACTTGTTCTCTTAGATTCAGGTGGATGGCTAGGCCAGCTCAGATGAGCCCTTGTGCAAACGCACACACATGCAATTGTAGAAGCCTGGCTGGAAAGCTTAAAGCCCACTGCTGTTACATGAGAGATGGACGGGAGAAAAGGAAATACAATGTGGACCCGCACTGTAGCTAAGTAGAGTCATAGATCTAAAAAAAGTGTAGACTCACACATGCTGGCCAGCTTTGACTTGAAATGTTTGTTTTGGGCTTCTCAGAAGTACGTAAAGGAAAAAAGCAGGTGGGGAAAGCACTGGCCCTCAATGGCACACACCTGAGGGATGCCGGAACCTCTCAGCCGAACTTGCCTCACAGAGTTGTTGTAGAGTTAAAATAGGAAGATGAGTGTGTGTGTTGCCTCGTGCTCCTTGAAGTGAAGGAGTACAAATGTAGTAAATATTTGTTGTATGTATACTTGGAGGGAAACAAAAGCTCTTAAAAGTACAGAAACTCAGTGGAGTGACTGTGGCCAGTTACAATAACACATCCTAACCAGCCCCATAGGGCTGTTGTGAACATAAAAGGTGGGGGGATCATCTTACACTCACAAGAAGAAACGCAGGATATAAGTAAAGGTAAACCTGACCATTAGGTCCAGTTGCGGACGACTCTGGGGTTGCAGCACTCATCTCGCTTTGTTGGCCGAGGGAGCCGGCGTACAGCTTCCGGGCCATGTGGCCAGCATGACTAAGCCGCTTCTGGTGAACCAGAGCAGTGCACGGAAACTTCGTTTACCTTCCCGCTGCAGTGGTACCTATTTATCTACTTGCACTTGACATGCTTTTGAACTGCTAGGTTGGCAGGAGCTGGGACCGAGCAACGGGAGCTCACCCCGTCGTGGTGATTCGAACCGCTGGCCTTCTGATCAGCAAGTCCTAGGCTTTGTGGTTTAGACCACAGCACCACCCACATCCCTATTAGGATATAAGTAGGATAAACTAATAATAAGCAAAACATCTTATCTTGCTTGAGGTGTTGGTAAGAAGGTGGATATTCTGTGATTTGGTGATGAGGCGCTGATGTGAAATGCACCAAGAACATGCTAGTAATAGCAAAAGCATTGGAATATTGCAAGACAAATATCAACAATCCATTGATGCAAGAATGGCAACAATTACAGGGCATTTGGTTCATAGCCAATGTGCAGTGATTCACCAAAAACAGTATGGATTCAAAATGTTTGGAGCAGTGTTTTAAATCCCTGGAACTGCCCAATTCAACCTGAATTCCTTTTTTCAAACAAATAAACAAAAATGAATCTATTCCTAGCCTTGTTGGGCTACAGCTAAAGGATCGAGTGAACAGATGTGATTTCCCAGAGCAAGAAGGCAATGTACACATTTGGCTGTAATCTCTGGGCGGGATAAAATAAAGCATATTTTAGGCACCAATAAGCAATTTAGGAAAGCCAGAATGTTAGAAAATTTCAGTGTATGGATGGAAAATGGAAAATAATTGGAGATGTTACTGAGAAAAGGAATATAATGCCATATCAAGAGAAATATCAAAGGCAATTTCACCTACCACTCCTTCAGAATCAGCAAAAAGAAAAGAAAAGAAACTGTCTTCAAAAAGCGACACCAAAAACGTTCACTTCATTTTCAAAAATGACTCCTTTTTAAAATACTCTCTGAAACACAGTTTACAATTGACATTGGGTTGCATCCAGAGATCTCTGAGCAGACTTCAGTTCTTGCAGCATGTTTTGTAGGATGTTTTGAACCAATGTCTCTTGGTGTCTCTTCTTGCCCTTTCTTACTTGTCCCCTGTTGAACTGGTAGGCCTCAAAATACCCATTTGCAGGGCTGGATTTGGGTTTGATGGGGCCCTAAGCTACTGAAGGTAGTGGGGCCCTTTATATGTCCAGATGTCCTTTGTCAGCAACAAACTGTCACTGTTTTTTGTGTTGAATATATGCTATATGGTAATTTATGGACCTAATTGGTATCTAAAGCTATTTGCATATGTTGCCATGCAACCAGTCCATGCAGAATGTAGGCACCCTATATGTAGAAATGGACAAACCAGTGATATTTTATGAAGCAGGCTAGCAGGCGGGGCCCATTACTTACATCACAGGAGCCTACACAACACAAAACACTGTTGCTGTATGCAGGTTTTATTTTATTTGTTTTTTATCTTATGTTTTCCCCATCACTGCCTTGTCATGGCTAAGGGGCTTGAATAACTCCAAGAAGCAATAAGCTATGCCGTGTAGGGCCACCCAAGACGGACAGGTCATAGCCGAGAGTTTAGACTAAATGTGATCCATCTGGAGAAGGAACTGGCAAACCACTCCAGTATTTTGCCAAGAAAACTCCATGGACATAAAAAAGGAGAAGCTTTGAGAAGAAAGTGAGAGTTTCCAAGGCATGCTCTGGTTCATGGGGTCACGGAGAGTCGAACACAACTAAGATGACAAAAGAACAGCAATCTTATATTTTGGAAATGTACATCGTTTTTAAACAAATTTACATTTTGGGGGGGGGCAAGAGAGTGGGGCCCTAAGCTATAGCTTGTTTAGCTTATACATAAATCCGGCACTGCCCATTTGACTTTTGGGCCTGATTTTCTTCCGATATCTTCATTTGAAATAGAAGTCTTTTGTTTATACCTAGTTATATTCTCTTTTATTTGTTCCTGGATATAATCTTTAACGAACCCTTCCCTATGATCTTTGGCTATGGATTTTAAAATTAGTTTTTGTAAATCAGGCCATATGTGAAACTTTGTATGTGATGCAGGAGCACCAACTCTAGGGGGCCAAAGACACCTCAGCTCCCTCAATATTTGTTGGGAGGGGGCCTGGCGCATGTCATGCGTGTGTGATGTCCCATGCACGGTGCACATTGTGCGTTGCAGCTTCAGCGGCTGGCTCCTCCAAAATGCTTGGCTGTCAGGCTTCAGCTAATCGGCTTCCTCCTCCCATGGCAGTAGAAAAGAAGATCAAAGAAAGGAACGTCTTACCACTTAGAAACTTTAATAATCACAGCGAGAGAACAAAGAACACATCTCCTAGAAATGGCGGCGCTCCCAATTAAGGATTAACCCCCCCTCCTTCCATCCCTATTAATCTACGTCACTCCTACGTCTTGTAATCTGAGTTTGTATCCTCTGTGCTTTCTGTGCTGAGACTTTCTGAGCTCTTTTTTACCTTGGGCTGAGCAGAGGAATGCTGTCCTGAGACTGTGAATCTGTTAACCCTCTCTCTTCCAGTGTTTCTTCTCCTAGCTGTTCACCATCCAGTATTTCCCAGCTTCTGCCTTCAGAACTATGCCCCTCTGCAAATCACTGTTCCAAATCTATACTGTCCTCCTGCTCCTGGGAAGATTCAGGATCAGGATGAGGAGCAACGGGAGGGGGTGGCTCCCACCATTCCTCCTCAGTGCAGCCCTCCTCAGCATGGTCCCTGACATCGGCCTCCTCTAGGTGATGTGATGTCATGCACACATCACACATATGATGTCACACATGGGCGATGGGCCCCCTCAGTATTGGGGGGATTGGCACCTCTGATGTGATGGATTAAGTGGGGTTTTTTTTAAAAAAAGGAGGATTTCCCCATCCCTCTTTTTGTCTATTTAATATTTTAAAACTTTTTCAAATCAATATATTTATATTTCTAAATCCAGTCAACATCTGAGTCCTCCTCCCCTTCTCTCTAATTGAAAAGTTGCTTCCTTGCCAGTACAAGCGCAAACACTTGAAAGTCTATAGTGCCCTAGAGTGTTTTGTTTTTCTCTTTGTAGACCCAGATATCGAGGCCAAGGATAAAAGGCTCTGCAAAAGAAATCTGAGATTTGGATTAAAACAACAACAGCAACAAGTGTCTGAGAGGAACTGTTACATGTGTGCCGGGGGAGGGGGGGAGGAATCTGTATATGGGATAAGAACCCCTAAACATGTCCCTAGAGAGAGCTCTTTTGCATTTAGAAACTATCAAGCACTGTTCTAATGTAAGCCTAACTCACATTTATTTGCCAAGACATATAAGCACAGAAGAGTACTCAAAAAGAGGCTGTTTATTATAAGGAAGAAAGCATACATAGATAAATTTCATAGTAATAAATGCAGGAAATGTATGATCATATATATAAAAAAACACCACTATATTTAACTAATACATTCACACTCCTGATCTAAAGAAATGAATCCACATTATTAGCTGAGGTGAAGCTTATAAATTTGGGGATACGTATTATTTGCATTCTACTTTCTGCAAAGTAGAAATAAAACAATGGCAACTATAGATGAGATTTGAGACTGGGTTTGCCTATACTGTAATATCTCAGATTCTCAAAATCTCCTATTTGGTGATTAATAGTGCAATTCTCATCATGTCTACTCAGAAGCAAGTCCTACTGAATTCAATAGGGCTTACTCCCAGGTATGTAGTGTTACAATGGAACCTGTAGCCTTTGTTTGTAGCAGTGGTAGTCAACTATTTATCAGCTCCATCTTCAAGGAGAAATGGGAGCAAACAGGATGAAACCTTAAATGGACCAGATGTGACTCATAACTAAAGTGCTATATACTTCTAGCTTAGATGCTATATCAATAAGCTTAGAGCTGCATGATATTAATAAGAGCAAAAAGTGATATACATGACTACAATACAAGACCAGTTAAAAATTGTTAGCTGCCTTTTTATTTATTTGCTCTCTAGTCTTTGTCCAAAACCTAGAGCAGGTTTAGACCTAAATTGTTGGAGTGTAGGAACCTGGGAAGGGAAGAAGTGGAATGAGTTTTGTTTCAAATTAGGCTAGGCTAGACCCAGGTCACTTAAGTATTCATTCTGATTTGTTTGCACAAAGTTTGCAAGGAGCTTAAACAACATTGGCTCTTTATTGAACGTATATCCTGATTTGTTTACAGGGAGTTAGATGATGTTGCTCAATCATTGGCATCCTATTCTTTCCTGGGCATTTCCTTTTCATTTTCATTTTTTTGCAAAACTATTGTTGTTGTTGTTGTTATTTGGTAAGGGGAAGTAGGTTTGTTGTTCACAATGGTCAGAAGAACTTCAGTTGAGCAACCTCAATTTGCAGATACATGAATGAATCCCACCTGAAAATGGAGACAAAGGCAGCCTCAGATCAATTTGAAAAAGAAGTAGTGTGGTTTTATGTCAGCTTGAAGAGCAGGACCAAGGAATCCCAATCCACTTTGAGTGCTGCCTAACCTATTCTGCTTAATCACAGTATATCTGCTTGCAGCTGGGATGTATGGAGAGGCAATGGGACTGAGCTGTGGGTGAATGGCTTTTGACAAGCTGAAGAGCAATTTGAGAGTTCTGCTGGGGTCTTTTGCAAAGCTGCTCTGAAGCTAGATGTGGTATGTATTAGAGACATGGTTTCCAATTGGTCTCTACCCCTCCTTTTAAGCCTTTAACTCAAGCCTGACTCACAGAAATGAAGCAGAAAATTCAGTTATCCCATGTCTGGTAAAACAGCAGCTACTTAATTTCTGAGTGTCGAGAGAGCTTTCCCCAGCATAGAGGTACAATAATGTGGAAATGGTACTGTTGAATTTCTGCCTGCCATGCATTCATTAAAGAAACAAGCAAGCGTGGTGGAAGGAAAGAGGTTTAGCTCTAGTTCCATGACATAATGAGGTACTTTCATGAGATACTTTGGTTCTAGTGTTAAATCAGATCTGGGAGACGATCATCCCTTTTATTTCCAGGGTTAGGGATGTGATTGCTGTTGTTTATGTAGCCCAAACAGTATCCAAGAGGAAACCCAAAGATTTGCAGGAGCACAAAACAAAACAAAAAACACCCCAACCCAACAGGGAGCAGGGAATGCAAAACACCCAATGAATATGGAGAGTATTTGGTAGATATAGAATGTTCATAAACTGTTGTATGTGATAATCCCCCCAGAAAATTAGGTAGGAGGGGGAATGGAATGGAATGTTGTAGAAGCGGATTGGCTGGCTGGCTGAGACAGTGAACAGAACATTTTGTTGCAGGATCCATTTGTATACTTACACTTAGCACCCCATAATTTGGATTCTCACCTCTGCCAGTGACTTGAACAAAGGACCTCACTTTTGCCAAATCTAGGTTATATTTTTGGGGATTATTTTAACATTCTCATTGTTCATGATAATCCATCCAATAGCTCTGAGCCCATAGATCTGAGCCCAATCACATAAAACCCTCTTGAAAGAAAATACCTACATACATATATATATGTGGATTTAAAGGCCCAAAGATAGGCATTAGCATATTTATGAAACTGCACTCAAAAGAGACACATGTTTAAGTCCATGCTTAAATACGTTCTGGCAATGCAATTTCTGTGATGAATACAGATCAAACGTTTAAGCTTGGATGAAAAGAAGCTTTGCAGTTTTGAAAACAAAACTAGGTTCCAGAATTATTCTCCCCTGACCTGACAATTTCATAAGATAAAGATTAAGGAAAGTAAGGTTTTCAAAAGTGACATGCTTCCAAAACGGTTGT
The DNA here is from genome assembly GCF_964270895.1 of Podarcis filfolensis. Taxonomy (NCBI): domain Eukaryota; kingdom Metazoa; phylum Chordata; class Lepidosauria; order Squamata; family Lacertidae; genus Podarcis; species Podarcis filfolensis. The sequence continues at coordinate 36,328,856 of NC_139603.1, read as the reverse complement.
ACTAAATGATTTTTGCAATAGTGTTGGACTTGAAGGCACAGAGGAGGAACTGGTGCCCCTCCCGTCCCTCGCCAGCTGAATTCCCAGCACTCTTCAATCATCTTCATAGAATTGTAGAGTTGGAAGGGACCCCATAGGGTCATCTAGTCCAACCCCCACAATGCAGGACTCTTTCACCCATTGAATATGATGTCCTCAGCCATGGTTAACACTGACCAGAACTCCCGGCTTGACCAAGATGTGAAAGCAGGGGCTGAATCAAGATTGCGGTCCCTGGTTGAGAGGGCACCTAGTTGGCATGAACTAATACTAACGTTTGAGAAGAACCTACCTTTGAGTCCACTGATTGAGTCTACTGAGGATTGAGTCCGCTGAGAGAAGAGCAGAGGCAGTCTGAGAAAAAGACTTGATGAGGCAGTCTGCAAACCAATGATAAAGTGCTCTGTCATTGAAACAACAACATAGAGGATAAATCCATCCTTCCCCATGACATCAAATAATTTAATGCATGCTCTTTCATTTGAGCCACTCCACTATCTTCCCCTTAATAATTTGTGCTTTAAGCATTCCACTTCATGTAATAATACTATGATCACATTGACTTGGTGCTGTTCCATCTTAGTATTACTCTAGGAGAAAGATGATCTAAGGGCATCTTCCGTTGAGGAACTATATGAGACAGCAAATCCTGTTCTAGCTGGACTTCCCTAATTCAACTTCTTCCTTGTTATGGGCCTGTTATTCTGTCCTTTTGGATTTCTGGGTAGTGTATATGTGTGCACATACAGACTTTCTTTTTTTAAAAAGATAATTGGTGAAATGAAATTGTATTGCCAATATAAAACACTATGCTTTAGAGCAGGCCATTTGTTATGCTGCTGTCATTGTCATGAAATTAGGGGAAATTGAAGATTTCCAGATGTGCCTTTATGCACTGTAGGGCGGAAGACTATTCCTTAACCTTTATGTGGAATAGTCACAATTCAAAACGCCCAAGGAAAAATGCTCTCTTGGAAACTGTAATTAAAGTAACATAGCAAAACAATAGCACAGTAACAATTTCATAATAGCACAGCAAAACAAAAATATAGCAATATACAAAGAGGTACATTTCAATACCATAAATACAACAAGATTACTTAAACAGAAAGCAGCATCCAATTGCAAATATTTCAGCACTGGTGACAGGATAGCATCCTCCACCATATGTGAAGCATCAAGAATTATTTATTTCAGAGGCCTTTTTGCACAGGTTTCCCCAGATATGCAAGACTGGGCCACTTGATTTATGCTTTAATCTCTGCTTTTATGATATTGCTTTTCCTCCAACAAGCCACTGTTGTCCTCCCCACACTGCCCTATCCATACAACCCTACAGCAGAACTGGGAAATCTGTTGGATTCCACCCCCCATCAGCCCCAGCCAGCATGTCAATGGTCAAGAATGATAGGACTTGTAGCCTGGAGGGCCACACATTCTCATTCCTGCACTACACAAGGAATGAGAATAGGAAACACATGAGACAACAAAGCAGACATATATAACATTGTTTACCTGCTCAAGCAAGCTTGACAAATTTTAATGAATGGGAACATCCAAGCATAAAAGCAATCATTGCCAATGTGAATCGTGAGGTGCTTTTAAGGCAGAACTAAGCATTATTCATGGAGGATAAAAATAAATCCACACAGTAGCGTATTAATGGCTTTCTCATATAAAATTTGCTATAGAAGTTATGGCTCAAAATCAGTGGTATGGAGGTCCACAAGTTGATCAGTAGTTTAAAGAATGGCTAAAATATTGCAGCAGAAAGTTGAATGCCTTATGCATCTCTTATGGCTTCCTCTAGATGAAAAATGCATAGACTATTTAATCACAAAAAATATCAAAGCAGTATATAGAATAATAAAACCATAACCATAATCAATAAAAGACAGATAAAATCAGCAGAACCTTTAAAAGCAAATATGCATAACTAACTTATATGCCTGAGTAGGCTTGCTGAAATAAAAAGAGTTTGCAGCAGATGTTCAAAGCAATATAGGAGGAATGACTGCCTCTTTTTTCGAGGAAAAAAATATACGGGGACTGATTAGTGTAATAAGAATTGGGTAATTAGTGGAATGATACCAAATAAAAAGTTAACCTCATATTCAGTATGGTCTGTGACTTACTAGAGTTATGTACACGTTAGTGATATGAATTGCAATGAGACCATTTCCTTGCCACCTGCCTCCACTTTGATATGTTCAGCCAGAGAAGGGGCAGATATGCCTTCACTTGATGCCCATTCGTTGATCTGCTTCCCCACACTGAATTCCAATTCACTGGCTTGGAGGGAAATGCTGGGGCCTTGACAAGAGTCTTCTGGAATGAGGCACTGGGGCACTAACTGCCACTCTATAGCGTTCATTTCACACACATATTTTTCAATGGGTAAAATTTGGCTGTGCACACACCAACCCATTTGTAGCACAGAACTGTAGTTTTTCTCAATCAGAAATCATGTTTGTTCTCACCGTGCTACTAATCCAGATTGATTCTAGATCCTGCTGGTGGGTATGGTTACTGGGTATGTGTTTGAAAATCCTTCCCTTGGTTAGATTGTCTACATCTTTCCCACTCTGCACATGCCTCAGGTGAATGAAGAAAGAAATTGTGATTGCAGTCTTAGTATATGCTCACCCACATTGTTGGACAGATGTGGATACTGGGAGCACATTCTTCTGTTTTCAAATCGACACACTGTGGGATAATGCATAAGCAATATGACAATAAGCTTTTATTTTTAGAATGAAACCAGTTTCTCAAGAGAGAGCTTTTCAGGGCCACAAAATGTGGTAAATCTAGATTGTGCGTGGACTACAGAGGGTAAAAAGGCATAGAATTCCATCTTTGCTGATTCTAGAATAAATAAATGTTGCATGTATGAAGCCCTTGGCTACAAATAGATTCAGATAGGTATTGCATTTAATTATTTAACTGAGCTTTCATATATCTATGCATAGGAAGATGGTGCAACTCGCTCAGGAAGCTTTTAAACAACTCAAAATGGGCATTTTTCATAAAACTGTAGAGAAAGTCCTAGCTAAGATCAACAATTGCGGATGTTAACAGACAAGTAAGCACAAGATGAGATGATGATAAGAGTATTTATCCTGCCATTACTAACCACTTACAATTCATGCTAAAGTGGACAGAGTAATGATCCAATAATATGCAGGCTTGAGCTCTTTTTATCTTCACTATCTAGAGAGGAAATATTCCTCAGTCATAATGACTCCTGGGCTAGAAAATGTAGATGCATCCCACAGCTAAACAGATGCTTACTAAGGGCTGGTCTTCTTTGGATGAGCAAAATGAAGTTGTGGGAAAGTGTCCTTAAAATAATAGCTTTAAGCAGATTCTGCTCAGCCTTATGGTACATTTGGCTCACTGAAACTATGTGACCATGTGGGCTCCTGGAGAAGACATCACAGCCACAACCTACTAGTCTTTTTCACTCCTGTGCCATGCTAAACTTTGTGTGTCATCTGAAGCTGGGCTCATGGTTAAGCTCTCATCTCACTAACCATGAGCTGCAGCCAAGGTTTGTTCTTGGTTATAGCTCATGGTTTGTGAACTTTGTTGTTTAGTTGTCTTAGTCGTGTTCAACTCTCTGTGACCCCATGAACCAGAGCATGCCTTGGAAACTCTCAAAGCTTCTCCTTTTTTATGTCCATAGAGTTTTCTTGGCAAAATACTGGAGTGGTTTGCCAGTTCCTTCTCCAGGTGGATCACATTTAGTCTAAACTCTCGGCTATGACCTGTCCGTCTTGGGTGGCCCTGCCTGGCATAGCTCATCGCTTCTTGGAGTTATTCAAGCTCCTTCACCATGACAAGGCAGTGATCCATGAAGGGCTTTGTGAACTTAAAGAGAACTTAAACATACTGTAAGCCCAGGTTTGGATAAGAAGTTAGCCAAGTCACCAAATTACACTGCACCCCAATGGAGTTCCTGTTTCTTTATTTTTTTGTTCTGGCACGGTGAGCCATAATTTGAGGTTTCGACTAACTCCTGTCAGGTACAGTCCCACACCTTGGGCAAAGAAATTTCCAACCTCTGAGAGATACACAAATACGTTTTGGAAAGTTTTACAGTTTACATCCAACTGGTAAAATTGCTGAAGCGAAGGCAATGCAATGATCAATAAGCTCGCAACTTGCGCACATTTAACTTGTGAGCACTCAGCTTTAAGGGTGTTGCAAAGAAAGAAGGAAGGAAGGAAGGAAGGAAGGAGAAAGAAAGAGGTGGAAAGGGGATGGGGTCCTGGAGAAAATGGCTTTGACAATCCCACCTGCCATTGAACCCAATGCATCTTGACTATACACAATTTTGGCTTTAGGTGTGATTCCCCAGAACATAATCCCCAAGTAAGTTGTGAGCATCGTGTACATACAACAAACTTCTATTTCTCAAGCAGAGCAAATAGCCAGTGAACTATGGACATGCAAGCAGCCCTTTAAACTAACCAAATGGTCAGCTGCACTGAGAACAGAAGATAGGATCTAACATGCTAGTGGCCTAAGATGGATATAATAATAGGCATTTAGTGTTCAGATCTGATTTCCACATCTAACTAAATGCATCGCTACCCTGAGATACCTTTTATTCTTCTGACAATTTGAGGCGCAAAAAGAAAATTGCTCCATTAACAGAATCCTGAGCCATTTTGCCTTTCCAGAGATGATAATAATACATTTAATTTAGGAAGCCTCTTATTACTGAATGAAAGTAGGTTGTGAGGAGGGGGAAGATTCAATCTTGCCCAGCATGCAAATTTTTACATAATATCATTGGTCTTTTACAACAGAAGCAGGGGAAAATCTCAATATCATTTTATTTTGACATTTGTGACCAACTTTTTATGTTATAAATAAAATCTTGTAAAGGACTGGCTAATGTTCAAAGTGAGAAATATGGGTTTGTGAATTAACTATTCCTTAAGTTAAACAAATTCAATAATTCTTCTGTAAAGACAAGGCAAGTATTTCTAGATGTACTTAACCCAACATATTCTTGCATGTAGATCAGTCTTCAGAGAAGGAAACATGTGTAGGCAATGGTTAGAATCTGCTGGGAATTTCTTCTGTGCAATTACTGAAATGATACAAGGTCAGAGTGGTAAGCAACAGAAATGAAAAAAGGTGGAGATTATTTTAATGAAATGATACCAGGTTTAAAATTGACAGAGCTGAATTAAAAATACTATTGCAAATGCCCAAAGATCTACCAAGATCTATAAGGTTTTTCTATGGAAAAGGGGGCTAATATATTCCAGCAGCCTCCCAGGACTTTGCTGCAAAAATATTAACACAACTGACATATGGCTCTCAAATCTGCAGCTTCTTAAACCTTGCTCCCTTAGAATCATTCCAAACTAAGTTCTATCGCTGCCTGCTAGGGATCCCTTCTTGTGTGTCTAACATAGCTGTCCACCTGGAGGTTAGGCAAATCCCTGTTAGCGCTCGGATATGGAATCCAAAGATCCATTATTGGTTAAAACTTAGCTTTTTCCCTGTTGGGTTGGCACCCTTAACCCTACTGGATTCCTACCAATCCAAATGGAAAGCTACACTGCATGAAAAACTAAGAGGCTTGGGGTTTTCTCCACAGGCCCTGAACAGAACTGAAATCAAATGAGGTTCCTAGTAGAAAGCTATACCTTTTGGCTACTCATTTTCTCTATTTATTTATTTATAATATTTGCCATTTGCTCTTCATTGAAGCAGGAAAATGAATACATAAATGTTAAAAACATTTCCAGAGCCGGAATTATAACAATACAACAGAAAATTAAACAATATGGGTTGTGTACAGCAAAGTTAAAGCTATGGTTTTCCCAGTAGTGATGTATGGAAGTGAGAGCTGGACCATAAAGAAGGCTGATCGCCGAAGAATTGATGCTATTGAATTATGGTGTTGGAGGAGACTCTTGAGAGTCCCATGGACTTCAAGAAGATCAAACCTATCCATTCTTAAGGAAATCAGCCCTGAGTGCTCACTGGCAGGACAGATCCTGAAGCTGAGGCTCCAATAATTTGGCCACCTCATGAGAAGAGAAGACCCTGGAAAAGACCCTGATGTTGGGAAAGATGGAGGGCACAAGGAGAAGGGGACGACAGAGGGCGAGATGGTTGGATAGTGTTCTTGAAGCTACCAGCATGAGTTTGACCAACCTGCGGGAGGCAGTGGAAGACAGGAGTGCTTGGCGTGCTCTGGTCCATGGGGTCACGAAGAGTTGGACACAACTAAACGACTAAACAACAACAGCAAAGTACGCAAAGTACGCTTGTGCAAAAGAAGTCCCCCTCTCTCCCCTCACCTTGTGTGCTCCCCCAATGTATTTTGGGTTTCCCGCTGATGCTCTGGAGTAGAAGAGGGACAGGGGAATTATGGAGGCCCTTGTGCAAAAAGGACAATTTTGATAGATACAACTATATATAATGAATTTGGGGGGTGGGGCTAAGGGTTTTTAAAACCCTGTTTTTAAACCTTGTTATAAAATATGGTCACGAGGGGTGTGCATGCAGGATTGAGTCCTGTGTGGCACTACTTCTGAGACCTGGGAGGAAAGGCCCCCCACACATTCTCCCACAAATCTGCAGCTGTGTAAGTCTGATTAAGCTTGGGATTCTGTTGCCTATCTATATCACAGAAAGTGTTACCTTCACTGAGTTATAGCCTGCAGCAAGAGATCTGGGGAAGAGAGCTCATGGCAAAAGAGAAGATTACAGCTCAGTAAGCAAGATTGCAGTTCTGGACGATTTATACAACCAGATAAATCAACAGAGCTGTCAACACCATCTTGCAGTTCTTCAGATATCTGCACGGAGTCAACAATTCTTCAGAGAGACTTCATTTAAATAAGCTAGCTAAGGCTGCTTTCATGCAGTAGCTAGGTTCTGGTTCTAGGAAGCTAGATGCCTTTCAGCAGCAATTTTGCGTAACTAGAAAATATTTCACAACCTTGACTTGTTAGTTTTTTCAGTGTTTTTCTGCACTGGAGAGGGAGAAGCACTTGTAGGATTTTCTACTTCAGGTGCCCAAATAACTTGATTGGTAGAGTACTACACAGAAAGAGAGGGAGCAGAAGTTCTGTTGTGCAAGTGGAAGTCTGCTGTACAAGTGGAATAGCAGTGCCGGATACAACCCATAGTGTTATGTACTGAAGTTCTCACCCTGGGCCAGCAGGGGGATACTGTAGATAGTTCAGATCCACATATGCAAATAAGGGATCGAAAGTGACGTTCAGTGATTGGATAGTTAGAGAAAGTTGTTACAGTTAAGTTGTACTGGAGCTCTATATAAGCAGGCCGGCTGAACCCTTCAGTTCAGTTCTGTTCTGGCCTATGAATAAACAAGAGCTGTTTGAAGAATCGCTGTGTCGTCTGATATGTTCACCCACAACTTAACACATAGGAAATGTAAGTAAGTACAGTGGTACCTCGGGTTACATACGCTTCAGGTTACAGACTCCACTAACCCAAAAATACTACCTCGGGTTAAGAACTTTGCTTCAGGATGAGAACAGAAATCGTGCTCCGACGGTGCAGCAGCAGCAGGAGGCCCCATTAGCTAAAGTGGTGCTTCAGGTTAAGAACAGTTTCAGGTTCAGAACGGACCTCTGGAACGAATTAAGTAAGTAACCAGAGGTACCACTGTAAGTAAGTAAGTATCTAGAAATCAGAATCTCAGAATTTCTGTTTGGTCTATGCTGACAAGAAAAAAAGGCCTCTTCTGTTAAGCAAACAGACATTTTACAGAGAATACTATTTGGCATCTGATAGAAAGCAGATGCACAGCATCCAGCAACAGCTAAATGCAGTGATAAAATAGGGAGAGTACCATAGTATTTTTTGGAGGGCATGCTGTTTTTGTACCTTTCCCCCATCCTTTTGTGTTGCTTTGCCTCTTTCCTGTAACTCATGCCCATTCTCATCTTAGAAGGTTTTGGCAGTGATCCTGAGAGGGAGTGCATTAATTTATGGAATATTGTGCACAAGGAAAATTGGAATGGAGTGTTTGTGCAAAGCTGGATTTCTGAAGACAATAATGTTCAGAATGGTGTATTCTCATGATACCTACTGTCCCTTGTAGACTCCCCCTGCCCCTGTACTAGGGGATTTATCTTTTTCTAAAAAATAAATATAAAAACAGCATTTTCATATGAACAAAAATGAAGAAATATATATTATAATATCACTCCAGTAGGAAGGCATTAATACCTGAGTGTAAAGCTCTGTTTTTCTTAAAAGGAATATTCTGAATCAGGAGGTTCTGCAAACCCAGGAAAACCCAGCTAATTAGGAAGTATGCATAGCTTACACAGTAATTGTTTAGATGTTTGTTTGTTTGTTTGTTTATGTCCCCACCACTTTAATGGATGATATTTGATCAGTCCCAGATCTGTCTTGAGGGATAAAGAACATATATTGTGAACTTTGTTAAACTGATCCAGTTCAATCCAAACACTGCTGTGCACACAGAGTGACGGCACAATAAGTTGTATAGGAAGCAAGGATCCATGTGGGCTCGTATTTTTATGACCCCCATGGTAGGAAAGTGATGGCCATACTTATTTTATAGCTAGTCTGAGCCACCACAGTAAAACTGGGAGACTCAAATATTACCACACTTGCTTGGTACTCAGGAATATTCTTGTGGCATTCCCTGAACGGCAGCAAAAATGTTACTTTCAACTGTGTTCAAGAATTTATTTTCCTGTCTACCATATGCAGTTGGTTCCCTCTTTCACTTATTGATTCACTGAAGACCACTCTGGGTCCCCCCCCCCCCATAAGATAAATCTGAGGGGGCAAAATGCACGCTGAGTCTGGTCACTCAGTTCATCCTAATCTAGGAAATGTCACCTAAAAGCCAATTAAATCTGCTATGCTAGACATGCCTGTGACTCACCCAGCAAAGCAAGCTAACAAAACTCATTATCGTGTGTCAGGGAACTGACATCGGAGCCAGAGGTGGAGGCAAGGCTCCCAAGCGATGCTGGAGAAGGGCCCAGCAGGGAGAGAGGGAGCTCATCGGCTGGGGAAGGAAATCAGCGTAACACCAGGGATAAAGGGGGGCAGATGGGGGAATCAGCGAGGGGGCTCCAGGACTCCTCGCCGGAGACCAGCGGGGAGAGCATGGGTCCTCCACTACCCACACCCACCCTGCGCAGAAGACTTCCGCGCAGGGAAAGTAGGCATAGACTTGGCGTCAAAGAACTTCTTTGCTGGAAGAAGTTCAAGAAACGCCCACTGACGGATTGTGCTAGTGACTGAAACAGCCACGAAGTGAAGGGCTGTCTAGCCAGAAAAAGGTTTAACCAGGCAACCTAGCCAGGAGTGGCGGCAACTTACGCACGAGCAACCCCATATAACCATTACAGCAATCCGTCAGTCCCTGACGTTGCTTGTGCACAGCGACAGGCAGGCAGCACCATGAGCCAAACCGGAGGAGCCGGCGCCACGGAGCAAGCAGCTGGAGTGCAAAATCTGGTGGAGAGGAACCGAGATTTGGAACAGCATGTGGCACTCCTGACGGCGCGGCTGGACGAAAGGCGGACTCAGGATGCACAGGTCAGACCCACCCCCGTCGCAAGGAAGGTACCGGGACTGGTACACAAGTTTGGGGGGAAGCCCCAGGACTATAACGCGTTCCGAACGGAAATAGAGTACGCTTTGGAACTGCAGCATAATGACTTTGCTGATGATGGGGAAAGGGTGGCCTATATTGTCGGGCATCTACAGGATGGGGCCCGGGAATGGATCAGGCCCTAATGGCGACACAAAATGCTGCCTTGAAGGACCTTAGGAAATTCTATCACACGATGGATACAATGTATTCCAGTGAAGTGGAGCAAAATGTGACTCGACTGGAATTAATGGGGTGCAAGCAGGGGAGCCAATCAGTTAGAGACTACTGGTCGCGTTTTGCGATCTTGATCCACCGGCTCGGGTGGGATCTGGACTCTGAACCCATTCAAATGTTGTTTGAGGAGGGGTTGTCCCCAACTGTGAAGGACGAGCTTTCCCGCGCGCCCTGCCCGCAGTCGATGGATCAGCTGACCAAGGCTGTGCTTGCGATTGGAGTAAGACAGGAAGCGTGGGCTCAGGAGAAGCGTGAAGGGAGAGGGGAACGTTGCCATGACTACCGCATTCCTGAAATGCCGAGGCAGCCTTCCCAGCCGGCTGAGCCAACGGAAATAGATGGCGCGCGCGCGCGAGGTTTCAAACTCCAGTGAAGGTCGCAAGAGGGAGGGAAAGGATTGGAAAACCACCAAGAAGTGTTTCCTCTGCCAACGACCAGGACATTTTGCCAGGGTCTGCCCTCAAAGAAAGGCCTGGCAAAGGATGGTGGGAGCTGCTGGCTGTGAGGAGGAGGGGGAAAAGGGGCAGGCACAGGGAAACGCCAACGCTTGGCTGCCAATCAGCGGGCACAGCAGCCAGACCAGCAACCAATAGAAGTGCCCCAGCCAGACCCCCCCCCAGGGCAGCTATAGCCATAGAAGTGGTGATAGAACTCCCGAATGGGCACCCAGTCAAGGTGAAAGGGCTGCTGGATTCAGGCAGCTCCTGCAATTTCTTCAGCAAAGACTTCGCTCTAGAGCACCAACTCCACCTGCTGCCCCTGGATTTTCCCTTGCAAGTGACCACCATCGATGGCAGGGAACTCCGGGACGGAAGGGAAAACCATGGAGGGTTTGAGGAAAAGGAAGGGCTACTGTACTACAAGGGGGCGCTGTACGTACCGGGGGAGACCTTGAGGGGAAGGGTACTCAAACAACTCCACGACAACCCAACAGTGGGGCACTTTGGTCAACACAAAACCATGTTGCTTGTCACCAGGCAGTTCTGGTGGCCAAGGGTAAGGGAAGATGTACGGGAATATGTACGGGGATGCGACCGCTGCCAGAGGGCAAAGGGGGAGAGGGCTGCCCCCGCAGGGTTACTGGAACCCTTACCCACGCTGGGAAGACCCTGGGAGGTGCCCATAGATTTTATGACAGATTTGCCCAAGTCAAGGGGGAAGACAGCAGTCATGGTAGTAGTCGATCTACTGACAAAAATGTGCCATTTCATAGCTTGCTCGCATGCGGTGACGGCAGAGGAAACAGCCAGGTTGTTTGTGGATCACATGTTCAGGCTGCATGGGGATCCCTCGAGGGTCATCTCAGATTGCGGGAAACAATTTACTTCCCGGTTCTGGAGGAAGCTCATGAGCTTGCTGCAGGTCGAGGTGGGCTTCTTGATGGCGAGACACCCGGAAACCAACGGGCAAGCAGAAAGAGCGAACAGTATACTCCAGCAATACCTACGCTGCTATGTCAGCGAGAGACAGAACGATAGGGTAGAGAAACTAGCGCTGGCTGAATTTGCGTACAATAACGCTGAACATGTGTCCATGGGAATGAGCCCGTTCATGGCCAATTATGGGTGTCACCCCAGGGCCTTCCCGGGGAGGGGGGAGGAAGGGGGGAGCGTACCTGCGGCAGAGCAGTTTGTGGAAGAAATGGAGGCCTTGCACCAGCAACTTAAGATGAACTTGGAACGGGCCAAGGAAATTTACCAGAGGCAGGCAGACAAGCACCGTCGGGAAGGGAAGACCATACGGGTGGGAGACCGGGTGTGGTTGTCAACCCAAGGGTTACCATTTAAGGGAGGGTGCAAGAAGTTGCGGCCAAGGCGACTGGGACCTTTTGAGGTAACACAGCAGGTAAACCCCGTGGCATTCAAGCTCAAGTTGCCTGACAGCATGAAGATACACCCGGTGTTCCATAGGTCCCTACTCTCACCGTACAGGGAGGGGCGGGAATTCCCGGGGTGAGAGGGAGAAGTCACCACACACCCGCAGGTAGAGGAGAGGGAACACCACAACCAAGCCATGGAAATACTCGATTCAAGGTGGCGAGGGCGCCAGGTGGAGTACTTGGTAGCATGGGAGGGAGAACCAGGGTCAGAAAACATGTGGGTTCCCACGGAGGCTATCAATGATGGGTATCTTGTGGAGAAGTTCCACAGCCTGCTCCCAGATAAACCTAAACCACTAGCGAGATTCTGGGAGGAGCAATTTGGAACCACAGACGATGAAGAGGATTTTGTGGGTTTTCCTGCCTCCGAAGAGGAGGGAGGAGAGGCGTCAGAGGAAGAGGAATCAGACTGGGAGGCCCACCCCGCGGGAAGATATCGGAGCGGGTGGGAAGCGGGTTTTGAATCCTCAGAGGATGGCGACAGCTCCTTCCGGGGATTCCCCGCATCGTCGGCTGAGGAAAGGGATGAAGGTTGGGCCGGGGGTGGAGGGGGTCCTGGGGGGGAGGTGCATGTCAGGGAACTGACATCGGAGCCAGAGGTGGAGGCAAGGCTCCCAAGCGATGCTGGAGAAGGGCCCAGCAGGGAGAGAGGGAGCTCATCGGCTGGGGAAGGAAATCAGCGTAACACCAGGGATAAAGGGGGGCAGATGGGGGAATCGGCGAGGGGGCTCCAGGACTCCTCGCCGGAGACCAGCGGGGAGAGCACGGGTCCTCCGCTACCCACACCCGCCCTGCGCAGAAGACTTCCACGCAGGGAAAGTGTCATAAGAACTTGTTTGCTGGAAGAAGTTCAAGAAACGCCCACTGACGGATTCTGCTAGCGACTGAAACAGCCACGAAGTGAAGGGCTGTCCAGCCAGAAAAAGGTTTAACCAGGCAACCTAGCCAGGAGTGGCGGCAACTTACACACGAGCAACCCCATATAACCATTACATCGTGCCACCTAAATTGTCACTCCTCTGTCAAATAGTCACAGGATGGAACCTGATCGATTTGCAGATTTGGGTAGGCAAGTCTTTACAGCAATATGCCAAAACAGGAGCGGGGAGATGTGTTTTTAGGCAAAAGTGGGTGAAATTCTACAATATAAAATACAGTGATTATGCCTAGTGTTGCACTTTTGGTTCTTGGCTTTCATTTGATGCCTTCACTTTTCTAATGGGTTTTATATTCTTTGAAAATACAGGCGACACTCAACTTACACGGGGGTTACTTTCTGGAGTTTGCATGTAAAACCAAAAAAAAAAAAAATGTGTATAGTAAAAAAGGCATTGGGTCTGATGATGGGTGGGCTTGCCAAAGACCTTTTCCCCAGATGCCTGCCCCCTTTCTGCCCCCTTTCTATTTTATTTTTATTTCCTCCAAGGGCATAAAGCTGAATGTGCACAAGTTAAATACGTGCAAGTTGTGAGTTACCTGTATAATCAAATTGTTGATAAAAATATAATAAAATATAATTCAAACATCAATTGTATTGCTTTAGATCGTATGATGAACTTTGCATTTTTTTGGTTTTAGATTGCTTTTATGTGTTGTATTTTACCTCATCAAGCAGCTTTGAGACTTTTCCCTTTATAAAGTGACTAATAAACTTAACAATAATAATTAGCTTCCATTACTAGGTAGCCTCTGTGGTTTGCCTACCAATATATTCCAAAGACTTTTAAAGTTCTAGTTTTAATTTTGGTACTTTCTTTGACCTCTTTATACAAGAGCCCCGGTGAATGGCATTATAATACTTATTCTATAAAGCAAAATGAGAGCACAGCTGTGGAAAGTCCGGAAGGCAGCCTAATCACAGCAAATATTTCACACACGAAACACCAACTCCAACACCCTGGCCTTGACTAATTATACTATTAGTGTTGAAGGCAGGAGAAAATTGTTTTTAGGATTATAATAATATTCTGAAACTGAATTACAAGGCATGTATGACTCAGAATCTAGCAGCCTTTTAAAATGATTTGAAGTTACTCTGAACACTCTGAATGCCAGTCATTTCCAGAAGGAGCAACAGTGCTCCTGTATTGGAGGACAATATTCAAGTACTGTGTTTCTCCTGCCCACATGAAGAAATGTGAGGTACAAGCTCTTTGCACAGAAGCCCATATGCATGGCGCAAGGACGCCCAAGGATTTGGGGATGGGGTGTCATAAGTTTGCTAATGACATCCAGCTCTTATTCTCATTTTCATCAAACACAAGTCAAACAGGAGAGAGGCTGAACACTGAACAGGGGCCCAAATTCAGCAATGGACTGGGTGAAAACCTATAAATTCAACCCAGATATGATAGAGAAAACCCATAAACTCATCCCAGATATGATAGAGTGACCAGGCAGGTGGCTGGTGCTGATGAAACAGCTGGTGTCCAGTCTATTTTGGACCTTGGATGTTGCCCACACTAAAGGGCCTAATTCTTTTGGTCAAATGGCATCTGTGTCATGAAGCACCTCCTATGAGCTGAGGTTGGTGTGCCAACTGTGGCTCTTCCAGGCAGAGTTAGGTCCCCAGTAGCTGTGTTGTAGTAACGTTCAGGTTAAGGAACTGCATTGTACATGGGACTGCCTTTGAGGATCACTCAGTCTACTATTTGTTTAGAATACACAGCATCTACAATTGCTGACTGGAACGGATGGATAAGGACAGCTGCCCTTCTATCAAGCCAAGTGGACACTGGTGGTCAGGGCCTCTCCAAAGATTCAGGCAGGGATTATCACAGCCCTGCTAGGAGATGCCAAGGACTTGGGACCTTCAGCATGCAAACCAGATGTTCTACCACTGAGATGTAGCTCTTCATCTCACCATACATAATATACTGAACTCATTTTTTAAAATTACAAACCTGAGCCTGTTTTAAGACATTTGCTGGACCAGTGAGAGACTTTGCACACTGGAGGGTTAGGAAAAACCTTCCTCTTCCTGCTAGGTGGCAGGAGCAGGGACCAAGCAACGGGAGCTCATAGTCTTAAAAGCCTAGGGCACATATTTTCATGGCCCCCTGGTGGCTATGGCAGCTCATTTACCAAAAGTGATGTATTTAGCGTTAACTGTGGGTGTGTATACTAGATTCTGAACAAACTAAGCCTCTTAGAGCAAAATAAACATTGGAGGCTTAGTTTGGTCAGAATCGATATAGGCTTATCATTAAATACATTACTTCTGGTCACTGAGCCACTATAGCCATTAAAGGACCATTAAAATTTGTGTCCCAGACTTTTAAGACTGGTGTGCCCATGTACTATGGGACGCGGGTGGCGCTGTGGGTTAAACCACAGAACCTAGGGCTTGCCGATCAGAAGGTCAGCAGTTTGAATCCCCGCGACGGGGTGAGCTCCCCTTGCTCAGTCCCTGCTCCTGCCAACCTAGCAGTTCGAAAGCACGTCAAAGTGCAAGTAGATAAATAGGTACTGCTCCAGCGGGAAGGTAAATGGCATTTCCGTGTGCTGCTCTGGTTCGCCAGAAGTGGCTTAGTCATGCTGGCCACATGACTCAGAAGCTGTACGCCGGCTCCCTCGGCCAATAAAGTGAGATGAGCACCACAACCCCAGAGTCGTTCGCGACTGGACCTAATAGTCAGGGGTCCCTTTACCTTTACCTTTACCTTTACCTGTACCTGTGTACTATTTGAAACCAAAGGGGCACATTGGTCGCCAAATGAGAAATATATTGGCATTATTTTCAGTTCTCCTACCCCACTAACATGGGAATGAATAGAGAGGGGAGTCACAGGGATTTGAATCCTCAGGACAATACCCAGTGCATCATCCATTGTGTCATGCCGACTGTCAGTATTATTGAAATGGGAAAGCAAAATGGATTGATAGGCTCAGGGTCTCAGCTAGTGAAATTTTCAATCTATCTTTGTCAAGGACTTTTCACAGGTTTTGATGAATCCATTTCTCAGTGAGCATGCCACTGGATTCTATTTTATCAGGTAAAAAGGAATGCATTGCTGCATCATATATTAAGAGAAATGTAGATTCACAGTGTAGTGTCAGGAAAGGGCAGACAAATGAAATCGTATTTTTTCTCCAGTGAATCACTCAAGAACAGTTGTTTTTCTTGATTCTCAAGAGAGCCATTGAGTACTATGCCTAAATGTTCTGGGCTAATAAGATGACAGAGAGGGGAGGAGGAAAGGAAAGAGGCATGCTAAGACAGTGTACTAAAATAATGGAGCACTAAATAAAATCTTTTCTTATTCTACCACCTGTCAGGGACTGGGCAGAGGAGGAATGGTGGAGAACACCTCCCCATCCTGACCCTTCCAGGGAGGAGGAAGAGGAAGACAGGATAGATTTACAACAGTGGTTTGTGGGAGGTCATAGCTCAGAGGCAGATGAGGGGGAAAGGAGCAGGCAGAGCTGGAGCAGCAGCTGGCTGACATGTTGTCATCAGAAAGCATCCCAAACCCTCCATCTCCCAGAACCCAGCGAACCTTAAAAGTAGGAAACCAAAGAGCTCAAAGACAGAGGGCACCTAGCAGCATCCGTAAAAGTGATGAATGAGGAAGTGGAAGAGACGGGGGTGGAGATTTACTCGGGACAACACCATTATCCAAGAGGCTGGGTTCTATAGCCTCTCTCTGTAAAGACTGAAATAAAAAAGGACAGTAAGAAACTTTTCCTTGTCTTTATACTTTCCTGGGCAACCAGCCAGGAGCCGCTGACAGCATCCTGACACCACCTTGGGAGAAACAATCTACTTTCCCCCACATAAGGAAAGGCAGTACTGTATAGTGGTGAGTGTCAGACTAGAACTGAGGGAGAACTGGCTTCAAACACCCACTCAGATACAAAGCTGGCTGGGTGACTTTGTGGTGGTCACAATCTCTCAGCCTGATCTACTCCACAAGGGTGTTGGTGAGCATGAAACATGTGGTGAAGAAGAAGTTCTGTGCCCATCACCTTGAGTTCCTTGGAGGAAGGGTGAGATATAAATGCTACACATATCAAATGAGTAATACAGATGTGTAGGGGTGTCACAAGCATCTATATCCCCTTCTGAAGTTGCCCTAGATGTATAGTTCTTCATCCATATTCAGGATGTACTTCCAGAACAATGTTTTGCCACACTCCTTTCCACATGTTTTCGATAGTGAGCGAGGATACAATATACTGCACGCCCTTGAAACCCATGGAAAAAATTAAGCAGTCTGTACTTAGAAATTCACATGTCTACTCAGAGCTAAGTCCTAGTGCATATGGGGCTGAAACCTAAATGTGTTTTGAAAGCATGTCAAAATTTAGCTGACATAGTCTAACGTCCCTGCAAACTTTGTGCAAACAAATGAGGATGAATGCTTAGTAAATAGGTCTTCGGGAAGTGCCTTTCATGTCTTAAATTGTATGACTTATTTTAAAATATATATTGTTGTGACAGAAAGCCTTAAATAATGGAATTTCTTTTACTAGAATGTGTGCAGAGGTGGGTGACCAAGATGACCAAGGGTCTGGAAAGCAAGCCTTATGAGGAACTGTTGAGGGAACTGAGTATGTTTAGCCTAGTAAAGAGGAGACTGAGAGGAGATATGAGAGCCACCTGCAAATATCTAAAGGGCTGTCAAACAGAGGATGGAGCAAGCTTGTTTTTCCCTGCTCCGGAAGGTAGGACTCGAACCAATGGCTTCAAGTTATAAGAAAGGAGATTCCAACAAAACATTAGGAAGAACCTTCTAACAATAAGAGCTGTTTGCCAGTGGAACAGACTCCAATAAGAGGTTGTGGACTCTTCTTGGGAGTTTTGAAGCAGAGGTTGGATGGCTACCTGTCATGTGTGACCTAGTTGAAATTCTTGCATGGCAGGGGATTGCACTAAATAACCCTGAGGGTCCCTTCCAATTCTGTGATTTTACTGTATACTGTATATGCAAGGCAAGGTACATGTATTTCATGTCTGCACCCAAAAAGATTCATCAAATTTAGTATTATGCCATTTAAATCAATGGACAAATACATTCTCCTAGTATTTAAATTCTTGAAAATTTCCACCCCTGCCCCAAATTTGTTTCTCATGCTGATTAATCCCACAGTGACAGGCATGGTGTTCAATGAGTTCAGCAGCGATAACAGTTGTCATGGTTCTCTCTTAGGTATTAAAAACCGAAAACAACACATTTTGATGTGAGCTCTTCTACTATTACAGTACAGTGGGAAATCATACTGAAAATATGAGAAGGAGCCCTGCTGGGTCATACCAAAGGCCCATCAAATCCAGTACAGTGGTACCTCGGGTTACAGACGCTTCAGGGTACAGACTCTGCTAACCCAGAAATAGTACCTTGGGTTAAGAACTTTGCTTCAGGATGAGATCAGAAATCACGCGGCAACAGCAGGAGGCCCCATTAGCTAAAGTGGTACCTCAGGTTAAGAACAGTTTCAGGTTAAGAATGGACCTCCAGAACGAATTCTTAACCCGAGGTACCACTGTATTCTGTTCCCACAATGACCAACTAGATCCTATGAGAAGCTCCTAAACAGGACATGAATGTAAATTGTTTGCCCCACTGGTGCATCCCAGCACCTATCATTCAGAGTCCAAATGGTAGCAGTAATTTCCATGTTTGGGTAATGGTTCAAAAATTCATCTTATATATTCATTTTCTGATTATATCTGGTGGTGGTTTTTTTTAAAAGCCTGAATGGGTAATCTGAAGTATAATGCAGTTCTTTATGTTACTTTGACAGAAATGTATCCTAAACTCAGTGTGAAATATGAGGTAGAAATGTGGTTGGTTCAAAATATTAGCTTATTTAACATTTTATGGTTGAATTAGCTGTGCAGAGAAAGAGATTTCTAAACGACTTAAGCAGCCAATTCTTAAAAAGTCTGGAATCATTAAGTTTCAATTAAAAATAATTTCCTTCTGAGCACTAATGGTGCCAAGGAGTCTAGATGTCTAAGAATGTAATCCAGGGCACCAATATGTCCTGCACAGGCAGTAGCACCATCTAATTCCTGAGATGTTATTAGCCTCATTTTCCAAGTCCTCTACTTTCCCAAGATGAATGAGACTTTTGTTACTGTGGCAATTTGGTGATTCATATCTGGGCTCCCTTTGCTCAACTCAAAATTGTCCTGTGCTCCAGCTACCAGGGACTTCGGCTATCCCTCCATCAAAGCAAATACAAAGCATTACTTAGAAGAACAAAGGCTGACCAAGCAAGCTATTGCTAAAACAAAAAAACCCTGGATACCTTCACACTGCAGACCAGAAGCAAATCCACAGGAGTCTTGGATGCTTAATCACAGAAATCTAGATGCTTTATCGCATTGTCATCTAGGTATAAAAAAGAGGCACAAACTCAAAATAGTTTTATTTGCCATAAGGAAAACTGAATTTTAAGAAATAATAGAAAACCCTTACAAAATGCCCTAATGCCTTCTTCTGGTGTGCAAAAACACATTTTCCCTATTATAGAACCACCTTTTCAAAAGGGGTTGCTGCCTCCTTTTCTTCCTACATCACATTACAAGACAAGCAAGTAATCCTTCACAAACACATTCTCTCTCCCTCCCTCCCTCCCTCTCCCTCTCTATATTTTTTTAAAAAAGTATCAGCACCTAATGTGAAGGTAACTTTGTTCTTGGGTACCTCATTTAAGCATGTTCATCATCATTATCATTATTTCTAAACCATTTAACATGTGCTAAGTGTTTTACAATGCCTTTTTTAATAGCAATCTCAGCCTATAAATATACAATCTGGTAACGTTACTGATAACCTTCTTCACAGTTTCCTCTGATAGACTCAAAACAGAAGTTATCAAAAGCTCTCATTTTAATTTTTAACTATATATGGTTTAGTTAGTGCTATGGCCAAATGCAGCATACTGGGGTGAGCCTTTGTTGGGGTTTACTCAAAAAAGCCAGCATCAGACTGTTGCTGCCCAAAAAAAGACCCCATGTCACCATTTTGTGTGTCTCCCATCATTGAATTCCTCGGCTCTAGGTGCTTATCCATTTTCTTGCCTGGTACAGGAAAGCTGAGCAGGGACTTGGCTGCACAGGGCCCATAAAGAGACTTTCCTACCAGAACATCTCTATTAGAGCTGGAACAGAGAAAAATATCATGGACAAATAAAAACAAATAGAAAAGTTAAGGAATCAGTTGTAGCCGATAGTGTAAACACCTTGATTTCCAATTGGTTCCAGTCAAATGAAAGCTCCATGGCACACCAACTGATGTGGGCTTTGATGAGTGCTGCTTATCGATTAGGGCTTCTTGATACAATGGGGTGGGGAACGCTAGGCTCAGAGACTTTCTCCCTAACTGCCCCTGCTCTTCCACACATTCCACTGGTTCTGCTTTGCAAGCACCAGTGAGTATTTTGGCCTGGCTTGAATGAGTCCCTGAGATCTTTCTGGCCTGGCTGTGGGGAAGAAGAAGAAGAAGAAGAAGAAGAAGAAGAAGAAGAAGAAGAAGAAGAAGAAGAAGAAGAAGAAGAAGAAGAAGAAGAATAGTAGTAGTAGTAGTAGTAGTAGTAGTTTGGATTTGATATCCCGCTTTATCACTACCCGAAGGAGTCTCAAAGCGGCTAACATTCTCCTTTCCCTTCCTCCCCCACAACAAACACTCTGTGAGGTGAGTGGGGCTGAGAGACTTCAGAGAAGTGTGACTAGCCCAAGGTCACCCAGCAGCTGCAGGTGGAGGAGCGGGGAAGCGAACCTGGTTCCCCAGATTACGAGTCCACCGCTCTTAACCACTACACCACACTGGCTCTCCAAGTCCTGCTTTGCAAGCACCGGTGAATGTTTTGGCCTGATTTGACTGAGTCCCTGAGATCTTTCTGGCCTTGCTGGGGGACAGAAGTGTATGGTATGGTGCACCGCGCAAAGGCAAAATCGACATTTGTTGCTCCGCCCACTTTTTTTGTCTCTTGCCCCACCCACTGTTGGTGCCTGGCCCCAAGAAGGCCTAATGTTAAATGCGTTTTTGCACTTAATATGCTTTAAACAACCAACGCCACAGAAATGCAAATTTGGATATTCCTTCCAAATGCCAGCAGCTGTGCAGGAGCAATTTTCATACAGAATATAAGAGAGGAAAAAAGGATGAAACTCCTGCTTACCACTTACTGTGGTCCTGATAATAATCAGCCCTCCCTCACTACTGACTGGTATTTTGTATGTTTTTGTAAAAAATGTTAGTTGCAAGCAGAATTTATTTGTTATTTATTTGTTATTACATTTATATCCCAAGGAGCTGAAGGTGCTGCACATGGTTTTTCTGCCCACATTTTAGTTTCACAACAACCCTGTGAGGTAGATTAGGTTGAGAGACAGTGACTGGTCCAGGGTCACTCAGTGAGCTTCATGGCTGAATGGGGATTTGAACCCTGGTCTCCAAGATCTTAGTCCAACACCCTAAGCACTATAGCACACACTAGACTCATCTAATTTAGTCCCACGTTAACAGAACTGGTCATCTTCAACCTCCTGAGCCATTGAACTATGCACGAGCCCTCTAGCTGGTTTCTGACCAAGCAGCAACGCTCTTGGGGCTGGGGCTGCCGTCACATTCCCTTTTTCTACTTCCAAAAGCTAAAAAGTCTGTGAAGAAATAAAATAGAAGCAGAAAAATCACCCTTGGTTCTATTTTATCCGATTCCAAGGAGAAAGGATTTCTTTAATGGCATCTCAAATAAGAAATATTAGCAAAAGTGTCTTTAGATTTCCTTCAAAGCCGGCACTTCTTTCATGAAGCCTGACAAATCCTCATTGCATATGCATGCAATCTCGAAGAGACTAAAGTTACCTTTGTGGAAATCATGATTTATATGATATATATAAATTATATAAATGTAATAAAGGACCCTTATAGTTATTTTCCCCCTTGCTCTCTTTTTTCTTTCTTTTTCTTTTTTCTTGGTTTCTTATTCTTTTTATTATTTAGATTAGTTTGATTTTTATTGTATTTCATGTTGAGATATATATGTGTGTGTGTGTGTGTGTGTATGCATATTCCCAAAGAAGAAGCTGTTGGGGTGGTGCTTGGCAATCTGTCATAATATGGCGCCCTGTGCAAGGCCAAAATTTGATCTCCCCAAGTGGAACTTCTCGATTTTGCACCCCCTTGACTCTACACCCTGTACTGGGGAAACACCCAAAACCCGGCACTGCTGCTGTTTGTTATGGGAGGGAGGCTGCTATTCAGCTAGAGATCTTTGTTGGGAGTGTAGCACAGGAGAAGGGATGGATTAACCTCCGTTCCCCATGGTCTATGGTCCCAAACCCATGATCACTTCTTTTTTTAAAGTGGACATGCTAGATGCAATCATTAATTCAACCAAATATGTCATTTGGCCCAGAGTTCAACTAACAACTGGCCGGTGTGTGTGTGTGTGTGTGTGTGTGTGTGTGTGTGTGTGTGACACAAATGAAAGGGATGGAAGAATTAAGGATCTCTGTTAGATCAATTTAGAGCACCTTACTAAACCATAGGGACGTTGGTGGCACTGTGGTCTAAACCACTGAGCCTAGGGCTTGTCGATCGGAAGGTTGGCAGTTCGAGGCCCTGTGACGGGGTGAGGTCCTGTTGTTCAGTCCCAGCTCCTGCCAACCTAGCAGTTCGAAAGCACATCAAAGTGCAAGTAGATAAATAGGTACCGCTCTGGTGGGAAGGTAAACAGCATTTCCATGCGCTGCTCTGGTTTCGTCAGAAGCGGCTTAGTCATGCTGGCCACATGAGCCAGAAAAACTGTCTGCGGACAAACACTGGCTCCCTTGACCAGTAAAGCGAGATGAGCAACACAACCCCAGAGTTGTTTGCCACTGGACTTAAATGTCAGGAGTCCTTTAGAGCCAGCATGGTGTAGTGGTTAAGAAGGGTAGACTCATAATCTGGTGAACCGGGTTCGCGTCTCCGCTCCTCCACATGCACCTGCTGGGTGACCTTGGGCTAGTCACACTTCTTTGAAGTCTCTCAGCCCCACTCACCTCACAGAGTGTTTGTTGTGGGGGAGGAAGGGAAAGGAGAATGTTAGCCGCTTTGAGACTCCTTTGGGTAGTGATAAAGCGGGATATCAAATCCAAACTCCTCCTCCTCCTCCTCTTCTTCTTCTTCTTCTTCTTCACCTTTACCTTTTTTATTAAACCATAATGAACAAATGATTACAGTACTTAGAGCAGAGTTTCTCAAACTTGTGTCTCCAGCTGCTTTTGGACTACAACTCCCATCATCCCTAGCTAGCAGGACCAGTGGTTCAGGGATGATGGGAACTGTACTCCAAAAACAGACTGACTTAAAGCACAAATTTTAGACCCCAACAGCTACTGGTTGGTGTGACCAAACTGAGTAGGACAGTAATGTTGCATTAGATCCTGCTTGGGGGCTTGGGCCACTCTGAGAACAGGAAGCTGGACTTGATGAGCCATTGGCTTGATCCAGAAGGACTCGTCTTATGGTGGAGAACAGCTAGCCTAATCTGTAGTAAGTTGCATGGATTCAGAGTGGCAGAGCAGTGTCAGTGCATATTATAGAAGCTGCAGGCTCTTATTTATGCAGTCTTTAGACTTGCCCCAATATCTTGTGTTCTCTGCATTTGCAAAGATTGGTTCTGTCCTGCCTTGACCCATTAGCTTTGTCTCTGCACAGGCAGGTTCTATCTAGCCAGCAATTGTCATGGCTTTCTGTCAGGTAAGGTCAGGTTCTAGCAAGAGATGTTTTCTGATGCCAACCAATTCCTTTAAAGCAGCAATATATTGCTCTGTAGTTTCTCATCTTTCCTGTCCCCCTCTAGCAAAATTTAGTGTGTTCTGCTGCAGTATTAACTCTAGGTACAAAATAGTTCCTTAAAGCAGTCAAAGCTGTCTCGGATTTATCACCCACAACTGGCAAATTAAAGAAGATACTCTGAGTTCCTGCTCTGAAGCAATGGATGAATAATGCACAGGTCCCTTTCCCCCTTGGCTTTTCCTTGGCATGAATAGGTATTAAGCGTTCTAGCCCAAGACATACAAGAAATTGCAGTGACACCCATATTATGGAGGAAAGGTGGTGTGGTGGAGTCAAAGTGCCATTCTCCTTTTGTTCCTGAATTGCATAATAAGAAATCAAAAATACCAGAGGCAGGTGATTGCAGTTTTTTTAATTCTAGTAACTCACGCAGACCTCAAACTAACTCAGCTCAAGCCTTTTTTATAAAAAAAAAAAAACCACACACACACCCTTTCTTTCCTCTCACCCCCAGATCCCCCTTTCACCTCTGAGTATCAATACTGGTGTAAAAAGGTAAAGGTAAAGGGACCCCTGACCATTAGGTCCAGTCGTGACAGGCTCTGGGGTTGCGGCGCTCATCTCGCTTTATTGGCTGAGGGAGCCGGCGTACAGCTTCCGGGTCATGTGGCCAGCATGAATAAGCCGCTTCTGGCGAACCAGAGCAGCACACGGAAACGCTGTTTACCTTCCCACCAGAGTGGTACCTATTTATGTACTTGCACTTTGACGTGCTTATGAACTGCTATGTTGGCAGGAGCAGGGACCAAGCAACAGGAGCCCACCCAGTCGCGGGGATTCGAACCGCCGACCTTCTGATCGGCAAGTCCTAGGCTCTGTGGTTTAACCCACAGTGCCACCCGTGTCCCTATTGCACTTTGTAAACTTAAGGCGACGGCATTGCACTATGGCTGCCAATATAATTATCAATTTCTCATTTTTCTAATCAGTTCACCATGTTTCTGCATGAGTGCGATTATTCTTTTTAAGCCCTCACCAAAATTTGTCAACATTTTCATACACATTTCTCCTAACATAGACAACTTTGTATACACTTGGCTACCACTTACGTGAGGGTTTGGTTCTGGGGGAAAAAATGGAGAGCAGAGGATGGTGGGTTTCCCCAGCTCTCCATTTATTTATTTGTTTGTTGATTCCTCACCCACATAAGGTTGTGATACTGTAAGTAAAGTGAGCATAAGCTGCAAGTGCACTGTTTTATTTCGCCTAATGTACACTGTTTTGCAAGCTATTTCCCCCCCTAATATGCATTCACAAATATATGCATTTTTATGCACGGTTTCCCTTGTTTGCAGAGCGGCTGGTCATCTCAATCCTCCTTACCACAATTGTGCACACAGATTTCGGTCAGAGGACTGCATTTCAAAAATAGGAGAAGTGCAAATTTTGAAGGACAGCTGCATTTCATTTTATAATATTGTTTCAGGGAGTAAAAATTAGTGCAAACTTCAGAAGTGCAAATTGGTATTCTCCCCATCTTTAGCTGCGACAGATTTCTCTCTCGCGCACACACTTCTCCACCCCACCGCTTCCGCCTTCAACTTTCCTTTTGTGATCTTTCTGAGACCTCTTTTTGGAAACCTGTAACTGTGGAGCACTTCAGCAGTTTCACCTTGCTAGCTGAGAGCATGAGCAGTGTGGCTGTCTGTGGCTACTGGGCGAGTGGAACAACGGTATAATTCATACGAAATGGGTTGCGCACTTTTGCTGCAGAGAGAAAACTGGGAAGTAAAGGATGATTGATGCCCACCTGTTCAGTGGCGTAGCGTGGGGGGTGCAGGGGGGGCCGGTCGCACCGGGCACAACATCTGGGGGTTAGGGTTAGGGGACGCAAATCCACGGGTTAGGGCAAATTACTTGCCCTGCCCCGGGTGCTGACAACCCACGCTACGCCACTGCACCTGTTATCACTATTTTCACACGCTGTTCCATATTCAGGGACAGAATGAACCTGTGACTGGGTTCTAGTGCTATGTCAGGAATCAGAATTAAACCAAATGTTCTGTTTGAAAGAGCTGTCGTGAAAGGACAGGTTGCACCTTCAGTTCCTTCTACAGCATCTTAAACTCACAAGGAGGGATTTCACCTTTTTTTCTAACATAACGGTCTCTAATACGTTGTCAAGATCACTCCATAGTCAGTCTGTATGTCTCCAAACTGAAACCACACCAATATACAATAGTATACTGTATCATTTTGTCTTTCCCCCCACATAATTTCTGCTGGCATTTCCTACCACACCCAGGTGCATGCTACGTGTGTGAGTCATTTGCTGCACTGAAATTTCTCTTTTGTGCAATGACGATAGCTCCCATGTCTTTATACTAAGATCAGAATCACAGAATCACAGAACTGTAGAGTTGGAAGGGACCCTAAGGATCATCTAGTCCAACCCCTTGCAATGCAGGAATATGCAGCTGGTCCATACAGGGATCGAACCTGCAACCTTGGTGTTATCAACACCATGGTCTAACCAACTGAGCTATCCTCCAAGGGGAATTTTGTTTGTATTAGAGAAACAATCCATAGCCTGAAAGGGATACACTAAAGGCCTCTTGATCAGTGCTATCTTTTGTATCCTTTTCTGGTCTATTATTATTCCACATGACTTCACAAGATGACTGGATATAGAATCAAACCCACCATCTGGGAACTGTTGGTCTAACAGAGGACGATGAACAAAATCTGTCACAGATGGTTGTGGTGATTCTTCTGAATTGTAATGCAATTCTTTTCATGTTGACTTGGTCGTTGTATCATGCTTGCTCAGTGTGTTGCTCTGGGCCTTATTAGTTTAGAAACAAGTGAAGAGTGGGATTGAACCTGGGACCTTCTACATGCAAAGCATGTGTCCTGCCAACAACAAGTTGTCAGCAGCAGCAGCAATTCATATGTAACAACTACTCAGTGATTTCCACAGTAACAGATAAACTAAGCCACTACTGCATGATACAGGAAGACCCTGAAGCTAGTCAGCTTAGCTCTTGGCAGAATGTCAGATGCTCAGGAATGCACAGCAGGTGACTCAAAACAAAGTAAAACAGCTTACTAAATTTACTGTCCCACATCAAACCTGTTTCATGCTTTTAGTAACACAGAAGCCAAGGCCAGCTAAATCTCTCCTCTAGGCTGGGAGGCTTTATCACAGTTTTCTTTCCATTCAATTACCTTGCCTTTTATTATTTTTTTTACCAGGAGCTTTCGCTTTGCTCTGTTTGATTCCATATAGTTCAAGCCTTTCTGCATTGCTGCTTTTGTAAAAGCCTGCACTTGGCTGATAATTGATGTAGGCTCTGTTCCTGGTTATACAATTTGCTCTGTTTTTGAGTCCAGCTGATTATGCACAGTCAGTTTACTGTAGTCTCAGGAAGTTCATTTATAATTTCCTCACTCATCATTGGTTAGAAACTCATTGTGAAATTCATTGTTTATTACACATAGATTTTTTTTTCTGGCAAGAATCCTAGTTTCATCTCTGACAAAGAGAAGACTGTTGGATTGAATGGCTTCCTAATGTGCGAGATAAATATTTGATTATTTTAGATTGCACAAGCAAGTTTTTGCTGTGGATCTTCTCTAGATAGTGTTTCTAACAAATAAATGACTACCAGCTAAGAATGGTTGCATAGTTAATTTATTGTACAATGGTCTGCATGTCTATTAAGAAGTAAGCCTCTCTGTGCTTAAGGAAGCTTACTCCCAGGTAAGTGGGTACAAGATGTCAAATGAAATTATGGTTTAGGATTAGCATGGGGGGTAAATCAAATAATTGTGTCTTTAGCTGCTGTATGGTAGCCAGAATTTCAACAGGCTACGCCTTTTCTAGTATGGAAATTGAATTATGGGAAAAGCTTCACCTTGACTGTACTGTCTCTAATTTTGTGCTATGACATGCCCCTATGGCAACCATTTTGTGACTGGCGCCCACAGCCGTCTCTCAGAATTCAAAATGTGCCCACTGGTTTTGAATTACAGTGGTACCTCGGTTTACGAACTTAATCCGTTCCAGAAGTTTGTTCTTAAACCAAAACCGTTCTTAAACCGAGGCACGCTTTTCCTAATGAGGCCTCCCACCACCAGTGCCCTTCCACTGTTTGGATTCCGTTCTTAGACTGAGGTAAAGTTCTCAAACCAAGACACTATTTTCGGTTTGGCGGAGTTTGTAAACCAAATCATTCTTAAACTGGACTGTTCTTAAACTGAGGTACCACTGTACTATATTCCTGTGTGCAAAGATGATTGGTAACGCTCTGAAGAAGTGAATGAGAACAAGGCTTTGGGTGTTAAATTGGGTTGCCTGCGTTGATGCGTTCCATCAGCTGACAAGTGAGACTATAGGTTGTCAGTGCCTGAGTAAAGTGAACTATTACAAAGACTACAGATTTGTGTAAGTGTAAGACCTCTTTACATGCCCTGGCCCAAACCCTATAACCACAGATGATAAAGCAGAAACAAAATTACTCATTGAATGTTCTCTCTAGGGTTAATAGGATTAAAGTTGTTACTGGCTTATAACAGTAGCAATATGACATTTAAATCTCTCCTTCTGACTGGTAAATACTTAGCTATCCAATTGATACATATGTATTTGCTTTTCAAAAAAAAGAAGAAAAAAAGACAAAATCTTTTACCCATAAACAGAGACAAAATAGTATCCAGCTTATCTACTTCTTGGATACATTTATTTTCATAAACCTATTCTACATTTGTTGCAAATGCAAAAACAGAATAACAAGTTACGATTTTTGGAATGGGCATAGCTTCTGTCTCAACTGACTACTGCAGAGAGTTATGTTTCTTTGACACAATTCTACAATATCAGCCACTTGATACAGATAACGATGCAAATGAAGTAAAAATTTCAGGACTGGTATAAACGTGAGTTTAAAATTTCTAGTATAAATATGAATTTGTGGCAAATGTTTTTAATTTGCATTTTCTGATGAAGCTGGAAATAAATTTCATTGCAAAGCCTGGTAAAAGATTTATGATCTGTAATTCTCTTCCCAGCTAAACATGCTGTAATAATATTAGCATAGAAAATACTTGCTTTCACTTGCTTGCTAGAGAGAAAAATATCACCCTAAACTTCAAGAAGTTGTTGCATTAATAAAGAAGATCCATCAAGTTGAATGGAATTTAACTGCTAGGCAGGTGTACATAATGAAAAGCTCTTTTTAACTGTGGAGTATGTTAGTTTATTGGGTTACCAGAAACTAAATAAAAAACAGCACAGCGTTCTCCATCTCCTCACCAGAAAAGCAGTGAGTCTGGTCAATTTTACATTCTCCGATGGTCACTGGTGCCTTATAGACATCTATCAGTTAGGGCAGAGATCAAACCTGATGGGGCCCTGAACCAAGGGACTGAGTTCAGTTTCCTTTTTATTGGTCTCTGCCAGCTCTCAAGTCACATTTCACAGGTAACGGTGTGTGCATGTCACACCTTTCAGAAGGCAAGAGATGCTAAACGCCTCCTGTGGGTTATCTTGGTGTCAAGTAATGCCCCAAGTTTTCCCCTTATTATTCTTGTTTGGCAGCTTATTGTATAACCTATGGATTTGCAAGCTGGGCAGGAGATACATGCTGACCTTGCTCAGGGAAAAGAGAGGTCAGAAGACCAAGACTGTCACTGTCAGTACTTGAAACAGTGGGGCTATCCTGACCCTTTCACAACTCCTACATATATTCCATGGTTATAAAAAAAAAGGGGGGGTTGTGGTCCTCTGTGTTTGAAGAAAAAGCAACCCACCTACCCTCAGTGTTCTTGCATGTATCCCATTATATGGTGAAAAATGATGCTCAGGTATGCTGATAAGCAAAAATGAAATACGACTTGCACAAAATGTGCTTCTCAGTAGAAGTAGAAGCAATTCAAATGTGAAAATATATTATCTAGAGAAATGAGTTGATTTCATCGTTCTACCCCAGCTACAAGAAAAATCCAGTTTCAAGTTTGTTTTGACAGAAAATGGACTTTAAAAAAAATCTTTATTGCATTTTAAAATATACATAACAAGAAAATGGATTTTTATTCCATGAGCCATTTATCTTGGATGTGCATGTTAGCTAATATGGTGTATTTGGTTCAATTTTATTTTATTTTATGTGATTCTGGCTTTATTTCTCACAGCTCAGCACTAGGGACAAAAGAATCAAAGCTTTGAGTCAGATTATCATACATTATTGTATTGCCATTTAAATGGATTTAAAGTGAACAAATATTACTGCCACTCAGATATTACACGTGTTTCTGCTTATGAAAGGTGATGTTAGAAGGGGTATATTCTGTATCCCATAACTTTTAATACATTGCCTGCATATTTTGGGGTGGGGGGGGTGAGTGGGTGGGTGGTGGCAGGGGAGATAAGGTCTCATAGAAAGCTACATTGTTGATATTGAATGATTTTCCTTCTTCTTTGCAGATGGATGCCCACAGGAAACCTGTTCCATAACTGGCAGAACTGATTTATAGAGCTCATGTGAAAGAAACCCCAAACCAGCAATGGTGAGACCAGGTTCACTACACACATTGATCCATCATCAGGATAGATGTTGAGGCACTGTATTGATATATCCATCGATACAGTGACCCCCACCCCAGCGGCTCTAGAACGGGCACTGTTTTAACAATCAATCTTTTTTCCTTGATTCTTCATCCCCATAGTTGAACTAGATGTAAGCAACTGCTATTAGCAACTGTGTGAATGGGTCCTTAAAGGCAAATTGTAGTTGTGGAAGCCCTGATCTGGATTCAGCTCCTGGTGTGAAGGGTAGAGACTTATAACCTCCCCTCTTTCTTGTCTTAGTCAAGACAGAACCTGCACCTTTTTGCATTGGGCAAAAAAAGGAGAAAAAGCTCACTTAAAACAAACCATCTACACAATTGCTGATTGCATAAACAACATCTTGACTATTTTGGCCCTCGATTTTGAAGCCAAACCCTTCTTTGTAATTAGCAATATTCCAAGGGCTGTAATAAGAACCCAATGGGGAAAAGTGGAGTTACTGTCAGATATGACAAATAAGTCTCTTAACATGGTCAAGAATGTTGGTGAAAACTGAAGGAGAGGGGCTGGTAGACAAGTAAGTATTTTATGTGAAACAAACACTGCTACACTGAAAGAAAGTTAGATTTTCATCTTGTTGTGTCCGGGCGACATGTGAATATAATGTTTGCCTGTGTTTATGGCTTCTCAACCTATCTAAAACTTCCGAGCCTCAGTTACTAGATGAATGTATCAGACACAAAATATCATTTGGTAGCATTCCTTAAAGGTCCAACATCTGTTAATGCAGGAGTGCCTTCAAGCTTCTGAGTGGCAAAAACATTCTGTCAGGTAGGAACTGAAAAAGGCAGTTATTCCCTAGAAATATCCCATAGCGAAAGGCTACAATATCCCTTCTGCTTTTCTTCTTACATGCATGGCAGATAGTGAAACTCTGGGGTCATAATCCAATACAGGTTTAATAATGTTATAGATCCAAACTACACGTTCTATTAATCACATGAATGACATTAATGAACTTTTTGCAATTATAATAGCAGCTATGGTGAGTCCAGATGGACTAAAGAAAGCGTTTTAAATATAGAATTAGTAGCTTCAGGGGCTACTAATTTTCAGTAGGAAAATTATCAGCATGTCATGTTCCAGTTCTGAGATGCTCTCCACCATCCCCAGAAGTTGATATTTAAATGTTAAAAAATTAAGGACATTAATTGCATCCACATGGTTTATGTAAAATATGTCAATGTCAGTGGGTTTCAGCATGCTTAACATGTGTAAGATTGTGGCTTTGGCCTGCAGTTCTGCTCTTATTTGGAGAGTATTTATACATGGCTAAACCTATTTTGATTGGTTCTCTTGTCCTTCATATAGCTGAGATCAAACTAGCTTCCCATTCTGCCTGATGAATAACGCTGCAAGACTTAAAACTTATGGTTGTATAAGTGTTGTCAGAAAGGCTGTGTTCAGGGTCACCCTTTTAGAATGACTACTCTGAGACTAAACCCTGCCAAGCCCTTGCTCAGAATATGCTTTTTTGTTTTAGTTTTCCATCACTGCCACCACCATATCATTTACATTGAGACCATAGTCATTTAATTCAGAATTTTTTAAAATCTAAGTAAAGATAACTGGGGGGACGCGGGTGGCGCTGTGGGTTAACCCACAGAGCCTAGGACTTGCCGATCAGAAGGTCGGCAGTTCAAAGCCCTATGACGGGGTGAGCTCCTGTTGTTCAGTCCCAGCTCCTGCCAACCTAGCAGTTCGAAAGCACGTCAAAGTGCAAGTAGATAAATAGGTACCACTCCGGCGGGAAGGTAAATGGCATTTCCGTGCGCTACTCTGGTTCGCCAGAAGTGGCTTAGTCATGCTGGCCACATGACCCGGAAGCTGAACGCCGGCTCCCTCAGCCAATAAAGCGAGATGAGCGCCACAACCCCAGAGCTGGTCACGACAGGACGTAATGGTCAGGGGTCCCTTTAACTTTATGTTAAAGATAATTGGGAACGTAAGTAATGATAACTATTTTGGGCCTCCAGTTTTATTTATTTAATATAAATATTGATATACAGCTCACTCATGTAAAATAGCAAGGTGGCATACAACAATAAAACCTAATATACATTCTGACAACAGAGAAGAATCACAAAATGACCAGCTCCACAAATACTAGGCAAATTAGAATAGTAATGCTTTAGATTGTATGTAGCCTGGATAGTTCAGTTGGTTAAAGCATGGTGCTGATAACGCTAAGGTTGCAGGTTCGATCCCATATGGGACAGCTTCATATACATTCCTGCATTGCAGAGGGTTGGACTAGATGATCCTCAGGTTATACCTTCCAGTTCTATGATTGTGAGAGGGAATGTTTTGAAACCTTGAGGCCATAAAAGAATAAAAGTTGCTGTCCTCAAACTTTTTACTGCAGAGTTAACCCCTTTGACCACAGTGCCCCCTAAACATGCGTAGATTGTGCTGAAAATGTCAAATGAAATAACTTTCAGGTTCATGAGTCTCTTCTGTGTTAGAATGCAGAGAACACTGAAAAGGATGTCCTTAAATTATTGATCATGAAGTATTCGAATCCATGCTTTTAAAACAGGGCAGCTATAAGCAATATTGGTGTGTTATAGTTTGAGAATCCGTTCCTTGCATCACTTGGGGGAAATTTGTGTTCTTTATCTGCTGAAGTTGAAACCAGTAAAATACAGTTTCTAAACAAATGTGCATTGCAGTGGACATATGCCTTTCTGCCCTAATAAATAATGTAAACTTTCCTGAAGGTTCAGCGGCAAAGATCTTAATGATGTGGGAAACAGCAGGCAGAATATGGACAGGTTTGAGACTGACCAAAGGATTAGGTGTGAAAGTGATGTGAAAGTGAAGAATGCAAAGATTAGTCAGATGGAAATCTATAACAGGCAGGAGAAAAAAATGGATAAAATTAGACACTAAGGGGACAGTCCTATGATAAGACCCCACAGAACTACCAGTTTAGGCTGCTGTCTGGCTCAGCTGACTGGTGCCTGGCTCAGCCAAACTCAGCTTCTGTTAAATCCCCAACCCTGGCTGAGCCAAATATACACTAGTGATACTTGCTCTGCCCCAAGAGACTGGATCCTAAGCCTGACCTGCTTGGCCATGTGACCTGGCAACCTGCTTGGCCATGTGACCTGGCAAGCTGACAAGGAACACTATTTAAAATGCTTGTTTCCCCTCTGCCGGGCTTAGGTAAAGCAGGAACAGCAGCCCTGCTGGATCTGGTGTAACTATACCAGCTTAATTTACACTGACTTGTTTTATGCCAGCTTCTTAAGCATAAGATTGCTCCCTTGTTAAATGGCAATTACTATCCAGAAATCACTTCTACGCAATAAAAATCATACACCCCATGAGTAATACCTGGCAGTCTGTATTCACTTTGCCATTTTCTATACATAATTTAAATTTGATGTAAACATTTCTTATATCCTCCCCATGTATTCCATGTTTAGCACAATGAAATGCAGAGTTGTTAACAATCAAAGGCACACAATCCAGACATCTTCCCTCAATGTGGTACTTCTGTTTGGGTTTTAGTGCATTTTCACAGTGCTGGGTTCACTGTATTTCATATCTAGAAAAATGCAATTATTTCTCCAAGTAGTGCTTTACTACAGTGATAGCTGTGCGAAATGTGTCTCTGGAGGGTCAAAGTCACTTATTGACTATTTTCTGTAATGTGTGATGGATGATGAGTGACAGAAATTAAGTGTATTTGTTATTGTGCATCTGCCAGTGTCCATCTGCAACCCTCCTTCCAACTTTGTGAAGCTTTTGTTTTTCATGTATTTGAAGTCTTTGCATTCCTGTTTTCAGTGCTTGACTGCCTATATCCTTATATGTTATTTTTGTTTTATTTTTTAAAACCATACAATCATATGCCAATTTCATTATTGAATCCACCATACTTATCCATTGCATGAGGGCAGGATATTGCTTTATTTCACTTCAAAAATGCACTGATGTTGGGACAGTCACAAGGAGGCATATATTTACTGATCATCATCTTAAATTCAAGGAAGATTCTTCTCACCGAAGAGCAATGGCTTCTCAATGTTCTGTCCTGCACATGCAACGTACCCAAAGCATACCAGAATTTTCAATTCTAATATGGGGGGGGGGGGGGTTGGCTTGAAAGATTTTACATCTCCCTCTTATTATACATATATTGTATGTTTTCAATGTTTGAATAAATCCTTTTATCAGTTTATGCATCTTCCTTACAAAAAGCCTCACAGCAGCATATAATGTTGTTCATATTCCATCATGTCAAGATTCTTGAAATGAGACTCATTTCAGCTGCAAGTGCTCACTGGAAGGACAGATCCTGAAGCTTCTATACTTTGGCCACCTCATGAGAAGAGAAGACTCCCTGGAAAAGACCCTGATGTTGGGAAAGATTGAGGGCACAAGGAGAAGGGGATGACAGAGGATGAGATGGTTGGACAGTGTTCTTGAAGCTACCAGCATGAGTTTGACCAAGCTGCGGGAGGCAGTGGAAGACAGGAGTGCCTGGCGTGCTCTGGTCCATGGGGTCACGAAGAGTCGGACACGACTAAACGACTAAACAACAACAACATTTTCTTGTAAAATGTATTGTAAAGGCAGCTATAGTGTTTTGCTGTTTGCATAGATGAACAGATATTATGTGGGAAAGAATGTTGAAAATGTGAATAGCTTTTCAGGTTGGTGTAATGGTAAATTCTGAAGTCTCAGCACTCTTCCTGGCTAGCCCCATACCTGTATCCCTTTAAAGGCTATGCCAAGGCAGACATTATGGCTCTGATATTGAGCAGGCTCTCCCTTCCCACTTTACTTAACATCCAGCCTCATGAAGAGTTGCAACAGATTGAAAAAACTTGCTCACTATTTTGCGACATTTTGGTTGTTCATAATAAACAGATTTAGGAATTCGCAGAAACAAGTGGCAATTTAGCAATTAGCAATCCATGTTAATGCAACTTGCCTCTCCTGCTTAGGAGAAAGGCTGGTTCGTTTGGCAACCAGCACTCTAGGAGAATACACCATTGTCCTTGCTGTGCCATAAGCACCAGCTCTTTGTTCCTCCCTGTCCCTGCTTTGTACTAATCATTCATGTTCATGTACCTTTAAAAACACATCCAAGAACTTCTAGGAGAACAGAGATGTGTGGTGCAATCAAATATATATTATGTGCAGAAGTAAGCCCCAGTCTGTTCAGTCCATACTAGGACATCTCTTTATTCGGACCAACTAAAATGTCACAAAGTAGCAAGCTTTTGAGTTATTCAGCATTATTCAATCAATCAATCAATCAATCAAATATGTATACCCCACCCATCTGGCTGAGTTTCCCCAGCCACTCTGGGCAGCTCCCAACAGAATATTAAAAACAAGGTAAAACATCCAATATTTAAAACTTTCCTAAGCAGGGCTGCCTTCAGATGTCTTCTAAAAGTCAGATAGTTGTTTATTTCCTTGACATGTGATGGGAGGGCGTTTCACAGGGCAGGCATATAGCTACCGAAAAGGCCCTCTGCCTGTTGAAAGCTATGCTCAGTGGGATTCAGGGATGCATTTTAAAGAGAGAAATGAGAGGCAGGCACAATTGTGTGTGTTGAGCTTAGGACTTTGTTGCTGGTTTGGTGTGGTCTAGTGAAGCATCTTGAATAACAAACTTCTTTAAGAACAGTAAGTTTAGGAACCTAAATGAGAAAAGATGGCAACAGTGAAAAATGTAGCCAGCAGGGGGTGCTAGTGAACAGCAACACCCATAGCAGTGCTTGGGTACTGTAATCCATTTCATACATAAGCCTTAAATTAATTCATCACCACTGAGAATCTTTCACAGAATCTTAGAATTGTAAGGGACCCTGAGGGTCACTTAGTCCAAACCCCAGCAATGCAGGAATCTCAACACACAGTCCTCCACCCCATTCAATTTGAAACCATACCAGTCCCTGCTTAGCTTTGCACATGTGCAAGCAGTTTTATTGCTGCACCACTAGGAACTCCTCATCAGGAGAGGCAATTGTTATCCAAAGTCAGGGCAGGCTTTACATTTGCTTTGCAGAACAATTGACCAGGAGCCCCTTTAAACCCTCAAGTTGTGAAAAACTAGTAGCTCATTCTAGAGCCGTTGCTACATGGGGGGAGGGGGGACAGAGCTGGGTTTTTTGCCCCAGGTGAAGCCTCCAGAAGGGCGCCAATGAGGGTCCCAGCCTGTGTATGTGTGTACACAAATGTGTGTGGGTGTGGGTGCCAAACTGGATCTTTGACCTCGGTGTAATAAAGCCTAGTTTTGCCCCTGGCTCATTCACGACTTACTGA
Organism: Podarcis filfolensis; assembly: GCF_964270895.1. NCBI lineage: Eukaryota > Metazoa > Chordata > Lepidosauria > Squamata > Lacertidae > Podarcis > Podarcis filfolensis. The sequence continues at coordinate 36,292,410 of NC_139603.1, read as the reverse complement.
GTCTGAGAGTGTGCCACAACTCCATTTTAGTCTTGTCTGGTCTCCAAAGCAATAGACCAGAGCTAACAGATAGGGATTGTCCTGTGCTTGCCTGCTGATGACTGAAAAAAGAGAATTGTGGTTGGCATTTCTAAAACTGGAACACTTTTAGATCCCCAGGGGAAATATGAGTTGATACATAAGCCTTAAATTAATTCATCACCACTGAGAATCTTTCACAGAATCACAAAATTGATGAATCTGTGCACTGCCTACAAAGAATGAAAAAGGAGAGGTACTGGATACAACCCTCAAGAGCTACACTACAGCTCTTGCGTTCAGTATTAAGCCAAACCTTTAAAGAAGATAAAAACAAAAATGTAAAGCATATTCGATGCCATGAAGGTAGTGATTTAAGATACTGTCATGCTACAGAGAAGGGAAAATGGAGTGGAAATGCTTAGTGGGATTTCTAGAGTAAGAAACGTTTTTAACAGGTCTGTTCCTCCGCAGCCAACAGGAGACATGAATCAGATGAAGCTGTCCCAGGTATGCAAATAGCCTTAGGAGAAATGTTTTGCCCATTTTGTTTCTAAAAGTCACAGGATCCTTTTCAGTGTGAAAAAGTTTGTCAAAAACTGGGAAGTGTAGAGATCGATGAATGACACCTGTCGAACACTCCATGGGCAAAGTAGCCAATTTTGACAGATGGTTTTCCTCCCCCCCCCCCCGCAGTAGTCATGTGTGACATTGCAAGGCCCCTTGGGGCCTCTTCTCATACAAATAAGGATGCTGCAGAAGCTTCAGAGGGGGAGAAATCCAATGCGGATTTCCCATTCACACTGGGGCGATGTCAGAAGTGAGTCACACCCAAGAGAAGATGCAATGAGCACAACAGACTTAAACCCGCTGATTCCAAGTCAGTCTGCTCTGACTATGACTAATTTCTAATATTGTATTTTATTTTTACATTGCTGTAGCCCTTACGAAAAATAATAATAATAATAGTAAATAATGTATGCTCCCTGAGCAGCTTAGAGGAAGAGCAGAATACAAACGCAAGGAGGAATAAAACCCAGACGGAGTTCTGGGTGGGATTCTGTGGCGGCTTTTGCCTCCTCTGGCTGGCTAAATAGAGGCGCCCTTTCTGCTACCACCGGAGGCAAAGCGAGGAGGAGGAGGCACAGCGCGCGCCTTCGGACCGGCCGGGTGTCCCCTCCGCATTTCCCCTTCCCGCCCCGCACATCCCCGCAACAGCGGGCTGCTCAAGCCCGGAAATCCCGAGGAAGCGGAGAAGCTGTTGCTTCGACTGGATTTCCGTCCCCGTCGCGCGCCAGGGTCAGGAGCCGGGGAGAAAAGGCTACCCATGTCTGGCGGCCAGCGAAGTCGCGAGCGGCGCCTCAGGCAGCCTGAGGGAGGAGCCGGAGGAGGAGCTTGAGGGGGGCGCGGGGGAAGCGGGAGAAAAAGCGCCAGCCGAGCAGTCCGCGCGCAGTCAGGCAGCGGCTGCCTCCGAGCCGAGCGAAGCCCCGCACGCCCTGCGCGCCCTGAGGGATGAAAGGCGGGAACGGGGGGCGCAGTCCAGAGGTCCGCTCCTGCGAAGAAGAAGACGACGACGACGACGAGGCGAGAGAAGAGTCCCCTCTCAGACGGTCTCTCTCGGAAAGGGAGCTCTAGCTGACCGCATGGGCTGGCGAGCGGACCGCCAGAGAGGGCAAGCGCCGCTTCCCGCCTTTTAAGTTTGCAGCTGCTGAGCGGGCAGGAGAGGGACACGCTCGCCAGCGCATGAGGGGAACCGTCCCGGGGACTCGTGCCATTTCCACGCAAGGCTGTCTCCCCTGCCCTCTTCCCCGCTTGTTCCCGGGGAACAAGAAGGGGCTGGGCTTAGTCCTTGCGAGGTGGAGGAGAGGAAGAGAGAAAAGCCCCTTTCTGAAGAGAAAAGGTTTTCTGTGGGAGGGAAGAGACGGGGCTGCTTCGCTTGCCTGTTGCTTTGTGGAGTTTTGCTTTCCTAGACTGCCCCGAGCATGGACCCCCAGTCGCCCGCCCCCACCTCCTTCTACCACATGAACCACACCTGGGGCTTGTCCTGGCTGGACTCGAATGCCTCCAGGTCGGCTCCCGAGCGCCCCTTGGAGGAGGGGAGGGCCAGTTTCCTCTTCGAAATTGGCATCGAGAACTTCATCACCTTGATAGTCTTTGGCCTCATCTTCATCCTGGGTGTGGTGGGCAACTCCTTGGTCATCACCGTGCTGGCCAGGAGCAAGCCGGGCAAGCCCCGCAGCACCACCAACATCTTTGTCCTCAACCTGAGCATTGCCGACTTGGCCTATTTGCTCTTCTGCATCCCTTTCCAGTCCACAGTGTACATGTCGCCCAGCTGGGTGCTGGGCACCTTCATCTGCAAGTTCATCCATTACTTCTTCACCGTCTCCATGCTGGTCAGCATTTTCACGCTCTCGGCAATGTCTGTGGACCGCTATGTGGCCATTGTGCATTCCCGGCGCTCCTCGTCCCTGAGAGTGTCCCGCAATGCGCTGCTCGGCGTCGGGGTCATTTGGCTGCTCTCGATTGCCATGGCCTCGCCTGTGGCTCACCACCAGCGTATCATTCACCATGAAATCATCAACCAGACTTTCTGCTGGGAAGTATGGCCCAATCTTCATCACAAGAAAGTCTACGTGATCTGCACTTTTGTCTTTGGGTACCTGCTACCACTGCTGCTCATCTCCTTTTGCTATGCGAAGGTGAGTGCAGGTGAATTAGCACAAGTCATGCCATAGATGTGTGTGAGAGGCAGCCATTCCCAAAGTATATAGGGAAAGCAGCCTTGGAGAACAATGACTTACACAGCAGACTGCACAGTGTAAAAAAAGCTTGGACTAAAATGAATGTTTAGTGTGCAATGAATGTTTAGTGTGACATTACTGTGCATAATCTGTGTTGGCTACAGATATAATTGCACAATGTGTAACATACACTAAAAGGTTAAAGGTTGCATTTGCAAGGACTTTATTGACCATGAGGCAGTAGTTCATGTGCATAGAGGCTTAATTAAGTTATATATGGTGTAGTTTGGGTAAGTCAAAGTTGAAAAGTGTGTGTGTGGAATGGTTGCACAAGCTAAATTCCAGATGGTAAGGGGTGGGGTGGGGGGTTTTGATCTCTTTATGATATTATAAACTTTAGACTAGTAACTAGAGATATATTTCAGAGGTTACAATAAGTGTAACTTCCCATTTCAAACACATAGTACTCAGCCACATTGTATTGACTTACTCAAGGCAGAGCCAAACAACCTCGTTATATGGCTTCCATATGAACTAAATTGCAGCTGCTTCAAAGACAGGGCAAATTACAGTTCTTACCCTATGTCAAAAATAGAGAGGCCCTGATCCAGATAACTTTGCAAGCAGCAACAGGCTGTGTAAATGAATGCTGCTTCATATTGCAGTCTTTTGCTTAAAAAATCTGGGTATCTCAGTGTGAATGACTTTCTGAGGGAAAGAAGATAGGGGTTTCCTAAAATCTGTTCCTGCACAAAGGCACTTTCCAGGTGGTAGTTGCACAGTTCCTATCCATAAGGCAATCTGTGAATTAAAGTGTAATGTATTTTGATAGATATCAGTGGAAGTTTTGCTTTTGAGATGAAGGGTTCATCTTGACTATCTGATTGAGATAAAAAGAATCAATAGAAATGCTAGAACTAGACGGGACTAAGACATCAAATTACAATTGATTTGAAACTCCACACTCTCTTCATTCTGACAACACAGTGTTTTTACTTGAATTTATAATCTGGAGGCTTGGATAGTTTAGTGGGTTGAGAACGAGACTCTTAATCTCAAGGTCCTGGGTTCAATCCTCATGTTGCGTGAAAGATTCCTGCATTGCAGGGGACTGGATTTAGATGGTCCTCATGGTCTCTTCCAGATATACAATTCTATGGTTCTAAGTTGTCTTAATACAAAATGGCAACCCATTCATCACACAACATTTATAATTAATTGTTACCATTAGCCATAGTTTCACTGTTGTAAATGGTAACAAATTTTGAAACCAGTTTTTAGTTAGAAAGACTTTGTATTTGGCCCAGAATCCCAGTACTTCCAATATTTCCAGTACATCAGAATCCTTGCATACTATATGCATGCACTGATTTACTAGTTTTATTAAGCAGAAAACAGATAACAGGAATGCAAACCATCACTTTTCAGAATGCCTACTAGTTAATTTATTATGTGATCTATATGAAGCTGTTGGCAGCACTCATTAGGAGTTTTTTAGAGCAAGGTGTCATGATGAAATGCTGCTCTACTTCTCCGTAACATCAGGAGAGAATGTGAAAACTCTGGATTGGTATCAGAGTGCAGTGGTGAACTGGATGAGGGCCAATAAACTGCTTGAATCCTCAAAAGACAGTCTGTTTGCGTGGTGGTTTCTGTGTCCAGGATACAGGAAATGATTTGTTCTTGATGGGGTCACACTGTCTCTGAAGGAGCAAGTCCATAGCTTGGGAATATTCCCATATACCACCATTAGATGTCTGAGTGTCCCTCTGCGGCCATGGAGTTCTTATCAGCTCTACCTGGTTCATTAGCTATAGCTGTTCTTGGAAAGGGATAACCTGACTACTGTAGTCCATGCTTTGGTAACCTTGAGGCTGGATTACTGTAATGTGCTCTATGTGGGGCTGCCCTTGAACCTGATTTGGAAGCTCCAGCTGCCGCAGAGTTCAGTGGCCAGACTGCTGATGGCTATGCATAATCTCAGTCACTGAGATCATCTGCTGTAGTATCATTGTTTGTTATCCAAGCTGGTAAGGCTCATTTGACATCAACACAAAAAAGAGCTTTCTTTCATCAGTTCCATCTTGTGGAATGTACTTCCAATAGAGATTCAGCAGATGCTTTCTGTCTTTTTAAAAGCCTGCTGAAACCTTTACTATTTTGCCAGGCTTATGCAGGCAGATAAGAATGCATCTTTCCATAATGGTTGGCTGATTAGCTCCTATTTTAATTTTTAATGTGCTTTTATTATATGTAGATATTAAAATGCCTTGATGTTTTATTACATAGTAGCATATAAATATTTTGTTATAAATAAATAGTTTTTGTAAGGGAAATGTCTCCATATTCAGTAACAAAAGTGGCAGAGTTAAAATGATTAAAAACATTGTCAGAGTAAAAATGTGACATTAGCCACATTCAGGCATTTTCCCACATACGATGCCTGCACATAGAAAGGGGCAATGAGAGTGCATTGCTGATCTTGTTCTGGATAGCATGCCTCCTGGACATCTGTGCATTGTAGCTCATATGGATAATTTTTCTATGCTGACATCTGTGTGGACGTCCAGGGAGCTGATTGCGAGTGGAGCCAGTAGCCTGCTGCCTTCTTCTGTATGTTCTTCCGCAGACAGAAGTGACTCTCAAGTTTGGACAGAGCTGCTATTCTAGTTTCCTGGTGGGTCATTCACTGTGGCTTACTGCTCTGGTAGGGGGTGAGGCAGTAGGGAGATTGGCTTGGTGTAAATGCACCTGCAGAAGTAGCAGATTGGCTCTGCTGGTGCACTTTCACTGTACCAACCCCACTATTGATAAGCAACAGTGACTCACTTGCCAGAAAGCTAATGTGGCCCCCTTCCCCAACCTTGCATGCTATTGCTGATGAATGGTGAGGAAGTTTGAGTATTGAACCTGGGAGACCACATGGCCATGAAATTCCCTGTGTGACCTAGGGCCAGTCACAGGATGGTGTAAGGATGAAATAGGGAAGGTAGAACCATCTATACCACATTGTTAGAAATATAATAATGAGTAATAATAGCTAAATGTATCAAAAATGCCTTAATGGGGCTAACGGCTCTTCTGATCTTGGCTGCACCTTATATGCTGCAATGTCAAGAGAGGGAGAGTTTAATCATGTGCTTATTTAAACAGTGTTTGGTGAAGCAGTTGTAGGTGAAATCACTGGTGGCTGCTTCAGGAATTGGTGAAAGAGTAGCATTCTTGCCTGTACCTTTAAGTTGTGGGGGGATGGAGTGAAGGAAGAAGAAGAAGAAGAGGAGTTTGGATTTGATATCCCACCTTTCACTCCCTTTAAGGAGTCTCAAAGCGGCTAACATTCTCCTTTCCCTTCCTCCCCCACAACAAACACTCTGTGAGGTGAGTGGGGCTGAGAGACTTCAAAGAAGTGTGACTGGCCCAAGGTCACCCAGCAGCTGCATGTGGAGGAGCGGAGACGCGAACCCGGTTCCCCAGATTACGAGACTACCGCTCTTAACCACTACACCACACTGGCTCTCAGGAAGGGGCTACTTCAGGCAGTACCTTGCAAGTGAATGGTTGCTCACTAAATAGTCACCACTGGTCCAGCTATCCATGAAGCAACTGTGTGCTTGTGGAAACTGAGATTCTCTCTTGCCTCAACAGTCCTCTCCCAGTGCTAAAATAAATGCAGGAATCAACTACCTCTACCCCTGATTGCCACCAACTGCCTGCTGACACTTTTGCCCAGCAAACTCCCGAAGTGGCTGTCACCATTCTTAAATCTCCCCTCCCCCAACTGCTCACTCAGATGAGTACAAACCTTAAAAGTAGTACAGTAATACAGTAGAAGACATGCATCACAGTGGGCTTCCTCCCTATTGAAACTTATCATTAAAGCAACCCTCTGCTCTCATCTTGTCAATCAAATTCTTGTCCAAATAGAAACGTCTCACAAAAGTTCAACAGAGCAGCTGCTACATTATTGTCATACAACCTTGGTACAGCCCACAGAATTACTAAACCATAATGAGTTACAATACCTGAGTGTAGTGGTTGTTATTCCTAGTCTTAGTTTAATTGTTGGCACAAGATATCCCAAAGTTGGCTGTATGTATAATTGCTTATATCACAGCTGCGTAATTACAGCCTCAGGAGTTACTAGGGTACAAATGAAAACACACACTAAATAAAATCACTTCTAGCCTGTTGCCTTCTCAAGGGGCAAAGGGTTCTTTTTGGATGCCAGTGGCAATAAACAAAACAGGAACATTGTACTTAAACAGGGATTGTTTGCTAGACAAAAATAGAAAGCAAACCATAGAAAATACCAGATATCTCAGGGCCCTGTGAGTTGCTGCAGGGCAGCAGCACACCCTCTCACTCCTTCAATCTACAGCTGGCACTGGGATCTCTGACTAAGCGGGGACCTGACTGAGTTTATATACTTTTAATGATTCAAATTGAAGTCACCAAAACTTCTCCACTCTTCTGGTCGCTGACTTCAATGCCTGCTGGTGACTTCAATGGACTGGTTAGTAGCTAAGGGTGATGGCTTATTACTCCTGTGCTAACCTCCTGCCTTGATGCAGCTGTGCTGTTTATCTGCCTTCCAGATGTGGAAGTTGCTGCCAGATATCAAGGGAGAGGGGCCAGGCAGCAGAAGAGTCAGTATGGGCCAGTGTTCCTGCCATTGTGCCCACACCACATCAATGTCCCTGCCACCTTGCTCCTCCTTTTCCTCTCCCTCTCAGTATTGGATCACTGCCGAGTAAGCAGGAATTAATTCACCCAATGAGAAACTCCCCCCCCCAAAAAAAACCCCTCATGTTTTTGCCCCACCTCTTTATAGATGGAGTGATTCAATAAATGCTGGGGCATATCAACTACATTCTCCCTGTAAATACAATGCCTCCGGTTATATGGAATATTTTAAAATCAAATAATCAAATCTATAATCTCCATAGCAAAAAAAAATGAACAATGTTTTTGGTCGTAACACCACTGATACATCCAGCCCAGTGGGATTCTTCCCATAAGGTTAATGGCATCAATAAATTTGACTGATTTGGGTCTCTGCCACACTCATTTGTTTCTAAAAAGTTTGGGTGGAGGATGCTGTGCGCATTAGAGTGGGAGCTTTCTGACAAATAAATTACCTCCTCTGTCACCTGTTCTGTAACAGATATGTGATTAGCTATTTTCAGACTATAGCCATCTAAAATATTTTTTTCAAGCAGTTCATTAAGGCCTCTTGGGAGAAAAGCTTTGTGAACTTTTCTGCTGTTGTTAAACTTTAGACATTAAAGTTTATTGCATTTTTCATGCATCTTAATCCAGATAATGTCTGGGATATGTCCCTGAAGTACTACGCTCCTTCAGCTCCTATAAAAAACAATAGCTGTTTAATAAATCTGCCTTCTACTGGAAAGAGAAGCAGCATTTCGGTAGCAAGTTTCTCCTCAGGCTGTTCATTTGTCTGAATAAATAGTATTATTTAAGAACACTTATGAATACGATTTTCACATATGCTACTAAAAGTGTCTTTTGCTATTTATCTGTATACTGTGGATGAATGACTTTAAGCGTGTCATTCAAATATCACAAATGAGTTGATGGATTTTTTTTTTAAAGAAAAAAAATACAATGAGGTAAATCCAGATTAAATTGGAGGTGGAAATGTGAATTGCCATTTTGATGCCAACAGAGTTGTGTGGATGCTGCGAAAAACATGAGGAACAACATTTTTCACAAGAAGTACCTGCCTGAAATTACCCTTGGATGATTCAGAATTGTCCTCAGAAGCTAAAGTAAAGCATAATTTTTGAGAATCTTTGACATGGATTTTCACAGGTTTTGCTTCAATTACAAGAATGATTGCACTGTGATTTGTACTGAAAGATTAATGAGGCAATTTCAGCTCAGTTCATTCACTTGGCTTTTCAAGGCTGAAAAACGAATAAAATATTATAAATTAACATCTGTTTTCTCTTGTCTCTGAAGAAGTCATTTTGTACAAAGTGCCTGACCACTGTGGATTCACTAAACATTGATTTATAACCTTTCCTGAGCCTCTGGAGTGGCTTTTCATGAGGTGGAGGCATCGTTCGAAATTTGCCAGGTGCATTTTCCATCTGGTTATTGGCCATTTGCAACCAAGTGAACTGCCTGGGCACCAGGATGCTGCTTGATATCTCCACCATCTGGAGGTGCATTCCTGGAGATCCTTGGATCTTGACTGTTTTCACACACTAGCAACAGATTCTGTAGAATTCTATCCATTATATTTTATCTGCACAATCAGAATGGATTTCAGGAACCAAAAAATTGTTTTGAAAAAAGAAAAATAGGACTTTTGAGCCCCCAAATGGCAACTAGGCATTCTGTTTTGGCAACTATAACTCTGGTTTAAGGAGCCAATTGGTGCCGAGCTTATATTTCTGAGTTTCTAACATTGGGTGGAGGGGATTGCAACCTGCAAACCATGCATCACACAACAGCAGGACTATAATAGCAGTAGTAGGAAAGTATTTTAAAAAAATTGAATTGATCTGTTTTATGTAACAGGTAAGTAAGAGCAATGCATTCATATAATTATCTCTGAACAGTCTGACTGAACAGTCAAGAACATCCATGATTTTATCATTAACCCCAATGAAAATTATTGATATATTAATTTAAAGCAACACTTCCCATATACTAAGTGCTAATGAAGAGGTATTACATGAAACAAGTGGATGAAACCATAATAGCTGCCTTGCAGCAATCAATATTGGCCGTACTTGGGGCTTAAATCATGCTTCAACCTCTTATGAGCTATTGATGTATTTCCACTGATTGACACTGGACTCACTGATTGCCTTGGTGAGGAGAACAAGAGCAGGATGAGAGGGCATTAGCAATACTCGCTCACTCCTGTTATAGCAAGCTGCTGGAAGGAGGACGGCAGCACTGAACTCCAGACACTTCTGCTGATATCCACTCCATTGAGTCAAAGCTGACCATTGTGATGTGATGGTCCTCAACAAGAGTGATCCTGAAGGGGGAGCCACCAATGGGTACCACACTTCGTGTCAGGATTGCCATGTCAGTGAGGCTGCTGCCCCCCTACTTTGGCTGTTGTTAGATTAAATGGGTTAGGCAGTTGTCACTGCAGGTATAGGCGAGTGATGTTCAGGGTGACAGCAGGGGCCTCCCAATTTTTGTTTGTGGTAGGAGGTGACTGTGAACCGTGAGTTAAGAGTGTATAACCCCAAGTGAGAGATGGGGGCTGAGTGGCTATGAGAGAAGGCGAGAGGAGTTTGCGAGGGAATGGATTGATGGGTGAATAAGTGACCGTGCTGTACTGTATATGTGAAAGACTCTGGGGTGTTTTATTGCATTGCTCCTGTCCTGTCTGCAAGGCCAGTTCAAGAGAGCAACACTGAGTTACTGTTCCTTACCCACTGGCAGTTATGCTGCGGGGTTCTGTAAGGCACCATCTTATACCTAGTGATATACAGTCATACCTCGGGTTACAGCCGCTTCAGGTTGTGTTTTTTTGGGTTGCGGACTGCCGAAACCCAGAAGTACCAGAATGGGTTACTTCCGGGTTTTGGCGGTCGCGCATGCGCAGAAGTGCCGAATCGCAACCCGCACGTGCGCAGACGCAGGTTGCGAACGCTGCGGGTTGTGAACATGCATCCCGTATGGATCACGTTCGCATATTTATGAGGGAATTGGGATTGGTCCTTTGGAGATTTTCAACACAGTGCCATAGATAAGTATTGATAAATTGCCTGTTCAGTATTGGTTTACTGTCTTCCACCTATTTAATACCAGGGTGGATTTGATTTAAATCACTAGTCAGCAAGACTTGATTCAAATCATTTATTTATTTTTACAGAAAGACTCATTTTTGCTTGTATAATCTTAATATTTTCAACCAGATGGTTTCATTTTTGGAATAATACATTTTCAGAGTAGTTTTTACAGTTCTATCAAAAATTACTGATTTGGTTATACTTTTAGAAATACATAGACAGATAATCATGAAATTATTGTGAGGTTTAATAAGTTAATTGTTTATATTTGGACAACTTTTCTGCTGTACTTTATTGGAAGGAGAAAAATAATCTTTTCCTTAATAACAATTTAAACAATTTATCTAACTAAAACAATAACATTGTTAACTGGTGTGGTTAAACAATTAAAAAGAAATAAAAAAAGTTAGACTTAGTTTTAGCACACATGAAAAATGTAAAATAAATCCTTATTTTCTGATGAATACCCTTTGGACTATAATGTAACTTAAATAGAAAACTATCTTTAGAAAGATTTTTCCTCCAGAAGCATTTTATTTTAAAAATCCAATTTAAATTTTTAAAAATCTGATTTAAATAAGAAACAACTGTTTTTTTATTTTTTAAAATCATTGATTTTTATCCACCCTGTTTAATACCAAATTACACTTTTACATAGATGTTTATAATACCATCAGCAAAATAAAATAATCTAGACTGGTTTATCACATTTCTCTCTGTCCATCTTCCCTCACTGGACATTTTCTTACATTTATACCCACCTTTCTTCTATAAATGTGGCATTAATGTGGTTCCTAAGAGGTATCCTATACAGAGACTGACCAGACACATATCCACTTTCCTTCAGCAAGATGATAGCCTCGTCTGCATTCAGACCATACCCTGGAACTAGCTATTTGTTCCCTACCCTTTACATGCGGAAGGGATTGATCATATGTTTGGTGATAAACTACTTCAAACATTTGGGCGATAAAGTAAAACATGTTCTTTCATATTGCATTGTTAAAATATGCTACGCCAAATACAACCAAATATATCTGTAGTTTAAATCTCTTTTGGTCTGTGATGCTCTCATGCTCTAATGTAAGAGATTTTTCCAGCCTTATCTTGTAGGAAAGCTTTTTGCAAAGAACTGTAATTTAATTTAGCAATATAACTATTGCAGTTTATATTGCTTACGTGAATTTCCAGGAATATTGTTTCTGAAATCTTGTTGTAGAAACCATGTATAGGCAATTTATAGGCAAAATTGTCGAGAACCCAAGTATCCACATGGTACTAGATGTAAAAGAAATAAAGGTTTAGATCTAGAATATCTTTATTCTAATATATGTTTTTCACCTCTACATCTAGTTTATTCTAATATATGTTTTTCACCTCTACATCTAGTAGAAGGGCAGTAAGGGGGGGGGATAAAAATAAAATTAATGAACCAATGATAACCTGTATGTATTTTAAACTGGAATTCATGGGTGGCTTAGGAAAGCCTAATTTATTTTATGAAATAAAATACTGTATTGCAGAGAGTTGATAATCTATTAAATGTACTACTATGCCAATAGTCTGGTCAAATACACATTGTGACTAAAACAGATGTACTGTATTACTAAATGGTTAGCCATGCAAAGTATATCGTAGCAAAACAAGAGAATCTGGTGGCACCTTAAAGATGGGCAGATACATACAGCAATCCTAACTGTAGGGAGAGCTAGTAGCAAAGTGATGGATGATCCATTATCCCAGCATGTGCTGGTTAATACAGAAGATGGAAGCCCTCCTCCTTCTCTGGCAGTTCTTTATACAGTGGTACCTCAGGTTACAGACGCTTCAGGTTACAGACTCCACTAACCCAGAAATAGTACCTTGGGTTAAGAACTTTGTTTCAGGATGGGAACAGAAATCGTATGGTGGCGGCGCAGCGGCAGCGGGAGCCCCCATTAGCTAAAGAGGTACCTCAGGTTTCAGGTTAAGAACGGACCTCCACAACAAATTAAGTTCTTAACCCGAGATATCACTGTACATTTTTGAAATCCCTCCCAATGGTTTCCATGGGAGGGAATAACCTATGGGAGATGTAGCTGAAAAAAACTGCCAGTGGCAGATCTATGACCATGGAGTGTGGATGTAAGTGTAGTGGCAGAGAGGCACTTTCCCTCTGTCTTAATCCCCTCCAGCTACCAAATGCAAGGAATTCAAATTTCTCTCTTGACATATTTCTTGTGTGGCATGACCTTTTGTGGGCTAGAGTCCACTTTATCAGATGCTTGAATAGCTATTCTCATGATGACATCTATATGTATATATACAAGTGAGTCTTTTAAAAGAGGCCCCGTGGAATATGTGTACTCTGTATCCACAGGGCCTCTTTTAAAGGACTCACCCTGTATATTAGTGTAGAAAAGCTGCCTGGGCATTAAGCAGTAATGATGATGGTGATGATTAATAATAATAGAAGAGATGCAAAATGTGAGGCCAAGAGGCAATGAGACTCAAGTATAATCTGGTGTGTCTATGTAAAACTCACACAAGCATCCTGTATAAAGCTCTTTTATACATTTCAGCTTTTGATGGAATATCACAGACTGCACTTCCTGTATTTCATTGTCGTTTGAGTTGAAGGTACACAGCTGTCCCCTTCCCTGCCCTGCCCATGTATAAATTATATATCAGGATGCAACTCACTACACAAAGAATCCACCTAAAAGGAATAGATTTAGATGCATAAAAATATCAATGGAAAACAGTAATCTAAGGAAGGGATGCTGCATTCTTACTTAAATTACACTTTTTCAGTTTAACTTAATTGTTGGGATTTTTTTTTTTAATGTGTTGGATATTGTAGCACATTTGCTTTAGCTCATTTCCACTCTTCCCTTTTTCCCCTTTGGACCATATTGTAATCCTTTATAATCCCCTGATTAGGAATACTTATAAAAAGAAACAGAGAGCTCATCTCTTACTGTTGCATTAATTTGGCGGTTCTGCCTCACCCACCTGGATACACTTGAGCTTTTGTAGCTTTCCTCCCAAATATTTGGAAGCTGTAAAGAACAAATGTGTTCATAACTGCCCCTGAGGATGTGATTGTTTATGTTGGTATTTGAAAGCTGGTATTTGAAAAGTTTAAAAACTTTGATTGTAAAAACCTATCAATGTAACATTTGAACCTGTGAATGTAGTAAATATTTTTCACCAGGTACTTATTAGATGCAAAACTCAGCATGCATCCTTTCTAAGTAGACGTGAATAGGATGCATGCTGAGTTTTGCATCTAATAGGTATCTGAATTGAATGGGGTTTATTCCCAGGTAGGCGAGTGTTAGAGTTATTTGAGTGGAATTTTCCAATCTGGACCTTGTGCAGAGTAGGAATGAATAAGCTCCACTACAATGAGTTCCAAAAACTTTTACTGCAAAACTGTCTTAAACTAGTTGCTTTGTTTTATTTTGTAGCTCTAAACAAACTAGACATTCAGTGTGTTGGGGGGGGGCGTTATTGGGTTATTTTTGTTTTTATTATGTATTTGTCTTTTTATATTGCGCTTTTATGTTGTAACTATCCTGAGTTCTGCGGATGAAGGGTGGTATATAAATTTGATTTAATCATCATCATCATCTTTTCAGGTTCTCAATCACCTGCATAAAAAACTGCGGAACATATCAAAGAAGTCAGAAGCATCCAAAAAGAAGGTAAATAAATAGCTTTCCTTATTAAAAACAAGGGTTGAGAGGGCATGTTGTTGAGTGCATATTCATTTCCAGTATGACATTTACCAAACTATATTAGTAAATTTAGAAAGAAAATGTGATAATTCAGTATTTTGTGACAGATATCAGCAAATTTCAGGAACCAGCAGAACTTACTAAAATAATCTGATAAATATTTAGGACTACAAAAAAGAAATCATTTTTTAACATACCCCCTCCCCATTTTTATTTATTTACTGCAGATATACCAGTGATTTTATCTGTTCTAACGAATCAAGGCCAATGAGCAATCATACAATAAAACAATATTTCCTGTGCAGGTAGAAATGGCCTCCTTGTATTCTTTGCCTTATCTCGGGAAAGACTTCCTATGCAATGAGGAACAGGCAGTCTGACTGTAGCAGCCTTGACCTAATTGACCGTGGTCCCTCATTCGTCCCTCACTTGCCTTGTGCTGTTTTTTGTACATTTACACTATGCATGCACAAAGAACAAAGCCAAAATAATTAAGGGGCTGGAAACATAATGATGGCAGAACTGGAAAGCCACACTAGCAATACTTACACATTTAAATCCTCCACACAAATAAATGCATGAGAGGGAAAAGAGTGAGAATGAGAATGCTAGTTCTGCTACCAGTCCACTCTGTTAGCTGGGTGGCTAAATAGCTGCATTAGGCAGTCTTCTCTATTTGTGTTATGCATGGCTCTAAATTGCATGGGAGGTCTGTACAAGTACAGAAGGAAGATACAGTGGAGGAGGTGGGGCCAATAGGCTAATCTCAGCTTTCCCTTCGCATACTTCTAATTGCATGAGGGATAAATAACTGAAGAGGGTTTTGCTCATAAGTAGATCTGCTTCTGCAGCTATCAGGTCAGGTAGATGCTTTTGCAGATCGATGCTTAAGAGTGCAAACTTTTGCAGACAGATGCTTAAGAGTACAAGCCTATGCAGGTCTACTTAGAAGGAGGTAATACGCTTCAATGGGACTTGTTCCTGGAGTGTATATGATTGCAGCCACTTGAAACAGAAGGCTGCACTGCTCTTCAAGGAGCCAAATAGCTGTGGGTTAAACCACAGAGCCTAGGACTTGCCGATCAGAAGGTTGGCAGTTCGAATCCCCGCAACGGGGTGAGCTCCCATTGCTCGGTCCCTGCTCCTGCCAACCTAGCAGTTCGAAAGCACGTCAAAGTGCAAGTAGATAAATAGGTGCTGCTCCGGCGGGAAGGTAAACGGCGTTTCCGTGCACTGCTCTGGTTCGCCAGAAGCAGCTTAGTCATGCTGGCTCCCTCGGCCAGTAAAGTGAGATGAGCGCCGCAACCCCAGAGTTGGTCACAACTGGACCTAATGGGCAGGGGTCCCTTTACCTTTACCTTAAGCATCCTAATAAGTTATGCTGAGTAGTAGGCAGACAGTCTACTCACAGGCACACCATCTACTCATGAGTAAATGACATAGCTTAGCAGCTTGAGTCACTTTGAAGTGAGATAAGTATGTTTAATTTTTTAATTGGATTTTCAAATATATAAGGGGGGGGGGGAGGAACACCACATATTTATGTTGCACATACAACATAAATAAGATGTTAGAAATGCATTTCAATTTTTTTGGCCATTATTATATTTCATGTACTTTGATTTTCTAAGGAGAATCCCTAAGACATAAATAAATAAAGAAGAGCTCTCTTGTATGTCTCCTTGGCTGCACATTATACCAGTAATGTCACAAAGGCTTCTGAGATATAATGGAATAAGATGTAGCAAGGGATTTTCAGGCCATTATGTAAAATGACTCTAGCCAAAGGAACCATCTGTTATAAATATGACAGATTTAAGAGGTAGAGGGTCAAATCCTGCCAACAGTTACATCTGAGGTTACTTGAGCATAACATAATGAACTTCATATTTTTTAGCAAACAAGGGCAAATGAAGCATACTTAACTTGTTAGATAATTCTATATGACAGGAGCTATAATTTATTTTAGTTAGATTCAAGGACAGAAGGATTTGGTTTTTTACTGTTAACATAAAGTGATATAAACCTCCACTCATTGAAAATATGTATGACAAATGTAGTATTTTAGATTTTGATTAAATTTTTTTTCTTACCATTTATATCAAGACAGACAGCCTGAATTTTGTCCCAAATAAGTCATTTATTTCATGTGCCATGGAAAATCAACTGGTTGCTGTGTCACACAACAGCTGTATTTTGGGCATATTGTTATCTTACTATCACAATATATAACAGCAGTGATCTCAGTTCTCCAAGTGCATGTCCTTATGTAGACCAAACAACACCATCAATATGCAAAAGACAAGAATCAGCAAGCATGGGTGAAACCCAAGATATTCAGAAGTGCAGAAGAAACCTTAATATGAGGTCGGGGGGTGGGGTGGGGGGGAGATGGAAAATCGGGATGGGAGAGGGAATGAAATGAAGTGTCTGAGATATTGAACATCAGTAATACACATTGCACTTTTTTCTGATCGCAGATGTCCCCCTGTTTATGATGTTTAGGCAAAATGGCACCTCTCAGACACAGCTTGGTAATAGCTGTCTTGGAGATATCTCAAGATATGCAGAAGTAAAAATATTGTTTTTGAAGGAAAATCTAAGTGCTTGTATGGCCCGAGTCTCATTTGTTTAATTCCCGTAAGCTACTTTTTGGAAACTTGAATAACAGCTGTAAACGTTTACTGTACCTCTCCCCCTTTTCATTGCTTTTCAAGCCTATATTGTAAGTCTGCTTGTTCAGTTGTTAAGAAATAATTCACACTTTAACTTTTCTGTCTCAGACAGCACAAACAGTCCTGGTGGTCGTAGTGGTTTTTGGGATATCCTGGCTGCCCCATCATGTTGTACATCTCTGGGCTGAATTTGGAGATTTCCCACTGACTCAAGCCTCGTTTATCTTCAGAGTGGCAGCGCATTGCCTGGCTTATAGCAATTCTTCTGTGAATCCTATTGTATATGCATTCCTCTCTGAGAATTTTAGGAAGGCCTATAAGCAAGTGTTCAAATGCCAGATTGGTAGCAAATCACCTCTGAATGAAGGTAAAGAAAATCATATTGACACACCACCATCTACTAATTCAACACATGTGTGAACAGCACTAATAATGTCTTTATTTGCAATGCCAGGTTTTCATATACGTAGACCTGCTTCAGATAAAAAGCACAAGTGCTCCAAAACTTTATGTTGGCAATTGGTAGTCAGCTTATTGAAGTTCTGTTTGTAATAACAGCTTCTGGAGGAAAAGGTTTGATGCGAGAAAATCTGGGTTCATATGGAAAGCACTCTAATATTCTTTTTCTGGAATGCTTTTCAAATGAAGAGTACCTTAGTTATTTTAAAATTATGCCAGAAAAGTAAATCGGAAACCTGCTATACATTTAGAAGGGTGTTCATTTATACCTATTATAATGTTTTGCTCCTATACAAACAAATGCATTTTTTAATAAAACCACTAAAGCTGCAATCCTAACTGTACTTACCTAGGAGTAAGCCCCGTTGAATGTGGTAGGACTTAATGTTGAGTGGTCATGGTTAGAATTACACCATAAACTATTATTTCTCAAAATGTGACCTTTTTCAAGGAAATAGGATACAAATCTCAGGCACCTGAGGATAAAAGTGAAATGTGCTTCAAAGCTTATCTGTCCAAACTGTGCAGTAGGTCCATGTAATTAATACCACATTTACACAATCAGCCAGAGATTGTCCAGTGTAAGATTACTGCCCACTTAGAACAGCTGCTTCAGAAATGGAATATATTGTGGTGTTTAGATGTTCATGGTTAATAAAGCCAGATTTACTGCTCAGCTTTCTGTATATGGAAACCTGCATAGGATTCCCTGGTGTGTAAATAATGAAAGAATATCAGGCAGGCAGAATCTAGTTTCCAAATTTTGTCAGGTGCTTCCTATGGAAATAGCCATAATGGCAGCAAATTTCAGATACCCTTTCTCATGCTACTCTGGCTATTAAAAATCTAACAAATGAGAATCCACATATTGATACAGGGAGCTGGTTCGTATGTAATGCTAAGACAAACTGTGGCTTGGCATGAACACACATTCACACTTGACTTATCATGTTGTTCAAATCCAGGCTCATGGCTTGTCTTACTCCAGGCAAACCTTGAGCTGTAGCCATGATATGTTCTTAGGTAACAGCTCATGTTTTGTTTGGAGAAGACAAACCACAAGCCTGGGTTCAAACAGCACACTAAGTCAAACAATGGCTTAGCAGCGTGATTGCTGGGGGAGGAGCGCAGGATCCACAGTTCCCTCTCTAGTAATCCTCATATTTACGCTAATTAATCATTTGCTTCAGCATTACATGTAAACCTGCTCTATATGCATTTCTATATCAAGATACAATATTAATAGTATTAATCATAACACCCGATGGAAGCTGAACGCTACTATTTCTTCACTGATAACTCTAGATTTTTAAGGAAAGTAATTTTAAATTAAATTTGAATTCTAATAACTTTTTCAGCTGTTTATGAAATGTGAAATCTAAGTTCATGCACAGAAGCAAATTTAATTATTTACTAACTGTATACCCAACTTTTTGGTTTGGGTCAAAGATAACAACTTGTGGTTTATAAGTAAAGTATACTTCTTCATATGTTTTGCTGTTTGCACAAACTGTACAACAGAAATACGAAATACAGTAGGTGAATTTGGATTATTAGGTTTAATAGTGATTGAGGTGAAAGCCATCATAGGCCATGGTGAACTGTCTTTTCTTTAGCATGATGATTACTTTTTTCCTTTTATTAGTATGATGGCTTTAAGTACTCTGAGTTCTTAGAAAAAAGGACAAGATCACATTTCATCGCTGCCAGGCTCAAATCAGTTTTCTTAATAGTTCTGAGTTGCAAAGCTATAAAGCCAATTAAAATCAACATATTTAATTTGGAACCTGCTCTTAACAGTACTGTTCTTCCCCCAAGTGTGCTCCACATACCCAGAATGAATACATTTAAAAAATCTGAACTCCTTGGAAAAAAACCTTGTTTTGGAGAGCCATGGAAATTCTGCCCAATCTTCTACACACAATTGGTTCCAGTGATGCTGCTAATTGAAGCAGCTCACTCAAACTACAAGCCCAGTGCATTTATTTAGTCACCTCTAGTTCTCAATCACAATTTTCTTATAATGTTGCCCCATTTTTGCTCCCAGCTCTGTATTTGGAGGGATTCGACTGCCACTCACGTCTTAGGGGAAAAGTTGACTGACGCTTTGGAGAGCCTCCTGCTTCCTGCCTTCCTCAAATTTAGCCAAAGCATGCCTGCCAATAGCTTTTTAAAAAACCAGCAGCTAAATGGGCTATCACAAATGCCACCTCCCTTCTCCCTATAATTCAAGCACTGAATGTGACAGCAATGAAGAAAATTGAACAGTGCTTCCTGAGTGACTTGACATTTTGTTCTGTAGGATTATGATTGTTATTTTTTTTATTAGCTAATTAAGAGTGTGTCTTGCATTTAATAGTTTACTTGCAGCCTATTCCCAGAAGATCCTTCATCCTTTACGGTGCTATATGAACTGTTTCAGGCTTATGCAAGAGGCTTACTGCGACTAGTTTAATTTTTAAAAAAGTCTCCAGAAGGACACAAACCACATCACAAACGGCTTCAACACTGTTCAGTTTGCCATGTGACATTGGTGAGAGGGGATTGTGTCAATGATATAAGATTATTTGGGGGCTCATTGAATTAATTACATAGTATAATAACCTTCCTATATATATTTAAAAAATTGACAAAAACACCTATGAAAGCATAAAACATGGACCTTCTTATGGGCAAATGTGCATAAGAGAAATGGAAATCTTTGACAACAACATGATAACTACATTGCACTGAAATCTGAATATTTAAATAATGGGAGCTATCCTACTGAATATATTCATTTTTAAGTAGAAAGAGAATCATGAAGCCATGAGTTGATATAATGGTTTAATTCGGCGTCTACCAGCCTTTCTGGTTGCAATTGTATTTTATAGAGGCACAGGGCACATCTTTTTACATTCCATGGTCTGGGAAACAGTATAATGGTTGTCCTGTGAAACCCTATCAAGTCATGGAACACTTTCTTGAACATATGCAATTGATTAGACTGAGTATGAAGGCTCAGGTCACTTTTGTGGGACTGAAGGTCTGAGTGTGTGGGCTTGCCACCCTTTGAACACTGTGCCACTTGTCCACTCCAACTACCATCCCATCATCACTGTTTTGAATGTAGTATACAAAATGTTCCAGAAGATTTGGAGTGATGGTGATGGATTGGCCAAAATATGAACTGCAGTGGGGGCAGTTCCAAAACTGTAAGCATAGCACTAATGTTTGCACATCAGTTTCATGCACTTTACTTTTACTGTTACTTATACACAGACTACACAGAGAAACCTCTTAAGATTCTTGTGCAGGGTTATATGCTGCCTTTTTCAATAAGAAAAGACCACTCATTATTACCAATTCACTGATGCATTCAGCTGCAAGAGCTTAGTGTTGTTAGCCCATGTAAAATAATAATAACGAATAGGCGAAATGCATTTTCATAATCCTCAGTTGGATTAAGAAGTTTCTGAGTGATGAGTGATGCAGCATGAATGTCATCTGAAGATTTTTATTCACACATTCATTAATTAAGCACAGCACAATAAAAAATTAAAAAAAATAATAATCTGAAAGCTTTTCTTATGTAAGACTTTAATTGAAGTGAACCACTGTCTGTCAATATTGGAAATGAAGTGTGAACAGAACTGGCTGGAATTTTAATAGACAAGTAGATTTCCAGAAAAAAAGCTGTTTTTTCAGGGCTAGGCAAGCATAACTGAAAGGCAAATCTACCTTCAATTTTTGCACAAGCTCAGTATTTTGGTTGTTCAAAGAAGTAATGCAGTCTGCTGTGTATTTTAGTCATTAAGGAATGACCATTATGTCACAACCAGGTTACATTATGTGTCCATTAGCTGCAACTATGGTAGCACTGAGCACATATGCCTGTTCCATCATCACAAGCTGTAGAAAGGAAATTTGGCCTGGGGAAGCATCCAAAACAAAGTCATGTCAAAAGACTTATGTCACAATTCTGTGCATGCTTATGGAGAAGTTCAATTGGGCTTACTCCTAGCCAGGTGTACATAGAACTGTAGCTTAAGGCTGGAACCCTAAGCACACTTAGGAGGGAGTAAGCTCCATTAAATACAGTGGAGCTTTCTTCAACTCAAAGGATTGCATAGACCTCAGTAAAGGCACCAATAATAATAATATAATAATAATTTATACCCCGCCCTCCCCAGCCAAGTCCGGGCTCAGGGCGGCTAACAACCAATAATAAAAACAAGTTGATTAAAATACAATTTAAAATATTAAGATACAACATTAAAACATTAGGATGCAGCCTCTTCACAGGAGGAGAAAGGGAAAAGAAAGAGGGGGAGGGAATCTAACTGATTCTAAGCCAAAGGCCAGGTGGAACAACTCTGTCTTACATTAGATCGGGGGAATGACTGTCTCTCTATAGTCTCATTATCAACTCAATTATTTTTATAGGAGGAAAACAGCCCAGGAAGAGCTGCCATTTTCTACTAATCACGGTTACCTGTATGTATTTGTAGAACAGGGTTTCCCACACTTGGGTCTCCAGCTGTTTTTGGACTACAGTTCCCATCAACCCTGACCACTGGTCCTGCTAGCTAGGGATGATGGGAGTTGTAGTCCAAAAACAGCTGGAGACCCAAGTTTGGGAAACCCTGTTGTAGAATGAGGTAAGAAATGATATATCAGGGATGGCATCGGTACCTTGTGTCTTTGGGCAGCTGCCCAGGGTCTATCAGCCTGGCAAGGTCCACTGTTGGTGCCTGACCCCTCTTTAAGTCTAGCCACCATTTTAATTTCCCACAGGGTCTGTGACGTAGCTTTGTATTGCGGTAGATATTCTGCTGTGAGATATTTTCCCCGGGCCTTTTCAAATCTGTGGCCAGCCTGCACTGATTTCGGTGAGGGGGGCTGTTTCTTTTCTAATGCCATTTTGGGATTAGTTCTCCAGTGCACAGATCCTCACATGCAGCAACAAGCTGGATGCATCCGTACAAAATAACCTCTGTGCAATCACCTGTGGAATAGATTATGGATGTTGGCTTGTGGCGGCCATCATCCTTCATCATCTCGAGCCATTCAGGTGAAAGAAACAAATTGCTTTATGGCCACCATTCAGTTTTAGACAACTCTGAAATATTTATTTTCACACTTCTGCATCTGATAACCTGTACAAGGAAAATATTTCCAAGAAGTGATACAATAAATCGGTGAAAGGGGGAAGCATTATACATTGACTCTCATGCATTCAGCTTCCTCCTTCCCTTTCCTCCCTCCAGCTGAAAGCCTAGCAAGGTATCTGGCCACTCCTTTGAATAGGCGTGGGTGGTTCTTGATGCTGACTTTTCATACGTAGATCTAGCTATTCTACTCCTTGCCAGGGCTGTGTATGCAGTTAATGCTCCAGACTTCATGTTTATCACTGGGGTGGATCCACACTAAATTAGTTGCACTTAGTTCCCATTGAGGATGGATTTAATCATGACTTGACTAAAACGGTTTGATTTCTGCGGGTCCCAATTTCAACTAACTTTAGCCTGCAATCCTAAATACACTTACCTGGGAGTAAGTACCAGTGAGCACAGTGGAAATTACTTTATGCCTTTGGAGTTATTATCTCCCGACCCAGTTTAATTCTTTTTAAAATTAATGAATGTTGCCATTTGTAAGAGATGCGCTGTTGTTGTTTTTTAAAGTATTTCCACGAAGAACTATTACTTTAAATATATAACCAGAGTATGGGAAAATGAATGTACAGTTACAACCTTATGAATGTATTCATCATTTTATGATTTTACAGTTAACAGCTGCTCAAGACTCTGCTCTCTTTCCATATTATTAAAACATATACATACATTTTCAATCAATGAAGTGGAAAGGATTTTCTAAGATTGCAATATTAAGAGTGAGAGCAGGAAGTAAAACATGTAACTATATTTGCTACCTTGAAATAATTTTGAATGTATTTGACCTGTGTGAGTTTCAGGTTTTCAAATATGAATGTAACATTTGAATAATCTGTATTTCCACACATAATGTAACACAAAGGTTGCTTTATACAGTGTTTGCATCACATCATTATATTTATAATGCCATAAACCGTCTGAGTTTTTAATTTCCTTATCTGATGGGAGGCAATGCACCAAGCTCTGCTGCCAGGCAACTTTCCATTGACTTGAGTGTGGCCTCACAGATCCTTCAGTGAAGAGAAACCTCATTGTGCCATTTTACTGCTCTAAAATGTCTTTATATGTATAAACACTTACACAAAAATGCACAAATAGCGATTGCAGAGAACTGAAGCCAATGGTCCTGTCCTACATCGATGATAAGCTGGTACAAATGAAAACAGATATTGGCCGTCACTCAACAGTTCAACATAAAGAACCTTATTTACAGAGGCAGATTAATCCCATTTGCATCACTAAGCACAGAAATCTGTTATTCAAAAAGAGCATATGGGACTCTGAATGCTGCAGCTCAGGGGAGAGGAACCTCAGGTGGGGAGGGGGGGAATGCATCTCTCCACACCTCTCTATGTAGCTCTTGGTATTCTTCTTACAGGTTCTGCTTTACATCCTCCTTGAGTAATAATAATAATAATAATAATAATAATAATAAATAATAATTTTATTATTTATACCCCGCCCATCTGGCTGGGTTTCCCCAGCCACTCTAGGCGGCTTCCACCAGAATATAAAAACGTAATAAGTGGTTTTTGCCTGACCAGAATGTGTCCTTGAACTCTCTAAATGACTGTTCCTTGCTTTCTTAGAGGAGAGAGGAGTGCATGAGTGTGTGTAAAAACTAGACTTCAATCAAAGGTGAAATGTATTTTTTTACTTTAGGGGGACACACACAACAAGTATATGGGAAAACAAAATATATTTTTTAAAAAAAGGATTCTACATGCACCAAAACAAAATAAAGCCTCTTCCCTTAAGATATATTAGGAGTGGGAGAAGGAGGTAGAAGACAAGTGTGTACACAGTTCCCATGTGAGTTGGGGTTTTGGGAAGGAAGGGAGAAAATCTGCCATTAGGTGAGGGAGAGTGGACTTTCTCAGCTGAACTCAGCTGAACTCATTGCCTCAGCAAAGAGAGAATAGCCACTACCTGTCTACCCTGGAGAAGGATGAAGATGCCATCATTCTAACTACAGCCAATGAGGCAGAAGCACCACCCCGCTGCCTTTTAAATTGATTCATTTTCAGCTGCTGGGGTCTGCCAGTGCAGCAGCAGTGGTCCTGGAGGGGATCGTGACCATCAGGGCTGTGGACCAGTGCCTTACACCCCCAGCACCAAGCCTGACTTCAAATGAAGATCTAAATAAGTGGCCAGACTCCTATGGGATCATTTCTAACAGGAGAAGGGTGTTGGGGAATGGATCAAAGTCCTTGCATTATGGTCCTGATTTGGTCTCTGCTCCCCAAAAAACTTCATTTGATCTTGAGAAGCAAATGATATGCCTAGTCTCTAACATACTATTTAAGCAAACTACTAATGTAACATGTAGTTTTCCCATAAGACTGGGGGAACTCTAGAGAAAACCATGCCTTTTTTTTACATTGGAATAAGAACCTAGGACTTCAAGGGCAGGACAGAAGTATTTCATGGCAAAATCCTATACATGTCCAGTCAAAATGAAGTCTTGTTGCATTCTGCAGTGCTTAGTCCCACATATGTGGGTCTAAGATGCAGCCAGAAACAATTCAACCAAAAGCTATGAGCACTGTGCCAATGAACCACTAACTCTGCTTGCTAAAGGCCAAGCTAGATTTGATGGGGAAGGGTCATGCATATTTCATTCAAGCGTCTGCTCCATTCACATTTATGCCAGGGTAGATGGATTCTTTTTTTAAAAAAAAAAACATATGGAATGGAGCATGTGGGGAAAGGGAACCTCTGAGTTTCCTTTGCTTCCAGTCCACTTCCAACAACAACTGAGAGCTGGGTTGGGAAGAAAAAAATGCTCGAGACAAAACAGAGAGTAAAAGGATGCAGGGCTTCGCTCTCCTGACTTCCCTGTGCTTCATTTTATGCTAAAATAATTAAAATAAAATCTCCGCTTTATATGTGAGCAAAGATATACATGAATAAAATACATGTGGCTGCATCATAACATTGAGACTGGACACGAGAGAACTGGAAAGAAGCAGTGGACATTATGCATTCAGAGCATGTTTGGTTTTAGCTTTTAATACATTGTCAGAAAAAAGCTACTCTAATGTGCAAATGAGCACACAGTTAAGAAGAATGAAATGTTCTGTCACATGCATCCTCTTCGGGTCTTTCTTTAATTGAACCGCTTGCCTTTTCACCTCATTAAATGTCCAGCTATTTCTCATGTGCAGACATGGAACAGGAGGGAGAGAAAGAGGCATAATAACTTGCATTCTCCTGTGGTTTGACGGCTCTGCCTTGCTTCATGAATCTTGATTGCTGGACTATTTAGAGTGTTACGAACAACCTAAGAATACTTCCTTCTTTTCTGAGAAAGCATTATTTTGCTTTCTAAAAATAAAAGTGGGGAAAGCTTGCGGGAACCAAACCAATGTAAATGAGAGTGTTCCTATGTTCCTATGCTTGTATATTAATAGAAATGTTAATAAAAAAACCTGTGATGGTGCAATATATGGCTTGTTATCTTTCATTTGCTACAGTTGGGATCCTTTTACAATGTCTGCATTTGTTGTACCAGTTTCCACGATGAGAATGTCTGATGTTTTGTGTTTTCACCTCATACATCACATTTGTTCATGCCATAAAAGGAGTACTTATTTGACTCTGGCACCTCATGCCCATGTTATCCTAAAACAGGGGTCAGCAAGGTTTACTTCACCTGGGCCAGTTCACTCCGGTGGAGATCTGTCTGTGGGCCAGATCATACGCGCGCATGAGTGCGCCCGCCCGCAGTTTCCGGCATGTGCAGACATGATTTCCAGCACTGCGGAAGCTAGTCCCCGTGCCGCACTGCGTTGGCTTAGCGCAGCGCACAGGGATTCACCAAGTGGGCGGCTCAGTTTGGGGGTGGCTCATGGGCCGGTTGAATGACCCCCGTGGCCCATGGGTCTTAGGTTGCTGAGCCCTGCCCTATTCCCCCCATCAATTACCATGCACACACAGAGAGAAATAGGGAGAAATGGTGGAGGGTTTTTTGTGGGGGTTTTTTTTTTGCTATTAGTATATTCCCACAACTATAAATAGCTCAGTATAGGAACACATGTAGTGGGCACTCAATACGCCAGTAAAGGTCAGCTGCATGGGGTGAAAGTGAAAGTGTAATGACTTGCTGACCTATACAAACAAACACCATAGCTGGCAGATGAAATCTAAGCCAACAGTGTGCAGCGCAGGCAAATGTGGCTGACCCACTCAGTGCTCATTATGTGGAGGTTAGCAGTGGGACCCTGTGCAGTAGGGAGGTCACAGAATGAAGAAGAGAGCCAAGCAGAGCTAGGCAAAGGCGTGTGGGAGAGTCTCCTTAAGATACATCCATTGAGGGATGCGGGTATACGTTGGATGTGTTGAAAGTGCAGCAGCAGGGATCATTCAGTTAGTAAGCCGAGAGTTAATTCTGCTGACAGTCTGCCAACCAAGGAGTGTGCTTGGAGGTGCTGCCTAGATTGCTGACGTACCTCAGGTTCTGATGGGCTGGCTTGTTCTGAGGGAGTTTCTACTCCATATGTTTAGTTGATTCTTCCTGCTTCGAACAAATAAATACGACAAAACCTCTCTGCTCTTTTCTCCTCAGCTATACACTGCCTTTCTTCAGTTTTCTTAGTCAAGGGCCATCAACACTTTTCTCTCTGGACTCCATCCACATAATTTAAGTGGATTGCTAACCACATGCACCTCATGTGTGGTCCTCTCATGGAATCATTCCCTTTCCCCCCACTAGTCTGGCAAAAGCAACTGTGGACATAGTCTTTGCAATCTTCACAGTAGCACTCAAGTCAGGCACAATTAATACAACAGTGTTCTTTTTTGAAATTTTTCCCAGTATCCACACATCTTGTTTAGCAATAGAGGTGCCAGTCCAGGAGTGAGGCAAAACGTAATCGTAACCAGATATGCAGTACAGGATTTCCGCATTTTTATGAGCTAATTAAAAAATGGGGGCAGGGGAACAGCCGCATAGACCATGTTTGCTCTTCATACCATTCACTGATACCTCCAGCTGAGTATTCAGGAAGTCTCACTGCTGCTGTATTATGTAGTCTGATAGATGAAATTTGGCAATTTGGTTGGAACACAGCCAAGCGCCACGTTGAGGAAACAGCCATGAAAACTCATATTAATTATCTAGCCTTTATGACATGTTTCCTTTTTTAATGAGAAAATTCTATCAGTATCATAGCAGGAAATGGTGGAAAGCCCCCTTACACTGAGAAATTCTTTATGTAAGGAAGGTTCTTTTAGGCCAGTAATTTGAGCAGAGGCAGTTAAATGCTGGGATATATTATGGAAACAGATAGTAAATGTTTCCTGAGTGTTCACAGTGAATGCCAAGGGCATTGAACGCAGCCCCCTGTTCTTGCCAATATAACAGACTAGATAACTGTTACCCATTAGATTGGCCTGCAGGCCTGTTACTAAGGGAAGTATTTGCCTAATTGAGCCATAAATGACTTTTGAAAATGCTTTCTGCTTCTGACAGGGACATGGGAAATAACAAAAGTGAATTAAGGGCTAATAGGAGTGGAAAATTTGAGATAGGCCTTTTATCAGTGTGGTGAAAAATGATGGCATGTACGTAATATTAGGAGAATATTTGCTGTGGTTATATGATATGGGTGTTTACATAATATATTTAACAGCTTTCTTTATCTGTGGATGAACTATTATTAAGAAATTATCTGTAAAGTCTTTTGAGTATCTGTCAGTATACAAAAGAAACCTGCTTCTTACATCTTATGCTAGAGCAATAATATATTCATTGGGTGACCTTGGGCCTGTGCGTAAGTCCCTTTCGCGTACGCAGGTGTCCAGCGACCCACAACCAGTGGAGCTGTGGGCACGCTAATGCAGAGAACCAGCAAGAAGCGAGGCTGTGGAGGCATTTGGCATAGTGAAAGCTTCTTTATTTACAACAAATCAAAACAACAAACATAGCTAGTGTGAGCAGCAGCTTCACACATGTCCGCTCTGTTCGAAAGTAGGTAACAGCAGCAACAACAAAAGTACAAAAGCACACAGAACAGAAGTACAGTGTCTGAGTTCCGTTCCCACATTCCTATCACTATGGAATGTAAACAGTGGATCATGAGATCCAACCATAATGAGAGAATGAAATTACCAACTGGGCCAGTCACTGCATCTTGGCCCAATCTATTTTACAAGGCTGTTGTATTTTTCAAGGAGTAGCTCTATAGTACTGTAGTTAGCTGCAAGAGAGAAATGGGAAAGAAAGAAAATATAGTAGCCATACTATAGTAGCCATTCATTTATATCCTACTTTTCTTTTATAAGGGCGACATTTTTATCCACCTCTGCTTTGTGGACCTGTTTCTTCCAATTAGTGCTAGAGACAAGATCAGAAATAAGGACAGCATTATATTTGCAAAGAGAGAACTGCCATTCCCCCCTGTCTCTCACTAACCCTTGGTGAAAATTGGTTTTCATTTGCAGGAGCTGCCAAGGAAGTCTATATTAATACCCTCCTCCTGTGCCCCATCTTAAAGCTCCTACATGCTACAGGCATGAAGCATCTTTTTCTTTTCTGTTTCCATACCTGTTTGTTTTTTTTTTAACAACAACATTGAAACTTAGTTCTGGAGAACTTGAAAGCTTGCTCATTATTTTGCCATTGTTTTGGTTCAGGGAGGTTACTGGACTCAGAGCCCTCCGTCCCTGTTTTAATTGGCTTCAATAAAATGCATTGCACTACTATTGCATTTTTTAAAAAAGACAATTAAAATAAGGACAAGCATGGCTACTTAGAATTTTCGATGACATAATGAAACTTCATAGAACTGGTGGGAGAAGTGCGTGGAAGGAGAGAAGCTTCCACTCACTTCTGGGCACCACAATTTAGGAAACATATTGACAAGCTGGAACATGTGCAGAGGAAGGCAACCAAGATCATCAAGGGTATGGGAACCAAGCCTGTTCAGGAACGGTTGAAGGAACTGGGTATGTTTAGCCTGGAAAACAGGAGACTGAGAGTAGATGTGATAGCCATCTTCAAAGTATCTCAAGAGCTGTCGCATGGAGGATGGAGCAAGCTTGTTTTCTCCTGCTCTGGAGGGTAGAACTCGAACCAATGGCTTCAAGTTACAAGAAAGGAGATTCCAACTCAACATCAGGAAGAACATTCTGACAGTAAGAGCTGTTTGACAGTGGAATGGACTCCCTTGGGAGGTGGTTGGCTCTCATGGTTTTTAGCAGAGGTTGGATGGCCATCTGTCACGGTGGCTTTAGCCAAGATTCCTGCTTTGCAGAGACTAGCTGACTTGGAGTCCCTTCAAACTCTATCATTCTATGATTCTATGAAGTTCCTGTAGTTTCTTTTCTATTCTCAGACTTGGCTGGATTAGAGAAGAATGTAAGACTCACCCTGGAGTAGGTCAGGAGAACGTTGTCAAAAATAGGCCAAGGATGAAGAGCTCATGGCAGATGATGAAAACAGAAGGATCAAGGAGAAAACTCCCACTGACCCTACAAATAATGGAAGCATCTTGTGGCCCAATGGCAAAGCACGCTTTTGCGACTGGTCTGCCCGATTGCAAGTCCATTAATGTTTACCTATATTAGAAAATTCCTATTTATCCATGCCCATTAGCTTGATGGGGTGCCCAGAATCTTGGTATTGTTTCTTTATCTGTCTTTGTTCTGTATTCTCTGATTGTTCTTATTGGTAATTTGCCCCTCTTAGTCAGTTGTTGGCATCTGTTTGTCTCAAGAGACAAGAGAGTATGCCTCTGGGGGGTGAAGTCAAACCACTGCATTAGCAGCACTGAAGTGACCTTTCCGGGATACAAGCCTAGGCAATGTGTATGGAGATCCTGGGCTGCCCAGATGACATGACCCCCCTTTTGGTATTGCTGATGTGGTCCAAAGACAAGCAGAACAATACATTTGGCACCAGCTTGGCTGCAGGAGTTACTGGAAGGAGGCATACAAAGCACCATCCAACTGTCTTAGGGATTCCACTCTAGATTTGTGTAGGGTTTACTCCTTAGCCTTCTTCGCCCGAAGATATCTTGCAACACAGTGGAGGTTGAGGACCAGAGTTTTCTTTCTCCTAGATGGGCTACCTAGTATCTTTATAATAATCACAGACACTTGTTATTCAGCTACCAGATGACAGAAAAGATACAGGGGAGGTGAACTGCTGGAGAACTTCTTGGAGGCATTTGATAGGCCAGTGCAGTTCTAGATCAGAGCTGGGGGACCTGTGGCCCTCTAGATGTTGATGGACTCCAATTCTCATTGGGCCCAACTAGATGAAGGGAGTTGTGCTCCAGTATCACCTGAGGACGATCACTGTCTAATCTGTAAGGGATCCATTTCACCTAATTCTCCAGTAAATTCTTCTTTGAAGGGAAATGTGCCCTGCTTCATCTACTATTTGTTTCCCAAACACTGACAAATGCATTCAAGCAACTAATATATTGATTCTATTTAGCAATCAGTGAAGGTTTCCTCAGTGTCCATTTCTAACCATTAGCTGGCATGCTAAAGATGGGTGTGATTCTGTAGCAATGAAACCCAAGAGAACTGAGTGACGTAGTTGTCTCAGCAATGAATTGATTCACAAACAGATAAGCTAGAGGTGACCACCATATGAACACGATCCCATTGGAGACATAAAGCTGCCAATTGGCTATCCCATTTCCCTCAGCTCTCTGGAGATGCTGGGAATAAACCAAATTACATTGAAGGGTTAGTTAGAATTAAAGATAATATTTATGTGATTTTCTCCCGATACCTGAAGTGTGCAGGTAATTAAACGAAGTATATTCCTAAGGCAGCTATTGAGCACTCAAGTCCTGTGTTTCAAATAAATGAGTGATGTGCTCTCAGGGCACATGGAATTAATGTAACTAAATTACATGGCTTTATTCAGCAGCACACATCATTCAAACGAAGTGTTAAAGCAGCAAAACATAATATCTCCAGCATGACTGGAAAATGCAAAATAGCATGAATTCTAATATTGGGCAAAAAGAAAACAACAAATATCAGCTATTGTACAAGCATAGATTTTGGATGGGAGGAGGATATTATACATTTCTTCAGAGAGCTATCTGGAAGTCTGAGCTACAGCACAGTGGTACAAAGCTGCTTTGAGATCTTGACCATTGTACAATATTGCGCCTTACACAAATTGGGTCACGGTGAAAATTGAGAAGTGTAGTTTTCTCTCTTGGATAAAATATCAGTATAGTTAAATTAGTTGCCAGGAAATGGGATTCCTTATCAGTCAGCATGGAAGCCTACACAATAGTGTTGAATCAAAACAATCTGTATTATATTTTTATACAGCATTGAGCTTTCTCCTGTTTCAGTATAATGGAATAATAACAACAGCATATCAGCCCAGGTAAAGGGCATTGGCACAGTTCCCAAATCAACAGCTTTTAACATATGAATGTATTATTGATCAGAAAATTAATCACTTGCTTGACCTGTGATATGGTTCGTAGATGGTCAAACTGTGGTCATAATGGCCACAATCCTGAATCTTTAGGCTTCCACCTGTGATTTTGCCTGTAGTAACTAGGGTGCCTGGTCCCCACTCAGATATGATGAAATCAGATTGTTGCTGCTATGGCTCCCATCTCATTTAGGTCTTCCTCTGCTCTACTTGCCTGATGTCTTCTTTAATTAAAAAGAGTGAAACATCAACAAACCATTGCAGCCCTACCTTTGGCTACAACCCATGGCTTTCTGACCTTCCTAGTTTAATATCCTGCAACTTACAGTGCATGTTACTGACATGGTACAGTCAAACCTCAGTTCCCGAACACCTCAGTTTTGAAACATTTCGGCTCCCAAACGCTGAAAACCCAGAAGTAACTGCTCCAGTTTTTGAACAATTTTCAGAAGCCGAACAGCTTCCGAGCCGTGTTTTTCATTTTTTTCCTCACCAACTTTGCAGCCAGCTCATTGATCCTCGGTTTTCAAACTTTTCGGAAGCCAAACGGTCTTCTACAATGTATTAAGTTTGAAAACCTAGGTTCCACTGTAATTCAATCTCAACAGAGTTGAGGGCTGTTTATTAGCTTTCATCCACATCTGAAACAGCTTATTACAAGACAAAGCAAATGCTAAAACCATACTGTGGAGAATTGGCATTTGATTAGTAGGAAAATAACATGCAGCATGAGGCATCTCACCTGTCTGAGGCATAATTCCTTCTAGCCGTGCCTGTGATCAGGATGAGACCGCAACTCCAGAATCATACCGTAGGTTGCACTGAACAAGCAGATAACAGGGCTTATTTTGATGATGGCTTTTTGTCAGTTCAAAAAACATGTTATGCTAAAACAGGTGCGGAACCTCAAATCCGAAAGGCATCTCTTTATAAGGCCTGGGGGAACAGACTGATCCTGTTCTTCATCATGAGTGTTTTTGTCTGGCTGAAATTTTTGAAAGTTTCGCGCTGCCAAAAGTGTGTCAGATTCATGATACTTCTTCTCTAAGATATGGTTTAGGCTCTTTGCCAGCAAGTAATATTATCCAATTTTCTATCATCTGCAGAAAGCCAGGCTCACTGGAACATTAACTAATGAGACATTTCATATTTTAGAAAAAACAATTTTTGGAAATCACCAGTTTAAAATATCATGTTCTGCTGGATTGCTCTTTGTCACTCATTTATCTGTACTGATTCAAATTCAAAGTTTAGTCAAATTTCTATTCCAATTCATTTAAAAAATGCAAATAGCCCCCTTTGTCTTTGCTGCAGCTGCCCTGGAAAATATACAAATTGCTTTTTTACTTAAATGTTTTGGTGTACGCCCCTCAGCATACTTTTAAACTCCAATATGGACACCTGATAACAAAACAAACTTCAACCAAAAAGTAAGATTTAAACATATTAGGTGTTCAAAATGGTACCCCTTTAAAACAAAGTCTGAGAGAAGCACATGGTTTTCACTCGGTATCTCAGAGTAAATGGAGGAAGTTGCTGTCTGTTCTGCTCAGTAACTATGGTATTGATGAATCTGTAAAAAAAAACCACCTTTGAGATATTTGCTGATCCCACTTCCCAAAACAAAATAATCTAGAAAGCAATCTAGAACATACTAATAACAATGTTTGAAGAAGTGAAAGAAAGCATTTCTTCAATATGCTGGACCTAGGCTGACTGAGAAAGGGGTGTGTGTGGCTCTAATCCTAGACAGGCACATAACTGTTTTAAAAAGCTAGCCACCTGTAGATCAGCAGGGGGAAGATAGTAAATGCAGATATGCCTCTTAAATAGTTGATTGGTGATCAACACATACATATTGCTGATCGACACATGCATATGCAGCTGCTAGATTTGATGGAGAATCTCACCACACCCACCATTTGAGCATGTGGTTTCTTACGCATTTTGGAAAGCTAATTTGACCAGTGGTTTGAGGGGCAGCTTCCCATATTTATAACCCTGCTCTCTCATTAAAATAGCCCTTAGCTAGACTGCAGTGAGTGTTCCTATGTAAATTCCGGCTAAAAGAAAAATACCAAGATAGTTCTCGCCCTTTCTTATTTCCACTCTTTCAATACCAAGAGAAACATTAGCTGCTTGGGAAGATAAACTTTTATAAATGCATACATGCTGGAAGGCATTCAAGAGTGATTTTTGATATTTTTTGATCACAGAATGGCAAGAAGAGGAATGAACCCCCCTCCCCCCCGAAATTTCACCATTCTGTTTTGAAGCTCACTGGCTCCCTACAGTGTAGGTTAGTATATATTAGAATGGAAGGATATAGGAATCCTGTTAAAGGCCCTACTATGGTATAAAAAGGAAATATGGACCCAATCTTATAAAGAAGAATCTAATGATCAAATCTGTTAGCATGAATTGGAGAAAGGTATAAGGTTACTTATCCTCTGATATATCCCACCATAGTGCCTGTTTGCTTTAATGATAAATCAAACTTAACTTGTTAACCGATAAATTTTCATATGTGGGAGAGGGTGTGTGTGTAGTAGAATACCTGAATTGCTTTCGGGTAGACAAAATTTGTGGTGTGAAGATATTTGGTTACATATGGTCCTTTGCTTTTTCAGTTCTTTCAAATCAGACAAAGCTTAGGTCACAACCAAACCACATGCCCCTCCCCCATTGCTTTGGAATTGCGAATTGATGAGGGTCATGGGAATTGTAGTTTTGTGAGGGCTAAATGATAGTTCTCAGGATTATGTGCTTCAAATGCATGGTGTGGGGTGCTCTAGAGCAAAAGAGAAGGTTGAAATAAATAGAAAACGAACAATTTGGGGGGATGGAGAAACATGATACAGCTGAAAACTCTGCATTTTATGATATCTTGCTTATAGAGAGCTAGCTGCCTTGTACCCAGCATTGGCCAGCAATTCTAAGAAACAAAAAAGTGGTGCAGTTTTGAAATCAATGGTTAAAATCATTGTAATTTTGTTCTTGCCCCAAACACCTCTCACCCTAGCGAGTAGTGGGGCTTTGGAAATGATAGTAGATCTACTACTTCACACACAAATCTCCTCACCCTACCCAATTGTCTGTCTATCTATGAACATTAATGTGTATCTGTGGAAAACACGTCTTGACATATTTCTGTTGAGAGCTTGGTTCTCCTCCCTCCACCCCCTGGAAACTCAACTCATACTGGCTAGTTAACTGAAAGAAAAGGTTTGCCATCAGTTGGGCAGTTTGGTCTTAATTGAATACAAGACAGGGTTTTCACAGAGTCCATTTTAGACATGTAAAACTAATCTCAGTGCCTTGGGTTTGCAAAGTGGCATTTATCATGCCATTTGTGTAGCAAAGAGACTTCAGATAATTAGGTTTCAATGACTAGTAGGCAATTTCCTCATTTTGGAAATTTCACTGGAGAAAATGTATATAGATTTTTGTAAGACTAAAAACTTTGAAAACCATGACCTTTTCAACAGTCCGTTGAATGTCACAGGCAATTACGTCTCATTGGGATGTGGCATTTGCATCCTGGGATTTTAAATTTGCTTTCATGGGGGTCTTTTATATTTGTATGAATCTGATATTTCATATATACACATTGGGCACAATATTGCCAAAAAAGAAGCAATATTACGTTACCTTGATTTCAGTGGAAGGAAGGCAAGAATGTGTTCACTGCTTCCACTAATAATAATAATAATAATAATAATAATAGTCATTTTATTATTTACACCCTGCCCATTTGACTGGGTTGCCCCAGCCACTCTGGGCAGCTTCCAACACATAAAAACAGAATAAAACTTCAGACATTAAAAACTTCCAATACAAGGCTGCGTTCAGATGCCTTCTAAAAGTTGTGTAGTTCTTTATCTCCCTGACATCTGATGGGAGGGCGTTCCACAGCCAGGGTGCCACTGCCAAGAATTTGATTTGATTTCCACTCAGATCAATAGGACAATACTTTTGGATGGATTGTATTAAGTGACAGATATAAATATAAAGTTAGGTCTGTACAACTTATAAGCCTAAAGGTCAAATGCAGGATAGCAGCCATGTAGCACAGCCTGCAAATTGTTTGACATACAATCCATTTTTGCTGTCTCAGGAAGCTAGCAAACAAACAAACCCTGACCTTTCTATCTATCTGACATATACAACAGTTCTGGGCACCACAATTTAAGAAGGATATCGAAAAGCTAGAATATGTGCACATATAACAATTATTACTTCTAAACCATGTATAATTACAACATAATTATGTAAAGCTGAGCTGAAATTTCTCAGATTTTTTGGGGGGTGGGGTGGGGTGGTATTGTTGTTTAAGTAATCTTGTTGCATTTATAGTATTTTTTGGTATGCTATTATATTTGCTATTGTTTTCCTATGTAATTATGAAACTGTTTTTGTAGCATTTGAAACGCATTCCTGTTTCCTATGTTGTAAATTTCTTTGGACATGATTTGTGTGTGTGGAAAAGGGGCAGACAAATAAAATGTATGAATGAATGATTTCCAGAAAAAGAAAGCCCCTTTGCAGAACTTTCTCTGAATATTCTACACCACATTTGTACTGGCTGCACCATACATAAAAGTCCCTGCCAACAGAGTTACATGACATAATGCAAAAGGTCAACGGAATCAGGAGAAAAGCAAGTACTGAGGCAGCTACTCTTTCATTGGATGATGGATGGGGTCATTCTAGCATCCTCTTAGCGATCATGTTCCACCTGGGAGGCAGGTGGTGCCGCCTCCCAGGGAATTTTAGTGCTCTGGCAAGTGACAGAGGCCAGAAAGAGTTTCTCTTTTATTATACTGTCCTAAGTTAATTAAGCTCTTATTCATTTGCCCGCTAGCAAGTAATGCATTGTGCCTATGGCAATGGATATTTACAATTTTATAGGTGAAAGGCTCATTTTGCTACTTTTAAGAACAAAATACTTCTGAACTCTGCTTCAGGTTAGATTAAATTCTGCATTAATGGTGGTTTTCTGGAAACTGAAAATGCACTAATGTAAACAATTACCTGGGCTACTTCCAGATTCAATTAGGATGGTATCTGCTGCTGCCATCTTACAGAAACACCTGTTCCCTGCATTCAAAAAAATCCACGTTCCCTCAGCAAATTCTAATGGGAAAACTCAGTAGACAGGTGTTCATCAAGAGCCCGTGAACCTATTTGCAAGGTGTAGAAAATCCAGCTAGCTGTGTCATTTATCTATTTTTTCCAAAAGCAGGAAATTGATTTAAAAGACAGCTGAAAACATTATGGGTAGAAAATTGTTCTAACTTAAGAATGGCAGAGCTGGGGAAGGGCAGAAAAAGAGTTGCTTTCGAAGAGATCGCTAAATTAAAAAGGGTGTGTATGTGTAGTCAAAGCTAGCCTTTAAAATTTATTATTATCATAGCCCTGCTCAAAGTAGACCCACTGAAGTTGATGACCATGATTGACTTAGTTTCATTAACTTCAATGGATTTACTCCGAGTAGGACTAGCACTGGATATAAACTTGGGATGGGGGAATTTATAAAGTACCAAAACATTGTTTTTATATACGCACAATATATCCTGATGCATGTAGATGTGGGATAAATGCATGCTATTTATTGGGTAGTCTCATGTGCATTTTTCTGCATAGATGGTGGGTGGTTCTAGCTTTGATGGTACTGATAATTATGGAGGAAGGAGAGAAAAGGAACAGGTCCTCACAGCTGTCAAACTGGCCCACAGTTGAAAGATTTGCACGGCAGGCACGGCCTAGTAAGATCAGCATATGTGTAGCCACAAGTAGTGGATCTGTCCCCCCCACCCCCCCTCACAAAAATCAGTATCAAAGGAGTACAATGAGTATGTTACAAACATATATCTTGATTAAAAGGAGGTTTTTGTTTGCAAGAGGTTTGGCGGTTTTGCTTGTCAGAAAGCCATTTCCCACACATGGCTCCGTGAGATATTAAATATAAAATTATGCATACGGTTACAATTCATTGAGCAGGGGAGAAATGACAAAGAAAAATCTTTCTGGAAAGCTTATCTTCCTCATGAAAAAATCCTGGAAGGAAAGGAGGGCTGGGGGTGGGCCATTTATTATTCCTGTCACAAATGCAGAGCAACTGGGCTATGCTTGGAATCAATTCACCGATACTGTATTTAAATTTAAATTCCACAGAATAAGCATGGGGAATTTGTGGCCCTCCAGATGTTGTTGGACTGCAATTTTCATGCTTCCTGACTTCACCATTGGTCATGCTGGGTGGGACTGGCGGGAGTTGGAGTCCAACAGGTTCCTCAACCCTGGCATACAGAGTCCACCTTGAGCACACTTTGCAGCCTTTTGCTCAGCCTTTTGTAGGTCACTTCCTGTAAGGAGTTCAAAAAGAGAAGTTACCTGGGCTGATAGTTTAAATTGCTTTAAACCTTACACCAAAGGATAAAGGTAAAGGTAAAGGGACCCCTGACCATTAGGTCCAGTCGTGACCGACTCTGGGGTTGCAGTGCTCATCTCGCTTTATTGGCCGAGGGAGCCGGCGTACAGCTTCCGGGTCATGTGGCCAGCATGCCTAAGCTGCTTCTGGCGAACCAGAGCAGCGCACGAAAATGCCGTTTACCTTCCCGCCGGAGTGGTACCTATTTATCTACTTGCGCTTTGATGTGCTTTTGAATTGCTAGGTTGGCAGGAGCAGGGACCGAACAACAGGAGCTCACCCCATCGTGGGGAAAAGGATAAATGGACATAAATCTGACATCAGAAATCACAAGACAGAGAAGCCAATAGGAGAACACTTCAGTCTCCCAGGACATTCAATACAAGATCTCAAAGCAGCTGTCTTATTACAAAAGAATTTCAGAAATAGATTTGAAAGAGAAGTTGCTGAATTACAACTTACTACTGAAAACTATGGAGAGACCTGGTCTGAATAGAGATATTGGATTCTTGTCTCATTACACATGCTCAAGCTATTTTTGGTCATTTGCATACTATCCCTTGCTTTTCCCTGTAGGACTAATTGCAGTCGTTAACAGGTGTCAACAGGTTTACCATATACCCATTGAATCAATCACCCATCTCCTACTACCTGTCTGAGAAATACCCCACTCCACCCTCCCACTATAGATAAGGGTCTGGTGACTTCTGTTTCAGTGTATCTGAAGAAGTGTGCATGCACATAAAAGCTGATACCCAGAACAAACTTAGTTGGTCTCTGAGGTGCTACTGGACAATTTTTTAGTTTAAATTGCTGTTTAAGAAGATTCATTTGTTAATATATGCCACCCAAATCAATCAAAGAAGGAGTGCACACATAAACGCTTCTACATCAGAGAGATTAGATGTGAATAGGTATCACCAGCTCATATTTAAAAGTGCTAATATGCATCTTTCCTGCCTTGCAGCTAGGCAGTTTTGCAAATCAGTATTCACCAAGGAAAATGACATTGTTTTCATTTATTTTTCTACTGCATTTTAATCAGGCTCACATTTATTATCTTGCAAGTAAAAAACACATCACAGTGCCTGAGGTGACAAGAGTGCACACCAAAAAAATTACCCTAACTGTTTATGTAAAATTTAAATGGCACTTATGTGGAAATGATGGGGTTTTTTTTGTCTAGTCTATTTGGGCCAATTACATCTAGATAGATATCTATATAATTTATGCTAGGGTAATTTTATGACACGTTCTTTGGGAGGTTGCAAAATACCAACCTTTCAACAAGAGTGAAAGTTTCTTAGGCCTCAGTTCAGTTTCTAGCAAGTTGCTCATTTTAATCCATGGTCCTGCAGCCATTAGGCTTGCCTTCTTGCCTTAAGAACATCAGGCTGAGGTCTCCAGACACAAGACAAAGCTAAACACTGCTATCCACTTTATACAGTTCTTCTGGTCTTTGGAGTAAAAAGATACATATGTACAGATCCACTAACACTATCACCATGCTAGTTTACACCGCTGTGTAAAACCCACAGATTCAGGCTGGGGGTATTCCTGAATCCTTTGCTGTTGCTTGACGTTCAGTGGCATGGAAGGCCTTCCATCAGTTTTGGTTGGTGGCCCAGCCGTGCCTCTGTCTGGACAGGGATAGCCTAACTTCTGTTGTATATGCTCTGGTAACCTCTAGGCTGGGTTACTGCACTGTGTTATACATAAGGCTGCCTCTGAAGATGGTTTGGATACTTCAGCTGGTGCAAAACCTGGCTAACAGGTTGTTCATGGGGGCAAGGTAGTTTCAGCATATTACACCAATCCTGGCCTGACTGCACTGGCTGCCAATTAGCTTCTAGTCCCAATTCAAAGCGCTGGTTTTTACCTATAAAGCCTTAAACAGCTCAGGACTGAAATATCTCAAGGACCACCTCTCTCCATATAAACTGATCCAGACCCTGTGATCATCATCTGAGGCCCTTCTTTTTGTGCCTCCTCCATGAGAAGTCTGGAGGGTGGCAACATGAGAATGGGCCTGTTCTGCAGTGGCCGACCTGAGATCTTTTGCTGAATGGTGTTATATAAATATAACAAGGAATAAAATAAAATAAACAAATGTAATGGCATTTTCAGGGACAAATAAACATTGCTGTACCAATCGAATTACTTTACTGCACATGAGAGAGTTGAAGTGCCCATATTAAGTTTGGTACAGGTATGGATTGCTCTGTTCTCTTCTGCTATTAATGTTTCCCTCAGCAAACAACAACGAAAAATAACGAAATGTGACTAGATACTAGAAACAGCAATAACAAAGTATGTTTGCACCTTATCATGAATTTTGTCAAGCATCAGCAACAAAGAACAAACACTATCAGTTTGCCTTCTCTCATTCACTGTTACAAAATAAATTAATCTCAACACAGAGAAGATAATGTCCCATGCTTTGTTGTGTAACCAATCTGTTATTGATGGAGAATCTATTTCCCCCCTAAAGCTAAGTCAGTGTCAGCTCTGGTTCCAGGAGTCCTCAGAACCCCAGGTGGTCTCTGGGACTCGCAGCTTCCCATGGCGGGGGAATTACTCAAAGAGTTCCATTACCTCCTTTCAGTTCCAAACTCTAATCTGTCCGTGTCTGTGTATAATAAGCACTCACACTTTACATTGTGGGTGCCCTTTGCGGGATTGTGAGCGGTGCTACAGTTCCCAGGGAACTTACTGGCAAACAGGGACTGGCCTGCCTCGCAGTGTTAATTTTTTGAGGTTCACGCCCAGCCTCAGTAGTCAAGTTTCAATGCTGGGAGGTGGGCCAGTCCCATATATATAAGGGGGTGGAGCCAACATTATCCAGGCAGTCGGCTTAGCGGCAGCGATTCCAGGGTCCCCCTCTTAAAGGAGTTATATATATGGGTGTCAATGGCTATACACTGAAAGATTGTCAGTGAACTACCCTGCGTGTGGGGATATGGGCTTGGCTGCCTGCTACACTTACGTCTCGCAGAGCATCCCCATATCCCACTTATACCCTGATGAGCCTCAGTTCCCCCTGGCTGGGGGGCTGGGAGGGATACACGCTCAAGGCCTAAGCTAAGGTCTTCCTACATTTGGAAGTTTAATAAAGTTGTGGCCTGATTTTAATTCCATATAATGTTGTCAGAGTCTTCCTTTCTTTCTTATGATCCTTGGGGGCTGGGGCTGTTGCCGTCTGGTCACACAATGTATTCTCTCCT
This sequence comes from Podarcis filfolensis, assembly GCF_964270895.1. Lineage (NCBI taxonomy): Eukaryota > Metazoa > Chordata > Lepidosauria > Squamata > Lacertidae > Podarcis > Podarcis filfolensis. The sequence goes on along the minus strand of NC_139603.1, from coordinate 36,250,783 downwards.
GGGGCCACTTATTATGACTTATTAAATTCGTAGACCCTCCTTTATCTGTAGATCTCAGGACAGTTCACAACATAAAAATACAATAAATAAATATGCTCATTCAGTTCTTATACTGATGTACAGTGTCCTATCCTGCTTGCTCCCCCCCCCCACTTTTTACTCCTCTCCCTCTCTCCGGGTTACCACTAGGAATGACAACCGCAGACTCTTCTGTACTATTACTTTTCTTCTGAGTAAGAAAGGTAGCGGCCAACCAGGTTCCTCCTTGCCTTCACTGCCCCAGCAGTGGCGCCACCTGCATGGTGTGGGGTGGGGGGAAGTGCTGCAATGATCATATCCATTTCTAGCCCTTTTCTGTTATTCTGTTGTTGTTCATCCTCCAAAACACACACTACTTCCAGGTCTCCCCATTTAAATGGGTAGAAAACTGGCTGGGGTGGAGAAACTGCCTTGTGCTTCCGCTGCCTAACAATGGAAGTGGTGAGAGGAAGAGACCCTCAGAAACTTGCTACGAAGACAGTTTTCTTGGTCCCTCTGCAGTACTTTTTCAGAGAAGGGTACTGAGTTGGATGGATGGGATTATGATGCATCTGCACATAATGGTTTAATTATGACTCGGTAATATATGGTTCTGGAATGCTCTGCAAATATTTTGTATGAACCTGTTCCACAGGAGCTGAAGCTATTGCAAATATGTCAGGTCAAGTCTCTTTAATTGCTAGAGAAGAGAATAAAGCAGATTTATGCTTCAGCTTTGATCTAATATAGGAAGCTTGCTGATAGAAATAGGCTTTTAACCGGAATCTAATTTTTCTCTTAGTGTGGAATTGTTTTATGGTAGTTGCTTTTAAATCAAACATGGACTTTAAGAGCAAATTAGAAATAAGTTCGGTGGGGGAGGGGTAAAGACATAATTCCTTCAACATCGAAATATAATATATTCTATTGTTCTGAGTCAGCAGCGGCCAATTGAAATAAGGAAGGTTATTTTCACTCGCAGCCTCTCGTATCACCTCCCATGCTGTTCTGGGGAGTCTCCCAACCCTCTGGAGCAGATGGGAGGCTGCTGTAGGAGGAAGAGATAATTTGCAAAGATCATCTCCAGTCCTTCTGCACATTGGATTTGAGCCATTCAGCTTGCTTGAGAAATACCCACCATTAATGGCTCACAGTGGCAATCCTAGCCATGCCCACTCAGAAGTCTACTCCCGGGTAAATGGGGCTGAGATTGCAGCCTCATCCACCTTCTATTTTTTAAAAATAAAATAAGCCATATATGAGTGGTCAAAATAAATCCTGGGATTTTATGCTTCAAGCCATTCCAACTGCAATGTGAGTTTCCTTCTGTTTTGCATTGCACAGCTCTGTTTCACTTGGGCATTCACAAGTTTGATAAAGGCGCATCATAATTGAATCAGTTTTCTATCACAGCACTCACAACTGAATCTTTTCATTTCAGTTAAGAGATCAAGTCAAAACCGTTTGAAGATTGCATGATTTAGTTCCTGCATGAAGCAAACCTGCTCTCTTTTTGCAGTCTTTTACTGCAAGAAGGTGGATTTATTGAATTAAACAGCACAAGCCAGGGAGATTGGTGATAGAAATAAAATACGTTGTAGCGTATGACTTTAATTACTAGATGGTTAGTCACTGGAAATTGACAAAGAGGGATATTAATAAATCGAATGAATAGCTAGTTCTCTTGAAACTGTGAAACAAGTTATAGATTTACAAAAAAAAATTGCTTTTAGATACATTATTAGGAACATACTTAGGAAGCTGTAGCTGTCAGAACTTTGCTCTATTCAGCTCAAGCTCATCTGCACCAACCAGCAGCAATGGTCCAGGGTTTAAGATGGCAGACATTCCCAGGCCTAACTGGAGAGACCCTGGATTGAACACGGGACCCTCTGTATGCAAACCAGATGCTCTACCACCGAGCTACAGCCCTTTCCCAAGCTAAAGTCCCATTAAAATGTTTAGAGCAGGTGTAGGGAAGCTTTGGCCTTTCTGATGTTGCTGAACTACAACTCCCATAACCCCTAGTCACTGACCATGCTTGCTGGGGCTGATGGGAGTTGTAGTTCGGTAACATTCCCTCTCCTGGTTTCATCTGACATGGTATAAGGCAGCATCATATGTTACTTATTTAAAGCCAGCATCTCCAGGCAGGATAGCCTGCTTGTGCCACCTTGACTTTACCCTCCCCAAGCTAAGTTTTCTGATCTTGGGAAAGAAGAAATAGCTTTTTTTTAATAAAAGAGTTCTAATCAAACATTCAACGAAACTCTTGAGGATTTTTGAGTGCTTGATTGGAACACTTGAAAACCTCCAAGAGTCTTTGGCATGTGTAGGGGGTTGACTGCCTGTCCCAACAGGGAACTTAATTTAGATGAAGATTCTTTGGGATAACAATAGCTAATTTGTTTGACAGGCTTATAAATTGATTTGTAACAGCAGAGTTCAATGAGGCTTACTCTTAAGTCAGTCTGCACTCACTTGCAGATATGCAGTAGAGTGCTAAGCCTGCTTACTCAATACTCAATCGATCCCATGTTATTCATGACCCTAGACCAGGCTTCCTCAACCTCGGCCCTCCAGATGCTTTTGGCCTACAACTCCCATGATCCATAGCTAGCAGGACCAGTGGTCAGGGATACTGGGAATTGTAGTCTCAAAACATCTGGAGGGCCGGGTTTGAGGAAGCCTGCTCTAGACACAATTAAGCAGAGGTTTATTGCAATAAAATGAAGGGGAGATAATATGGCTGGCTACATATGAAGGCAGTGAGTTGGGGAGATAGCCTAAGAAGCAAGTGCAACTGTGGTAAATGCACTATATGCCCTCCCCTTGAGTCTGAGGTCTTTTTTTGGAATTATGGGGAACTGGAATGTAAAATCAATACTCTTAACATACTTTGTTTGGTAGAATGAGATTATATATGGCTTCCACCAAGGAAGAATTTCAGCTCCTGAACTAGTAGCAGTCAGTTGTAGAGGGGGTGGGTGAAGTGGTGGCAAGGTCAGTGTGCTGCAAGTGCACTGGCAGAGCCATTCTGGTGCTCCTGCTGGTGTGTTTGCACTGCACCAGCCTCTCCACCATCTTGCCCCTCCCCATCCACTTCCCACAGAGGTCAAGTGATATATGCCACCTGACCATGCAATCCTCTACTGCATGGGTAGGCAAACTAAGGCCCAGGGAACAGATGCAGCCCAATCACTTTCTAAATCTGGCCTGATGACAGTCTGGGAATCAGCATGTTTTTACATGAGTAGAATGTATGTTTTTATTTTAAATGCATCTCTGGGTTATTTGTCGGGCATAGGAATTCGTTCATTTCCCCCCCTTCAAAATATAGTCCGGCCCCCCACAAGGTCTGAGGGACAGTGGACCAGCCCATGCTGAAAAAGTTTGCTGACCCTACTCTACTGCCTTAAACCCAAATAATTCTGAAACTTGAGCTTGAGCTACCATTGGCTTCCAGAATTGTTATCAGGGATGTTTAAGTACTGTTAAGTCAAAGAGGCTCTACTAAAGACAATAGAGTGGTGTTAATGTGAATCTAGACTTTTAATTTGCATATAAAGCATCCTCAGTGAACTGAGCAAACAGTACAAAATGTTCCACTGCCTGTTACAAAATTCAGCATTATCTTATATAGTAAGTTTGTGTGTATCCACTGTCTCAGCCATTAGTTGCCTATGTCAGCTTACATGATTGCCCAATAAATTTATGGAAAATAAATTAACATTTCACTGAAAGAGGCCTTGAATTATGAACTCTTTCTCTTCTCTAAATCACTTTTTGTCCTTCTGTGTGAAACAAAACAAAAAATGAAAATGAAATGGGGAAAAAACAAGCCTTTGACTTAACCATAATGGAGAAAGACAAAACACAGCTTCTCATTTGAATGTCTGACACAGTCAGATGAAAAGAAAGCAAGGGGATAGGGCTACACATATTTATTTTATTCTGGTTATAATTCTTCAGATGCCCAGTTTCACAGACACTAATTGTAAGTGCCATTTTGATGTATGGCTTTCCAAAGAAGCAATTTCCTATGCGAAAGGAAGATGTTAAGAAGATGTTAGGAATTCCTTTCACCAGCTATGACTGTTCTTGGTCAGCGAAAGTCTGCCCATGGTGAGTCATGCACTGGGAACCATAAGACTTGAATGTTGCAATGAGCTCTATGTGGGGCTATCCTTAGGCCTGGTCCAGGTACAAAATGCTGCAGCTAGAGCCTTGATGGGGGCAGATTATCACCAGCAGTGCTTTTTTCCTAAAAAAATGTTTTGGGGTACTCTTTTTCCTACTCATATTGAAACACTGCCCCTCAATGAAGCCAAACTTAAATTTACAAAATGTTTAGGGGTATGTGTATCCCTGCGTCCCCCCCAGGAAAAAACCACTGATCACCAGCATGTGCTCTAGCTGCCCACACACTGATGGACCAGGTTCAGTGTTATTGTATTAGTTTACAAGGCCTTTAACAACTTGAGTCCAAGATACCTGAGGGATCACCTGCTTGCTTAGGTCCCTGCTTGATAGCTGAGGTCTTTGGGGGAGTCGTTAGTGGTGCTCATGGTTCATATCCACCAGGAGCCATGTTTTCAGTCTTGTGCCCTAATTTTATATAACTCCCTTCCTTGATCTCATAATTTCTCTCATATTTTGCTCTTCTATGCATTTGCTGTAATACAACCCAGAGCAACTGTACAGCAACCTTATTCATCTGATCTGATGAGCTTTCCCCCTATACAGGTTTCTCTGATGTGCAATAAGGTTTGTGCACATACAGAAGCTCTGCTCACATTCTAAACATTCATGAAGTGTCTCTCCAGTGTGGGTTTATTTGATGTGCAGTCAGATTTTACTTCCACTTGAAGTCAAACCTGACTTCAGAGGAGGCTTGTCTCTGAAGATAGGCTCCCCCCCAAGTAAAGATGTGACTGGCATATTTAATGCTGGTTTTAGTACAAGAAGATGTTGTTGACTGGCAATACAACTTCACTGGTATTTTTCATGGAAAGTTGTTATTCCAAACACGCAAAGTAGATGCTGTTTACAAAGTCAGTTGGTCTAGGTCCTTTTTTCATATGTGGTGGACTTGTAGAAAGGCGACAGGCCTCTGGGAAATGATACATAATGAATTTTAAAAGATGCTTAAAATAGTTATTCCCAAGAGACCTGAAGCAATTCTTCTGGGTATTATGGGGACAGAGGTCCCCAAAGATGGTTAAGTTGGAAGTGGAAAGAAGGAGAAGTCCCAACAAAAGAATAAATTTTAAAGTTATTGGACTATTCAGAGACGATGAAGCTGACAGCAAAAATAAGAGATCAAAAAGATTAAAACTTTGTCAAGGAGCAGAGGTTCTTTTTGGACTATTTGAGAAAAAATTATAGTCAGATGAAATTCTGGGCAGGATTTGAGTAATACATGAAGGAGAATGAATACATGATTTTAATATTAGTTATAATATAGAAAATAAATGGTAGTTTTGGCAGCAGATAAGGGAATACAACAGGAACATCACAGATGTAAGGATGGGAAGTAAAAATGTAAGAAATTACTATACTGAAAATGAATTGGACAACGTTTAATTTTGTGTAAAATTATTATTATTATTATTATTATTATTATTATTATTATTAGTAAAAAAAGAAAGTCAGTTGGTCAATCTAGCTCAGTACAGTGGTACCTCGGGTTACATACGCTTCAGGTTACAGACACCGCTAACCCAGAAATAGTGCTTCAGCTTAAGAACTTTGCTTCAGGATGAGAACAGAAATCGTGCTCCGGTGGCGTGGCGGCAGCAGGAGGCCCCATTAGCTAAAGTGGTGTTTCAGGTTAAGAACAGTTTCAAGTTAAGTATGGACCTCCGGAATGAATTAAGTACTTAACCCGAGGTACCACTGTATTGACTACAGCAGGTGTGGGGAACCTGTGGTTCTTCAGATGTCATTGGATTACAGCTCCCATCAACCCTAACAATTGGCCGATGTTGGCTGGGGGAGATAGGAGTCCAACAAATACCAAGAGGACCACAGGTTCCCTAACCCTACTCTATAGTGCGGCAGCACTGGAGATGCTGGGGATTAAAACAGGGACCTTCTGCAAGACTCTACTCAACTAAGCAGTGCCCCATCTCTTCACAGACATAAATCATTTTGTATTTTATCAACATCCCCAAGGTGTTTTTCTTCGAGTTTTTTACTTTCAGCAAAAGTGATCATGTAAATTCGTTTTTTGGATGATTGCACCCTAGAGGAGAGGAGGAGGAGGAGAAGAAGAGGAAAATATATGGAAATTAGTAGCATCCCCCCATGATGTAAACAAGTTCAACAGGACGCTGAGCGCTCAGTATTTCCATTGTTTACTGAAGCTGCAGTGAATGACTTATTTTTATATTCTTTTAAATTCAATAAGCCAATAATGCATCCAAGTTTTGGTAATGTTAGTCAGATCATGTGTGCAAATTAGCCCGAAGAACAAATATTATGCTTTCAGCAAGGAAGGAGAGGCAAGCAAGCGTATCTTTTACAAAATGTAAACAGTGGAAATGATCAATTTGCCATTCTCATTAAATATAATTAGATAAATAGAACTGCAAAATATATTTGTCACCGAGTTGCCATAAGAATAGAAATAGATGCTGACATCTTTGCAAAGCCTCTTATTAATGAGTATGTTGAATTTCTGAATACTAATCTTCAGGTTCTATAGAGATTTAGGGTGCAATCTCATGGGAAACACTTCTGAATATCCGCACAGGGATTTCAGGATTCAAGGCTGAATCCAGGACCTAAGGGATGTTAGGTGGAGGAATAAATTCAAAATGTATTCAACACCCACGCATTGTCAAAGGAGGCAACTGCAACAACAACAACAACAACCACCACCACCCAGCCACACCAGTTAATACCTATGATTCACAACAGGTCTGGTGATGCATCCAGGACAAATGACCCCATCCTATAATTGTGCATTATTTGTCCCCACTGAAGTTTACACCCCACCCCACTCTCCAGTTCTCCAATCTATTAAGGGCACCTTGAATCTCAATTCTACCTTTTGATGTATAAATTACCCTTCACAGTTTAGTGTCATCTGCAAATTTGATGAGCACCCCCTCAATATGTTCATCCAAGTCATTTATAAAGATGTTGAACAACAATAGACTGAGGACAGAATCCTGCAGCACCCTACTTGCTACTTACCCTATGCCCCTATGGAGACAGCAGCACCCAAACAGTGGCACACACCCTTTTGTCTTGTACTCTTCATAAAGACCTGTGGAACGATATCATCACCCCACTCGTATTGCCCATCCCAGGGTGCTTGACCACTGCCACAGTGTCCTTTCTTCTGGCAGACCAAGCGGAGCAGACAGCAGCAAAGGTTGCTAGGTTTTTAGCCAGGGCAATCAGAATAAGGTCCATTATCTGACTGTTGACTCAGGACCCAAAACTGTGCTTTTATATTTAATTTTCACTTTCTTCTGTGTATATTGTAATATTCTCTTGTTGCTATGGCCATTGGTTTAGGCGAATAAAGTTTTTTCCCCTTCCTTCCCCCTGGGATGAGGAGGAACCATTGATGAGCACTCTTTGGGTTCAGTCTGTCAACCAGCTATAAATAGACCTAAAAGTAACACAATCTAGCCCACATTTTCCCAGCTTCTCTGTAAGAATATCATGCGGGATGTTGTTGAAAGCCTTGCTAACTTTTCCAACAGCCCTGAATAAAAGTTCCTTCCCTTCATGCAGCAGAAAGTTAGCGTCCAAGCCATAAGACTGATATACCTCTATCTTAAAAAAAAAGTAAAATGCAAAACAGATTTTCATCATTTTATGTACCTGATATGGAAAATCATTGAAGAAGCACTCTGCGCACAATTACAAAACAGAACATACCATAAGCCACCGCTTTACTCATAGCAATTAATAGGGTTTCCATTGATTTTGCAACCAAACATCTTCATCCATAATGTAGAAAACAAGGGGAGTACAGCAGATGGCAAATGATGTTCATTTGTCACTCAGTCAAGAGTCGGTGGGGCTTGATTCTCTGAAATAAGTAACTCTTCATTGTTGGTTAATGCTAGGAGACTTTCTAAAGGGATCCACGAAAGAAGACTGCCCATAGAGTTCCTGTCCCAAGCATATAGGGCCAACCAACGGCAGGAAACAACCAAGGGAAGGGGTATACTACATCCTATACCTATAATAGAGAGTGAACTAGGTCAGCAACTACATGCATCTTTGGAAGTGTAGTGAAGTGTGTTGCTGGGGAAAACCATGACTGACCACTATGTGGTAAAATTGGAAGGAACTCCTACCTGTACCTCTTGACCAGGAATGGGGAGCCTATGAGCCTCCAGATGTTGTTGAACCCCAACTCACATCAGTGTCAGTCAGCCTGGCCAGTGTCCAAGAATGATGGGAGTTGGAATCTAACAAGATCAAGAGAGTCACAGTTTCCCCATTCCTGCTTTAGGCACTGGAAGATGATGGTGAATGGTAAGTCTGCTGCAGCCAGTTCTAGACAAGTGCCTTCTTGCAGAATGAATATTCACTCCTGCCTATGGCTGCACCGAGGATGCTATTTTCATATTTATATCCTTACAAACAAGGCTCGGTAGCCACACTAATTATGTTCTACTTCCACCGTTAGAGGAATTATGCTCAAATACCGGTTGCTGGACATCACAGGTGGGAAGAGTGCAGTTGTGCTCATGTCCAGCTTTCAGGCTCCCACAGGCATCTGGCTGGCCACTATGAAAAAAACAGGATCCTAAACTAGATGAGCCATTGACCCGATCTAGTGGATTCATCTTCTTATGTTCTTCTGCTCTCAGTGTGCTGCTTCCTTGATAGCACTTCCTGATTTATCAATTTAAGGGTGTGACTTTCCCTTGCTTTCCTGTTGCCACAGCTAATCGTCAGAGAACTCTTAAAATAACTACTATGCTCACACTGAAAACTGATGTTGACGTGCAGTATTAGTTGCCTTTTTTCATTTCCTTAACGTTGCCTTAAAATTTCATTGCTGTTGCTGTTTTAATCCAAATCTTGGGCACTAATGTCTGGACACATGTGAATAGAAAAGATATGCTATTGGAAGAACGGCCAAACTGTCTGTTTTCTGAAATTCAGACCTGGCCTTTTGGCAGTTCAAGGAAATGAGCTGAAATGGGATGAAAAGAAGTTCTTGTTTTCATTTCCTGTTTTTTCTCTTTCCTCTCCTCCAGCCAGATAACAAACTTGGGATGCTACTTGACACTCAGTGCTCTGGTCATCAGATGATTCTAAGAATAGAATGTTGTTTACTTTATCAAAGGTGACAAAGCAAATGCATGCCATTCCTCTTATATTTGTATGACATAATGGCTAGCACACTAGGTGAAAATGGGGGAGAGACCTAGGTTGAAATCCTCACTCAGCCATGTAAGTGATCTTGGAACAGGTTTTAATGAGGGGGAAAATGAAGCTGGGGAGACAGGAACCTTTTAAACCACCCTGGGATCCTTGCAGAAGGGCTAGAATTAATGTGTAATATAAAGTGTCAGTCTATTTAGAGTCGTACACCTTCTTATGATATCTTCAAGATCCTCTTTTATATTATTCTCTTTTGCAATTATCACCAAATTTGCAAATACAACTGACACATTTTAATAAAAATTAAATACAAATAAATTTATTTAAATATATTTGCTTGATATACAGTTTTTTACTTTTTTAAAAAACTACAGAAACTAAAAATACATGATCAAGAGGTTAAATATCAAATAGCAAAACATGGGTCCTTATCAATTTCTGAATCTTAAATAATCTTTGAATCATCAATAACAACCCACTACTCTGTTGCAAATTTAAAATTATGTTGCCATCCATTTCTTAATCTTACTCTCACTGATTTCAAACCATTTCACTGTTAACAGTTTAATTTTCTATTTCATTTCTGGTCACATATTCCTTTTTTACACACACAGCACCCACAAAAACTGGACCAAATGAGTTACTCGATCTAGCCATTTTTCTTATGCTTTGAACATTTCCCCCTCTAACATGTACATAATCACTTTTGGACAAGCTCTACTAAACATGTTTATAGTTTTCATTTTCTCTGCCAAATCTCCAACTGTTATCAGAAACACTGGCATACTTTTTAAGTGATGGAGGTAGACTACAATTTAGTAGAGAGCTTTTAAAGCAAAAAGCCCAAAATTGATGTGGTAAGCAACAGGGAGGCAGGGCAGGGAATTTAGGGAAACAGATGGTGCATGACAAATGGAGAGATAGATGTGTTTAGCGGAGGAAATCTGAATTGATTGAAGAGGAGGAAAGAGATGGCAGGCAGGAAGATGGGTTGTTCTGTCCCTGTATTGGTTCCAATGCAAGGGAAACAAAATCCTCATCTGCATTTGGCTTCTCAACATTTGAAGGAGGGGTGGGATATAATTTTAATAAAATATAGAAAACATCTGGAAATCTGAATGTTTCTGGGGAGAACCAGGAAGAAATTGGAGAGAAAAATGAATTCTACTGACCAATTTTTTCCATTAAGGTCTAAGTATGGCAATTGTATGACCCAGTGGTGACTGGCACACTATAGTGAATGGGGCATTGTGCCACCAACTTCAACCTGCCTCTAGCCAGCCCTGACCTGCCTGCCTTCTAACTTATATTCAGCATAGAGGGCTGTACTGGTTTACAGCTTTCTCCACCTTAGTCTCAGTGTCGTACTCAACAGCAGGGCCAGATTAAGGTGGTTGGGGGCTCTGGTGAAATTTCTCATGAGGTGAGCCCTATTGAATAGGGTCAAAGGTCCATCTGGACCAGTTTCCTGTTCTCATAGTGGTCAACCAAATGTCTTGGGGACGTCCACAAGGAGGACCTGAATGCAACAGCAACCCCCACACTTGTGATACCTAGTAACTGGTATTCAGAGGCATACTGCCTCCCAACAGTGGAGATAGAGCGTAGCCATCACAGCTAGTAGCCATTGGTAGCATTTGCCGAAGTAAAAGGAAAGGGACCCCTGACCATTAGGTCCAGTCATGACCGACTCTGGGGTTGTGGCGCTCATCTCACTTTATTGGCTGAGGGAGCCGGCGTACAGCTTCCGAGTCATGTGGCCAGCATGACTAAGCCGCTTCTGGTGAACCAGAGCAGCGCACAGAAACGCCGTTTACCTTCCCGCCGGAGCAGTACCTATTTATCTACTTGCACTTTGACATGCTTTCAAACAGCTAGGTTGACAGGAGCAGGGAGTGAGCAACGGGAGCTCACCCCATCGCAGGGATTCGAACCGCTGACCTTCTGATCGGCAAGCCCTAGGCTCTGTGGTTTAACTCACAGCGCCACCCGTGTCCTCCCTTAAAGCTGTTCAAGTTGGTGGCCATTGCTATCTCTGGTGGGAAAGCCTTGAGCAGAGGTGTGCCTAGGGGTTGGCAAAACTGGCCCCAGCATGCAGCGCAGGCCAGGCCAGGCGGGAGGGGGACAAAAACCATCTATCAGACTATGGAGTGTATGATGCCTTCCCCCCACCCCCATGCATGCCCCGATGAATTATGAGAAGCAGGTCTTAGATTTCTAGATTGCACAATAGTGGCTGGCTGCTAAATTGTCTTCTCTGAGATTTTCAGCCTAGTATGTGCTCTCCGACATTAATGCCTGGAAAAAGAAAGAAAGAGATAATCTGATTTTTAAAACTCTCATTAAGTTAAATTATCTGTAGGACAGAGATATAATGTTCCCATGGAAAGTTTCACTGTTGCAATAATGTATAAATGTGCTGGAAACAAATGCACTTAATGAGAATAGCAAGTTCTCTCCCCTCAGTTTGCATAAGTATGAAACTTGTTTCATACTTATTATATTGCATAACTTAGCTCTCAGTTCAGATATTGGTTTTCTATTCACATTATCACAGAATCCGCCCCCCACCCCATCAACTGACAGACACGGGCCACATTTGCACCATACAATTAAAGTGATATACAGTGGTACCTCTAGTTACGAACTTAATTCATTCTGGAGGTCCGTTCTTAACCTGAAACTGTTCTTAACTAGAGGCGTGCTTTTGCTGCTGCTGCGCCACTGGCACACAATTTCCTTTCTCATCCTGGGGCAAAGTTCTCAACTCGAGGTAACTCTTCCAGGTTAGCGGAGTTTGTAACCTGAAGAGTTTGTAACCTGAGGCATTTGTAACTTGAGATACCACTGTAATACCACTTTAAACAGTCATGGCTTCCCCCAAAGAGTTCTGGGAGGTGTATTTTGCTAAGGGTGCTGAGAGTTGTTTGGAGACTCTTATCCCACCCCCCACCCCCCAGCTACAATTCCCAGAGGTCTTTAACAATTAATCCCTCTTCCCAGAGAAGTTTGTGAGAATTGTAGCTCTGCAAGGGGAAGAGTGGGTGTCCTAACAACTCTTGGCACCTTAACTATCTACAACTCTTTGGGGGAAATAATGGGCTGATTGGAAAGACACAGAACAGCTCTGAAACAAATGAAGCTTCTTCCCAAAGTTTCAGAAATTGAATCGTATGACTGGTGCACATCCCTAGTACATACACAAGGTTCTCTCCAGGCTACCATGTATTGCCAAGGAGCATGGCTGATGCACATATAAGTGTCTTCTGAACTGGACTGGACTAGACGGCTCCTGCTTGAGAGCCCTTTGACACGTTCATACCTGGAAAGCACTACACTACCTCCATGCTGTATTTGTGAACGTCTAGGGCTGTCACCATTGCAGGGCACCTTGGATTTCCTTGGTTCCTCCCCACTAGATCATCATTCAGAGAAGAGGAGTGGTTTGTTTTCACCCAGCCCCTCTTTCCTCCTCCCACCTTTGCTTTACCTGGTCGGTTGCTCGTTGGTCTTCAGAAGAGCCTTCTTGACCTAAGGAGACATCTGCTGGTAAAGGTAAGCTAAATGACCCCTGGACAGTTAAGTCCAGGCAAAGGCGACTATGGGGTACGGCACTCATCTCGCTTCAGGCCGAGGGAGCTGGCGTTTGTCCACAGACAGCTTTTTGGGTCATGTGGCCAGCATGACTAAACTGCTTCTAGTGCAATGGAACACTGTGACGGAAGCCAGAGTGCACAGAAACACCTGCTGGTAGGCACCACAAGACCTGACTCGTCACTGCTTCTGTATTCTGATTCACCAAATTACTCAGCCCAACCTCAGAGAAACAATACAAGGCCTTGGTACTAAGCAAGAGCTTCACTGACCCTCAATTTCTAATCCGCTTGATAATTTAAACTATCTGTGTTTTCAAATTAACTATAAATGCAAAGCATCACAACAGTGTTCTTACAGCCTTGGGATGTGAAACATTGAATTTCATATTATTTCAGGAACTTGAGCCACAAGAAATTTGTCGCTGAGGGTGCTTGTTGGTCACTTGCCGGTGATGAAAGTGGATGTCCGGTTTGCTGGAGTGTGAGCGCTGGCTTTGATTTCATTCATTATTCTGGTGGCAAATTCCCTTTTGTGTAATCTAGTGACAGATAACCGTGTATGCCTTTGTTCCCGATATAATCATTTTATCTGCCTGACTTGTCAGGATTAATTAACTTACTAAATATTGATTCATTCATGCATGCATGCATGGGCGAACACATTCTTTCCCAGAGTAAACCAATTATTTTTCTGTACAATAAAGTAATACAAAAAAGGCAGAGGATTTTAAGATGGCTGAATACCAGGCTTAATTTTACTGTTTCCTTGCCAGGATACAGTGTCCAAACGTATTTTGAGTCCCAGCTTTGGCCCAAAGCCTCAAACTTGTGATGTAAAGTAATTAAAGGATATATGCCATGTGTCTCATTTGTCCCATTGTTACTCTATGTAGTCAGAGCTGTGGACAGGAGGGGAGCCAAATATAGTATTAAAAATATAATAGGATATATTATGGGTTGCCAACATGGTGGCCATAGATTAATGTGCATCCAGAGACAGTGCTGAATTACCAAATAGGCAGAGCAGGCACTGGCCTGTAGGCCCCACACCTTTTAGGAGTCCCGTGACAATGGACCAAAATAATATTGATTTGATCTTGAATGAAAATTATAATTGAGATTTCTTAGTTCAATGTTATCCCACTAGAACATGTCCACAAGAAACCTCCAGATGCAAAGCTTTCAAAAGCATATTAGGAAATAATTTATGAGGGGGCCTCCAAGATTTCGACTGCCTAGGGGCCTCCACAAAGGTCCTTCCTGGCACCAGCAGTGTGCCCTCATTCACCTTCACGTTAGGCTTGAAAGAAGGATTATATTATAACTAACAGAGTTAGGCGTGTTTACGTTTGGTTGCCCACAACAGTTTCTACAAATTGCAAATACTTCCATGGGCCTCAACATTTTGTCAGAAGTGTGCCCTTTCTGAAGCAGGACCACAAGCTGAGAGATTTTACCTGTTGTTGAATCAGTATCTTCGAAGGATGCACAGAATATATTAGAAAGGGAAGATTTTAGAAGCTTTAGACTGAATCAAAGAATTACATAAAGTGCTAGACCAGAGCTGGCCCAAGACATTTTGTTGCCCGAGGCAAATGACAAAATGGCACTTCCCCACCCCAATTCCATGTACTGGGTTGGCAGCTGAATTTTACTTCAACACTGGCAATGGGATAATGTCCTCTAGTGCTCCACAGGACAGAATTCTAGTTCAGAGTGTGTAGGCCAAGCTGATGGCACACATAGTTCTGATTTTCAACAGAGCAGGCTCTGGAGGGAGTGCTATCATTGCTGCCTTGCCCTCTCCACATCTGCTACCTCATTCTCGATTGCCTCATTCTGCCTAAAGGAAAACCCAGCCCTGTGCTATTTTCTAGAAAAAGTGCTATTTTCTAGAATCAGTGCTATTTTCTAGAAAAAGAGGTGCCAGAACTCACTATGAACACCTCACTTGTTCTCTTAGAATGGTAATGGCGCCCACCTGACAGGTGCCGGAACTGAAAAAAGTCCTTGACCGACAGTAAATTTTAAACAATGGAGGTACAGTGGTACCTTAGTTTACATACGCTTCAGGTTACAAACACTTCAGGTTACCTAACCCAGAAATATTACCTCGGGTTAAGAACTTTGCTTCAGGATGAGAACAGAAATCGTGCTCCGGCGGCGCAGCAGCAGCAGGAGGCCCCATTAGCTAAAGGGGTGCTTCAGGTTAAGAATAGTTTCAGGTTAAGAACAGACCTCCGGAACGAATTAAGTACTTAACCCGAGGTACCACTGTAATCAGAAATGCAAACTTTACAGCAACTGACAAAGCCCAGTTGGGCGAAACAAGTAATTATCCTGGGATCCTTGTCTTATTTTCTGCATGTGCCATTATTCCAAGTTCTTCATCTGAAACCTGCATACAAGGAACGCTAGAATTCTTAAAAGCATCTTCACATGGAACACTACTATATTGATATAAGAATTCCACACTGTGGATATTGCTAATATAAAAAGGTAAAGGGACCCCTGACCATTAGGTCCAGTCGTGGCCGACTCTGGGGATGCGGTGCTCATCTCGCTTTATTGGCCGGGGCATTTGCCGGAGTTCATTTCGAATCCGCCCTAAACTTTGTGTTGCGGCTCCCAGCCCTTCAAGCTCTTGCTGAAGATTGTACCAGGGTGTTGGAGCCCATGCCAGGAGCTCACATTACTGATAACTGATAACTGTAAAGCCTGCATCGTAAATTAGCTTTAATGAGCAGATAACTGTGTTCTCCGGCAGTCTTGGAAGCAACCTTTGTCTCACTGGCTTTGCGCCGGCCCACACCCGGCTGTATTTCTATTTTTACCACTTTTATTACCTTCTAAGTACTGCTATTTTAAAAGACTCACAACGATGGGCCAAGGCAAACGCCGAAGGGATTGTGACGAGGTTTCGCCCTCCCCAAGAACTAAACAATCAAAAACCGACCCCCCCGTGTCTGGCAAATGGATTATCCCCACTGATCACTGCTATAGGGTGAAAACTCAGAACCGTTTCTACCCTCTAACGTCTCCAGAAACAACGTCAACTCCAGAGGAATTATTTTTACCCCAGACTAAAACTGAGGACGGCAAGCTCGGAGGAAGAGGGAGCCCCCCACTGGGGGTGGTGCAGGACGCCGGAGCCGAGGACTGCGCTAGACTAGAACAACATGAACATCTCCATCTTGTGGTCAGAACCCTTAATTGCATATTCAAGAAGATTGATGCGCTATCCTCCCAGTTATCTAGCCTTGAACAGAAAATTGACAACCTCGGGTCAATGTCTAAACCAACTGTAGATTCAGGGGAAATGAAGTGCCAGAGGACCTTACACTCAACCAAAAAAGGAAGTGAGATCCCTAAATATAAACTAAATACTGCACTGAAACATCAAGCATTGTCCCTGCAACCTAAGAAAATCTGCCTAAATATCGGGGTAGGGTCAGCAAGGTGGCTCACCTTGGGAGGGGTTAAAAAACAACTAAGCAACCTCCTAAACATAGAAATCACACAATGCGATCTTATTGCAGTATTACCTTTGAACCAGCACCTCAGGCAACAGAGAGTGATGCTTGCGTTTTACTCTCCAAGGATCCCTTCAGCTATCATCAGGCAGAAATCACTCTTGGCTAGGTACGATATCACCCCAACAAGAGTTTTTATGGATAGCATGAGCCATCCCCTTCTACTTGCCGACTACGGCACGGAGCGGACCCTGTCGGAGAGGTCGGGAGCATCTCGGGATATTGAGCCTCCTCTTCCGGAGGATACCCATCCGTACCGAAACTGGACTTACCCTACGTCCCCACGAGCTCTAAAGGAATCCACTGGTGCATGTAATTCTCTGACCCCGCCGGAGGAAAGAGAGCTCTTAGCCACCTTTGGCAACCTTCCACCGAGGGAACAACAAGAAATAATTGATAGATTAGAAGTACTTAATCATCAGCTCATATATGTCCAGAAGAACGGAAAAGTCCTGCCCACTTCTCAGGATAACCATGCCAGCTTTTCGGAGTCGTGTTCTAAGGAAGCAGGAAGACTTCCACACCTCAGTCCGGCTCCTAAACCCATGCCTCCCTCACCTGTGGGCAAAGCCCATCGACGCTTGGCAGACCCAGGTTTTGCCTCACAAGTTGGCCTTTCATCTCAACTCCTGATAAATTTCGACTCGCCCTCCAAGAGTCCCCCGCTGAAGAGTGTAATTCAGAGTCCCCTCCACCAAAACAATTCTTTACCATCTAATCCATCAATGCCGGAATTGGAGTCCTCATATTCTCCTGAGCGGCACAGACACGACATACAAACGGTATCTGTACGTCGAGCATCCCCAGTACCTTCGCTAGCATCAGGTCAGGGGAGCGTTCCACCTACATCAAAAAATGATCCGGATTTGACTGAAGACCCGGCCGGACATATAAATCAAATGGTTTCATTGGCGACCTTCAGACCTCGCGGTGGGGCAGTCTCTGCAAATCCTGTGGAGCCTCCTACTGAAGTGGCCACCCTAGGGTTAGCCAGCGGGAGACCCGCTCTGTTGTCCCAGTCTAAACACCCCACTACCAACTCCAAGATTAGGTACCTCCAGCAGGTGCCTGCCATGCAAAGTAAAATAACTGACTTTTTTGTGGGGTCTGCCCTGCCTCCAAAGGACCCACTTCTCTCCCTGAAATGACAGCGAATTGAACACAACAGGAACTCCCCCCTATCAGTCCTCAGCTGGAACATTGCGGGCTGGAGGGGGAAAAAACATGAGCCAGAATTCTTGGAGTATATCAATCGGTTTCATATCATCTTGTTCCAAGAAACGTGGGAAGTAGAAAAAATTGTTCTAAATGGCTTTGAGCTTCTAGAACTCCCTGCCTGCCCCTCCCTGAAAGGAGGCCGCCCTAAAGGGGGCCTAATAATAGGCATCTCCCTCAACCTACATTCCAAATTTACTCTAGTACAGGCCTTGCCTCCCTACGCCCTCACCGGGCTGATTGCGGGGGAAAAGATCTCGCTCCTAGTTACAAATGTTTACTTGCCACCCGGGGGTTCTTCCCTTGAATTGGGCTCTAAATGGGGCTCGCTAGAAGAGCATTTGCTCTCATGCTATGTTAAGTTTCCTAACACCCCGGCCATAATTGGTGGCGATTTTAATGCCCGTACGGCAGCAAATTGGGACTCGTTGACCAAAGCCAAATGGTGGGTTACCCCAAACCTTGATAATTATGACCTGGAACACATCGTGAAGAGAACTTCTAAGGACCACAGAGCAAATGAGGCTGGAGTACTCCTCTATCAAATGGCCATCCGTTTGAATTTGGTCCCCTTAAATGGCACATGCCTCCCCGACATTCCAGGGGATTTCACTCACCTGAGCGTTAAATCAAACAGCGTCCTCGATTACCTGTTGGTCTCTAGGGATCTATTTAAGTGTATTTCCACTTTTAAGATCGAGAATGTACAATTTAGTGATCACCTTCCCCTTGCTGCTAAGCTTTCCCTGAACTGGCAGCCGGAGGCTCATAGACATGTGACTCAGGTGGTAACCAACGAATCTTTCCAAGTAAGAGGAATCAAATGGTCGGAGACACAGGCTCAAAGGTACCTGGAATTCTTTCAAAAAGAAATCCTCGGGCCCTATCCCAACATAGGCTCTGCCTCAGACGAGCATAGCATAGTATTGAAGCGCTTCTACCATCATATGACTGATCTTACGTCCTTCTTCAGGTTACCACCCAAAAATTTAAATCGAAACGAGTATACTCACGGTGCTCCCTGGTATAATTCCCAGTGCAAACAAGCAAGACAGCGCCTCCGTGCTATATATAATGCATACAAGACCTCTGATGCATCTACCCTGCCAGCTAGCTATGCACAAGCCAAGCAAGTTTACAAACGCACGCAGATAATTGCCAAGCGTGAGTGGCAACATAATCGTTGGCAGGCTTTGATTACTGCTTCAAAACCACACAGATCCAGGGAATTCTGGTCTTTGATTAACAGAAGGGGGAGGAATTCCCCAAGGGCAGTCATCTCTGCACCGACATGGGAACGGTTCCTGAAGAAATGCTTCTCACAGGCAGATGCTCCCTCCGACCATCTGATGCACCTGTTTACCCACCTACCTATTTGGCCTCCCACCGATCCTGACGAAATAGCCAAGTTAATAGCTCAGCTGAAACCGGGCAAAGCCCCTGGGCCCGACCTGATCCCTGCTGAAGCCATCAAACTACACCCACAATGGTGGGCCGGCATCTTGGCCAAAACCTTCGATGCAATCAACGCTTCCGGTCTCATCCCCAAAACATGGAAGGAGGCCATTATTGTACCAATTCATAAAAAAGGTTCTCCAACGGAGCCGGAAAACTACCGTAACATCAGCCTCCTTTCGATCATAGGGAAAATTTATGCCAGCTTTTTGATGACTAAATTATTGCGATGGGTAGATGAGACTAACCAGATTGGCCATGAACAAGCAGGGTTCAGAACTAAACGCTCCACAACCGATCATGCGATAGTTCTTTATCATCTGGCTCGGAAGTACTCCTCCCCCCCCCGGGGCTACCTCTGTGCTGCCTTCTTAGATCTAAAGGCAGCCTTTGACAGCGTTCCTAGAAATATTCTTTGGGAGAAACTTGCGAAACAGGGCATTGATAGAAGACTCTTATGGCTCATAAGCCAGCTCCACGAAGGTACCCTTGCCAGAGTGAGATTCACTCCAGCGGGCGACCTTACAAATTCGATACCAATAAACAAGGGAGTGCGCCAAGGATGTATATTGGCTCCCTGCCTATTCAACCTATTCATCAGCGACATGCGAGCACCCCTAGTCAATTCATCTCCAAGTACACACGCGCCTAGACTAGCGGATTACCGCTGCCCACTCCTTTTATATGCGGACGACGCGGTAATTCTATCTTACACACGTGTTGGACTAAACAGAGCTCTGAAGATCTTTGCCACGTATTGTCAACTCAATCAATTAACCATCAACCATGCCAAGTCCAAGATCCTGATCTTCTCCAGAAGCCGGAGATTATACAAATGGAAGCTTGGTGGGGCAAAAATAGAGCAAGTCCTAAAATTTCAATACCTAGGAGTTATTTTTCAATACAATTTGGGGTGGAAAGCTCACATTCAACACCTACTTAATAAGGCCAAAACCTTGTCATATGCGCTCCTCCGATTCTTCTTTTCGGATGGAGCTTTGCATGTTCCCTCGGCCCTAAAGGTGTTCAAGGCAAAAGTGGTTGCCGTGCTTGCTTATGCTGCCCCGCTCTGGGCCGTGATGACAGATCTCGCTCCCCTTGAGACTCTGCAAAGCCAATTCCTACGTCGGCTCCTAATGCTCCCCCTGTGCGTAAGCAACGCAGCCATGCGACTAGAATTGAAGGTCGCATCCTTAGAAACTTGCCTGTGGAAGCAAGTCTTCAATTACTGGCTATCATTGTGGCATAGATTACCAAACCATTACCTTGCCCAATGCTTATGGCGAGATGAATTCTCTAGCCTTTGGACTAGTAGAATTCATGCCAAACTCCTGAGTTATGGAATCTCTCCCTCAGATTCCCTAAAACTAGACCAAATCACTGCTCAGAGACTGATCCGCCAAAGACTGGATGACATCGATTTACAGCGAAATTATACGCTGGGGGGAGGTGTTTGTTCACCCCAGAACATTGGTATCACTCTAACTTACTGCGTTCCATCATACCTCTCCTCCCTTTCGACTGTTGCCCATAGACTGGCCTTCACCAAAGCGAGGTTTAATGTTTTTCCCTCTAATGTCCTGAGACATAGGTTCTCAAAGGGCCAAGCCCCCGCTGTGTGCGAATGTGATAAGGTGACGCCGGAGTCGCTCCAGCACATTATGTTCACTTGCCCCTTGTTTAATGTGCCACGGGCAAATTTGTTGGGATCAATCACACAGAAACTAGAGGGTACCCCACCAAAATTCTACCTTGCCCAAATCTTGCAGGACAAGGATACCCACACGACCCTGAAGGTGGCTAGGTTCCTAGTTGCTGTCCTTTCCCAAAAGCGACGCCAAGGAGCTCTACAAGCTAATTAAGGCGTAGTATGCCTTCCCATTTTATAGTATTTTATTGTTATAGTGGTGTTTTAGCGATCGTGTTTTTTTTTCTCCTTACGGCACAAACTGTTATTTATGTGTTGTTTTTACCTGTATGGGCCTATGGCCGCAATAAATGATATTCTATTCTATTCTATTCTTTATTGGCCGAGGGAGCAGGTGTACAGCTTCCGGGTCATGTGGCCAGCATGACTAAGCCGCTTCTGGCGAACCAGAGCAGCACATGGAAATGCTGTTTACCTTCCCGCCGGAGCAGCACCTATTTATCTACTTGCACTTTTGACATGCTTTCGAACTGCTAGGTTGGCAGGAGCAGGGACTGAGCAACGGGAGCTCACCCTGTCGTGGGGATTCGAACCGGCGACCTTCTGATCGGCAAGTCCTAGGCTCTGTGGTTTAACCCACAGCGCCACCCGCATCCCTATTGCTAATATAAGAACTGAATAGATTGTATTTCCTCGTGAATCTGCTGGACTTTAATTTCTCATAATATGTTTCGTTTATATGATAAGTTGGTCTATAGAACCGTATATTTTGATATGATATGTTGAATCACATTTGAAAAAAAAATTATATAGTTGCATACAGCCTGTTACGTTGTTTGTGTTGTTCTCAACTGTACAGCAACAGCAGTGGAAGTAACTTTATAGTGATGGTAAACGAATAGAAGAGTGAGGTTACTATTAAATGTAAGGAGGTGCAAATGAAAGAGTGAACTACTTCTGCATTTTGTAGTTAACTGGTTTATCAGAAATTAGGGCCCCATCTGCACCATGCATTTAAACCAGTATTATAGTACAGTGGTACCTCGGGTTACAGACGCTTCAGGTTACAGACGCTTCAGGTTACAGACTCAGCTAATCCAGAAATAATACCTCAGGTTAAGAACTTTGCTTCAGGATGAGAACAGAAATCGTGCAGTGGCAGCGCGGCGGCAGCTGGAGGCCCCATTAGCTAAAGTGGTACCTTAGGTTAAGAACAGTTTCAGGTTAAGAACGGACCTCCAGAACGAATTAAGTTCTTAACCTGGGGTACCACTGTACGTACTTTAAACAGTCATGCCCCCCCCATCCAAATCCTGTGAACCATAGTTTGTTAAAGCTGCTGAGAGTTGCTAGGAGATTCCCCCATTCCCATCACAGAACTACAATTTTCAGAGCTTCCTGGGAAGGGGGGTTGATTGTTAAAGCACTCTGGGACTTGTAGCTCAGGGGAGGATAGGAGTCTCCAGCTACTCTCAGCACCCTCACAAACTGCAGTTTCCATAATTTTTCAGGGAAAACCCTGACTGTTTAAAGTCGTATGATACCGCTTTAAATGTATAACACAGATTCTCTGCTATTAGTACTATGAGCTGTTAAGGAAGTCACTGTTTAAAATGCAACTTAGAATGCCTTTTACAGAGCTTAGTGTTTTATGCCAGGGTTGCTTATTACAAAATGAATAAAGGCAGATCTATAATAGAAAATTACTTTTCTATTGAACAGCTGTTGAGGAGCAGTCATATGGTGTTGGGAAGGAAGGAAATGCTGTTTTCTTTGGAAGGTGACTCTATTACATTTTTATTGTTGAAATTTACTAGCACTGTCCAAATAAGGTTTCTAATCTGTCACTATACATGTGTTTCCTTTGAGAATGGCATTCTTTTTTCTTGCCATTTTATTTCATTATAAAAACTGGGAATGTTGTTAAATGAAAAGAAAATGCTGTTTCGAAGTGGATGATTTTGGGGGAGAAAACATGTTTAATGCATAATTTGAAGTTTTTATGATGGTTCTTCTGTGAAAAAGGCAATGAGAGATTTAGAAATGATCAGAATTATCCTGATCATTAAATGGGCAACTTTATAGTAACACATTTTTATGTAAAGATTTTATGTGGCCCTCAGTATTTCCTGAAGCTGCTTCATTCTTCCACCCTATCAGAGTGGATGTGTGTGCGCGCGTGCATGTTTTCTGATTTATATAGCTCAGAGAAAGAATATTATTCATCAAGCTTTTAGTGTAAATTTCTCCTAATATACATGTTTGTAACTTTGCCTAATATACTGTACACAATTTTCATAGAGAACTTTCCCCTACTATAACATATGATTGCATGTTATTTTCACTAATATATGCATTATTATGCACACCTTACCTTAGTGTATGCATTTCTGCGCATGTTACTTGGTTGGAGAATTGCCCTGAAAAAAAATTGGGAAAGTGCACATTTCAAAACATGGCTTTGTTTCAGTTCATGAATTGTTTTGGAAAGTACAAATTTGGTTGGTTCACCTTTAAATGCAAATGGAATTGATATAACCCCCAATCCCTGGGTACAACCATAAGCAAAGCTTAGAGTAGACCTAGTGAAATCAATGGGGCATGTTAGCTATTGTGTAAATTCCAGTGATTCTAGCCTAAGCAAAACTCGAAGCTTGCTGGTCAGATGCTACAATGTCCCATTTAGTTATGTATCCTAACCTCAGAAACAAAACTCGACACAGTGTGTTTCCCTCCTCAATTCTCTGCAATGAGAAAACTCACATAGCTTTACAGTGGTACCTCGGGTTAAGAACTTAATTCGTTTTGGAGGTCTGTTCTTAACCTGAAACTATTCTTAACCTGAAGCACCACTTTAGCTAATGGGGCCTCCTGCTGCCACTGCGCTGCTGTTGCACGATTTCTGTTCTCACCCTGAAGCAAAGTTCTTAACCTGAGGTACTATTTCTGGGTTAGCAGAGTCTGTAACCTGAAGCGTATTTAACCTGAAGCGTATGTAACCCGAGGTACCACTGTACTTCTCTGTGTACCAGTAACCGCTCTCTTGATTCATCCCTTAAGCTTAGTTTTTCAAAACTGTGAAAGATGCAGTATATGGAGGAAGGAGGCATGTGCCCCTGGCACTCCCTTGGAAGGTGGTGGACTATTTGTTATGGACGCTTTAGTTGAGATTCCTGTATTGCAGGAATTGGACTACTGTGATACACTGTGTGAGAGGCTTCCCTTGGGATTGGTCCAGTAGTTGCAGCTGGTGCAGAACACTGTGGCCAAGTTGTTGAGTTGCTCATCTCTGCTGAGGGAACATCTCCAATGAGGGAACTGCACTGGCTGCCAATCAGCATCCAGTCCATGTTCAGGCTTTCTTATTAACATATACCACCATCATTTGGGGAAGTCTTATTTGTCAAACTGCACCCTGCAGAATATCATAGGGCAATGACCTGAAAACAGACATTCCCTGATCTTGCTCCTGTACTCTGGAATGCCATTTGCTCTGCCATATACCAGGCAGTAGCAATCTGTTGCTTCAGAGATCTTGTAAATACTTTTTTTGCTCAATGCTTTCCCTGGCCTAAGAAACCAGACTCTGCTTTATTTGTCTGAATTCCCTGAATTCCTTTTTTGTTTTTATATGCCTTTATACTACTGTTTCATCGGTTTTATGTTATATTTTTCTTTTTAAAAATGGTTTGTTTTTATAGTGTACAGTGGTACCTCGGGTTACATATGCTTCAGGTTACAGACTCCCCTAACGCAGAAATAGTACCTCAGGTTAAGAACTTTGCTTCAGGATGAGAACAGAAATCGTGCTTCGGCAGTGCGGCAGCAGCGGGAGGTCCCATTAGCTAAAGTGGTGCTTCAGGTTAAGAACAGTTTCAGGTTAAGAACAGACCTCCGGAACGAATTAAGTACCTAACCCGAGGTACCACTGTACACCCTTTTGATTTTTGATTTTTTTTTTTACAAATGGTTTTTATAAATTAAATATTCATATAATTCTCATCCACGGGTTTTTTTTTTTTTTTAAATAAATGGTTAGCAATCCAAGTTTTAGATCAGGCTTCCTCAACCTCGGCCCTCCAGATGTTTTTGGTCTACAACTCCCATGATCCCTAGCTAGCAGGACCAGTGGTCAGGGATGCTGGGAATTGTAGTCTCAAAATATTTGGAAGGCCAAGGTTGAGGAAGCCTGTTTTAGATCTAGTCCTCTAGTTTCATGCATCCAAAGTCACTTTGGACATGTTTTTTCTTATATGGCAGTCACTTTGTCATGGTAAAATACTTTCTAAATGAAAGTGTGTGTGCTACAAAATGATGAGCTGCAGGAGTGTATCTGCTATTTGGGGGAGGGGAATTCTACTGAAAGAGTGTGAGCTTTTGGTGTAGCTAAAATATTTCTTCAGATCATGGCTTTTGCAGTAGTGAATTTGGTAATGTGTACAGGTGCAGAATACACACAAATTTCCCACCTTCCTACACAAGATTTATGGAATGATACTATAATCAAGTTTGCCAGCAAGTTGCAATTAGAAGGAAAATAGCTATGTACTTATTTCTAATATCTTGACAGGTGCCCCTCAGGGAATTTATGCAATATTTTATGATAGAATTTAAAAAGGAAATATTCTTCCCCATTGCTCATGTTAAAAAATGACTTTCATCTTTCCAGTAACTAATCTGGCAGTTCACCTCTTTCTGGTAAATGCCACTGACAGCCCTAATGGCTAAGTATGCGAAACAGCTTCTGGTTGCTGTGGGAACTGACTTCCATCACTTTTTTTCCCAGGTGAGTCAAATATTTGTGCCATTATCTCATTTAACAAAGAAACCATAAATGATAGAGCAGCAGAAACCCCCGTTTGCTAATACAATTAAGCTTTGCTCTTTCCATAAACAAGGGGAGAATCCAGAAGACATATGCTAATATAATTAAACAGAAAACCATTCTTAGCAATTAACTTTCAACAATTGCCCAACCTATAAATTACACTGATAAAAATGTGGCGTTGGCTTGTATCACTAATAATGATGTTAATGAAAACCCAACAGGATTTTTATATGAGCTCTGGCCTCCTGCAGAAAATGAAGGCAATAAAACAAATGTGCTTCTCTGTAATATCTTTGCAGAGCCCGTGGTTAATTTCACAAAACTCCAAAACCACTACAAGAGGCTTCTGGATAGACAAAGAAAGAACAAAATGAGGGGTAATTAAATATAAGTGGTATGAAATAATTTCATTTTTTAAAGCTCATCTTATTACTGACTAATCTTGTCTACCCTTGAAGATGGTTTGGAAGAAGCTTAAGTGGTTTTGTGAGACAAAACCATAGAACACTAATTTTGAAGAGTACGCACTGGCTGCTTATATGAAACTCAGCCCAATTTAAATCATTATTGTTAAGTTTTGAAGTCTTAAAACTCATTGGGAATCAAATATTTCAAGGACTGCCTCTCCTTATATTAACTGCTACATGCATTAAGGTATGGCGGAGAGGCCTGTTTTATTGTCCCATCACTGGGTGAAGTTCAGAAAATTTGGGGAAGGGCAGTAGCTCTGTGGTAGAGCATGTGCATTGCATGCAAAGGGATCCAGCTTAAATCTCCGCCATCTCCAGGAAGGGCTAGGAATGTCCCCTGACCAAGGCCCTGAAGAATCACTGTCAGTCACTGTAGACAATACTCAGTAGAGGGACCTAGGGTAAGCACAAGGCAGCTTTCTATGTTGTTCTCATGTTTTTCCTTTATCACCCAACTTTATCACCCAACTGCAAGATGCAAACAGGAACTTTACAACATCAGATGGATGTACAAATGCTATGTTTTAAGGAACGCATTGCTGCTAGTGAGTTGGAGTAGTTAAAAAGACCCCAAAGTGGGATCCCAGTTACTTAAGTACTCTAACAAAATAAACTCTTCTGCCGCTCCACTTTCTGCATAGCCTCGGGCTTGCCTCAGAACACATCTTCATTGGGTGGCCTAGGCAAGTGAGTCTTCTTACTATGAATTTCAGAGGTTTAAAGCAATTGCCAGAACTGGCTGATTCCTCCAGTTCCTGCTCTGTTATTTAAAAGAGCATTGCCTGATCCTATAAGTGGACTTTACAGAATGCTGTATAATTTGGCACAGGTTTCACACAAACTTTATGAACATGAATAGTGCCCTGCTGAATCAGACCAAAGGCCAGTCTAGTCTGGCATATTGTTCTCACCGTGGCCAACCAGGTGCCTAGTGAAAGTGCTGCCATGACTTGAGATTTCCAGCAACTGGTAAACAGAGACAAGCTGTTGCCAACAATGGAGGTAGGGCATGGCCATGATCATCAGCCTTTCCCTTCTCCCTATCATCCATGTGGCAATCTTCAGTTGCCTTGACTTTAAATGCTCCCAGCTCTTGTTGCAATGACTCATCTTTCACCATCACTATCTCTGATCAGATTAAAAAGTCTTTAAAAGGCACCTTATGTATTATTTTGCTTTAAAACTCATGTCATTTTCAAACAATCATTGGAGGATTAACCGAGTGTCATTTGAGGACAGATATAAGATGAAGTGTAGGCTTCCCCTATCTACGAAAAACTGAAGTCTGGAAATGTATGTGGGACTTAAATTAGCAGCTGTGGTGAAAAAACCTCAACAATCTGGAAGAAGTAGGCATGGATGTTAGAAAGCAAACACTGATGGATGCCAGAATCAGAGTAAATTTAGAGATAGGAAGTGTGGAAAGAGATGAGAAATTAATTATGCTCACTGAACGGAGAGCAGCATAACAATACTCAAGACAGTCTGTTGTGATAGAATTACATTTAGGCATCGCTGTATTTAGGTCTGAGTCAGAGGTTCTCAATGAAGCAGGAGAACAGTTCTGATCTATTGAGATATGGGCTTGCAAGAGAGGTCTAGTCATCTGGGCAGCACAGGGCTTCCACATGCACTGCTCAGGTTTGTATCCCAGAGTTCCCCCCCGATGGTGCCATCTCTCATTGTCTCTTGAGACACATGGATGCCAAGAATACCAACACTTTAAGGATGTTCTTCATGGTCAGTCCCGTGTGCTCTGACCTCCAACAGAATCCAGTGCAAACTCTGGACTGGATTGAAAAGGACAGTAGTCAAGAACAGAGCCTTTTAAATGTGGTGGTCCCCATAACTCTGCCATAGAGGCTTGTCATTCAAGCTGCCTGATGACTTCATCTTTAGGAGAGAGTCTTTAAGGTAACCCTGGCACTTTAATCATTTGGGCACATGAAATTGGAATTAAGTATTGCATTCTTTTGGTACTGAATGATGCTGTGAATTTCTCTGAGGCCCTGTGTGATCATAAGATCAACTACAGGTTTACAGCATAAGGTGGTTTTTAAGGCCCCTTTAAGATTCCCTCTCACAATGCTCAACATAGATTAATTTTCAGTTGCAAGCTGTTTTGTGAGACAGTTGCTGAGATAGATATTTCCTTTTCCTCCAAGGGGTGCTGAATATTTAATCTTGATTGAATCTAAAAATTGATTTTGAATTTACCATGGCTAAAACCTTTCTTAAATAAAATAAAGTATTGGGAATTGCTTTATCTACAATTTAATTTCAAACCTAAATAATTCAGATCAATAAAAAAAGACCAGGTATATCTCTAGTATTAAAACAGACCGTAAGGTAATTATTTGTTGAACTTTCTAAGGATATTTGATAAAAATGTTTTCCTTTTGTGGCATATTACATATTTTATACCAGAGTGCAGTGAATATCATTGGGAAACTTTTTGTTAGTCCAAGAAACCTTCTTTTGTTATCGTTAGCAGATGATTCAGTGCAATTGAAAGTATTATTTTTCTGACTACACGATCCCTGCCAATTAGGATTGCACTGCAAAGAGCACCCAATGATTCAAACCAAAACCCCAAACCAAAATAAGACTAACATCCAAGCGCTTACCCCGACAAAGCAATAAAACTACTTAAATCAGGAGAGCCTCCAGATGTCATTTTTGTTGGGCATCAATCACCTTTGCTCATGTTGTGTTCAGGACAGTTGTGCGTAATTATGTGTTCATTACCATTTGCACCTGCAAAAGCTTTTGGGTCGTTATAGTGCTTTGAATGCAAACGGTGCATGCCCCAACCTGCTAAAATCATGTCGCTTTTTATACAGCAAAGGTTCCAACTTTAATGCGCTATAGTGCAAGAGCACCTTGGCAATGTGCCAAAATGTACCTGTGACTTAGTCACTCCCACATACTTCCTGTTGATACTAGGAACAGGCACTCCTGTTTTGTGTTGCTGATTTTTGTGGAAAGAGGGATGATCATAAAAAAGTGTGACAAATAAAAGTATGGTGGCATGGTGTCGCAGTCTAACTAAAATATACCCAGGCTGGGGGAAGGGGTTGAGGATGGCAAGAACACAGAGAATGAAGTTAAAGTCCAGATGCAGTGGGAACAATGGGGAATCATTGCAAAGCAACCAATGAAGTAGGATGATATGTGAATGGCCCTGCATAAATCCACTTCAAAATCATACTGCTATATAAAAAAAAGGAGTCAGGACAGGCTCTAGGTCACATCCAAGCGTCTCTGAAAAACAGTAACAAGAGGAAGATCAGCTTTATTGTTCCAGATTTAGGGACTTGTATATTTTAAATAAATGCTAGGTTAAGAATATAAGATGAGCCTCTTGAACCAGGTCAGTGGCCCATTCAGTCCAGCACCCTGTTCCCACAGTAAATGATCTCGATCCCTATGGGAAACCCACAAGCAGGACACGAGAGTAATAACTTCCCTGCTATCCCCCAGAAGAAAAGAAGAGGAGGAGCAAGAAGAAAATAGGGATTTAAAATAGGAGCCATATAGTTGCGTGACAAAATCCATAAAGGTAAAAATGCATGGAGCAAGGTAAAAATATAACAGCGGAGTCCATCATTTACTGGTGTTTCATGAATACAGGCTTTTGGAAAGGCAATAAAAAACAAGCAAACCCCACTTATATTTTCTGGAAAAGCGTTTACCCACACTAGCAATTATGCCCTTGTCAATTCCATTAAGAGTTCCAGCATTTTAAACTGTTAATATCCATAATCATTACAATACATTATCCAAAGGCTGCATGAATTAAAACTGGGATTTTATCTCTTGCTGGAGGAAGGACACTAATCATTTCTCGTTAATAGTCATTTACTCTGCAAGAATGTAGAATTGCAACAGTATTCATTTTTCCCTGGAGTGACTGACATCAACAGGTCTAACCCAACCATAGTGCAAGGTGATGTGTCTGCCTCAGGTGGCAGGATCCACTGGGGCAGCAGATTTGGCCTCCAAGGAATGAATTGCCCATTGCTGCTTCTGTGGTGGCAGCAACAGCTGTGGCACACTCCTTGGAGGCTACTGCCTTCTCGGAAGTCCCCAATTCCTCTCTGTAATGGCCTCTTAGTGCTGGTCTCCTCCCACCTATAGGGAGGAAATTCTTCCCTCTAGGTTCTCCTGGGTTCTGCATCCACCTGTTGTGATTCCAGACCCTCCAAGTGTCCCTATTTTCCAGGGACATCCCTGATTTAGAGAAGCCGTCCCAGTTTCTGATTTTATCCTGGAACGTCCTGCTTTCCCTTAAGACATCCCTAGCAAGCTGAGCATCAGTGTGCCCAACAACAAAAGCCCCGTGCCTATTTTAAAATGGTCAGTTTTCTTTTGAGTGGTGGAATGAATAAATCTCCTTTGCTCAAACCAGTACTGTGCTAAAAAAGGGCAACATCAAGATAATTGGGTTTCGTAGGGGGAGTTCACACAATGCTTTGGGGATTTTAAATCTAAAAAGCTTCAAAATCGCCACCTGTTAAATTTGGTGTGACATGTAATTAGACATGTCTGCTACTCTGATCATCCCTAAAGTGGTAGCCATGGGGCAGTTAAGCCAAGGGAGCAATTCTATGCACAAGAAGATGGCACAAAACACAATGGTGTAAATTAAGCCGGCCTAGCGTTACACCAGATCCAAACCCTGTTCAGCAGTAGGCAGGCTGCTCTGCCTAAGCCTAGCAGAGGGAAAACAAGGCTTTGAAACAGTGTTCTGTGCTGGATTGCCAGGCCACATACCAAGCTGAACAGGTTAGGAGGATTCAGCTTATGTCCTGCTACTGTGGTCCTATCCCTGTTCCTTTGGGGTGACTTACACTGGCCACCACTCAACCAGCTTCAGCTTCACCAGCTGAGACCTGGATAAGATGGGAAGGTCAAATTATGCCAGGGTATCATTGGCTGAACCAGGGTTGGGGATTAAGTGCTGGCTGAGCTGGAGCACCACTGCATCCCAAGCTACTCAGCCTGGTAGCTCTTGCCATAGGATTGCCCTGAAGCCTGAGCTTTTTAGAGAAGCTTTATTGTACCACAATAATAGATTTGGATTATTTTTTTGGTTCTCTGGAGTGGCAAAAAAGGTTGGTATAGATCCACTCCAGCTTTTGCTACATTTCATTTCATTCTGTCTTTCACTGCTTTGACACTAATATGCTTTGTTCAGTTCCCATAGAAACATGTTTCCTCCACCTAGAACTGCAGGCTTCAACTTCTGCACTGAATTGGTGCAACTGCACCCATGGACAGATCTGATACCAAGCTTTTTTTTTTTACATTTACACACCTTACAGATGAAATTAGGATGTGCAGTGTTCAATATAGGATGTTATTAAATATTGATGTTATATTTATACTTTTTATCACACTTGTTTTATTGGTATATTGCTGAGAGATGTTAAATGGGAAGTGGTTCATAAATGATACAGATAAAGCAAGCAAGCAAGCAACTCCATCTTGACTCACCAGTGTACCATGAGTTTTAATGTTGAAATTCAGTTATTTTAATATGTGGGCCTCTCATAAAGCAAAGGGCTGTCTATAAATTCACTAACTAAAATAAGACCAGCAATAATCAAATAACATTATCAGCCTCTGATGTCTTTGCCCTTGTGCATCTGTAGACAGATGGCACATTTATTTCCAGTACAGTCATACCTCCGCTTACGTATCCCTCTGATTATGTAAACTTCAGGATATGTAAGCAGCAAACCCGGAAGTATATTTCTGGGTTTTTGCCGCGTGCGCATGTGTAGAAACGGTCCCTCCAGTTGCGGAAACCTTGGGATCCTACCAGAGCTCCGGAATGGATCCCATCCGCAACTGGAGGTACCACTGTATTGATGCAGCTTATGTAGCCCATCCAAATTGAACACAGTGATTTCTGAAGCTACAGCTGGCAAGAATGACTAGCCCAGGATAGTGAGCAAGGTCTCATATAGTGGCATAGAATAAAAGCTCCATCAGCTTCTTGATCTTTGGGATTCTAAATGCCACATGAAGTCAACTTGTGATTGGCCAGTTAAACCACTCTGGGAGGGGAATAGGTGTCGCAGCCCTGTCCAAGTCCCATTGCTAAGCAGTGGGAGTCTCTGAGGAACACTTGGCTGAGAGCAGAATCCACATACAAAGTCAGACAGTCCAGCAATCAGGGAACCCAGATGATCACAGAATCCATATGGAGAGCAAGAAGCAGCAAGGTAGAGCCCGAAACTACAGGCATTGTTTCCAGCATCTGACTGAGAGCACTGTTTAAGAAGGCTGAAGCCAGCTGATTCTCACCAGTGCCTTCTTCTCCTGTCCTTGAAGGCTGATCAGCTGCAGGTGGAATCATTCCACTTTCTTCCCCTTCAGGCTGCTGTTCAGCAGGTGAAGCTGACTCCTGTTCCATGCCAACAGGGGTCTCTTAACAACTCACAGCACCCTTAGCAAACCACAGCTTCCATAATTCTTTGGAGAAAACCATGATTGTTTAAAGTGGTATCATAATGCTTTAAATGTATGGTACGAATATGGTTAGAATCCTTCAAGTGAGACTGCAGAAAGGTTGAGAGAGGCGGGGGCAGATGTGGCGTATGTGGTGATGTTAGGGACATGGCCATCATGTTCCCCCTAACCAATTTGGGCCCTCACACAGCCTATTGAATGTTTAAAGGCAGCTTATGTAGACACAGTTCTCAATTTGTGGCTTGTATTCCACAGCATTGTTCCAGTAATGTCTGCTTAATATTGCTAGTCTTTCATTTATCTAAAGGCAGGTACAGTTAGTGTAAGATTTGCAGTCAATTAAAACAAGACGGCGGCATATATTCATCTTCCAGTAATTTTGTCACTTCATTAACTCCACCGTTAATTACAGTTGGAGCAATATGGTACCTGCAGAGTAATTAAAATGTCCTCTTCTAAGGCACATCCAAGGACATGGGGAGGGATGTTTAGGAATTATAACTATTTCCTTTGTTATCCTCTGAATAAAACAACACCAGAGAGGCCTGTTCAAAAATCCAGTCAATCACGCTCAGAAATAAAAAAGTTCCCACACTAATGACCTAGATGATATTTTATTATCATTACCACCAGAAAAAAATTAAAAGGATCTGAATGCACTATCCATCTCACGCCTCCTCAGTGGAGCATGCTGATTCGTGCATGCAGATGGCCAAAGCGAAAGCTACTCATACAAAATGAACTACCTTATATGCAAAAGAGAGAAATAAAAATGGATGAAGTACAATAATGCATAATTGCAAGCAGTGCAGGATTATCTTGTAGTGCTTAGGGTACCAGCAAAGCAGGGATGCTCCTCCCCCACCCGTGATATATATATATTTTTTTGGGGGGGGGGAGAATTTGACATATGATGCTTCAAAAAGCAACACCATTGTTATATTCTTCTTAGTTATATGTACATGATTTTCTCTCTCTTTCTCTTTTTCTTTCACACACATACATTGTGTACACTCCTGACGCACGGTGAGTTAAGTCATAGTTCGTTTTTGAAACTTTATAGCCCCCAACATTTCACTGATGAAAATAAGGATGCGTCATTCCATAATGATAGTCTTACTATTTATACCCCACACATCTTACTGGGTTACCCCAGCCACTCTGGGTGACTTCCAACATATATAAAAACATAATAAAATATTTTTTTTAAAAAAACCTCCCCTATACAAGATTGCCTTGAGATGGCTCAGGGGTCAGATAACTCCATACCTTCCAACATTTATCCAATGGAAATAGGGACGTCTTAAGGAAAAGTGGGACATTCTGGGGTCAAATCAGAAACCGGGATGGCTTCTCTAAATCTGGGAATGTCCCTGGAAAATAGGGACACTTGGAGGGTCTGAGACTTTTATGTCTTCCTGATTTCTGAGTGGAATATATGATTATGAATGCCTTCTCTTCCTAGATTTATTCAAGGGAGACATAAACAGAGAAAGTGAACCAAGGTCAGAAAAATAGGGCAGAACTCCCATAATTCTGTTGTATAGCTTCAGTGATGCTTTGCCTCTGAAGTTATTCCCTGTACATCACCCCACAGTGACATTTATATCACCATTCTTTATGTCATCTGAAAATGCCAGAGGTATTTTACTTCACAGACCTCCTCATTATGATTAGGAACCATGTGTGTATGGTCTACGTTTATCCTCAGTGTTGATTGGGAAAGCTAATTAGGAGAAATGTGAGTTTACATTACATTTATTGCTTCATTACTCAGGTGAGATGTTCAGTGCTTAAATAATTTGGAAAAAGCCTGGTTGGTTTATAATTCACTGGCTTTGTTTCACATACTGCAGGGTTAGTTTTTAAAAAAGCTCCAATGGAATATTATGAGCATATGGCCAATTAAAAAAAAAAGATTCTATTATGCTAGATTGTATTTATTATAGCACCAGATGCAGACCTTATGGTGGCCTAGGCCTTAGGACATGTATGAGAATGTGATCAGGAAGGGAAAGAAGAGAGACATTTTTAGGAAAAAAAAAATTAGCAGTCTGCAGGATCATCTAAGCAGTGGGGGCTGTTCTTCCCCGCCACATTTTATCTTCACAACAAACCTTCAGGTTAGTTAAGCAGAGAAGCAATGATTGGCCCAAGGTCACCCGGTGAGCTTCATGGCTGAGTAGGGATTTGAACCCTGGTCTCCCAGGCCCTACACTCTAAGCATTGCACCACACTGTCTCTTGTTCTTACTTTTGGATCATAGGCTACATTCCATAAGCACAAACAAAACCGGGAGTTACTACATGCCCACGTTAAAACTGTCTTCTTTCAGTAAGCTTTTAGATTTGGCTATAGTTTGGGTTCTGATCTCCTAAGTATTCAATACTTCTTTATTCCTAGGGGTAAGCTCCTTGGTATTTGCTTCTGAGTTCACATGTGTAGGATTATGCAGTAAACTGTGTATCTCTACTAGTTTTAATTTTGAGGGGTGGGTTTTTGCATTGTGATGTGAAATTTGTCTTTAAACCCTTGGCCCTGCTCTTTGCAATGGAAGGAAGGTTGAATGCCAATATTTCTCTGTAAGCAAATAAATGAAGAAGCAGGTTGTGGTGAAATATTGCATGATTTGTGCTAGAGGACAAAATGTATAAAGTTGGCTCTGGCCCACAGTCACTCAGTGAGTGAGCACTCTGTCCATATCAGATCACCAGGAAATGCACTTGCTTTGACCCACAGTGCCCAACACCTACTTCTATTGGTTCTGTGTGCCAAAAAAGGCTAGAAGAGAGAATAAATATTCCCCCAAGTGCATTTCTATGCACATCTTGAATCTAATTACAACTCTGCTCTTAGCAGAGAATTAATTGGCACCTAATAGATATAATACGGTACCTCCCCATGCGAGAAGACGGGCATTACGATGCAGCAATGAAATGATTTGCTTTGGGCTGGAATGCCTGGAGAGGAGCTAAAATTATTCTAGATAAGTGTGTGTGTGTGTGTGTGTGTGTGTGTGTGTGTGTGTGTTACAGCAGAATTCTGAACAATAAATATATTTGCTTTTGAATATAATTGTTAGCTATTCCCTGCAATGAATGTGAGGCTGAGCAAAAACCCCTTCTGTTTCCAATTGTGCCAAAGAGTCAAGCAAATATTTAAGTATGCTGAATATCTGCCTTCTTGCTTGTACACGCAATACCAGTCTGGGAGCTGCATTCCCTTCTGGGCAACTTTTTGAGGACCACATTTTATTGGTGGGTGAGGCCAGAGGCAAAATTAGGCAGAGCAACAAATTATAAAAACACCAAACCAAAACACTTTGGGAGGCTTTGGAGATTCAGCTGTCAAACCACTGCAGACAGCACATCTGCAAAAACTGAAACATTTCTTCCTAAGCTTGGCAGAAAATGTCAGGGGTGGGAAGGGAGGCAGTTTCAGATCTAGTTTCTAGTTAGTGGGATTTGATTGCCACTCACAGTGCTTTGGGGAAGGAATGGTGAAGTATTGTATCAACTTGCCTGTTCTGCTAGTTGTGTTGCCTGGGAAATGCTGGCTATTCAAGCCCTTCTGCCAGCATGGCAGATATCCACACATCCATTCCTGTCAAATCACCTTTCCACTTAGTTTCTATGACTTTTGCTGCCCACTGAGCAGAATACAATCCCAAAGCAGGTTTTTTAAATTCAGCATCACTCTGGCCCCTATTCTTATCTTTCTGTAATTCTGCAGATTACTTTCCTAGCAGCACCTCTACAATGTATGCCATTTTACATTAAAACTGTTGCCCGTCCCCCAGACCACACAGGAAGGTAAACAAAACCATTTTAGTTTTCCCCACTCCTAGACAGGAGAATTGACTTTCTTGAAGGGATTTACAAGGATTTTGGATAGGCAGCCACCAAGATTTCTTTAGAAAAGCATCAGGACTAGAGGTGTTGGTGGAACTGTAGAGCAGGAGTGGGGAATTTGTGGCCCACTGGCCAAATTTGGCCTGCAAGGCTGTTTCCCCAAAATCATATGCAGTGTTAGGTGTGAGGGCAGTAGAGAAACAGTTGCTGAATCAATATCTGGGCTTTGTATAGTCCTTTGATTTACAGGTGGGCAGGTGACAGACAGGTTCACAGCCCCACCCACCTATCAAACCTTGCCTGCACGACTAGATCCTTGCCCACCCCAAAAGAAACGTGGTCATTTCCTCCTCCTGGTCAAAGATGCTCCCCGCAGCATAAACACAAAAGGGTGCCACAGAGGCAGAAAGCAAGTGAATGTTAATGAAAATGGGGGGGGGGGTATTTCTATGAAGAATTGCTTTTTAATAGGGTGTTAAATACCCACAGATCTTAAGGTGATATTGTCTAGACAGTGACTTGGCTCCAGCGTTATTCCCATGAACTGAACAGAGCTCCAGATGATCAAACAATATTTTATTACCTTTTCTCTCTGCAGCAGTCTGTGCTCCCCTCTCTGCCCATTACAAAAATCTGCTTAGAGAATGGTGTGGAATCTGATGCAGGAGACTGAAAAGATGGAGAGTGCAACTTCATTGAATGGACACAAGGTATTATTTATGCCTGTTGTTGAACTGGCACTCTCCCTTTCTTCCAAGAAACTCAAGGGGGGCAGACATTTCCCTCTATCTCTCCCCCCCCCCACTATTCACAACAATGCTTCTAGGAGGCCTAGTTCAAGAAAGAGCGATTCACCTAAAATCACCCAGATAACTTCAAGGTTGAGTTTAGATTTGAATTTGGGCCTCTTCTCCCATCCTGCTCCTAGTCTGACTGTCTCTGACATGGCACCACACTGGCTCATATATTGGAATGAAACATCAATATCTTCCAAATGTAATATAAAAGAATAGCCCTGGGATATGATGAAAAACTGAAATGTTGATAGCTATTAGATCTATCATCCCACTTCCAATCTACTGGTTGTGAGTGGGTGTACCTAGCTTGTCAGTAGTACCAGCACAGGAAGCATAACACAGAAAACAACATCTCTCAAATGAATGTGGGCTTTGGTAGCTTTTGTATCAAATTACTGGCTAAAATAATCCTTTGTGGTGTCATTTTTCTTTTCTAGGAAAGATTTAGCAGGCCAGAAAGAAAAAAATCCATCTTGCTGATAATCACAGTAACCGTTACTGGCACCAATATTTAAGCCGACAGTTTCTTTGAAACATTGAAGGCACAAAATGGGTTTTCCATTCTCTGGAAAAATGGTGGCAGCTATTCCTATGGAATTATACCCACTTGAATGTGTGTGTGGAGAGAGAGAGAGAGAGAGAGGGAGGGAAAGTTGGATAGTTGTGAATGAAACAGCATAAGGTTTCTGCTTATGACAGTCACATGTAACTTCAAGAAACTGCTTTCTTTCTTTTCACTAGGCTGTCTGCCTAGAAGATATGATGCTGTAAAGAAGTGGCATTGATACTAGCTGGAATGCACACACTTCCATCCTGCAAGCAATAGTGCAGGGATAGGGAAACTTGGCCCTCCAGATGTTTTGGGACTACAACTCCCATAATCCCTGACCACTGGTCCTGTTAGCTAGGGGTGATGGGAGTTGTAGTCCCGAAACATCTGGAGGGCCGAGTTTGCCTATGCCTGAAATGGTGTGTCCCTAAGTTGTTGTGGTCTAAACTACAGAGCCTAGGGCTTGCAGATCAGAAGGTCGGTGGTTTGAATCCATGCGATGGGGTGAGCTCCCGTTGTTCAGTCCCTGCTCCTGCCACCTAGCAGTTTGAAAGCACGTCAAAGTGTAAGTAGATAAATAGGTACCACTCTGGTGGGAAGGTAAATGGCATTTCCATGTGCTGCTCTGGTTTGCCAGAAGCAGCTTAGTCATGCTGGCCACATGACCCGGAAGCTGTACGCCGGCTCCCTTGGTCAATAAAGCAAGCTGAGTGCCGCAACCCCAGAGTCGGCCATGACTGGACCTAATGGTCAGTGGCCCCTGTACCTTTACCTTTAAGTATTATTAGGGAGCCATCCTAACTGCCCCCCTAGTCTGTCAGGTCTCTACAGAATGATGGGGCCACTGTAGCATCATATTTCAGGCCTGAATGTACACGGTGGGTGGTGAGTTATATTCTTGTACCAGCCTGGATCCTGATGCAGTCACAGAACAGCAATACAGTTCGCTCAACAAATCCTGGTCTCGCACAGCCCCCTGCCCCCCCCCACCCCAAGAAACATCCATTTTGGCAGGTTAACAGACATCACCCCCAAGCCTGGCACAAAGGGGGTTTGGATTGCTTCAGAAGTCTATGGAGCAATTAGTCACATTCAAATCTCTGCTTGGAATGGAAAATGTCCCCTCCAGCCTAGTTTGCTGGTTTCTGCTGGCTTGGAATATCTAGGCAGACATTCCCTTCAGCTTCCCTGAATACTGCAGAACATTCTAATAGTTTCAGAGGTATCATGTTCCAGTCATTAAAAAGGATAACCCTCATCTTCAGCTAGGGTTCCCATATTTACAAAAACACAAAAACCCCATGATTTTTCAATCAATTTGTCTAAGATCCAGAACAAAACGCCACCTTCCCCTCCAGGCGTCAATTCCACCTTTGAAATCCCAAACGGTTGATTTATTTGGTTGCATAAATCATCTATCTTCAGCAGGATATGTATCCTGGAGAGATCGGAACTCAAGGGCAGATACTGTGCACATATTTTGGAAATGCACACAAGTAAAGCCCTTTTGGCAGGAGGTCTGAAATGTAATCAGTGATAGACTTGGATGTAGTATAGCATTAACTCCAAGGTAACTGTTCCTTGGCTGCTCACAAGGAGTTCTTAATGGTTCTTAATGATTTAGAACTCACGATGCAATTACTAACAGCAGCAAAGCTAGTAAAAGCAGGTAGCTGGGATTATCTTAATAGGCCAGATATAATGCAAAAGTACATGGAAATCCAGAATATAGCTTTTCTAAGTTAACTTATTATATAAGGTATAAGGAAGAGCATATTTGCACAGTGTCATTAGTATTCAGCTATTATTAATAATTTGGTTTATTGAATAATTGTGTTTTTTTTTTTAAGTAACCCTCACCAGTTATTTAGGGTGTGTGTGTGTGGACATACCTCAAAGCCTCATCTCCTGTTCCACATGCATGCACTTCCGACATTCCCATGTCATATGGTAACTCCAATTACGGATCTGACCTGGGACAAAGTAACTGTCCCAATGAGGTTCATAGCAGAGGTAAGATCTCAACCAAGGCCTTCCTTCAATTCAGTGTTAGTCATACTCATGGTAGACCCATTGCCATTAACGGGCATGGCTAACTTAAAGGTGAAGGTAAAGGGACCCCTGACCATTAGGTCCAGTCATGACCGACTCTGGGGTTGTGGCGCTCATCTCGCTTTATTGGTCGAGGGAGCCGGCGTGCAGCTTCTGGGTCATGTGGCCAGCATGACTAAGCCACTTCTGGCGAACCAGAGCAGCGCACGGAAACGCCGTTTACCTTCCCGCCGGAGCGGTACCTATTTATCTACTTGCACTTTGATGTGCTTTCGAACTGCTAGGTTGGCAGGAGCAGGGACCGAGCAACGGGAGCTCACCCCATCGTGGGGATTCAAACCGCTGACCTTCTGATTGGCAAGTCCTAGGCTCTGTGGTTTAACCCACAGTGCCACCCGCATCCCTATGGCTAACTTAGAATCATATAATTAAAGAGTTTAAGAGAACACAAGGGTCATTTAGTCCAACCCCACTAATTTCATTGTTTACCTTTTTCAATGTTTTGCCATATTGTTCAATATACAAGATACAGCACTAATTTGCAAATTCTGGAAAGCACTTGTACTTTGTTCAAAGTAAAGGTGTTTTTAATGGCAGCTTGCCTCACTTTAAAAGATCAAGCTGAAAGATTACGTCAGCTGAATTTTAACAGGGTCCTTAGATTATTCCGTTTCAACAGTTTCATACTTCTCAGTCACTCTGTCATTCTGTTCCAGTTATTTAGCACTGACAAGAAAGAGAGTTTCAGTTCCTGAAGAAAACAGGCAACCTTTTAAAGACCGAGAGCCATATTCCCTTCCAGGAAAACCTGGGGAGGCCACATGGGCAGGGGCAGGTGGGACTAGAGGTAAAAGCAGGTAGACCAATTAAAGTAGATTTTTCCAGTGTACAGTAGGCTGGTTTCTACACACACATGCAACCCTCTCCACCCACCATCCAGACAAGCAAGAGTCCTTAAAAGAGTTCAAGGACTCATTCCAGACAGTCAGGCATGTGGCCTCGGAAGAGTTCTGAGGGCCACATAGAACGGCTCATGAAACCTGAGGTTCTCCATTCACTCTCCATAGTATTAAGTCCTAAAGAAACTGAATCTTTAACAGAATTTCACATTGCAAAGAAAGGTCCCTTTGTAGTAGAAATAGTTGCTGAATGCTTATTTATCTTAGTTTACCAATTTATATACTGTCTCTCTTTTTTAATGTTCAGTGTGGTTTACCAGTAAGAATCAATATTAAACAACCCAATAAACAGCAAGTACTTTAGAAACAGCAGGAAATCAGACTAAAACTATCACAGCAGTGAATAAACCAGTTCAGATAAAATTCCAAATTGAACAGCAGTAGCAATGAACACTGCGTACCAAATTTAAAGACCTGGACAGATATAAAACCATTTTTACCTCTCTCTGAAGCTGAAGATGCCAGGCATATGGGTACCCTGAGGATCTGTCAGGAGCCAAAGTGCTGTCAAAGTAATCATATTATAATTTTGTTCCCCCTGATAGTGACCTTCATTTTTTCCCCCCTTGCCTGTCAAAGAAAAAAAGTGATTGAAGAGCAATTCAAAGTGAATCCTTACAGAATTTTCTGAAGGTTACATTCTCAGAACTCAGGACACCAACTCCCACCAAGCCCCAGACAGCATGGCTTAATAGACAGAGATGATGGCTGATATCATTTCAGAGGCTGATACCTCATGAACACTTACTTGGGAGTAAGTGCTGTTGCACCCAGTGAGGATTGCTTCTGAGTAGACAGGCACAGCAGAGGTGGGGAACCTCAGGTCAGGGGCCAAAGTGCGCCCTTAGACCTTTCTATCTGGTCTTTGGCAGTGCACACCCCTTCTCTCCAGGCCACACCCCTCCCGATTCCTACTTTGCACCTTTCTTGAGTGTTTTTGGCTGGCTTAAATGTGTCCTCGAACTCTGATACTGCTTCTGGATGGGAGACAAAGAGAAGCCTGTGTAGAAACTAACTTAGTGTACAAAGGTAAAGTTGACAGTCAGTGCTCTGGTCTACGACCTTTGGGAGGTTTCCCAGAAGGAACCAAGGTCTCCAGGCTGAAAAACATTTCCCACTCCAAGGCACTGTTAGTTCCCTCACACAATAAATATGCAATAAACTATGCAAAGCTGCCTCCATCTGAAATCAGCAAGCCTTTATTGTCTGATTTATGCTCTCCTATTTATACAGATGTAAGCCTCAAACTGCAGGAGGCAGTGGAAGACAGGAGTGCCTGGCATGCTCTGGTCCATGGGGTCATGAAGAGTCGGACACGACTAAACAACAACAACAAGCCTATAGCAATTATAATAATAAAAATGATAATAAT
This sequence comes from Podarcis filfolensis, assembly GCF_964270895.1. Lineage (NCBI taxonomy): Eukaryota > Metazoa > Chordata > Lepidosauria > Squamata > Lacertidae > Podarcis > Podarcis filfolensis. The sequence goes on along the minus strand of NC_139603.1, from coordinate 36,208,596 downwards.
CATAATAATACAGAATAGCACAGGCAACACGAAGGCAGGCAAGTCTCCTCACCAAACACAGTTTGCTCATCCAACTCACAGGTAGGCAGGTTTGTAGTATGAAAGGTAGTGTGCTCTGCCAAAAAATTTTCACGGGTCTTTTTCAAGAACAGCAACCTTGTAACAGTAATCAACTGATCTGTTTCATAATAGCAACCAAAAGCAACATCATAACAATAAGGAAAGCTCAACCCCACACCCAGTGATATTCTAAACCAAAGCATTGGTTTTCAAAGTAGGTGTTGCTGCCCCCCTGGGTGGGGGGTGGGATTACTTAGGGGGTGCTAAGAGCCAAGGGGGCAGCAGGGGAGTGCTGTAGTTGTAAATGACTATTAGATTTTGAAAAGCTGGTCCCACTGGATCAAATTAATCATTTTTGTTGAATCAGTTAGACTAAATAGTTTTAATTGGTTTTTGAATAAGTGTGCAATTAATAGTTACTGCTTTGAATTCTGCTGGGTTATTATCTTCCTCAGTGGGACATACAAACCGCTGTTCTGAATAATGCGTGTTATAGGGTGGGGTAGAGTAGGAGTCACTGGGAAGTGTTTATGAGTTTATGGAAGTAAGGTGGCAGCCCAAAGAAGTTTGGGAACCACCATTTTAAGAAATTCCAAAGAAAATTTAAAATGCCCCTTGAATGAGGAATAAAAATGGAAGCCTCTTTTGTAGGGGAGGAAAAGTTTTGGGAAATTAGAGACAAGTTAAAGCACAGCACCAAGGCAACCTACTCAAAGTCGCATCTGGAAATAAGCATGAAAGATAGTAAGCTTGAAGGGAAATAACAATATCTAAGATATTAGTGTTAAAACTACTGGGCTCTTACACTCAATTTTTCAGCTCAGAAATAAGCTTTCTTTGATCAAGGCTGGAAGATTAGAGAGGAGAAAAACAATCAGAGCACAAAGAGGGAAATAAATGTTGCTTTATCCCTCTGCATCTTCAGAGAGGATTTCTTAAGGATATGTAATCTTGAAGAGTTAAAGAAAACTAGGTGCATGGAATAGATTCCAAAGGTGCAAATAGAATTCAGGCAGTGAGCAGAACACCCACTGAACTTAAGTGAGAATTAAATGCCCTGGTTCTGTTTACATCTCTTAAAGTAGACCTTCTTAACTTTCAGTGGAACTGAAAGTTCCATTCTCATTGTCTAGCTGGAATGTGCCTTTGAACTATAATAATACCTCTTGCTTGCCTTAATGAAAGATAGCTCCTCAGAGAAGGGCCATAGTTCCGTGGTAGAGCATCTGCTTTGTGTACAGAATGTGACATGTTCAATCTTTGGCATCTCTCGGTAGAGCTGGAAGAGATCTGAATCTCAAATCCTGGAGAGCCACAGTCAGTCTGTGTAGAGTATACTGGGCTTGACAGATCAGTGGTCTGACATAGTAGAAGTTCTACATCTTCCCATCATTGAAAGATGTAGGTGTGTACTGTTCGTGTCGCTGGAATGTAGCCTACTATGCAAATATAAACCCATATCCATTGTGTCTCCCATTTTTGTCTCTGACACGTCACACCCTGGCATGTGGCCCCCAGAAGATTCCCCCTAAGGGAATGTGGCCCTCCACATTATAAAGGCTCTCTATGGACAATACTCTTTTGAATGTGTAAGTTAGTCCAGTTAGACCCCACTTATTCTTCAGGTCAAACCACTGAATCTTTCAAATCAATGGTAAAACTTCTACTATTTTCATGTGGGGCTGTACATATTGGAGGAGCAATATTGGAGGAAGAGGGAGGGGGAAATCAAATCTTTATGAAAAACCAATGTTTTCACTGCAATCCTATGCATACCTAACAGAGCATATGCCTCTGGATATGCGTATGAGTAAACATGTATGTGATTGCACAGTACTATGCCTAAAATTAATTTTTCAAGAAATATTCTAGTTATCATAGAATTATTGAGTTGGAAGGGAACCTGAGGGTCATCTAGTCAATGCAATGCAGGAATTTCAATTAAAGCATCCATGATAGATGGCTGTCAGGGAACTGCCATCAGTGCCGGAGGGAGAGAGCAAAATCGGAAGGAGAGAGCAAAAACCGGAGGGATTCCAGAGAGCGTCCCGGGATTGGGAGAGGCAGCCCATCTTCTGGGGAAGAGAATCAGCGTAGCACCAGTGGAGAAGGGGGGCAGATGGGGGAAGCAGCGAGGCGGTCCCATGACTCCTTGCCGGAGACCAGCGGGGAGAGTAGGGGTCCTCCGCTGCCTACGCCCTCCTTGCGCAGAAGGCTTTCGTGCAGAGAGAGTAGGAGGAGACTAGGCGTCAAAGAGCTTCTTTGCTGGAAGAAGTTTAAGAAACGCCCACTGACGGATTCTGCCAGCGATTGAGACAGCCACGGGTGAGTGGCTGTCCGGACAGAAAAGGTTCACTCAGGCAACCCAGCCAGGTGTTTGCACTGGCTTACGCACGAGCAACCCCTAGAACCATTACAATGGCCATCCAACCTCTGCATAAAAACAGGAGAGGAAGGAGAGTCCACCACTTCTTGGGGGAGTCTGTTCCACTGTTGAACAACTGTTACCATCAGAAAGTTCTTCCTGATGTTTAGTCAGAATCTTCTGTCTTGTAACTTGTAACTCAGGTCCTACCCTCCAGAGCAGAAGAAAACAAGCTTGCTCCATCTTCCATGTGACAGCCCTTTAGATCTTTGAAGATGGCTATCATATCTCCTCTCAGTCTGCTCTTTTCCAGGCTAAACATACCCAGCTCCCTCAACCATTCCTTACAAGGCTAAGAATAACTTTGGGGGCCTTCATTGGTATATCTTATATACAGTACATATTAGGTGTAATGTAAGTTGAGCAGTTAATGTAGATCAGGCATGTCCAACAGGTAGATCATGATCTACTGGTAGATCACTGGACGTCTGTGGTAGATCACTGGCTCCCCACAAAGAAGCTCAGCAATTTTGGCTCCCCTAAAAAAAGCTCTACATCTTTGACCCGAACCCCCCAAAACATGGATGGCTTTCCTTCCTAAAAACGGCTCAACAACCTTGACCTGAACCCCCCTAAGGGGGGGGGTAGATCACTGCCAGTTTCTAACTCTGAGAGTAGATCGCAATCTCTTGGAAGTTGGCCACATTCATCAGTCCTTAAAGAGAAGGTGCACATAATGTGTCCATGAAGGGGAGATTGCCCATATTTCCTGAACAATAGACATAATCTTCAACAAGACTTGAGGAACCTGTATATAGCTCAACTGCATGTTGTACATTTTTCTGGCCATTAGACACAATCTCCAATAGACCTTGGGGAATGTGCAGATCTTATCTGCATTTTGTAGATTCTCTGGGCCATATGCATAAACTCTGGTCAGTATGCATAGTCTCCAGGAAACATGCCCTTGTTTTCAATGTCTAGTTCAATAATGTGCAAATGGTTCCTCCGTCTGTCCCACTGCCTAATCTTAGGTGGTTCATAGCATACCCTCCAAATGATCAGTCGAGCATTACAGGAACAACTGTAATGCACATTATCCATTCAACTTATATTACTCCAACATATACATGCTGTTCTTTATGTATTTATTCCAGGTTTTGTTTAATCTATTCTATGGACAAGGCTGCTACTTTATTATTGTTTTCCATCCTCCCCATCTTAAGTAAAGAGCTAAATAAGACAAAATGTTCTCTCTTTTTATTGCATGTCAGCACAGTAGTTTTAAAGACTGTAGAACTTTGAAAGTATATCCTTAATTTTTTTTTATGCTTTTACCTGTGCAGAAAAATGAAGCCCCTCATTTGGGATGAGAAATGTGAAGAAATAAGGCATGCTTCTGAAAGCCAACTTACATTGGTGACTGGTATTACCTATACTATGCCATAGTCTCACTGTGATTATCCGATTCTCTCAACCGTTAAGCCAAGCCAGAGCTTTAAATCAGTGCTATTGCCATGTTCATCCAAGAAATGAGACACAGGATGGCTAAAGTGATTGTTTTATTGAGGCAGCTTCTGCAGGTAGGATAAAATATAGTCATGTGGGTATCATAGCGCTCTCCTTCAGACACAATGAAGACCCTCCAAGGGCCTGTGTTTTATACACAGAGCAGAAATAGTAAAGGATAGTTTATTGTTGCTGTGCATAAGTGCTACAAACTTGTGGTAGGTGAGGGGAACAAGCCAAAAGCTGTGGCAGATATTGATTGTCCCACACTGGTGCCCCATAAACAGGAATACTGCAAATGCAGATGTTATTGAGTTCTGTTAGCTGAGGAGATACCCAGTAGGGCTGTGCAGAACTCTCCCGACCTACCATCTGGGGATCCCATATCAGGGCAACCAACACCACTTCCAGGCCAATAACATACATACATCATTTTATTTGTAAGCTGCCTTTCCATAGTTAAGGCGGCTTACAACATGAACACATAACAGAAGCAGTCATAAACAAAAAATAAAACATCAAAAAGCACACAACCAAATCATACAGTTTCCACATAAATTAAACCATTTCCACATAAAAAGGAATCACCTGCCTCACTTTGTAGCTGGTAAAGGTAAAGGTAAAGGGACCCCTGACCATTAGGTCCAGTCATGGCCGACTCTGGGGTTGCGTCGCTCATCTTGCTTTATTCGCCAAGGGAGCCGGCGTACAGCTTCCGGGTCATGTGGCCAGCATGACTAAGCCACTTCTGGCGAACCAGAGTAGTGCACAGAAACTCTGTTTACCTTCCCGCCGGAGCAGTACCTATTTATCTATTTGCACTTTGACATGCTTTGGAACTGCTAGGTGGGCAAAAGCAGGGACTGAGCAATGGGAGCCCACCCTGTCGCAAGGATTCAAACCGCCAACCTTCTGATCGGCAAGTCCTAGGCTCTATAGTTTAACCCGGTACTAATACTTAAAACCTCAGTTAAATATACAATCAGGAGGAGGAAGGGAGACATTGCTTTCCTCCCCCTCCCCACTGGGTTTTGAACCCCTTGCAATAGGCTCCCCCAACATTCAGAGCATTCACAGCCCTCTCTTACAGCAGAGGGAAGGGCTTGGTGCTGTTCTTGGGCCACATTTACACCATACATTCAAAGCAGTTTAATACCATGTTAAACAGTCATAGCTTCACACAAAGTAATATGGGAGCTGCAGTTTGTTATATGTGCAGAGAGATGTTTGGCGACCCCAATTCCCCCCCCCCCAGCAACAATTCCTAGAGTGGTTTAACACTCAATCCCTCTTCACAGGGAACTGGGACTTCTGTTATTTCCCCAAAGTCTGCAACTTGAGAAAGAGAAATTGGTGCACAATTTATTCTGTCATGGCTCACTTTTAATTGAAAACAAGATCTATTTTAAAATGGAAGGTTGAAACAATTGAGCATTAAAATTTATAACAACGTCTTGAAAGAGAAGGGGGCCTGAGCATGGAGAAGGTGCCATTTCAAACACTGGCAATGTGATTTGTCCTTCTTAACATAATGTATGGAAAGAAACAACGTTTTGTACAGCACAATATTTCACCTCTGCAGAAAAGTACTGAGGATTCTTTGTGAAAAGGACTACGTACTTGTATAACTAAAGAATCTGTGGGAAGAGGGCTTTTCTTTTCTTTTCATTCTTTTAAAAAAACTCTAGATAACTTCACTCAGCTGTACTTTCTTTTGTAGCATGAAAAATAGTAGGGTCATGCTTGGGCTTCAGATCAAGTCTAAATCTTGAGTCAATTTACCTGAGTGGTCTACTTCAGAGAGAGATGGATGGCCTCCAATGTAAAGTGGCTGTGGTCCAAGGCAAAGCAGGCTTCTTCCAAAGCTTTGAATTCATTTGGAGCTTTTAGTTTCCATTTACAAGTCCATTTTTTCCCCATTTTGAGGGGAACATCTCACTGGCAAACTCTGCATTAACCCAAAACATTGGGTGGGTGGGTGGGTGGGTGGGTGGTGGTGGTGGTGATGGTGGTGGAGAGGGTGGAGAATGTAGATCTCATGGAAGAGGTCCTCAGCATAGAAATTAATAGTATAAAAAAGGTATCACCATCTTACTACTACTACTACTACCACCATCTCTACTATACCACTACTGTCCATTCTTACCTCTCACGTATATGGTGTTGGGGAAGATGGTATTCTCTCATTCAATCCATCCATCAATCATTGTTTTTATTGCTCTCAATTACCACCGTTCAGGAAAAGAAACTTTGCCCGCATATATAAAGTAATACCAAACCAATCAAAATAAAATAGAGAACAATAACAACGAAATCACTAGTAACTATAACATAGTATAGAGCACCAGGGAAAGCAAAATGAAAAGTTTGCTAAAATTAGTCCATTGTGACCTTTACATGCAGTAGCTAACCCTTGACGCATTCTGATCTGAAAAGGAGTTAAAAAGTATAAAATGCATCCGATCATTCTGGGAGTTTATGTAAAAAGAGTTTAAAAATAAAATAAAAATCTTATGTATCACAATAAAAGGAACAATACACACAAACATGAGCTATTGATTCTACCTCTCCGTATCCACAAGGACATTTATGTTGATGGTAGGGGATTTTTGCAAACTTCCCCTGCAGAGCTGTTGCTAGAAGATCATTTAAACACACCGGAATAAAGGTTCTGTGGTGTTTTTGAGCAGGAAGCACATAAAGATAGTTTGCTGATTTATAAGGCTGAAGTGCTCTGTGCTCCCTCAAGTATCCCGGAGCTAGGTCACATAGGGTTTTAACGAGTGATCTGATCAAATCATTTTCATTTCTGCACAAATAGGGTGGAGTAAGAGATAATACTGATCTCAGGGTCGTGGGTTTATGTTCCACATTGGGCAAAAGGTTCCTACATTGCAGGGGATCGAATTAGATGACCCTTGCAGTCCCTTCTAGCTCTACAATTCTATTAAAAATTCAGTGATAAAGATTCTCAGGAATTCCTGAAATGCAGATGCAGAGATTCAACTTCTTCCTGTATTTTTGAAACTTTTGATGAAGTTCTTACTGAAGTGGGTGCCCATCTAAGTGTGATGTATGTTTAGCCAGATCACAATTAGTGTTGTATTTATGCTATCATGTAAAGAAACTTACAACTATGGCTGGGATAGCTGCCCCAGGTTTGTCATTTTTTTAAAAAAATACTTCCAAGAGTTGCTACAAAGCACTCCTAACAAAATGACAAAAAGCAGGTAACTTTTATACTTCACACAGCTTTCATTTCCCCTGCCATCAGAACACCCTTTTCTCTGAAGCTAGATAATTAGCTCAGCCAACACAAGATCTGACTGTGCCCGTAGCTGAAAAAGTCTACCATGCTTTTGTGCTGATATTCTCTGGCTCTCGTTAAATCCTAGCTCCATGTTTCATTAATTATGCTTAATTAGTTTTTTGCATGGTTCCAAAAATATATTTTTTTTGCACAATACTTATAAAAAAAAACAAACCCAACCCTATTCATGCGGTTATTAAAGGGACAAGAGAAAATGTTGGGTTGATTTTGTATGAATACAAATTCATTCACCAGCAGCAATAATCACGGTGATGCTAAATCGTAAGTGGTGATATTGAGAAATACTAATGGATGAGTGTCCTGATTCTGTAATTGCAAACAAGTGTTATTTATTTATTTATTTTTGCAAGGCAGAATACAACAAGTAGCTTGTGTGCCAAATTGGCTTGCCTCTTCTCCTCATGCTTTTGAGCCTCACGTTGCCAGGTAAGACTATCCTGCTGCTAACCATGCTCTTCTGAAATGATTGCTGAACGCTAACCATCTGGAAATAATAGATGCTCCCATCCCATGCCAAACTCTTGAGTTTGAGCAGCTTGGCCCCAAATTGTCAGAAGGAATGTCTCCCTTTTATAATTACTAGGAGATGCATGCCAAAGTTCCTTCCGTTCACAGGACTGGAGATTTTCAGGATGTAAGGCAGGCTGCGGAGGAAAGGAGGAATTGGTAGAATTGCCTTCCCTCCTTCTTGGGTTGGAGCCTCCAGTAGGAACTCATGGGAAATCTGGATCCAAATCCCAAAAATTTAACGTCATTGCTCAATGTCTATGTACCCCAAACTCAGTTTCTGCAATATGAAGTATCTGCAATGAAATCTTTCCATTTGTCTACCTACTGATTTGGACCGGTGATAGTCCATATGCTTGTCAGATAAATGGAGGAGAGGAATGTCTGGTGACCTAGATATCAATATCCATGGCAAGCTGTCATTGGTAAATGCTCTCCATGGTGCCCATGAAGGCTCCCAAGGAAGCAACTAACTAGTGCATCATCTAAAAGTAACCTTGCACGTTAGCTATGGGCTTAGAGGTGACTCAGCCAATATCAATTTTGCAGAAACACAGCCCGTCAATTAACTCTCATGCATGATGTATTTCTGCAGTGTCCCTGTTGATGCCACCTCCCTGCCGTCTATTAGACATAAAGAAGAGAAAGAGAGTGGCATCTTTTATTCATCACAGAAAATTATATTTCTTTTTCTTTTTTTAAAAAAACCATCCTTATTAAATATTGACAAGAGAATTTCATTTTGCCATTTAAATATGGACAGCACTGAGCAGGAATGTATCCCATTCCATTCCCCTCTATAGCAGCATGTGGTGGCATAGTGGCATTTTGAATACACCCATAAAGGATGAGAGCTGATGGGGCAGGCTGGGACTTGGGCAGGCTGCTGGCATCATACTGACTAGCTGATGGGTAGTGGGCTTTTTAGGGTCATTAAAGTGCTGACTGACTTACACCGCCCCCAACCTTTTCTCAGCTGCCTAGGCTGTGATCATCCTCTGTGCTTAATACCAGCCTAGCTTCTGCCTATTGGGCCTGATGTGGAGGAGGAGGAATAGCACAACAGGGAGTGATTTCAGCAGCATTGGAGATATTGCTTACAATTGCTTTGAGCAGGCCTGCTGTCTTCCATTATGGGAAAGTGTGACAATATGATGCTTTAAAACGAAATGCATGCAAGTTCTTTGGGGGAAGCTGAGAGGTAACTTGGCGCAAGTTGAGAGGTCTAGATCAGGTTTCAAAGGCCACCCTGCCTTTCCTCTTTTTTCAGTTAGACATCTCTGAATGCAGATATTATGCATCTGTATACACAGAATCATGAATCCCAACTTTTTCTGAACTCTTATTATTTCCGTAAACTAGAGATTATATCCACAGAAAAATGCCAATTAAGGAATTGGTGCCACTGGACAGAATATCTACGTGATCTGCAAGTGACCAAATCCTCTAAATGTTCTCCTTGGTTCCCCCTTCTTAAAACGGTCCATTTTAAGCCAGTTACCTGTTGAATCTCCGGCCAGCCTCACTAAGATTCACTTTTACTGAGCTGCATTTTCGAGCTATGCCCTCCGTCGTCCTAGACAGACGATATAACAGGGTACCATATGAAGACAGACTCTGTATATGTGGGCAATTACAGATGGAAGACATACTGTACTATTTACTATATTGCCCACTATACACTGGACCCAGGAGGCAATTTCTTACCTTACTGTTTGTACAGGAAGGATGTCTCTCCCTGGCAGAGAAGGTCCTATGGCTTCTTAGCCCCGCGACGGGGTGAGCTCCTGTTGTTCGGTCCTTGCTCCTGCCAACCTAGCAGTTCAAAAGCACGTCAAAGTGCAAGTAGATAAATAGGTACCGCTCTGGCGGGAACGTAAATGGCGTTTCCGTGTGCTGCTCTGGTTCGCCAGAAGCTGCTTAATCATGCTGGCCACATGACCCGGAAGCTGTACGGTGGCTCCCTTGGCCAATAAAGTGAGATGAGCGCCGCAACCCCAGAGTTGGCCACGACTGGACCTAACGGTCAGGGGTCCCTTTACCTTTTTATCAAAGCATAAACTGTTGAAGAAGATCAATAAAGGAGAACCATTTTTATAAATCACGATTATGCGATCCAAATTTCACATTTTGGTACAGGCAAATAACTCTGCTGATCACTTGAAGTAGCATACGTCCCCCCCCCCCCAATGATGTAGAAATGTTCCAGGTCTTCAGATCCTTTTGAGACTTTTAAATTCTGTGTTATTCTCTCACATATCACCAGTTTCCAGATATTATAAAACAAAGCAATTTCAAATGATTTTTTAAGCAACGGACTCAAAACAGTGTAATTATGGAATGACACTGACTATATGCTGGAGCTCAGGGTGATAGCAACCCATAATTTAAACAGATTGTTAATTGAATGTGCCTGATGATAAGAGCTCTGAGCTTGAGAGAGTGACATGTTAATCTGTGGTTTCTGGAAAGAACAGAAACTGGCACTATGAAGATATGTGAGCCCCTAGGTTTAGAAGGGAGGGCCAGATTGAAGTCAAAAGCCTTTTTCACATCACCTGCCACCTGACCATTTTAAAGAGAGATGTTATGAGCTGAACATAGGGCCTTCTGGAGATAATACATGAATCATAGAATCATAGAATCATAGAGTTGGAAGAGACCACAAGGGCCATCGAGTCCAACCCCCTGCCAAGCAGGAAACACCATCAGAGCACTCCTGACATATGGTTGTCAAGCCTCTGCTTAAAGACCTCCAAAGAAGGAGACTCCACCACACTCCTTGGCAGCAAATTCCACTGTCGAACAGCTCTTACTGTCAGGAAGTTCTTCCTAATGTTTAGGTGGAATCTTCTTTCTTGTAGTTTGGAACCATTGCTCCGTGTCCGCTTCTATGGAGCAGCAGAAAACAACCTTTCTCCCTCCTCTATGTGACATCCTTTTATATATTTGAACATGGCTATCATATCACCCCTTAACCTTCTCTTCTCCAGGCTAAACATGCCCAGCTCCCTTAGCCGTTCCTCATATGGCATCGTTTCCAGGCCTTTGACCATTTTGGTTGCCCTCCTCTGGACACGTTCCAGTTTGTCAGTGTCCTTCTTCAACTGTGGTGCCCAGAACTGGACACAGTACTCCAGGTGAGGTCTGACCAGAGCAGAATACAGTGGCACTATTACTTCCCTTGATCTAGATGCTATACTCCTATTGATGCAGCCCAGAATTGCATTGGCTTTTTTAGCTGCCGCGTCACACTGTTGGCTCATGTCAAGTTTGTGGTCAACCAAGACTCCTAGATCCTTTTCCCATGTACTGCTCTCAAGCCAGGTGTCACCCATCTTGTATTTGTGCCTCTCATTTTTTTTGCCCAAGTGCAATACTTTACATTTCTCCCTGTTAAAATTCATCTTGTTTGTTTTGGCCCAGTTCTCTAATCTGTCAAGGTCGTTTTGAAGTGTGATCCTATCCTCTGGGGTGTTAGCCACCCCTCCCAGTTTGGTGTCATCTGCAAATTTGATCAGGATGCCCTTGAGTCCATCATCCAAGTCGTTGATAAAGATGTTGAATAAGGCCGGGCCCAAGACTGTACCACTGATCTATAGTTCTTCCACCATGGATCAATGAATTTTTAAATCCCTCTTTTTTATCATTGTCTTCCTCCAGCTGCCATTTCCAGTTATTCATATTAGTCTCTGAAGAAGTCATGGTTCTATAATCTCAGCAGGCCCAGGCTTTGCTTGGTAAGACAGTATGGAAATGCTAACAGTCAAGCCATGTGACAATTGCTATTACACTTGTTCTACATTACGATGCCTATTTGCAAATAGATATTGAGATCATGTTCCTGTTGTGACTGAACAGCTTTAGGTGATGAATTAATCCGGGAAAAGCTAACTCCCACTTTAATTAGCAAGAAGCTTAATCAAACCAGAAAGTCACATCACAAACTCCCCAAATGTTTCAGTCAGATTTCAGATCTAAACTTAACAATTGGCTTCATTTTAGAATTTGGAAGGTTTATATCCAAATCTGGGCTTTTGATATAAGCCACAAGATCCTTCTGTGTGGAACATAATGATGTGTTCCCACTGATTTTAATGGGACCTGCACATGAGACGCTCCTGGGTAGCTTATATATCTTTTGATTCAACTGGAATAAATATACATCTAGCATAATCTGAATTGATCAATTAACTGCAACGTTAGAACTATCTGTGTCCTTTTGTTTCTCAGACAACACAGAACCGGACTGTCCTAAATTCTTGTTTCTTAATCCCTGTTGCCATCATGGATGAACAAACAGCAGATTTAGCATCTGGCTTCAGCTGTTTCAAGCAAACAAGGCAACACAAACTGAAGCACAGAGGAACAGTTATGCAAGAAAAATAATCACGGCATGTCTCATTAGATTGCCCTGACAGGTGTGGGCTTTAAAAACTATGAAATTACATTTTGAAATGAGTCCCTTGAATGCTATATGACATTCATAGCTGTGTACATTCAGAAATGCACAAACAGGGACCAAGCATCGCAGTGGTGGTGGGGCTTTCTCTGGGCCTGATGCTCCAGCTCCGCAGCCATCCCTGTGCCTGGGCTCATTGGCCTCATGGCAAAACTACAGACTAAATTTCAGCTCATGCTTGTGATTGTTATGTGGCGTATTGAGGTACTGAGATCTTGTAAGATACATAGCTTGGAGCTGCTCTTAAGTCCACTGCTGCCAATGGAGGCAGATGTGGCCTTCATGGTGAGGCATACCAGCCAAAAGCCAGAAATAATAATAATAATAATAATAATAATAATAATAATAATAATAATAATTTATACCCCTCCCATCTGGCTGGGTTTCCCCAGCCACTCTGGGCGGCTTCCAACAAAATATTAAAATACAGTAGTCCATCAAACATTAAAAGCTTCCCTAAAGATACTATAGTAGGGATAGCCTGACTAGCCTGATTCATGGTAACTTCAAGGCTGGACTATTGTAATGCAATTTAGATTCATCCAGAAGCTGCATCTAGTGTAAAATACTGCAGCTTACATAAAACTGTGCCACAGTGGACAGCATGACAAACAACATAGTTTCTGTTGGAAGCTGAAATGCAGTGGAATGGAAACAGCACTGCATGTGGCGAACACAGGTTAGAATGGACGCTGATGGCTTGTTACGTCCCTAGAGGCACAGGAGGCTACCACCTTTCTGAAGCTAAGCAGGTATGGTACTGGTTGATGCCTGAGGTGACGGTCGTACACATACACTGTCAGGTGTGCATGTAGGAGCCAGGCCCTGTGACCAATAGGACTTTGCAGGACTGGGTCCTTCCTAAATTTGTTCTGAAGAGGCAAGGCGTGGCCTCACAGATGAGGCTGATTGGTAACTCACAGTACCTGGTGGCAAGAGCTGGGAAGGGATATAAGGTCAGCATTTCCCTTCGGCTCTTTGCCACAGCAACACGCTTCCTGTCTTGATGTGTTTGGTTTCTTGCTTCCTGATCCTTGAATCTCAGCTTCTTGACTCCTTGCTTCTTGATCCTCGGACCCTTGACTTCTTGACTCCTTGTTTCTTGATCCTCAGACCCTTGACTTCGTGACTCCTTGTTTCCTAACCCTCGGATCCTTGGCTTCTTGACTCCCAGCTCTCTGACCCTTGGATTCTTGGCTTCCTGACTCCTGGCTTTTGGACCCCCGTTCCTGCTCCCATCCCACCATCTTGCCCCTCATCCTGACGTCCCCTGCCGGGACTTTGATCGCCCGTGAACTGGACCATAACACACACATTCTTGGGGTCCAAGATGGAAGAAAAAGAAGGACATCAATGCAAGAATAAAAAAATAAAAAGATGCACCCGAATGAGGACAAATAACCCTTTACTTGTGTCCATGCTTCGTGTGCTATTGCTTACACTTTTGTCCTGGTATTTAATTTCATAACCATCTTTAATATGATGATGCAAATGTGTAACACGTAAGAGAGAGATTCAACCATTATAACCATAATGGTACTAAGTCCAAACAACACTACAATCTGATGGAAATGTGGGGAAGGGGGGGAAATTGACTACTTGTCAGTATCCAGAAAAAGTCAAGCAGACTTAGTATTAGTCAAACCAGGGAGAGGACGCATATGCCCATAATTGCCTCTTTTAGCCAGGCATCAATGTCCCTGTGCCTGTGCAAAAGGAAACACACTCGGAAAAACAGCATGTATTGAATTTTGTCTGTAGGGAGAAGACTCATAGGAAGAGCTGAACCAGGTTCATGTTAGTCATTTAGAGATAATGGGGCATAATGGCCTTAGAAAGTACGCCAGGAGCTTGTTGTTAAGCAGGCAACCTGCAGGTAAAAAGCAAGCTATTTGAGCAATCTCAAAATACGTGCTACATGAGAAGGGTGCAAAAAGTGGTCCGTGATGTTCTCTTTGCCAGTGAACATACTGTGTTTGTGTGACTTCTCTCCCTTCTGCTAGTTCTGTTCCCTTCACAGTCAGATGTTTGTAACAACACTAAATGATCAAACGGGGCTTTTATTCAGTCTCTGTCAGTGACTCCAGGAGAGAGGCTATAGAAATGATCAATTGCTGCTGCCACCAGACACATTCTTCATAAGCAGGGGGTTTGAATAATCCTTATTAGCACCTACTATTTTATGAACTTAGTAAAGATCTTGTTCCTGTTCAATTAATTGAACCTAGGCCTCACCAACCCCCAGGAATTGTGAGGAGGGGGAATCTGGAAGTGCAAGAAAAGGAGAGAGGAGGGGGGATTATCCAAATTTCCTCTTCTACCACTGATTTCTACTGGGGAAAACTGCTCTTTAGTGCTCAATTGGCGCTAATGGCAATTTGAGTTTTCTCCAGATATATGTCTGCTCTGGTTTAGTACCAAAGTGAGGGTTTTCCGTGGTAAAGAAGTCACAAAAATATTTTAAACAATATGCACGTCCATAGCAGCAAAGAGGAACAATTTACACAGTAGAATTCTAAAAGAGCAAAAATCAAACAAACAACAGATAGCATACATCTGAAAGGCTATGAGGTAATATCATACGCTTCTATCTTATCACCTTTTCTTTAAACTAAGAAGTCTTAAATGTCACAACCTTTCCTCATAGGGGAGATGATCCATCATTTGGATTGCCCTTTTCTGAACCTTTTCCAACACTACAACATCCTTTTTTGAGGGAAGGTGACCAATCATGGAGTAGGCTCCAAAATGGCCTCTAGGCCACATTCAACTAGATTTATTTCAAGCCGCTGCAGCTGTCATTCTTGCCATTGGTGTTGTCACCTTATTGTCCCCCAGCACTCCAGAAGGCCAAGCCATTAGTGAGTGGGTCAGGAACCGAAGGATCTTTATTGGTATGTAAAAGATTCAACCAATATTGTAAATCCTTTTATTATTACCCAAGTGTGCGATCAAGTAGCTACTATATTGACTTAGGTGTTAACCTTTACTGCTGCAGAAGCCATCACACACCTCCCCCCGCCTCTCTGGATACTTCAGATCATTGCCTCAGATCCTAGAAAACAGTCTCCTATTCCTAAATGTTCTTTAGTGTACTCAAGTCATTTTCTCTGCTGGAGGCCAAATTATTTTGTTCGCAAATACATAAACAGAAAGCAAATCAATCATTCACACACATTCAATGAATGTGCAAGAAATAATGCAGTTTTGATGTTTCAGTCTCTTCTATCATTCTATTAGAGATTTTTATGCCTTTTTCCCCTCCACCCCCAACTGACAATCTAGATAATGTAACATGACAATAAGCCCCAAACGAAACTTTTTGTACAATATCAAAATGGAACAACTACCTGCTACTCATTTCCTAGTAATAAACATTGACTTATTTGTATGTCAATCTTACATACAAAAGATTTATGGTAGATTTTACATCCTCTGCATTCAGAATGTTAACACTGCCCTCTGCTGTCTGTCTGGATTCAAGATGATTTATATTATTATTACAATGGTACTTCAGGTTACATACGCTTCAGGTTACAGACTCCACTAACCCAGAAATAGTACCTCAGGTTAAAAACTTTGCTTCAGGATGAGAACAGAAATTGTGCTCTGGTGGCGCAGCGGCAACAGGAGGCCCCATTAGCTAAAGTGGTGCTTCAGGTTAAGAACAGTTTCAGGTTAAGAATGGACCTCCGGAACAAATTAAGTACTTAACCCGAGGTACCACTGTATTATTTTTAAAGAGAGCTGAATCTTTAATATCAGTAACTATGGAATGTAAAAAAGTCATCCTGGGACTTTGAAAGGCAGGATGCTAATTCCAGATAGATGGACTGACAGATCAATAGACGAAATAGTTCTACCTGCTTATAATGGGATTCCAGGGGTTACCTGAGTGGAGATTACTATTATTTATTGAATTTATATACTGCTCTATACCCAGAGTGGGTCACAGTGATAGCAAGGTTGGGGCTTCATGAATGATGCACCAGTGGCACCATATGATTGGTTCCACCAATGCAACCAAGAAGACCCAACCTCACTGAGGCCATGTCCCACTGAAGTGAGCTATAGTGATGTCGGCATGGGGGACAGATTTGCCCCACCACCCCAGCCACTACATTTGGAGGTACAGAGAACTCCAGAAACCATTTCTGGGGGGAAAAGCATTTATAATACTGTCCATTCTTTCCCCCTTTTTCCTTTTTGTTCTATACAAGCTATCCTTATAATCATAAAGATTGAACATTTCAATTTTTGAAATGATTGCCTTGAATCAATTTGCATATTTAAGAAGAAATAAAGCATAGTGGATGCTGTTTTCTTAAAAGAAAAGTTGTGGCTTTCGGTGACATTTCCCATACCACTTCCATTCCTAGAACATCACAGCCTGGTGTTCATACCGGTTTACAGGATCCATTGTTTTCTCTCAATTACTTCAGACGTGAATAACATTACAATGAGAAGCTTTCATAACCAATATGCTTCTAAGCACATGCTGCTCCTCTGAAGTGCCGGGTCGTATTACAGAACAGCGGCTGACGCACAATCTATGGTGAAGGAAAGTCTGCCAATACTGAAGCCTCAGAATGGGACATGTCCTTTTTAAGAACAATCTCATTAAAATATTAGCTACTAGAAGTGGAAATGTAGCTAAGCATGAAGTTTGTGGCTTGGAAGTACTTCGGGATCTCCTTCAGGCATGGCTTGCAAACCTTGGTAAACACTGGGCAGTGGGTCCCAGGTGGGCAGGTTGGGTTTCACTTACCCAAGGCTCCCTTACCAAGGAAGGAGCATCTTTTCCCAATCCTTGCTGGTGGTGAGTTTCCAATGTGTGGAGAGATAGTTCTCTCAGACAAATGGATTGATTTCATCTGCCCACACTTAAATATAACATTTCCCCTCTAGAATTGGTGTGCCAAATCTTTTTTCAGGCTGTGGGGGTCAATGGAGTATCATAGCCATCAGTCACAAGCACACTGCTGTCGTCAAACACATTTCTTTGCTTAAGGCGCCAGCAGTGGTGTCCAAACTTTTTTCAAAGAGGGCCAGATTTGATGAAGTGAAGGGCCGTGAGGGCCAACCAAAGGACCAACCAAAGTTATTATCCTTTTTTTTAGGATTGAAGTTGTTGAGCTTTTTTAAGGGTTGAAGTTGTTGAGGTTATTTCAGGATTTTACCCCAGGAAATAAACTGCCAAGGGCCCGGTTAAACTGTCCAGCGGGCCAGATTAGGCCCCCAAAATGGACTTTGGATATGCCTGGAGCAATCTGCCTCATTGATTTTAATAGCTGCAATTTTGACATGTTACCATTCCAAAATATATTTGAGATTCCCAAAGAAGAGCCTCTCTATTCCATTATCAACCCCGTCAGAGGCATCTCTAGAGCTCACATAGCATAAAGAGGTTTCCAATGTCACACACAGCATGTATGGAGAACCGGCAGTTAACATATCCACATCTGGAGCCATTAGTAGTTCTAATGCAGAAGCCAAACATAAAGGTAAACTTGGCTGGTGTGATTGTGTGCATTTGTGAACCAACAAACATTGTTTTTCACAGCTAGCAGGGATGACCACTAGAATAAGAAATCTAAACGCTGAAAGATATAAGGAAAACTGGATCTTCTTTATTGGATATATGAAAAAGTATTATAAGCAGATAATCAACCTAGCAGGATGGTAAGATTCTCTGCAGTGTAAGAAATTACAAAAGTTTATATAAGGAGTTGTGATAGATGGGGTGAACCAAGAAAATGTGAGAAAAACAGGAGATAAAAGGAACCATGGATGGGGAGGATGGGAAGTCAGTAATGGAATGTTTCTTTTTTTTTTAATCTTAAAATTGTTACTTTTCCTTATTACAGGGATTCTTTTCTTTTTGTATTATTTTGTTTACATTTTATCAATATGGAAATGTATCAGAAATGCAAACAACCACCACACATTGTTTTCCAGGAAGTTGGAAAGAGCTTAAACTAAAGAAGACTGAAAGTCTTCATCTCAGTCACCTGGACCCTTTGAACACTGGACCCTTCAGAACGAGAACTCAACCAGGACCCAATCATGGAAACAGGTTACTTTCCCAGCATTCCCTCTACTCTTGTCTTGCTAGTGCAATCTTATGTGCTTCTATTTGTGTGTCCCACTGTGTTCAACAAGCCTACTCCTAGGAGTCTCTGGGATTATGTCAAGGAGCTGTCAGGCGACTGCAGGTCATCCACAGGGCAGGAAAGAACCCGAGGCATGGAATGCGATTAGTTTTTATTCACAGAAAGTGACAACACAGCAGAGTTACTCTGGCTTGACTCATTCAGCTTAAGACTGGCCCTGCCTACTACCTCTAGCCTCTCACTCTGGACCCTTCCCAAACAGATGGATACTGCAATGAGAGGGTGGGCTCCTCCTCTGAACCTGTCTGGTCCATTGCTCAGCAATGTGCAGGACTCTCCTTACAGTAAGTGGGGTGTCATGGGGGGAGGACAGCCAGCAGGACTGGGACTAGCAGAGGTAATCTCTGACTCCTCTCTGTCTGAGTCTGTGCTATCCCTGAGACTCTCATCCTCCAGCCCTGTCCTGGAAGGGCCTCCTCCTTCTGAACCCCCTTGATCGCTCAAGCCTCCTGCTTCAAGCACCTCCCAACTTGTCCCTTCCCCAGGGACATCCCTTCAATGTCCCACCACCACAATCTAGAGTCCAAGTAATCTTCTGTGTTATTCCTGGGGGGCTCTAGGGCACGTGGCACCCACTACTCTTCCTCATCCAGCCAGTCCCTGACAATTTAGGATTGTAAACGCAGGACAACAACTGGTCTTTGATACTAGTAAACCCTGGGACAAGTTAAATCCAGGAGCAGATAGGTTGGGAACTTTGGCTACGTCTGGCTTGGGCCCTGTGTGGTGACCTCCAGCCCACTTCATTGCTCACCATAGGCCATGCTAGCTGCGGATGATGGGAGTTGGAATCGAATACAATCTGGCAGGCATCACAAAGTTACACACAGCCATCAACATTTCACAGGTGATATTAGGGACCTGCTTGCAATGCTCCTGTTATCATTCCAGATTCCTGGCTGAGCCTCTTTCTATTGGAGGGCTGCTCCTCTGTTTGTTGCGTGTTGCACTTATTTATTTAGCAGGGATCTGTCTTCCACTGATTTAAAAGTCAAGGCTGTGTTTGCTCTTTTGCTCCTTAATGATTATACTGGGAAAACGTAATTGCCCTGTAATAGATTAACAGCACTTCCATATTTGTTTTATTTTGATTGATGATTTATTAAAATGATAGATGGTTTACTAAAAAATATCTTAGTGCTTTACATAAATTATCAAAAGATGCCAATATAATAAACAAACTTGATGACCAAGTAGATATGATAAAATTATATATAACTTGGCAGCTGCAGTGTGTAAAATAGCAGGTTGGCTGTATTTACCAACCAGGCCTCATTAATTCCCTGGTCCTTAAAAAGAAGACAGCCAGCCTATCTACTATATCTCTCTGTGTGTCTGTGCAGATTAATTCCTCTTCACAGAGAAATAAAACCAGGCCCATATGCTGCAGATTAGGTGCTGAATTTACATGAAATTTTTGCTGAGCATTTAACAGACTGTATTTGAAGATGGAGGTAAAATTACTAAATCAGATACATGTATGCCTAAAGACAGGTTGTCAAAAGTTCCGCTAATCATTTCACTATCTTTAATTCTATATAGAACGTAGCTAAAATAGCACAAGAGTCTAAGAACTAGGATTTTCCAGCTAGAGAAACACCTCTGAAGTAATGGAAATGTGTGACAGATGAATGAGCCTAAGGCTTCAAATGAACTGTTAAGAGTCAGTAAATATAAGCCACACCATCAAGCCCAGGAATTTAATGCAATGAGATTACAAAATATATGCAGGTGCTTCAGTTTTCTTTGTACCTGTGGAAGAATTCTGCTTCCATGAGCCCCAGCTCATGGAAATTGTCAATAATAATAATAGTAATAATAAGTGACATGATCCATATAAAGCAGGATTTGGCATTAAGGAAAAACTCTACAAATTTCTGAAATTTCTGTTGTATTCTGGATCCATTCCTTGATCTGAGAATGCCTCTCGATTAATTGCAAGTCTATCCCAGGAATTACAGGACAAACCGAACTTGGCAGAACTTCAGAGTGCTTTGCTACATGCATGGACAAAACCTGAGACATGAAAATCAACTTCTTCTTCTTCTTCTTCTTCTTCTTCTTCTTATTATTATTATTACTATTATTATTATTATTATTATTATTATTATTATTATTATTTCTGAAGCACCAAGCCTTGTTTTTCTGTGGCTTCCAGGTCACCAGTACATACCCAAAGGCATTTTTATTAGGGAGTACACCCCATTAAATTCAGCAGTATGCACATCTGAGTAAACATATCGAGAATCCGTTTCTAAGTACTGAAGCAGAGCATCCTTCTCCGGTTTCAACTCCCCCCTCCAAAGTTGTAGCACAACATATTTTGTAAGCAGCATTTTATTATGTAAGCCGTGTAAATTCCATCAAGAGTGCCTATTCCTCCCATGTGGTCATCAGACCACACCATTTCCAACAGCAGGATTTATTTAAGGGCCCCTTAACTGCCAGCAGTTTTTCTGCTGCATATGGTTTTTCAAAGCTGCTGGACTACGGACATGCCACCTCCTTTCCCCTGCTTGTGGAAATTTGGTTAGAAAGTTATTTGAGAGAAAATGAAGCTGAAGGCATCTATCACACAGTATTCATGGAGGGCATATCTATATGAGGGATAAACAACTGTTTCTAAACATTAATGATGCTAAACTCATATATTTGGGTAGCTGGCAGAGACTCAACATAGAACACATGGAGGATTAGTAAATAAATGGCTTACGGTGACGAGAAAGTTTGTTTTGCTGGGCAGGTTGGGTCCCCAAGTGTTTTCTTTTTCTTTTTCTCTGCCAGCGAACAGTTAATGAATGTTGTCCCCCAGGGTTCCAGGAGAGGGGGTTGAAAAGGAGAGGATTTTGAGAGACAGTTTGTAGGTTGGGAGATAGGGAGTGAGAGGAGAGAGAAGTGGTTCTTGGTAGAAACATCCACTCTGAGGAATATATCAAAAGCTAGAGAAAGAAATCTCTGAGCTTAGTGTGAAGGACAGTGGTGTCCTGTGAGAGTAATAGGCCAGGAATTAACTGGGAGGCTGAGGCTGAGCCAGGAGAAGCAGAAGCTGTGAGGATTCAGTCTACTTAGGTCTCATTCCAGTCAGGAGGGGAGAGATCCTTCTGCAAAAAGAGAAGACTCCCAAACCAGTTAAGAGGGGTGTGGAGATCCCTTGGGTCTGTTACTTGGAGTACCTCAGGAGTTGGGTTGTCTAAGAGGTGTGTAACTGACAGGAAGTACCACCTTGTTTAAGAACTAAAGTATTAAGCAGCAACAGCTGTGCAACAACTGAGAAAGAACTGAAGTGAAATAGCATTATAATCTGAAATATCCTATGTTTTACCCACTTGTGTCATAAACTTCCTTTGTTTAATAAAACCTTTATTCTTTATTTGACCAAATCCTGCCCGAGACTCCAAATTATTAAGTTTTCCCTCGCACAAGGCCCCCACAAGATAATCTGGGGTAGTTTGTAGGAATTGGTGGAATTGGTGTTCTGTGAGGTGGGTGCACTATATTTAAGTGAGGGCGGGCGCAATGGCGCCAGGGGTAAAAGGGCCGTCGCACCGTCACAATTACATTTGTTGAAAACAGGACAGGCATTCCTGAAAAGCATATTGTTATCTTTTTGGCTCAGGTGGCAAATTACCTGACTTAGATCTTAGAGTACATTATGGAACAGGTGGGAACTATTCCTTGGTTATAATTAAGAATAGTGGCATATATCTCTTCAGTGTTCGTTTGTTTTCAAACCACTGAGGTGATCTTTTTATTATTGGATTGCTGGAGATATGCCCACACAGAGGGAATAAATGTGGGTATAAAAATGATTTGGTACCATAATACAGACTTAACACCACTGTGTAAAGATATTATACTAAGGCTGTTTTATTATTATTATTTAAGGAAATAATCATTATTATTGCTCTTGCTTTATTCAGCCAGAACACAATGAAATTGCTACCACCTGCTGGCACACATAATTATGACAGCCCTGCTTTACCTCGCAGAATACTACTCTGAAGAAAATATCATTGCTTAAATAGGTATTTAAATAATAATTTTGAGGGGATTTAAATGTATTTGCAGATTAATGCAGAAATGGAACACAAGCCATGAATCTGTACACAGAAATTTGCATTTCATAACACATTCTTTCCTTTTTCCTAGGGAATGTATGAGGAATGTTGATGAATTGGGGCAAACTTTCATTCTATAATATGATACAGTTTCTCATTATGATGATAAGAATATTTAGCAGTTATGTAGTGTTCCTCTTACAAATAGGTCCTTCCAGAGGTCCAGAGAAGCCAGAGCAATTTCCAGCTTTTGAAGCCTCTAGTCATAATAAAAATAGAAAATGATAACAAACAAAACTGAACTAAGACAGCAATCCTATGCACAAGAAGCTGGCATAGAGTGCACCAGTGTAAATTAAGTCAGCATCAAGTTGCACCAGATCCAAAGCCCATTCAGCAGCAAATTTGCTGCTGGCTGAACCAGCCTAAGCCTGGCAGAGGGAAAGCAAGCCATTAAAATGATGTTCTATGCTGGGTTGCCAGGTCATGTGACCAAGCTCAATGGACTTAGGCTCCAGCCCAAGGGAAGGCACTGTTGTGGGCTTCCTCTAATGCTCGGATGCAGGCCTTAAAGGCAGCTTTTATGCAATAGCTTCTCTTCCAGACTGCATGATTCTGTTCAGGAGGAGTCAGTTTCCCTGAGAAATATGCAAAGGCTTGAGGGCAGGCCTGTGAGTGTCATCCACAGACACAAAATGGCTCAAATAGTTACATTGGAGGCACCTGCCTCCATGATGAACTGAATCTGTGTTGATAGCATGGGACAGCACTGGTGCCTCTGATAAATCTCATTTTAACTGACTGAAAGCATGTTGTACACTGGAATGGTTTGTGGAGTTTCAAAAGGTCTGTCAAGGGAACTGAAAGACCAGAATATTTCTTGACATACTGATGGTAATAACTGGCAAATCCTGAAAACCATTGTGTGTCTTTCCACATTCTTGGTGCTTGCCAGTCTAATAGGGCCTAGACCTTGGACAGCTCCATCTGGATATCTTAGGAAGCGACTGTGTGTCCCAACAACTCTGCAGTGTTCAGGTCAAAAGCACATTTTTTTCTAGCTTGGCACACAAATGATGTTCTTGGAGCCATGCTGAGATGATTAGGAATATATCAGAATATCATTCAAGCAAATAACTACAAATCAGTCTAATATAACACATTCACAAAAGTGTGGAGAGATGCTTGCAGCAATGCAGAGTCCAGAAGGGCATAACAGTTTAGTCACAAGGTGAAATAACATAACAGTTTAGTCACAAGTCCTTCTTCCAATCATCTCCCTCTTTGATGGATACTGCGCCCCCACAAAAAATTGGTAAAAGTTGTGACCACCATTCAAAGATTGGGACAGTGGATATCAATTCCAGTTGGTAATAGCATCTGAGGCTCGATAATAGCTATACAAGCATAATTCCCTACATTTTTATTTACAAATAGCACATGTGTGACAGCTGGATGGCTGAATAAAACCAACTGAGAAGTTTCTCAATTAAGTTCTAGAGTACAGGCTGAGACAAAGAATAGAGGTACCCTGCAGGTATCTTGGCCCCTGAGATTGGTTTGATGGTAGGGTCGTATTGGCCAGTGTCAGCTTTTGCAAGACTGGAAATCATGGTACTTTCCTGGGAGCAGAGAGCTTGCCAATGGTGTTGCTATTGCTGTTACAGCAGCTCCAGTAAATTACAATCAATGTCAACAGCAGTCAGGTGAGTCAAAAGCCAAGCTGTGGGCTCACCAGAAGATTTTACCTCAGGGGAAGACCGCCGTGAGTGTCTAGGCTTTGATTCTGGTTATCTAAGAGATTTTTCTTCTGGAGGCTTCTGTCTGCCAGTGTCAGTCAATATGGTTCCCTGAATGCTGGCTCTGATCCAGCTCTTTAGCTGATGTCTCTAAAGCTTTCATTTCTGTATCTGGATTGCTGTTGGATTTGTTGGTCATGACATAAATTCATCTGGCTATTGATGGAACTACTTTTGGGTATAGTTCAGAGTTTTTTGGAACCAGTTCAGTGAGCTTTGTTCAATTCCACTAGTTCATCCAAAGCAGTGGTTAGGAGTCACCGAAGTAGTTCCAGTAGATATTTGGGATAGAAAGGAAAGAATATAAATACAGTGGTACCCCGGGTTACATATGCTTCAGGTTACAGACGCTTCAGGTTACAGACTCCGCTAGCCCAGAAATATTACCTCGGGTTGAGAACTTTCCTTCAGGATGAGAACAGAAATTGCGCAGCAGCAGGAGGACCCATTAGCTAAAGTGGTGCTTCAGGTTAAGAACAGTTTCAGGTTAAGAACGAACCTCTGGAACGAAGTAAGTTCTTAACCCAAGGTACCACTGTATGTTCTAGGTGTGTGAGCCTCTTAAATTTCATAGGACATGCTGAGTTACTCATGCCATTTAGCAATGTGCAGACATTCTTTCTAGTGTGCTAGTCTGCTAGCAACTTTAGCATCACTCAGAATTCCCCAGCTTTTGCCAAGCAGAAACCTTTCAATTGTGCCCCAAAATTCACTTCAGGTGAATTGTAGGGGGCATGCTTAATCCAGTTAAACAGTTCAGCGACTATTGTTTTTACCTCAGTTAACAAACCACTAACCCCATGTTCAGTAATCATCAATACTTCTTTTGAAGCAATGCTGCAAAGTTCTGAAATATTATAGGTGAAGGGACTTCTAGACCATATATTGGTGAAGAGACCTGAGTGCATTTGTGCCCCCCTTGCTCATTTTAAGTGTGGGGCGTCATGCTAAGCATGTCTATATGTATGCATCACATCTTTCAATTCTTTAATAAAGTTTGACAATTTGTGACAGGACAGAAAAGGAATTCATTATATTTAGTAATAGAAAACCCATTTCTCATTTTTCCAGAGCCCAAGAGCTGCAATGAAATTGCCTCAACCACTATATCACAATTCTCCACCTTTGTGCCTCTTAAGGTCACCCTCAAGGGTCTTCAATTTCCTTATGTTCATAGCTTGGCACCTGGTAATTTGCAGACCTAGGAAATAAGGAAGCTACATTTTCTTCTAAGAAGGATTTTTTTTTTTTTAACTTGGGAAGAAATAAATCTGTCAGGAGGGGAAAATATTAAAATTAAGAAGCATGACTAATAATCAGAAGGTGCCATGACCAATTTTGTCCAACAATTGTCACGGGGAAAAGTTGGCACACTTAGACAGAAACTCTCTATTGTGCCCAAGAAAATTGTCAATGTGAAAGAAATGGAAGTTTTATTTCAATAATATGTATGGTTAAGGTCTTTCTTTCTTTCTTTTCTTTTCTTTTTTTGATAATACAGCCCAATGGCAAGCAAAATTTCCCTTCCTTAAGAAGTTATTTAGCATGCTGTCTGTTTCCAACTTCAGTGGACATTCAGTAGATACACTCAAGGTATATTAGGACTATTGCAAGATATAATAAATGATCACAATCCACATACTACTGCAATGTTAGGCAAAATTCTGGGCTTCAGTAGTAGACTTTCAAATACTGTTAATGAGTATTGTATATGCATTAGACACATGGAAGAGCCTGTGATGTCTGCCTGTGTGGCCCCAACCTCTCTGCAATCCTGACTAACAGTGATAAAAGTGGTGCCCATGTCAGAAGGGTAGCTCCTCATTGCTGCCCTACTGTACCAAATTGGCAAGACAGCTAGAATGCAGGGTTCTTTGTGGGAAGTGCCATAGGATGTCTATCACAGAAAAATGGCAGTTGGGTAATACATGCTCATAGAAAAGAAGCAGCAAATATTGTGTACATTGGTACATGCTTTCTGTTGGGCAGGAGGCAACAGAAGCAAGATGGGGTATATATGAAGGAAACTAGATAGATAGCTATGGCAGGGATGGGGAAACTGACCTGCCGGATGTTGTTGAACTCCAACTTTTGTTGGCTCCAGTCAACATGGCCAATGGTTAGGGATGATGGGAGCTATACATACATACAGTTCATACAGACTATGAACCTGGATGGATATGGTCTATCTCCAGAATTGGAGGCAGTACCCTGGAAACCACAGAAGGGGAGAGGGTTGTTGCACTAAAATCTTGCCTGTGGCATCTGGTTGGCACTGTGAGAAAGGATGCTGGACTAGATGGACCACTGGACTGCTCCAGGGGACTCTAATAATAATAATATTAATCAGTGCTTCCCCCCCAAAAAAAATGTTTAGGGGTACTCTCATTTTCCTACTTATATTGAAATACTGCCCCTCAATGAGGCCAAACTTAGATTCACAAAATGTTTAGGGGTATGTGTACCCCTGCGTACCCCCCCCAGCACTACTACTACTACCACTACTAATTTATTATTTATACCCCGCCCATCTTGCTGTGTTTATCCAAGCCACTCTGGGTGGCTCCCAATAAAATTAAAAACATGATAAAACATCAAACATTAAAAACTTCCCTAAACAGGGTTGCCTTCAGATGTCTTCTAAAAGTCAGATAATAATTTATTTCCTTGACATCTGATGGGAGGGCGTTCCACAGGGCAGGCACCACTACCAAGAAGGCCCTCTACCTAGTTCCCTGCAACCTCACTTCACACAGTGAGGGAACCGCCAGAAGGCCCTCGGAGCTGGACCTCAGTGTAGTTATGTAGTTTTTATTTATTATATTTATATGTTTACAGTATTTCTATACCACTTTTCAAGAAGACCTCACAAAACGGTTTACATAAAATTATTACAACGAAAGAATGGAGATGACAACTAGGTGTTGTTTTTTCAAAAAAGAAAAAAAAATGTTACTGCTATTTTTCTACTCTCGGGACAAGATGGTCCTTCCGATGTCCCTGTGGAGAGTGTTTGGAGGAGAGGAGTTCACTGTGGGAGCTGGCTGGGGACAGTTCTTGCACCTTCTTTCTTTTCCTCTCTCATCAGGGTGAGATGGTCTTCCAGGTACCCTTATGGTGGCAGTTGGGATTATGTTCTTACCTGCTCCTGGGCTATGGGATGTGTGCAGACTGAATTTAGGAAAGCAAGAACTGGGGAACCAGATGGTAGTATAGTTTTTATGAGCAAGGAGGCTCAGAGTCAGTGGAGGGGGTGGGAATAGTGTTTCATGCAGAGCAGAAGTCAATGTGTTTGTGACTTATATATGGGGAGAGAAAGGTAAGGGATGGATGGCTTTGACTACGAATGAAGAAGAAATTCTACTTAGAGAAAGAGATTAAGATAATATAACATGGCTCCAGAAGAGATTTCCAGATTCAAGTGGTGAACAGAGGGACTGGATAGAATTCTGTAAATTATTTAGCAAGCTGTCTCTTCTACGGTACTCTCAATTCTTCTTTCTTCATTTGAATCAGAGTTTAGGAATGATCCCCACCCCATTTAATACTCTAGTGTGGCCTTCACTAACCTGGTGCCCTCCAGATACATTTGTCTACGTGTCCTATCAGCCCCAACCAGCCCAGCTCAGTTGGTGGGGATGATGGGAGTTGTAGTCCAGCAACATCTGGTGAGTGCAACATCTAGGACATCTGCTGTAGTGGCATGACCAGCCACAAATGGGTTAAGGGTGTAAATATACATCTGATCGCTAGATGTCGTCCTCCTCCAACATTTGTTCCTATTGTGCCTTTTTAACAAAAAAAGGGGCTATACTTGGCAGGCTGCTGTAATCCTTGCTCTGTCTCACCGATCTCAAGAAAAGATCCTTTTATACAATAGCGGGGAATCTGCAATATTGGGGCATTTCATAAAGCAATTCCTTAATGGCTTCTGTGTTCTGATCTGTACAAACAAATTCATATAGATAAAAACAATTTATTCACTGCAGAGTCGCCTTTTCAAAGGTATTTTTTTTGGGGGGGTGGGGGGTTGTGGGATTGAGGAGGATGCATAATCATGCACATGAAGCACTGGGTAGCAGTTGTTAGAAGGGCATCTGGGATAGCCTATGCTATTTGCCACCATTCTGGCTGGCAATTACTTCTTACCACAGGTGACCAATGGAGTAGCAATCTGCATCTCTTATTTAATAGGACCTCAGGTGGAATGGAACATACTCTGTGGGTAGACATAAATATTTTTGCCTATAAACATGTCATCCATACAAATACACAGGCCTTAACTGTGCTATCAGATCTTTGCCTGCTGCCCCCATCCATACTGTCAAGGTCAACACCTGAAACCACAATATTGTTTTCCTCCCAGTGATGAGGATTATCTAGGCTGCTACCTTTCTCCAGCATCCAGTTATAGTTTAACATGCACATATAGGAAACAAGTTATAACAGTTTTCATGGGTGTTTCACCCCAAACACAAAGCTAGATAATGTCAATTTTGCAACCAGGAAAGTTTTTAGTATGTATTAGGAAAGCAAAGCACTGAGATGGAGAAATCCATTGACTCTCTCTCTCTCTCTCTCTCTCTCTCTCTCTCTCTCTCTCTGTATGTCTGTATGCTGCATCTGTGGGTTCCTGTGGGCCATATGTGTGGTGTATCTGTGTGAATGTCTGTTCATGTAGCATGTGGCCCTCAGAAAACTGTCCAACCATCTATGTGGCCCTAATCACCCCCAACCTAATCACTTCTATGGAGTTAATCGATTAACTGAAGCTATTTCACTTTTAGCTGATTTCAGTGTGTCTCCTGCATGCAAATCATTTAGAATCCCCCCCCCCGTTAGCAAGTTAACAATTTTAGTGCTCAAAATTATATATACACATATACTGTGTTCATTTTAGTTGATTCTCAGTAATTGATCATAGCTACTAGATTATTTAATAAATGTGATTATTGAATAACATTCAGATTGGTAACTAATTTAACTGAAATTTATTGATTAATTAATTATTGTAAGCTGCCCAGAGAAGCTGGGGAAACCCAGCCAGATGGGCAGGGTATAAATAATGATGATGATGATGTTAATAAATTTATTTTTATTATTAATGTATTTGACTTCATGAGAATGAGAATGATCTGAAATTAAATGGGCATTGAAATATAATAACTGCTGGGAAGAATTTGAGAACATTATGTGACAGGGAAGAACAATTTTCAGGAGGCTCACATCCAAAGACATTTAATGGCAATGATAGATACTTTTGTTCACAGAAAGAATCCTTTCCAGTTTCCACTGAACTTTCTACTCCCTATAGCCCCATGCTGGACCGCTAGGCATAGGCAAATGTGTCATTTCAGTTTTCCACTTTCTCAGTTTTCTACTCTTAAGCTTATTTTCCAATTTTTCCAAATCAGTTTGTGATTTCTGTGAAAGAGCGGCATCGGCAAGAGGTAGACAGTGGCCGCAGAGCAGTATGGTTGCTGAGGAACTGCCCTGCCTGTTCCTCTGTGGCTATCTGGGTCCATAGCTTGCACCACTGGCTTGCTGCCTGCCTCCACCACCTGCAAATTACACTACAAACTACACACCTGTCATCCTCCAAGGGAGTACGGGACAAGCCAGTAGCTTAGTAGAGATTCTGCCTTTCTAGCTACTTTATACTCCCTAGATTTCTGGACCTGGTGGTGTTTATCTGATGGGCAAGTTTCATTGGTCACAGCAGACAGGCATGATGGGCAGAGTGGATTAACATTACAGAATAACAGGCGTGAAGGGATGCTACCCAACCCACATGTAACTGGCAGCTGGATTGTGGGCAGAGGCAGATTTAGGGGAGCGCAACTGGTTTGCCCACACTGGGCACCAAGCCGAGAGGGTGCCACATGAACCACAAACAACTGAAGGAGAGAGGCAGGGGGCACTGATTTTGGCATCACGCAGGGTGTTGCTGAAATTTTAAAGCCCAAAGTGTACCACTGTTGTGGAGGTGGAGAGAGGAGCATTCTTTGGTGCCTGGAAGCATCACCCTGCTGAACACATTGGGAAGAGAAAAAAGAAGAGCAATCGGGTAGTACATCAGATCACTTCCAAGTGAGTTGGTAAGGAAAGGCACAGAGCAGTTCATTTCCTGATCCAGGTTGGTGTCGCCCACTGGGGAGGCAGGCTCCTCTCTGTCTCCCCCAGTTAGACTGGCTGCCTGGGTTGAGTTAGTCAATCCTGTTTCACTGAAGATCCTTGTGTGTTGATAGTAAACTGAGCTGGGACTCTTAACCGCATCTATGGTTTCGTGTCTTCCTTCATGGGTGTGGGGAGGAATGGAATGAGAATATAGACCCATCCCTGCAGTGAAAGCCAAAACTGGATAGCCCCCTCTCAGTGCTGCAGTCTCAGTCCAGATCACAGCCCCCACAGATGCCTTTTTCTGAAGCAAGGCATGTGGTCGGCTCCAAACATGTCACTTCCTTATGATATTAACATAACCTATCACATGGCTCTCACACTGCCAGAGGCATGACAAGCTGCCTGCAACTGTTCTTGGCCAAGAAATGGGCAGTAGAATTTGTACTAGCTAGAGTTTTTAGGTCTTCCTCTGGCATACCTGATAATACTGTAATTTTATTATTTGAAATGGGGCTTGGTGAGCGGGAACTTTGCGGTTTTCAGACTCTTGGCAAATTGCTCAGTTCTGACTTGAGCAGGAGGAACTGTTTCCTAGTTCTGCTGGATCTCTCAGCGGCGTTTGATACCATCGACCATAACATCCTTCTGGACTGTCTTGAGGGGCTGGGAGCTGGGGGCACTGTCATACAGTGGTTCCGCTCCTTCCTCCTGGGCCGTGTTCAGAAAGTGGGGGGGGATGAGTGTTCAGACCCCTGGGCTCTCACTTGTGGGGTGCCTCAGGGTTCTGTCCTCTCCCCCATGCTTT
This sequence comes from Podarcis filfolensis, assembly GCF_964270895.1. NCBI lineage: Eukaryota > Metazoa > Chordata > Lepidosauria > Squamata > Lacertidae > Podarcis > Podarcis filfolensis. Next base: position 36,177,407 of record NC_139603.1, on the reverse strand, counting down.
TTAACATCTACATGCAGCCGCTGGGAGAGATCATCAGGGGGTTTGGGCTGGGTGTTCATCAGTATGCGGATGATACCCAGCTCTACTTCTCTTTCAAATCAGAACCAGTGAAGGCGGTGACGGTCCTGTGTGAGTGTCTGGAAGTGGTTGGAGGATGGATGGCGGCTAACAGATTGAGATTGAATCCTGACAAGACAGAAGTACTGTTTCTGGGCGACAGGAGGCGGGCAGGTGTGGAGGATTCCCTGGTCCTGAATGGGGTAACTGTGCCCCTGAAGGACCAGGTGCGCAGCCTGGGAGTATTTTGGACTCACAGCTGTCCATGGAGGCACAGGTTAAATCCGTGTCTAGGGCAGCTGTGTACCAGCTCCATCTGGTACGCAGGCTGAGACCCTATCTGCCTGCAGACTGCCTCGCCAGAGTGGTGCATGCTCTGGTTATCTCCCGCTTGGACTACTGCAATGCGCTCTACGTGGGGCTACCTTTGAAGGTGACCCGGAAACTACAACTAATCCAGAACGCAGCAGCCAGACTGGTGACTGGGAGCGGCCGCCGAGACCATATAACACCGGTCTTGAAAGACCTACATTGGCTCCCAGTACATTTCCGAGCACAATTCAAAGTGTTGGTGCTGACCTTTAAAGCCCTAAACGGCCTCGGTCCAGTATACCTGAAGGAGTGTCTCCACCCCCATCGTTCTACCCGGACACTGAGGTCCAGCACCGAGGGCCTTCTAGCTGTTCCCTCACTGCGAGAAGCCAAGTTACAGGGAACCAGGCAGAGGGCCTTCTTGGTAGTGGCCCCCGCCCTGTGGAACGCCCTCCCAACAGATGTCAAAGAGAACAACAACTACCAGACTTTTAGAAGACATCTGAAGGCAGCCCTTTTTAGGGAAGCTTTTAATGTTTGATGTATCACAGTATTTTAATATTCTTTTGGAAGCTGCCCAGAGTGGCTGGGGAAACCCAGCCAGATGGGCGGGGTATAAATAATAAAAAATTATTATTATTATTATTATTATTATTATTATTATTATTATTACTGTTATATAGAAACAGAATCTCATAATCCTATATTATAGCTAGCAAATGCTAATCATAGACTGATAGAATGGTAGAATTGGAAGGGACTCTGAGCATCATTTAGTTCAACCCCCTGCAATGCAGAAATATGCAGTTGTCCCATATGGGGATCAAACCTGCAACCTTGGCATTATCAGCACAATGCTGTAACCAGCTGAGTTAATCAGCTCCTGAATGGCTAACCTGACAGAAGTCAGCATTTGTGTTTAACACTGGGAGCAACCAGAACATGTGGTTTGGAGGAACGTCCTTTCCTTTGCATTCCTTTCCCTATTATTGCTCTCCCTTGGCCTACCTCTATCCCTAAAAGCTCTCTGCCATTACATCACAGGGGCTGCCAACTGTGTGGGCTTGTGATGCTCAATCAGTGGTCGGATCAGGGAATAATCCATTTAAGCTGGTGCAAGTGATGAACCCGTTACAATATTGTAGCCAGAGGAATATGATCTGAGATCTGTTGCATGGCTATTTGAATCTGTGTGTGTGTGTGTGTGTCTGTGTGTGTGCATAGCAGATTAATGGTGGAGCAACCACCAGACCCAAAGCTCTGCCATCTAGGTATGATGGGGGCAGGAGGTGTGTGGGGTGTGTGTGTGGATTTCCCTATTTCCCTGCTCCCTTGCTTTTCTTTCCTCCCTTCCCATTGACCACAACAGCAGAATATAACTGCACCAGGTTCAACAGTGTCATTCCTGAGCCTGTTTGGGGATATGTTGGTCCATTTCACCTACTAACAGTCCTCTTGACATGACCCCTGTCTTAGTCTCCACCACCATTGGGATATTTGTGCCCACAGGAGGTCTCTGGAGACACAAGCACTGTCCCATTGGTGGGTCTCCCTCTCTCAGCTGGTGGAATGGTGTGGGATGGCCATGGCTCAGTGGTAGAGAATATGTGTTACATGTATAAGGGACCTAGGTTCAATCTCTGGCATCTCCAGGGAGAGTTGAGAGAGATGCCTTCCTAAAATCTTGGAGAGCTGCTGCCAGCAGTGTCAACAGTCCTGAACTAGAGGGACCAGTGGTCAGATTCACTTTAAGGCAGCTTCCTAATGCTCTTTCTGAGATAGCAGTCTTAATCCACGAAAGGAAAATGACAAAAGTCCCTTCATTTGCTTCTCTACCATCTAGAATTCAGCAGTATATTCCACTCTTTTCCATATGAAACCACATGGAATTATTTCCTTAGAAACAGCATGGGTAAAATTTTTATTTTTGGAGGAAAAGTTTTCTTCCCTTCCTTTCCTTCCTTCTTAAAAAAAAATCTGCCTAGGCAATAATGGGGTTGGTGTGGGTGGGATAAGATCTACTAGGAAAACGCTTTTTAACCTTTATTCTTAGCATAAATCACAAGGCTCATTTTTCACAGTCTCCTTTCTATAGAATTCAATTAAAGGTCAGATTTCTAATGGGGATCCTAATTATTAATGTATTACCACTTTTAAATTATTAATGAGTTGACATATTTGCATAATGGGTAAAGAAAATGCCCAAGAACAACTTTCGTATCATATGAGGAACCTTCAAAATGTTTAATCAACGTCTTTTTAAAAATGTTCTGAGGCAATCTGGCTCTTAATCATTCAGTCAATTCTTGGAAAAATCCATGTAAAACATTTTACCCTTAAAATCTGCACTGTTATTAATCACTGGGGAAATATTAATCTTTACGATGGAACGGCGTATGATTTTGCTTCTTGATTTTTGATTGGGTACAGCTTTATGAATGGAGAAAATACACTTCAAAGTTTGGACTTGGAGATTTATGGAAGGCATTTTTAATTCCTGTCATTTCCTGGATCTGTGTAAAAAAAAAAGTATCTTTGAAAAAATCCATATTATAAACTTCCTTCCTGTTTAAATACGATGGTCACTTGCTATGGTTTTATTCATGGAAGCTTGTAATGCAAAAAAAATCTGACTGGAACACACTTTTGACCAAATTCTAGCATTTGTAAGGCCAGTTCCTACAAATAGCTTACAGACCATCAGTGTCCTCAAAGACTAGCCTCTGTTTCAACAGAGGCTTGCTGTTCTGCATGGGTGGCTGATACTCAAGAAACACAAGCTCAAAGCTTCCTGAGCATGCAGAGTTAATCATGTGTTTCTTTGACATCATATTAGGGTTTTGATATGGCTTACTGGGGAGCAGGATTTAATCTGCTGAACTCTGACATACATCTGTTATGATGTTACCAAAGGCTATGTTATGTCAATTTTATGCTTTAAGTGCAGGGGGACTATGGGTTGTGCCTGGCTAAGTCTACTCAGAGAAGAACCATCAAAATAATTGGACTTAAGTGAGCCTTGCCCATTCATTTCAACAGGTCTGCTCCAAATATGACAGCCATGATGCAACCTTGTGGCTAGAGTTGACTACAAGCGCATTGCAATCTTAGGCATGTCTAGGAAGAACTCTTGTCCTAGGGAAGTCAGTGGGACTTACTCCCAGGGAAGTGTGTATAAGATGACAGCCTCAATGTAGTTAATATAGAATAAGAAAAGTGGGGAGACTTTGTATAATCTTTTCTTTTGGGCTACCTAACTCCAAAAGAGATAAATAATCACACAACCTTCCATAGACATTTGAAGACAGCCATGTATCAGGAAGTTTTTCATGTGTGAGGTTATGTTGTGTTTTTGTATATTTGGTTGGAAGCAGCCTAGAGTGGCTGGTGCAACGGAGGCAGATGGGCAAGGTACAAATTATTATTATTATTATTAACTTTTCATAGGTTAAAAATGGTTAAAGTGGGAAATATGCACCTTAGTAATTTACTTATGAAGCTTACTTTTTAAAAGTGACTGGTCAGTAGAGAGAAATGTGTGGGTTTAGGGAACAGAATTCTGCATTAGTAACTTTATGCCTGTTTTGCATAACCAAGCAACCGTGGCTCCAGTGTGTCATTTTATCAGCTTATTCTTACTTATTTCACACCAACAAACACAAAATGTGTGGCTCCCCCCTCTCCCCCGCGTGCCACAGCCCATATCTTTTATCAGTCCATTCCAACCATTAGCTAGTGAGTAACACTCTGGCTGGAAGCCACTGGGAAGATCCTGTTTTGCGGTTATTGCTACCACAAACCACAGCATGACTAAATGCCAAGGTCTAGTTATAGGTCAAGGTCAGGCCAGGAGGACCTATTGTTTGACAAAGAAGGTAAATGGCAGGGAGCTTGTTCTATAAGGAGGATTGAATCTATGGTAAATAAAATCAGGGAAAATGTACAGCAACGCCACAAAAACCTGCATCTTTCTATTTGATCTGCTAAAGTTCAATAGGCAACTTCCATGAAATTTCTATTTTGTTTTCAGCATGCTTTCAACACAGACAGTCAGCCACGTACTCAGGTACCCTTAACACTTACACACATATCATCATAAGGAGTTAGGATCCACCTGCCTGCTGTGTTATCCCCTAAGGACACAGTATGTGTCTTTCCCACAATGGCTCTCTTTGGGTATGTGATTGGACCTGCCAACATGGTTACAGTCTTCACACACAACTTCTGCAGCTGTGTGTGACAGCCAGACCTTGTAAGATCACCATGCAGTACCCTCAGATAACTACTGAAATACTAGGACTCCATTAGGGCTCATCAGGCACTTTGTCCCCCAACCCCTTACTTGTTCCTTCCAGACTGCTTCCATCTTTGTTTTCAACAATACCCTGGAGCAACCAACATGGCAGCAGACATGTTTCTGTGTCAGAGGTCATGGTTTTCCCTCCACAAAATTCAACTTCACAGGATGTTGTGAAGTAAACAACATGGCCACTGCCAGGAGCTGCCAGCATGATGAAGGGAAGCTCTCCAGCCACCCCACAAAACTTAGGAAGGACCAGCCCACCAAATGTAGGAGGGTGCTGGATCTGGTGATGGCACCATGGGGCATTGTCCTCCATTTGAGAAGCTGTCTAGTTCAACTTATGGTCTAAAGAACCATAAGAAGAAGAAGAGCAGGGAACTTGAAGTGGCTTGTAGACACACAGGGCACCTGGCCAGTCTTCTCTACTGTAGTCTTTATTTCTAAATTTGCATCTATACATATAAATTAGCATATGAATATATTAATTGTGCCCTCTTCTGGCATCTTTTTTTGGTGGTACCTCTCATATGACTGTCTGTCTCCTGATAAATCTCTGTCTCCTGAGAAATCTCTATGTGGGACAAGAAGCTACAGTTAGAACTGGATATGGAACAACTGATTGGTTCAAAATTGGGAAAGGAGTACGGCAAGGCTTTATATTGGCTCCCTGCTTATTTAACTTATATGCAGAATTCATCATGCGAAAGGCTGGGCTGGATGAATCCGTAACCGGAATTAAGATTGCAGGAAGAAATATCAACAACCTCAGATATGCAGATGACACAACCTTGATGGCAGAAAGTAAGGAGGAATTAAAGAACCTTTTAATGAGGGTGAAAAAGGAGAGCGCAAAATATGGTCTGAAGCTCAACATCAAAAAAACAAAGATCATGGCCACTGGTCCCATCACCTCCTGGCAAATAGAAGGGGAAGAAATGTAGGCAGTGAGAGATTTTACTTTCTTGGGCTCCATTATCACTGCAGATGGTGACAGCAGCCACGAAATTAAAAGACGCCTGCTTCTTAGGAGAAAAGCAATGACAAACCTAAACAGCATTTTAAAAAGCAGAGACATCACCTTGCCAACAAAGGTCGTATAGTAAAAGCTATGGTTTTCCCAGTAGCGATGTATGGAAGTGAGAGTTGGACCATAAAGAAGGCTGATCGCCGAAGAATTGATGCTTTTGAATTATGGTGCTGGAGGAGACTCTTGAGGGTCCCATGGACTGCAAGAAGATCAAACTTCTCCATTCTGAAGGAAATCAGCCCTGAGTGCTCACTGGAAGGACAGATCGTGAAGCTGAGGCTCCAATACTTTGGCCACCGCATGAGAAGAGAAGACTCCCTGGAAAAGACCCTGATGTTGGGAAAGATGGAGGGCACAAGGAGAAGGGGACGACAGAGGACGAGATGGTTGGTCAGTGTTCTTGAAGCTGCAAACATGAATTTGACCAAACTGCGGGAGGCAGTGGAAGACAGGAGTGCCTGGTGTGCTCTGGTCCATGGGGTCACGAAGAGTCAGACACACTAAACGACTAAACAACAACAACAACTCATATGACTAGATAGGGGAAGTGGAAAATCTTAAACCTGGTGTCCAGATCAGATGTTGGCACCTAAAAATCTGATTTTTTTGTTAACAGACGGCCAAATAAATCTAACCATCTTTTGTTTCCATAGTGACTCTTAGGCTTCAAACACACTATTCTTTCAAAGCAAATTCTTTCCCTCAAAGAATTCTGGGCACTGTAGTTCACCCCTCACTGTTACACTGTAGTTTGGGTTGCTGGGAATTATACTGCTGGGAATTATAACTCGGGGGTGAACTGCAGTGCCCAGAATTCTTTGGGAGAAAGAGGGTGCTTTGAATATATAGTGGGTATACTGCCCCATTTAGAGGCCAATAGAATGAGATGTTATCTCAAAATGATTTTTTTTTAAGACAGTTTTTCTTCATGTGTAGCAGGATCACTATGATGAAAATGTTCTCAAATTATGAATAGTCTAAAACCAGTGATATTGCTGAGCCTGTAAATTAAGAATTGCTCAATTTAAAACTATGAATGAATAATCATGACACGAAGCACAGGCTTTAATTAAAATTTGGTCAACTACCTGGAAACCCAGACGTACATGATACGATCTTGTACATTTAACCTTGTTAAAATGGTCCAATAAACATACTCCATCTGAAAGAGAAGTTCCGACGAAGCCTGTTTATTTTACATAAGTGATAAAGATCTTTCTTTAAAAAAAGAAAGGAAAATAAAATTTGGTCAGGAGCAAACACGTTTCAAGATCATTGAACACCAAGCTGGGCCATCTTAATTTACAAATGCTTCTCATCAACAGCAAGTGAATCTTAAAATAATCAAATTAATCTTTTTGGGGGGGAGGGGAAGGGGAGCATAATTTGCTACCAGTGTAAAAATGAGGAGGGAGGGAAGAACTGAGAAAACATATGGAAGTGCTGAGAAATTATTTATTTAATTTAAACCTGACCTTGTTTGGTGGTGGAACAAACATTGGCAGAGGAAGACAAACAGGCTTTCTCCTCTGTGGCACGATTCCATAACACAGCCCTGTCCTATAAATGTCTGTGGAACCACAGAAACTTAAGCTGGGGGGAGTAGCACTTGCAGAGTGGCTATCAGTAAGTGACTTGTTGAAAATTTAATTCTCTGAATGCATCATGTGGTTTCAAAGGACAACAATTCTAGAGCATCCATCCTTCTTTGTGTCATTTCTTTTGGAAGACGGCCGTTAAAGCTCTGTGTCTTTATTTACTAGGAGGGTTGGTGTGTCTAGGGTTACTGCGCTTTAGCGGCCGAAGGGACCGAGCTCGATGGCGTGAGGAGGAGGAGGAGAGCACAGAGAAGCAGAGCACTTGCAGCATGACTGGCAGGTGCTTTTAAACTGGGAAAGATGAAGAGTCGGCTTGCTCCGAACTTCTGAAAAGCAGGTGCTGTTTATGTGAGGCATACGTGGTGCATTCAGGGCCAAGTTGTACATTACGTAAATAGCTGCTACTGGTGATGGCTTTGGTGTCAACACAAACAACAGTTTTAAGGGGGAAGTATATGTGCTTGCACACTCCCATACATATATATCATTCTCCTGGAGCAAAAGTCTTGTAGTCCCTTCAGATCTGGTGAGGTGGAGGGGGGCTTGGGAGGAGGGAAGAAGGCTAGGACTTCACCACTCCCTTTTTTTTGCCCACCCGAAGGCCTTTCCCAATTATGTTATAAAGTGCTCAAGGGATCATTTGGGTTGGGCTGCTTGGACATTTTATTACTATATGAGGAGGGCGCAGTTCTGAAGAGCAGGATACACTGTCTTTTCCAGCCCCCTGCCTGTAAAGTGTCGGAAAGGGGATTATTTTTAAATGCACAACACACATCCCTCTAACTCCAATTTCTCCAGCACTACCACCCAGTCCTACTCCAGGATACTTACCATAAAGTATCAGGGAATTGAGTAGGCCAGTTCCCTCTTTCTCTTGGGGAGCCTTGTTTTAAGAATGGAATTCCTGCCTACTGCAGTAAGAAACTGGGGCGGGGGGGGGGGGAGTTTATCTGCAGGTAATTGCAAGTTACGTCTTTGAATAAATTGCCATTTGATGAGATCCTCCTACAGTTGTCACTGTGGTTCTCTCATTGCTCAGTGGATGGCAGTGTTGACTTCTCTAACAATATTAGGCTAACTCATGGTTTGTTCCATTAGTTTTACGGATGACTCTACATTTTCAGAATATTCAGAAGTTTTGAAGGACAGAAGGAGCTCATTTTTAGATGAAGAACAGCCTTTGTTGTTGAATGCTTCTTTCTTAGCGGCAGCGGTACTTATCAGAGCAGGAAAAAGTAATGGTAAGAACTAATATACTAGAAGGGTTGATTGTATTAGCAGATTAAAGTGGCATTTGATTAACAATGCTTTGGGGTATTTACATCTCTCTCTCTCTCTCTCTCTCTCTCTCTCTCTCTCTCTCTCACACACACACACACACACACACACAATTAGAGTAGCAATAGTGTACAGTGGTACCTTGGGTTACAAACTTAATTAGTTCTGGAGGTCCGTTCTTAACCCGAAACTGTTCTTAACCTGAGGCACGCTTTTGCCAATGGGGTCTCCTGCCGCCACCGCACGATTTCCATTCTCATCCTGGAGCAAAGTTCGCAACCCGAGGTACTATTTCCAGGTTAGTGGAGTTCGTAACCTGAAGCGTTTGTAACCCGAGGTACCACTGTATTTTCCTTTCAGAAGCCTGGTATTTCACATCTACACTGATACACAGTTGTTGGTGCTGACAGCAGACTGGGCTCACATTAGGATGGTATAGCCACAAAGTACTTAATAATGTCACTAAGAACAAAGTTAGTGCAGAGTCATGGCATTTGATTCCTGTGATGTGATTATATAGCAAAATCTTATTTGCTTTGTGAGAACATCACTGTTACTAGGAAGGAGGGGTATTATTCTAACAAATAATATATCAGTTCTGTGAGCGATCAGGGTTTTGAAATCAGCAAACTGGGGCAAAGTTTTGGGTGTCTGTTGGGAAACATTTTGAGGTTCTAGAAAGTCCATTTTTGCAAAAACAACAACATAATTGCTAGCAAACATCTAGGTCATCCCTGAATTAGATAGATGCACCTAGGACACCAGTCCCTTCTCTGCTTACCCTGTGCCATTTTGATCAGTCTTCAATTGGCTTGTCCCCACTGGAGGATGAGCACTCATTTTCTCCATTTTGTCCAGCACTCAGATTCACATCTACAGGTGTGCTGCCCTCAACTGCAGCAAAGCTGTCCTCTCAAGAGAAGAACTAACCCATGCCTTTCATTACAGCGGGTATCATTATCATGCAAAAGAACATTCCCTCAAGCACCTGTGAGCGACCTGAGGCCCACTTGGCTCTGAAGCCACTACATTTGCCCATTCTATTACAGCCCCTTTCCCAGAGATTGGGCGCATCACTCAACATGTAACCCCTGACAGATCACCCCTGGAGGAATGTGGTCCTTGGTCACAACACCACACACTTAAAGCATTTGGCTTCCTGAAAAGAATCCTGGGAATTGTGGTGAATCCCTGACATAGCTATACAGTGGTACCTCGGGTTAAGTACTTAATTCATTCCGGAGGTCCGTTCTTAACCTGAAACTGTTATTAACCTGAAGCACCACTTTAGCTAATGGGGCCTCCTGCTGCCTCCACACCGCCGGAGCCCGATTTCTGTTCTTATCCTGAAGCACTATTTCTGGGTTAGCGGAGTGTGTAACCTGAAGCGTATGTAACCTGAAGCGTATGTAACCTGAAGCGTATGTAACCCGAGGTACCACTGTAGTTCTCAGAGCTTTTTGGGAGAAGCCTGGTGTTTTAAATATACAGTATGGTATGGATGTGACTGTGGACAGAAATTGGTCACCTACTCCTGCTGTAAACTCTAACTGAAGAGTTGTAGTACAGTTACATTTAACAGCAAAATAACTGTATTGTTTCCAAATATGAAGTTCTCAGCTTTCAACTCAGTAAAGCTACATCTTGCATTTATATGCTGTCATTCCCAGAGCATCTTTGAAATGTTACCATTGCCAGTTTAATGGGGAAAATACAACAGCACAACAACTTTCTGAATAAACAAGCCCAGGCCTAGGCTGTAATCAGTCAGAAAATAATTCATCCAAGCTACAGAATTTTGTCTCTCATTCTTTTCTTATGATATAGAATTGTCAGGTTGCTTTCACAGCAGGTATAAAGAGGAGGAATAATAGTAGCTACCTCAATTTCATTTTCACAGTGGTAGTTAATGACCCCTTGATTTTCACAAATATTTTCACAACAATAATGTTCCAAGGAGAAGACATATTATAAATATATATATTTAACTCAGGTATGAAAGGTGCCTGTTGTCACCAGCCATCAGACAGAGAAAAAGAAAGTATAGTCAAAACACATTGGGTGCAATGGCAGGTGGGATTGCCAAAGTTCCTTTTACCAGATGCCTGCCCCTTTCTGCGCCCTTTTATTTATATTTGCCAAACGCTAAAGCTGAATGCACGCAAGCTGCATGCATGTAAGCTGCAAGTGTACTGTAAATAAATAGGTAAATAATTTTTGAGGTGCAGGACGGATTCTACACCTCAGTCTTCTATTCCAGGTTTGCTTTGTGTGTGGAAAGAACAGGAAAGACAGGCAGAAGGCAGTCTCTGGAAATATATTATCTGGTACAGATTGCTCCCCTACCAAATAAAAGGGAAATTGATTACCAGAAAAGAGGACATGGTTCTGCATAAAATCTGCATGTCTTAATTTAAATTTATAGATGCACATTTAGAAATTATTGCTACAATTTAAACAGAAATACAATGCATCTCCCTCTAGTAGTGACCTGCATGCTTCCTGAGGCTGTTCTGCAGGTACTTATTGGTGATGGTCATCTTCAAGGATCCTGCTCTGCCTTGTTATAGTTTCCCCCAACTTTTAACTAGACAGAGCAGCCGTTCAATTTAAGGGCTCCTTCAAATAGGGAACTGTCCTTTGACAACCCTTCAAACAAAGGACTATCAATCAGGACACATAGCCAACCTAATACACACTGTTTTTCAACAGATTTCTTAATTTCAGATTTTGAAAAATTTTCATAAGGTAAAAGACTATCATTATCTCTGAAACCTGGATGAAGGTATAACCTCATTTTGGGGATGAGCAAGGAGGACTGGGCTAGGGCTGTTAGTATTCATCAAACGGCTTTCGGGAAGTTCTTGCAGTGAATTTCTTTTCCCCTTCCGCTAAGATTTGATATTAAAATGAATTGTTTGCAATGCCTACCTGTTAGCAAGCACAAAACGCCATTCAGAAAATGCCTATTGTTACTGTGCTTTGCAGTGACTTTAGACGCGTCTCTGGGGGTCTGTTTTGTATTCTTTTTACTGTTTACTCGACTTTCCTCAAGCCCCGCCAAGCAGGATGAAAAGGCTGGTGTAGACGGTACCTTGTGAAATGAACGAGCCTGGTCTGCCAGCCAGTTTTCCCAACCTCTCAGAGCTCTAATTAAAATCCAGTGAACACATGAGCAATGTTGGCACGGGACTTTGGAAGTGTTTGTTACAACAGTGTCAAAGAGTAGATAAGGTTTTTAGGGGATTAGTGTTGGGTGTTTTGTTTCAGGTGGATTATTTCTAGTGAATGGGCCTTCGGTTGTTGGGTATTTTTTTATCTGCTTAGCCAAAGAGGCAGGTGGGTCTCAAAACCATCCTGATATTTTATTTAAACCAGGTGGTGGAGGTTCTAGGGAGCATTGCTTATTAAAAAAGAAGAAGAAGAATGTGAAAGCTGCCGAGCCTGGTGGAATTAATGACATACTAGATTCAAGGCTGCTTCACACTTTTTGCGACAGCTGTGTTTTCCAGTACCCAGCGCTGCTTTGGTGACAAACATTGCAATGTTTGAAGCGGGAGATGCATGCCTCACAATGTGTCATGCAATGAACTTATGCTGCAGGACTTTAATAGGATGCAGCTTGTTAAGACGCATGCTATATGTGCTTACTGATGCACACCTCGCTTTCACAGGCACTCTCAGGTTCCTGGTATAGTTAAGATCTGATTTATGGGTGCAAAAGACAAGGGCAGGGCTGTCACTGTGGTGGCTCCATGGCTTTTAGAACCCTTTTCTCAGAGAGATCCTGCACTGCAAAAACTTTGAAGGGATGTGCCAATTAGGTAGGCTGATGGTGATAACTTTGTTGGAAGTAAATAGTTCACGACTATAGGACTCCTTAGGGACGCGGGTGACACTGTGGGTTAAACCACAGAGCCTAGGGCTTGCTGATCAGAAGGTCGGCGGTTCGAATCCCCGCGACGGGGTGAGCTCCCTGCTCCTGCTAACCTAGCAGTTCGAAAGGACGTCAAAGTGCAAGTAGATAAATAGGTACCGCTCCAGCGGGAAGGTAAACGGCATTTCCGTGTGCTGTTCTGGTTCACCAGAAGCGGCTTAGTCATGCTGGCCACATGACCCGGAAGCTGTCTGCGGACAAACGCCGGCTCCCTGGGCCTATAGAGCGAGATGAGTGCGCAACCCCAGAGTCAGTCACGACTGGACCTAATGGTCAGGGGTCCCTTTACCTTATAGGACTCCTTATGCTTATCTATTCAACAATGCTGTCCTATACAAGTCTACTCAGAAGCAGGATCTAGGAGTCTTGGTTGACCACAAACTTGACATGAGCCAACAGTGTGACGCGGCAGCTAAAAAAGCCAATGCAATTCTGGGCTGCATCAATAGGAGTATAGCATCTAGATCAAGGGAAGTAATAGTGCCACTGTATTCTGCTCTGGTCAGACCTCACCTGGAGTACTGTGTCCAGTTCTGGGCACCACAGTTCAAGAAGGACACTGACAAACTGGAACGTGTCCAGAGGAGGGCAACCAAAATGGTCAAAGGCCTGGAAACGATGCCTTATGAGGAACAGCTAAGGGAGCTGGGCATGTTTAGCCTGGAGAAGAGGAGGTTAAGGGGTGATATGATAGCCATGTTCAAATATATAAAAGGATGTCACATAGAGGAGGGAGAAAGGTTGTTTTCTGCTGCTCCAGAGAAGCAGACACGGAACAATGGATCCAAACTACAAGAAAGAAGATTCCACCTAAACATTAGGAAGAACTTCCTGACAGTAAGAGCTGTTCGACAGTGGAATTTGCTGCCAAGGAGTGTGGTGGAGTCTCCTTCTTTGGAGGTCTTTAAGCAGAGGCTTGACAACCATATGTCAGGAGTGCTCTGATGGTGTTTCCTGCTTGGCAGGGGGTTGGACTCGATGGCCCTTGTGGTCTCTTCCAACTCTATGATTCTATGATTCATCACCCATTAAAAGTCCCATTGAGTTTAGTGAGACACACTCCCAGGGTATACAGTATATAGTGCTGCAGTCTAAATGCTTCTTTTACTCAAATAATAATATAGAAAGAATTATCCTCTAAATGATTCCATATCTATCAAGAGGCCTGCAGTTATAACAGTCCATGGAATTTTACAAATGTTCAAAATGCTTTTTATTTATTTATTTTTTAAAAAATCTTAGTTACAGAAACCATTCCATGCTTGAAATATTTGCTTTCATTTTACGAAGATTTGTTTTCAGTACCAAAAACTGAACACAAAGCTACTATTTCCTTGTGACAACCTGTTTCACTGAGTATGAGCCACTTGCAGAAGAAAGTGCCACTACTTGAATGCATTTTTAAAATAAATAAATAAATTCAAGCATTCTTTAATGGAATGAAAGAGAGGGAGGGAGGGAGGGAGGGAGGGAGGGAGGGAGGGAGGGAGAAGTGAAAACTTTGCTTCGGTTACACAATAGCACGTTGGAGGCACAGCCACGAGATCCAGAGAAACCTTATATATACGCTAGCAAATAGAGAAGATCCTGGGTGCTCATTCACCGTGTAACTCAATTCACATTATCCATTATGTGAATGAGATGTGAAAAATAATTTCCTGTATCTCTAAGGCATCGCTGTGCTAAGTGGATCTCTGGCTCTGACCCATGGAAAATAATAAAGCGGTATGCCCTCACACTGTCTTTCAGTAGGGATACCTCGGCTTCATTGTAATCCATGCTCACAGGAAACTTAGTACTTGAATATTAGCAAAGCTACGGCTCTGTCTCAGGGAAAGCATTTAACAAGGCTTTCTTGTGGGCTACGTTGGAAGCTGGTGCTTTCAGCATTTCCAGAGCCATGCGGAGTACTTTAGAACCATGTGATCAGTCCGGTTCCCTTTGAGCAATAAAGTGCAGCGTGTGAAGTTCATGCAACCATGAAAATTTCATCCTCCGAAATGGCTCTTATAAAAACAGTAATAGTCAGGATGTCATTAGAGCATATTGGCAATTAATCCTCCACATGATCAATGGAGAGAATGTCCTTTTCCCTCTATCTCTGGTTTATTTATGTGTTCCCATTAATTATGCCTAATTTTCAGTTGGCACTTCTCCTCTTAATGTAATTCAATTTAAGCATATCTTTCCAGAGACTTATTAATAGGTAGGGTCATTTATATTGTGTAGCACAAATATTTTATAATCCACTAATCTTGACAAAAAGGCAATGCCTGGCTAATAAAAAATGTATGAGGAGTAATGGTTCCCTATTAATAACTTATTAGGTCAGATCACACAGTTTGAAGTGTCTATTACACTTTAATTTTATCAGATTTCTTTCTTTGGAACCTGCAACTCTTTCTTTATCTTTTTATTGACATCACTTTTAATCCAGCCCCTTGGATCGTTGACCAAAAAAAGGAAAAAGGAAAAAAACAACCCAATTTGCTGTGTATCTTTGCCTTTTTGTGCTGGGCCCCCAAATGGCTTTCTGGAAAGTGTAGGAGTTACTTGGATATCAATGAAGACTAATGTTTAGAGTTCACTTTCTTTTGTAATAATTGCATCATAGTTCCTACAGTAGTAAATCAAATATTCCCTTGCTTGGCTGAAGTCAGAGGACTTTGAAACAAATTTCTTTTGTCACATAAACACTACCTCAAGTAGTAGCTTTGAGTGGTGACAAGAAATGAAATTATGGCTAATTGAGAAATTAAAAATGCACAGACCACTAGGTCAAGATAGTGCACACCAGGGCTTTTTCACTCGCCAGAACTCAGTTCCAGCACCTCTCAGGCGAGTGCCATTGCCATTATAAGATGCTGTGGTGAAGCTGTAGTCCCCATCCTCTTCATTTCCCATAATATGTTTGGATTCTACTACAACAAGGGGGGATGAAGATGTCAGCAGTTACTGCCATCACCTTCTGTGGTGTTTCTGTTCACAGTGGCAGGCTGAGTGTTATTGACCATTCCCAGTGGTGCCTACCATCTTGGTGATTCTGGTGGTACTGGGGCATAGAGGGCCCTTTGCCAAAAGTGGTGGCTCAGACCTGACCCTGTTGTTAATTGTCTCTTGACTAACCATAAATTGTCCCAATGGCTGTCCTCTCTCTCTCTCTTGTTTGTGTGTGGGAGGGAGGCTTTAATTACCATTTGCTTGTATTTCTCTTCTTTTTAATAGAGAAATTTTGTTATTAAAAAAAAGTAAAAAATGAGAGGAAACTGGCAATTAAAGCCTGATATTAACAATTAAGAGAATCTATTCATGAGGCAAATAAGAGGTTATTCACGACTAATCCCTCAGTTGGGATCAACAGTAATCAATAAGAGAAGCTCAGCCTGCAAGCAATAAACTTTTAATTGACGTTTGCTGGCTGGTACTTACTTGTGAGTAAACATGGTAGTAGGATCTTGCCCATGTGCTCTATTAATATTGAATTACACTGTGTGCTTGCATGGACCCTCCATTTTGATTCTGCTTCCAGGTTAAAGCAAACTTATTTTGACAAAACCTGTTTTTTGCTTTTCTGTTTATCTTTCATGCATCATATTTGTTTTTGTTTATTAAGTTTAGAATGGTTCTGTTCAGAGCAAGGTGAATTTAGATCAGGAAGACCTGGGTTCAAAACTTAGCATAGTCATGGATTCCTTTGACGACATTGGGCAGCTCAGCTTATTACATCTCTGTCATCATAAGGTTCCTCAGATGTAACATGGGAATGATTGCAGCCTTTAAGTTACATAAAGGAACAGGGTGCCAAATATTGGGGAAAATATCACAATACTAGTTCAAGGTGGAAATTGGCATGCTACGTAGAATGTTCTCTCAGGGCAAGCATTTCAGCTTGGTAAATGGAACAATCCACCCCACAGTGTCCTGGGGGGTCCTATTGACTCCCCAAGTCCATTTCAGTGCACGCAGGGGGAGGAGGGGGTAAACCCCCATTGCAGAAGTAGAAGTCCTCTTGCGTGCCTTCTGCTGACAGAAGTCATTAGTTGAATCCTGTCCTCTGCATTCTTCAAGAGTTCCCCTCTGGTGGTAGATACTATCCTAGTGGTAAGGTTCTTCTTCATCCCTTTGTGTTTCCCTCCAGTCTTCTTTCTCCCCTACTCCTCTTTTTTGCATTAATTGTCTCACTGCTTGCCATTCCACAACCCATCACCCACTTCATCCCTTCGGGAGACTGAAGCCTTCTTTCTCCAAAGTAGTTTCCACAGCCGATACACTCCCATGAGAGAAGTTCCCTATAGGGTTTGGGCTGCCATTGTGCAATATTAGGCCTGCTACAGCACTCCTTGAAATAAATAGGACTCGTCTTGCCCTCAGTATGTTTCATTGTGTGCCACATTGTACGCTAGAACAACAATTTATTATTGTAGCGCACCCCAGAACTGGGTAAATTAGTTCTATTCAATACCGAGTGCTGAACATAAAATATACATCAGGATGTCAGCCTCTTTGCGAGTTTGGTCAGACACCTGTGTCTCTGCTATTGAAAGATCATTCTTACTTATGGCCATTTAAGAAAACATAACAGACTAGAATTTGCTGTATATTGTGGGCAAAGATAGCTTCTGTCAGCAATTGTTCAGAGCAATCGTTATTCAGGCAACATTCTCACTGAAGTTAATGAGAGTTTTTGAGGGTGGATATCTTTTTCCAAGAATGTTGCTGGGATGTAGCTTTCATTAAAGAGAATGGAACTTGGTGTTCCAAAGGTTTTGAAATCTTTTAAAATGGGATCACCTAAAGGGAGGCAGTGACCCAGAGGCAAGGACCATAAAATACAATTCTCTCTAGGTGCACTCTTATTTTACGTTAAAAATTCATTTCTTCAGTTAAGAATGTGCCTCTCTTTTCTAATAAAGACGAATCAACACTGAGCAGCAGAACACCCATAATAATAAAACCATAACATCACTAAATGCAAACCTACCTTATTTTCATATTCCTTCAAAGCTTTTCAGTGCAGTTCTCCAACCAAAAAAATGCTTTCAAAAAGCATATGCTAGCATGCATAAATGCTCATATTACTGAAAATTATATACAAAAATGCATTATGTTAGGGGAGATCGTATGTGAACTTTTAAAAACCAACCAACCTCTAAAATGATGTGGAAATGTAGAGAACTGAATTTAAGACTGCAAAAATTAGAAATGAAGAAAAAAGAAAATTGACAAGATTTGGCTATCCCTAATTGTGGCTCTCCAGATGTTGTTGGACTCCAATTTCCATCAACCCTAGGCAGGATTCCCATCAATTCTCGTTAATTTCCATCAACCTCAATAGCCAGGGATAATTGGAGATGTAACTCAACATTTAGAGGGCCATAGTTCACCCCCCAACAGTCCTTACAATATTCAAAACAGCCTGATAAAGACTGAGATTGCTCAGTGGCCTCCAAAAACACTAAATGATGAGGGCAGGAACTTCAGCTGGAGATAGGTAGACAAATAGACAGACAGACAGACAGATATGGGTTGGACTTGCCTGCTCAAGCAGGCAAGTATCTGGAAGGTAGAGGATTAGGATCTTGGCAGGGGGTAGGGAGTCTAGCGTTGTCTGTCTCTTCATAGTGCTACCTTTCTGCCCTTTTGATACAGCAATAAAGTGCTCAGGAGAGCCCTTAAATGCTATTTACCACAGTTTTAGATGCCTCTGGGAAGGTAGGAATGAAGCATATTAATCTTTCTCCTTTCCCCGACTCTGTCCTGACTCCGCTCCCATAAATGTCAAAACGGCTCTACAAGACTCCTGTTCCTGGCTGGCTGGAGTCCCAAACAAACACATTATTGAGCATCTTCCATTGCTCCTTCTTAATACTGAATATGTTGGTCTGTATCTATCAGCAAAAGACCAGGTCATGTTTCCACATACTTGAGGGACTCCCCAGGCAAGCAGAAAAGTAAACTTTCTGTTTTAAAAAGACAAGAAGAAAGCCTCCAAAAGCAGCTTGAAGTGTCATATCAGACACAAAAGTAAAATACAGGAAGGGTAGGCTGTGGCCCCACAGACATTGTTGGATTCAAACTCCCATCATTCCTGACCATTAGAGATGGTGGCTGAGGATAATGGAGGTTGGAGACCAAGGGCCACAGGGTTCCTATCCGTGATCAGATAATACTGTGTTTTCAGTCTGTTTATTGTCTTGCAATATTTTATGTGAAAATGCATTGTCCAACATGGCTACCTATCTGAATCTAGAATTGTGTGTGCATAATCATTAGATGTGTCCTAGGGACGCGGGTGGCACTGTGGGTTAAAACACAGAGCCTAGGGCTTGCTGATCAGAAGGTCAGCGGTTCGAATCCCCGCAACGGGGTGAGCTGTCGTTGCTCGGTCCCTGCTCCTGCCAACCTAGCAGTTCGAAAGCACGTCCAAGTGCAAGTAGATAAATAGGTACCGCTCTGGCAGGAAGGTAAACAGCATTTCCGTGTGCTGCTCTGGTTCACCAGAAGCGGCTTAGTCATGCTGGCCACATGACCAAGAAGCTGTACGCCGGCTCCCTCAGCCAATAAAGCAAGATGAGCGCCGCAACCCCAGAGTTGGCCATGACTGGACCTAATGGTCAGGGGTCCCCTTTACCTTTAATCATTAGATGTTAGCTGACCTTGGCGAGACTCCCATGAAAAAAATATGCGAGGCCCGAAATGTGGTGCTTGACACCTTTCAATAAAAGCTATCCATTTGTCCTAGCTTACAATGATCTCCAAACATTACAGAAAAGATGTATCAGAGATGCGGGAACCTGCCTTTAGCATGCAAAGTGGTCCTTAAAGCTCCCATTTGTAACTTTCTGTGGTTTGCCCTGGGCACAAATTAAGAATATTTTAAAAGGTCAGGCACCAGTTTAAGGTCTCCATTAAGCTGAAGGTGGATCACGGCTTTATTTTTTTGAGGGGTGGTGAGAATTGATTTCTTTAATACGAATCTCCTCTTCTTTCAAGTATCTATGTAGAAAATATGCCCAAAACCCCTCAATGATGCTAATGAGAGCCACTCCTACTAGAATGTAGGTGGAATAATAGACTTTTGGGGTGTTTGCAACATCAGCAGCTGCCTGCTGATGTATTTGCTTTTCTGTTAAATGGAAACAGTGGTGTAAAAATAGATGCTGGCATTTATTGGAAGCCTAAGCACACTGAAGTTTTACAGATTTAGAAAGTTCACTAATCACTATCAATTAAAAAACTTGCCTCCCTAGCTTATAAATTAATCAGGATGATGCACACCGCAGCAGGGTCTGCTAGGAATATTTCTTTTGAACAAAAGCAGCTAGAGATGTTTTTTAAAAAATCATTTGGAGATCCAAACCCTTTAGATTATATTTTGGAAGTAACATTTCCAGCAATCTTTACTGATAGTGAATTCATTAGCCAAATGGCAATCCTGATAGTGGCAAAATGGCAGCTTCTATTAGCAGGCTTGGGGATATTTCCAGAAGTACAAAAATAAAGCTCAGTAAAGGACTGGACTTGTTTAGCAACCATAGAAAGATGGCAGAGTGTAGGGGGGGTGTTATGTTAAGCAGGGCTGGGAGGGAGAAAGGGAATGGAAAAGAATACTCTATGCTGCAATGTTTTAGTTTAGTTAGTGACTGCCAATACTCTGGGACATAATCAAATCTTATTAGTAATGGCAAGCTTAGCTTTAATATTGGAATATTAGCTGGAAGTTAATGATTCCAATTTAAAAGGATTATGAATACATACAGTGATAACGTGCATAGTCATTTTGATTATAGTTAACTGTTGGGAACATGTTGCCTTGTCTTTCCCTGAGCTTAGCATTAAATAGAAGCAGCGTGTTTACCTACGAGTGTTTCATAGAGAAGTGCGCATTGTATGTCATCACCATTTGTAGTGCTCGGGCGCCACCCACAATATTCCCAAAGGTCATTTCAAAGAAGAGTGTTACTTTGCTGTAGCTACTGAAGCAAACCCGGCGATGTTTAAGCTGTTTCAGGAAAGGCACAGTTGGTAGCATTCTGCTTAGATAACTTGGTTAAAGTGCTCCCTCGAGGAAAAGACCTGAAGAGCATTATGAGGACAATATGGCAGAAAGAGAGCATATGGCTTAGAACAGGAAAATTTCAGACGTTGGGATTTCCTTCACTTTCCTATAAACAAGCGTGACCTGTCCAAAACAGCTTTTAAAAAAATAATTGGAAAGTATTCCTTAGTTATTGTTGCTGCTGCTGCTATTTAGCATTCTCACTTTATTATGTACATAGTAATATTATCAAAGAATTATGGAAGGTTAGGAGACTGTTTTTTTCAGTTCTACCTTCCATTTGCAAACCCTTCACAATACAAGTAGCAGCTTATTTTGATCCTTTGAACTCAATCCTGACAAGTACAATTCTTGAATGGAGAGCTTTGGAGGGCTATCTATATTTAATTCATGCTTCCTGGAACACTTTGCATGAGATAGGCAAGCCATGACCATTCATCAGCCCTGAGACGAATGCGTAAATTCATCTCATAAAACTGACACCGCCCATCTGTAAGTGGTGGGGCGAGAGGTGCTTTTCGCCAATGCCATCTGGTGATAAAACTATCAATTTGTCTCTACTATTCAAAATTAACAACTGCCCCCCATGCTTTCATAATCTGGAAAAAGTATTTTACAATGCTGCAGGGTAGCAATGTCACCGAACCCTTCAGCGGTGACAGATTCAGCAGATCACCCGCTGCCCTCACAGGCAAAGGCACAGGGACATGGGAAGCTGCCTGACACCGAGTTCGAGTGTGGACCCTACTCCATCCAACTCAGTTTGGTTTACACTGACTGGCAGTAATTCTCGAGGTGTCAAGCAAGGGGCTTTTCCATTACTACTTAGACTACATCCTGGAGACTGAACCTGAGACCTAAGAGAATATTATTGTTATTAGTAGTAACTTCATTATAAGTAGTTGGGAAAGACCAATGCCTAGTTATAGGCCGGAATCTTTGTTTGATTAGGTTTCACACAATCCTACCATGTTTTAGGGTTTCTCCTGCCTTCCTCGCCGATCTTAGGTTTAATGAAACAATACTGAAAATAACAATGATGATGATATTTTCAGGAGACAGACAAAATACTGAACTGGTAATATTTCCTTACCTTCTCCCACCCACTCAGTATGCTAATCTTTGTCTTCCTTCTACAATAAGGTGTTTATAACCATATGGCTTCTGTTCCCTTTGGTCATCTTGATCATACCACAGTATCGCTAGGGACATTATCGCAGTGACTGAAAGCGCTTCAGTCTGAAAAGCTGAAAGTGTGTCCTTAACCTGCTGTTTCATCTCTTGCCTGCCATTTGGTGGCAGTGTTGCATCAGTTTCAAAGCGAAGAGCGTTCTTTGAGAGGGTTTTCCCCAAGAGTGGGTTGAATAGATGAAGGCGTTTTAAGAGCGTTCTTTTTAAAGACCAAGTATACACACAGACCTAAAGCTGAATGATCAAATTAACTGGGAAAATATAGACAAAAATCTCCCCGTTGTACAGCTAAAAGCCGAGCATACCTACAATTGCAAAAGGAAGAAAAAAGCCACACAGCTACATACTGCAGGTGTTTGTTCCAAAGTGCCTTTTTACTATTGCACCAGCCATAGCTTGTTTAACTGTCTTACTAGCTGATCCAGGTGAGCATCTTCAGCTTTCTCCTACTCTTCTGAATGACAGATTGTTACTTTGGCCTCTGGGGTACAGATTGATACATGAGATCATGAGTTTTGAAACTATGTTGGCTTTATTCTGTACTTTTTTCCTGTGTTTTTATCTGGTCTTTTTATGCTTCATCTGTGGATGCAGGGCAGTATACAAATTTAATAAACAAACAAACAAACAAATTCTACACATGTCTTCTAGGAGATCAGTAGGACACTCCCAATAACATGCAATCCTGTGGACACTTGCTTGCGAGTATTCCCCAGTGAGCTCCAAAGGGGGGGGGGAAGCATAGATTTGGGTAATGCATACTGCCATTTCTGCATTGTGGACAATGCCAACTATGCAGCACGAAGCCAATAGTTCAACTGAAAACTGAGAACTATGTTTACAACTTTCAAACACGAATGGATTAGCTACAGGGCATGCCGGGAACAGAACCATTTTTATTTTGTTGTTATTTCTTATATGTGCAAGGTCAATAATAATAACCAGTTCTTGGGGGTAAAAAAAATGAAGTTCTGGTAAAGGTATTGTGGGTGCCACCAGAACAAATGGCTAGCACAAAATGGCTGCCATGGGCAGCAGAAAAGGATGTGATAATACTCCATATTGGTGAGTACTGTCGCAAAAAACTACTAATAAGAATCCTTTATTACACTAGGTTATTGTCTTGCGATAAGTGTCTAATTGTGTGTGATAATATTTATAAAGACACTGTCCATAGCTGTGTGTTTCCAATGGGGAAGCAAAAGATGGACACATATAAAAACAGATCTCCAGACCTGAAGTACCAGCACCATAACACTATTGGTCAGCTAGTGCTGAGTTGAAAGAGCTCTGTCTACTTTGCCACCTGTTTACAAGCTATGACATGTGTGCATGTGTATGTGGAATTTTAGTGATCTGGGCACAAACAGGAGTGAAAATATCAGTGCAAGCTGTTGGTAGGTGCCATTGTTCACTCACAAGGCTCTAAAGTGGGGGAATAAAGCGTGCTGTCACTCTAATTCTGCATGTGACATGTTCTGAAGATAAATCAGAGTGAGAGGATTGCTTTCTGCCCTCGCTCAGAAGTCTTTTTGTGCAAGTCCAGTTCTGGTCAGTATCTGGGTAAGCTATTGAGTAGGTGCACCTTTCTTCTGTGAAAGAAAGATGGGATACAAATGCATCGAAATAAATAAATAAAATGCTTAAACAAATAGAGACATAAATCACTCTACGATAAAACCAAAAAGTGAGTTGTTTGTGTGTGGTGAATAAGTTACCAACACACCCACCCCAGCCACAATATACCATTTGACTAAGCAATCAGGGCAACTAATGTAGAATAGTTCCATTGTACACTAACATAATAATCTTGTCTGCACAGAAGAAACTCAATGGGGCTTACTCCCAGATAAGTGTACTTAGGACTGCAGCCAAATTCAGTGATCCTTAGCCAGGAATCCTACATTAACTAGGGAATCAAGCTTATTGGATTCAGTGGGATTTACTTTCAAGCAAACATTAAACTGTAAGGATGCTTAGTTAAAAGTGAGCATGATGTCAGCAGATATGGAGCCAGGTCACATCCACAGGTGGTGTTTATTTTCTCCATATGAGCCATTCCTTTTGACATAGACATATGAAGAGGGCTGGGGACCTACAGTGTGTGTACCAGCTGCCGATACTGGAAAAGCTACAACCCTTTCTGGGACTGCTGATAAAATGGGTCTTCCATTGATAAGTGGCTGGTTCACACGTGAGCTGCAATTCCGTATGCACACATCTAGGAATAAGAGCCATCCACTTCAGTGGAACTGAATTCTGAGTAGGCACGAAATAGGACTGCACTATAAAGTTAATTCATCGACTTGTGAAGTCCATAATCTCTCTGGGAACTGCTGGTTGTAAACAGAGCTCTGCTTCCAGGTTGGGAAGCACAAGGAATTCAATCTTTGAGAATTCCATTAGGAGCTGCCCTGTTCCACATACCCTGGTTTAATGTATACCTTACAGGAAGAACCAAATGTCATCAGCTTCAATTGACAATTGAAGACTAATCTGTTTCAACAGACTTTCAGTGACTCCAAAAATGTTTGTAAAATGTGCTGCTGTTTTCTCTTCTCTGGGATTTTAATAAATTGTGGATGAGGAATACTTTGAATTTCATACTTCTTTGGATTATCTAATGTTGATCTGCCTCAAATAGCATATTGAAATAATTTTAAAACGCGTATTTTCAGATAAAATGCATTTAGAAATGCAAATTTTGTGAGGAAATATGTTCAAAGCGTGTATTTAAATACAGAATGGACTTATGAATGGAGACACAAGAGGGTAGCATGGACTCGAAATTGACCGATCTGGTTGTCCCTACTTCCAGGTAAATATTTATAGATCAAGGTGTCACTTTACTTTGCTCTGCTAATGAATAGGCAGGGTCAGAGGGTTTGAAGGAGAGAATATTTAAGATGCTGAATTTTAGTAGATATGTTAATTAGTTCCAACTAGAGCTATCAAACTGGTTATCTCAATTTCTATTTTTTCCAATCTTAAATTCAATTCTCAACATATTTGCAGCAGCTGATAATTTTTGATAAAACATTCATGACAATTTGCCAGAGTTTTCGTGTGAATTTCTTCTACTAAACACTTGTATGCAATTTTTCCAAATACGCACATTTTTGCTAAGAATTTTCCCCAATGCATTTGTGTGTGTTATTTTCATGATTTCATGCACATAAATACTTTAGCATGTCTTTCCATTGATCTATGTCCTTTTGGACACGTTTCTTGGCTGGAGAATTGCATTGCAAAATTCAGAGAAGTGAGAATTTCAAAGGTTTTGCTTCGGTTTGCATATAGTTTTGGACAGTGTGAATTTGCTAGGTTTAAATGCAAAGTTAATCTAATTTCTCTCCTACCCCTTATTCCAAAGTACTAAAAAAATTCCATGAATATCTCAGATTTGTCAATTTGGGCTGCAATGGATAAAATCATCATTGAAAGATGATGGCATAATTTCAAATCAATATTTGTGCAGCAGTATTTATCTGTCTGTCTGTCTGTCTTATATCTCGTCTCTTCTCTCAAATGATCCTAGGGTGCCAATATACAGGTATGTAGCAGAAGTGGTTATAAATGGAGCATTGGACAAATCTCGATAAAATCTGAAAAATACAACATTAATTCCTGTGGTTTCCACCCTCTATATGTCCTTTATCTGCGACCTTGATGTGTAGAATTGTTTAATTGTTCCTTGCTATTACTAGCATTTTATTTTTATCTTATTGCTGTTCATAGCATTGCTGCAAAGTGTGAAATATCATGCTGGAAATTTCTGCAGCGGGAATTGGTATGTGTGTTTACACATTTGCCTGAAGTAGACAGTTAATCCCCTTAAACCATAATCACAACTGCCTTGTGAACATCTTCTATACCTTCTGCCTGCCTGCCTTCCACTTGACTTCCCCCCTTTTAAATATAGGACAAGGTATAACCAGTGCTCCTATACACTGTGCTTGTTAGTCCCAATGTGCAGTTCCTTCAAAATGGACTAAAATATGTGATTTTTCAAACAGCAGATTGTCAGATAAAGGCTGATTCATGTACGTCCATGGCCCCTCACCCCATGCTGAATGCTTTCTTAGCTGTCTAATTATGAGTTCAACCACAACTGATTCTGTCATGCAGAAGTGTGTTGTAGGCTGCATTCATATAGAACTTTATTTCATTTCCCCAACATTTCCTTACCTGATAATTTTGGTGTTTTGTGTGATCTTTCACATGACATAAAAGCCACTTCTGGGAATAGAGCAGAATCTAATGGAAGTTTAGCACTCCTTTCCGTGTTGCTTCCACACAAAAATAAAAAATAGATAAAATCCATTTGCAACCCTATTAACCCAGAAAAATCACAGGAATGCACTGATAAAATTTGGGGTGGTTCTTTCCTGCCACTTTCATGAGTGAATCACAGGAGAACAGAAGCACCCATGTGCATAAATGGTGCAGGATGACAACATGTCTACTGTAATGTGCTTGTGTCACCACCATTTTAGAACATTGTGTTCTAAAATGCCCTAAATGCAAACATCTCTATTACACAAATTGGTAGGCGTATGAGGGTGGGGTGTGTGGCACTTGGGAGCATATTTTGAAGTGAATCAATAAAAGGTATAATCCCATTCATCTCAGGTGATGAATTGACACAGTAGGTTGAGCTAGAATCCTATAAGATTGAGATTTATATTACAGTAGACCTAGTCAATCGGGATTTTTTAATGGAACAATCAACCCTTCAATACCGTATGTGCTAGCATTAGGGAACTCTTGTTTAAAGTTATTCACAAATGGTACCTTATTCCTAGAAAATCATTACTTACACCCACCCACCCTAAGTCTTCCTCCATCATTTGGAGGAGGTACCACTCAGTTGACATGCACCACACATGATAGTCTTGCAGGTGAGTGCAGGCTTTCTTGGAGACAGTTTTTTCAAGAACTCAGCTTTATCACAGGGCAGTGGTGCACTCGTTTCTGCAGTTGATCTTATTAAGCCTGTTTGTTGGCTCTGATTTTGCTCTGAAATGAAACTGCTTAGCCATTTGTTGTCAGTGCCCAGTGTTATTATTGCCTGCAACTGGAAAGACTTCACAGGGGTAGATTCAGGGTAAAGCCAAGCCCTGCTGGTAGCATCAGGGCTTGCTTTCAGGGCTGAATTCAAGTCCTGCTGCCAAAGTACAATCAGGAGTGCGCCATGCACATCTGACTGTTCCTTGCTAACAGGAATTACATTCAGCTCTGCTTAAATTCAGCCCTGAATGCAAGCCCTGGCAGGCTCATATCCATCTGGCATCTTATGACATCAGATGATTGCTGTGTCCACTTGCTAAAAGTGGTCAGTAGATGGGTGACCACCTTTTGATCTGGCTTGCTGGACATAAGTGGCTCCCCAGCCCTGTAGTGAAGGCTATTGTACTCACATTTTGCTTGCAAGTTTCTCATAGGCATCTTCTTGTCCACTTCTGATAATGATACATATTTATCTACGGTGGAAGTCAATGTCCACCTTGCCAGATGGGACAATACACCCTCTCTCCACATGCTATTCTGTGGATTCTTCTTACCTCCTAGATTCAATTTCAGGGGCAAAAGGGGAGGATAGGGAAGAAGGTCCTATTACACAAGTGGAAGTGCTGGTGCAGTGGAAGTGCTTCCACTGACAGAGTTGGTGAGGTGAACTTCATCCATAATGCTTTGCAAAGTGTAGGAGGACATGCCTCTACCCCAAAGGGTTACAATCCAAACAAACAGACACAAGGAAACAACAGAAGAAGAAGAGGAAGAGGAGGAGGAGGAGGAAGGAAGGAAATGAAGGAGGAAGGCATTTAAGCTATATGTACCTTGGCTTAGTTGCAATAGGGCAGGGATCTGCAACCTTTAAGACAAAAAGAGCCACTTGGACCAAAGAAAAAAAACCTGGGAGCCACAAAACCATTGCGACATTTAAAACAGTGGGGAGTGTCGGGGCACACAATGCGCCTCCTCCCCTCGCTAGTATCCACCCCGGAGCCGCGGCAAAGGTGTAAAAGAGCCACATGCGGCTCCGGAGCCGCGGGTTGCTGACCCCTGCAATAGGGCATGAGGACAAGTAAATGGTTTCATGAGAATTTGAGGAGTTGTGGTTCCATCAATGTATGAAAACTCACATCATATCTTGGCCCAAGTAACGTGATATGATATGAACTGTAGACCTCAAAAAACCTACTCCAGAACAGCCCACTGATTTTGAAGAACATGGCTGTGATGGGATATAAATCAAACAGCTGACTGATATACTGAGGGCTCTTTCCAAGCCCTTCATGGTTTCGAAGGATTTACATCATCTTTTCATTGGGCAAATCAAAGCTGGCAGGTTGGAGTATTACCCCTTTGTTTTATAACTAAGTAGTATCTGGCAATTTCCACTGTTCCCCTGAACAATACATTAAAAGGCAACACGGTTATGGGGGTCAGCTGGAGCAACAAAGTTTTATGAATGGTTTGCTAGAAACTGCATTAAACTGGCAAGATGGGCCCAAATGTGACCTTTTCTGAAGAGCTTCTTTTCCTTTTAAAAATACCTCTGAATCCTTGGCTCTTCTTGCTTTTCATGGCTATCGTTTTATGCAATGCCGTTAGCCTGCAAAAAAAGAAAGCTTCTGTTCTTTCCAGTGGCACCCCTGCTTTCCCTCTCACATCTACAGGGGTAATAAATATACAAAGATAGCAGAAAGAATGAAACTACAACAGATGATGTTGGCTTGCAAATGAAATGAAATGAAATACAGTTCAGATGCTCTTCATTCCTTCTTTCCTTGATTTTTACCTAATCAGACTGAAGTACTTTCAAATTCCAATATTTGTTTCTATGGCAGCTTTTCTTTTTTCCTTTTTAGAAGAATAATATAAATACTTCAGATGAATCCTATTTAAAGTCAATCCAGTTTATAAGATAAATTGGCAAAGTGTTCATTCCTTCTGTCAGGAAGCATCTTCCACATCTTAGTGTTGCCAGGTTTTCTCAAAATTCCTTAGAATGTGTTCATTACTTCCTGTTCAAGGGGATCCTGTCCTCCACCCATTGCTGTTTTCTTCCTTACCTGGTAGCAGTGCCCTTCTGCTGCCATTGTAAAGGATGTTGCAAAGTGACCAATGTAGTGGACATTTATTTTATGCATTTAACAAAATGTATATACTGCTTTGAGTGCAAGAAAACCTCTAAGCGGTTTACAAAAATCTAAGGTAAGTCATTAAAATTGCCAATCAAAAACAGTCAGAAACTGTTATTTAAAATATTCGAAAGATTATTAAAATCAACAGTAACTTAAAAAAGAAAAGGAAATCCATACATGCAACTTCTGCATGTCTGGATAGGCTTCCCCAGTGTGTGTTTTTCTTAAAAGGTGTTTAGGGGTACTCTCATTTTCCTACTCATATTGAAATACTGCCCCTCAATGAGGCCAAACTTAGACTCACAAAATGTTTTGGGATATGTGTCCCCTTGCGTCCCCCCAGAAAAAAAGCACTGGGTTCCCTAAACAAAAATGTTTTAAGCAGGCACCAAAAAAAGAGTACAGCGAAAGCACCTGCCTGACACCAATAATATAGATGCTGCCACACTCAAAGATCAATTTATTACAATAGTGGGGCAAGAATTATGTGGCATCTTTAACAGTGCTAATTCCTTATATCAATGTGGTCAAATGGGCATGTATGGGGTAAGGCAAACCCACAAGGAAACTTGTCCTGAGCTGCTAAGGTCTTTATATGCTATTAGTGTATTACTTCCTCCAAAGGCAAATGGACAGCCAGTGTTGCTCTGGGTCATTGTGGGGAAGTTAAAATGGTGGCCTACTGCCCAGGAAGGGGACCTAGGACAGGTACAGTGTATAACAGGGGTGCCAGATCCTGGGGGGCCAACCCTTTAGAGGCCCCCTATTTGGGGGGGTAGGGGCTGCCCCCATGTCCAAAAAGTGCAGAGGCGAAACGTGGAGGCGAGTGTGGCATGGTTTCAGTGGCTGGCTTCTCCTCCTGCCGCCATGGAGGGGAAGGGGGGTTGAAGCAGCCTCCTACTAGTGGTGGCGCCAAGAGTAGGTGGAAGAGGAGCCGCTGTCCATTGCAGCCACACGACTGCTGTGATTGGCTCCACCCCTGGCTCCTCCCAACATCCTGATGTCAGGATGTCACATGCACAGCGTTGACCCCCACAATCGCTTGCACAAGCTGGTACCTCTGTGCAAACCTTAGAATTTACCTTTTCTGCTGAGAGGCTGAGATCCAATCGTTTGGGTACTGCAGGATTTGCTGTATCCAATGTTGTGTGTGCAGTGGGACTTCCCTTTCGCTTCCTCTCCATAGAGGCCCTCAAAATCTGCTCTGGAGAGCCCTTCAAAGCACAGTGTCCTTGTGATAGTGTCCTTTGGAGAAGGTGGCATAGATATCAAATACAGCCTAAATCTATTTTGCATGAACGAGCAACCAGAATAAACAAAATTCACCTTAGCACCTATCAGCTCTGGATCATTTTCTCGCTTGTCTTGTAGAAATAAAGCATATGATGTGCATCATTGTTGGGAAGCGTTAATTTTGCACAGTGCACCAAAAAAAATATTGACGGCTCAGGCTTGTTCCTTACTCCTGTGATGCCCCAGGAGAGAAGGGCTGTCATGAGGCGTCTGTGTATAGCAGACTGTACAACAGAACCATGCATGCAACTCCTGTAGATCAGAGAAGAAGCAATAAGCACTCGCTGGTGTCTGAGCTGGGGGAAAGCCAGTCAATTCATACTTACAAAAAGGGCTTGTCCATTTTCACACATGAACAAAACCTTGCATTCATTTGTGCTCTCACTTTGCTTCAGCTTCAAACATGGTGGCTTGTGGGTCTGAGCCTGCAAGTCATTTCCGCAGTTCGGTGTGTGTCGTTGCTGAGAATATTTCAGTAGAGCAAATACATATGTTGCTTTTTTGGAGAGACTTTTTCTAAAATAACAGGTGTGTGTGTTAGTAGAGGTGGAGAGAATGAAATGATTCTGGATTATACAACCTATCTGTATGCAAAGATTTTCAGTGTTAGATGGTGTATAAGGCTTCTGTATTAAGCTGGCTAGCATCACCACCACTTTTTCTTTGGTTTATAGCATGAGATCTAGATAAGGGGTTTAATTGGCATTTTAAGCTATTGTTTTATAGGCATGGCATTATATTATATATAGAGAGAGGGGAGAACGCGTTTATGCATGTGTGTACCTATATGTCTTCTGGATTTGAAGATACACATATACATATATACATAAATACACACAAACACACAAACTACTGAGACATTTAAGAAATTATATAATACAATTATTTGTGGCTATAAAACCAGGATGTGGTTTCAAGAAAAGGATTCTTATCAGACACTGTTTTAGTTGCTTCCACTGGTAATTGTTCTGCAAGAGCTTTCTAATAGCCTTACATTTCAGTTTGACTTCAGATCTTTTGAACTGCCTAGTTTATATTGTTTGCTACATTCCTGATTATATTTGTCTGCTGTTGGTAGAATGTTTGCAGCTACTAGGAGCATGTCACTGTAAACTGCATGCAGCTTTAGAAATAGCAACCCTGGATTCTCAGAGGAGAGTGGGCACTAGGTGTTTAGAGGGACTGTTTATAGATACACTTCTTCCCCTTGCTATGCAGGATTCCAGGAGTTATGGCCCCCAAATTGGGTGAAACAATCACTTCTCTTCTGGCCACCATGGACCCAATAGCAACATCCTGCCCAGCCGATAAGAGAGTGCCAATGGAATCTGGATCACTCCTATGTCCCTTATTTTGGTTGTAAATAGACTTGAAGCAAGGTAGAAAATGGGGAACAGAGAAACAACACGATCTGTGCCTGAAGATGCAGGATTTACCCCATAAATATCAATAGCAAAATGGCTATTGGTTTTACGTGGGGTGGGACTGGGACTGCACAACCCCACTGAATTCTGAATTTATTCTGCAAGTCAGAAAACAACCCCATCCCTCCAATATATTTGCACTTCTCAATCAGAAATAGATTTCAGGACAGTATTCTGAAAGAAACCAATTACAGTGTTTGCACAAGATGCCGAAACCATAACTCACCTTCATTGTTGCATTCCGAAGAAGAATGGGATGAGATTTAGAAGAACAAGCCATTGTGTTTAAAGGTATTAAAAAACACACCACAGTGTTTTAAGGTGACAACTTGGAAGGGCCAGGATATGTGCTGGTCATAACATTAGCCCTATATAAAAAAACATCATAACCTCAGAGACTAATTTCTAATTGTGCAGATTTGTGAATAGCTTGCTTTGGGATTGCTGAATGCTAATCAATATCAAAAATATACCCCATCACTATTCTATTTTATAGGTTTTGGGAAAACCTATAGAATATCTAGTAAAATTAAATATTGATGTCAGAGGATTTTACAAGGTGCATGAGAATATTCTGTACAACACAGCATTTTCAGCTAAAAATTATGCCACCGCTACTTTTTATTTAAAGACTCCTTAGGATATTCTTAAATTCTCTTAGAATTCTGTTGTTTATTGTCAGTCAGTTCCTGATCTTTAGAATACATTGGCCTGATAAGGTTTTTCATTTTCTTTAGGACCTATTTCTACAAATAAAGTATTGTGTTTTAAACTTCTTCTTTTGCTGAGATAGAATGAATCTGAATAGTATTTACTAGGAAATGCTTTGCTGCAGCAATCCTAACCAACTAAACCAGGTGGGCAACATGTGCTTGAAAGTTAGTCATAGCCTACCAAGGCTTTCCTCTTGTGTGTCCAAGCCCTATGCTGCTAGCAGCTTAGAATTTGCTGATTTCCACCCTCCTCCCCTGACCCAACTGAAAAGTTTTGGTATATAAGATACAGATAATTGGCTTTAGGTTTCCTGTCTTCAGATTAGACATACAATCACCAATTTAATAGTGGCTTTAGGGCATTTAGACCCTAAGAACATAAGAAGAGTGTGCTGGATCAGTGTGCTGGCCAATGGTCCATCTAGCCTAGCATCCAGTTCTCACAGTGGCCACTCAAAAGCCTATGGGGGAACCTGCAAGTAGGTCCCAAGCATAAGATCACTCTATCCTCTGATGGTTTCCAGCAACCACAGAAGAGAGCATAACCCTCGTGACTAGTAACCAGGAATTTATCCAATCTTCTTTTAAAGGTTGCTGACCAGCACTGTCTCCTGTAGGCATGAAGTCCACAGTTTAACTATGTGACCAGGGAGCTCCGGGTTTAAATCCCCACTCAGCCACAGAGCTCACTGGGTGAATGTAGGCCAACCATCATCTCTCTACCTAAGCTACCAAACTGGGGTGAGAGAAGGAGAATAATGAATCTACTTTGAGCTTCTTGAAGGGAATGGTGGGGTGAAAAAGAGAGTGGTTTAATTAATGAATTAATGATTCATGCCGGATACTGTGGGTGATATTGCGGTCTACTGGGTGTGGTCACCCTTTTGCGTCTATGACTGCTTTTTTCTCATTCAGCCTGTATTGTACATCCAGGAAGAAGAAAACACCATGCGGTTTACTCTCAAACCTGACGGTATGGCTTGATTAATCAAAAATGCATTGATTTATAGTTTTTATGAGTCTTTGGAAATTTGCTAAAAGCATTGTATGATCCCTTGTATAACTTAGGATTTATGAAGTCTTTCATTCACTATATTAAAGAGTACCTGTTATTGATAGCTTGCTAGCATCATACACTGTTACCTGCCCTTCCATCCAATATTAAAAGCTACACATCTACTAAGTGCAAAAAGGGGTGGGGAAGCCAGTGTGTGCCTAATTTATATGTCCCACAAAATGGTAGTAAATATTTGTATTTCAATATTTTTCACTGGGGAAATACATGTTTGTTGCCACAGTAAATGAGAAAGTAGGCACCTAGCCCACTTCCTCCCTGTCACTGCGAGAGACGAAAAGGGGACAAGCACCAGCAGATCTGATTAACTTTAGTGAATGATGTCTACTTGGGATATATGTGCTCAGAAATGATGCCATTTTTTAAAAATCCAAAACGTTAGGTACCTTGGAGTTGTTTTTCCCACAAATTTTCGCACAAATCCCTCTGAGCTCTTAGGGAACCTCCAAACGATCACTGTTTCTGAGGGAGGAACTTTAGTTTTGCACAGCTAAAGTGGATCAGAGTGCTCTGTCACTCTAGTGCAGGCATGCCCAACTCCCAAGAGACTGATCTACTCTACTCCCAATATATATATATATATATATATATATATATATATATATATATATATATATATAAATAAAACTGGCAGTGATCTACCCATTGTCATTGGAGGGAGGAGGAACGTGTGTGGGATGGGTGGATTGCCCAGAGTTGTTGAGCTTTTTGGGGGGAGGATTGCACAGAGTTTTAGCTTCCCCCCATAACTTTTTGCACATGATAAGGATCCCACGATCTACCAGGATCAGCCAGGGATCTACTGGTAGATCATGATCTACTGGTTGGACATCCCTGCTCTAGTGCAACAAATCCACTTAAGAAACCCACTCTGTTCTGCGGTTATGAAAGTGATGGAGAAACGCATCAAAAATGTGGGATGAACTAATGATTAAAGTAGGAAGATATATTAATGTCTACTTACCCCACAAGCAGATCAGGATGAATACTGTTGTTATATGACTGTCCTGTGAACAACTCAGAATGAATGTTCAGCAAAGACCAGACATAGTCTAACTGCTGTGTAAACTTTGTGCAAGCAAAGGAAGATGAATGTCGAATAAGCAAGATGTCTAGAGGAGCCCTTATTCAGGCTGCATACCCATTGGACTTTAATATTAGAATAGCGATGGGGGACCTGTGGCCCCTCGAGATGTTGTTGAACACCAACTTCCATCATCCTTGACCACTGGCTGTACTGGCTGAAACAAATGGGTGATGGAGTCCAACAACACCCCCCAAACCAGCATTAGATATTACCTGATATGCATGGCAGAAATAGTCTGTGCTTACTCTTTCACTATGCAAGAAGAATCACAGCCTCTGTAATTGTATGTCGGCTGTACTGAAGGCCAGGTAATGGATGTGGTGCCTTCCAAGTGTTCCTAGACTATAGTTTCCATCATCCCTGGCCATTAGCCATGCTAGCTGGGGCTGATAGGAGTTTTAGTCTTGGAACATCTGGGTGAAACCATGTTGGCTATGCCTGTCGTAGGTTATGACGAGAACAGTTGTCATATTTGTGATATTGTGACCGTGGGTAGCTGGGTTATAACAAATTTCTTTGTGATTTAAGGTATTGAAAGATAAGAGATGTGTGGGGCCCTAGGATACTTTAACCCACAGAGTCTTCCTGTCCTCCACACATTGGCAAAGCTGCCCTTATGACGGTGCTGTATTTATTTCTGCAATAAACTTTTTGGCCATTCGTAATGGCATACTTATAAAATTAAGTTCAATGCATTTCAGTGCTTTGTTCATTTTGGTTTTCACTGCAAACAGGCTGCGGTCCAAACAAGCCACAATGTGTCACAATTGTCCATCTGTAGATGGGCGATTTTCATCACAAGGCACATGTTTCCTTTGTTCAAATGAACTGCGGAGGAGAACCTTTACAAAAAAAGGCACAAATGCCTTAAGAACGATACCTTTAGAATCTTTCATTCAAACAGCACCGAAAGACGGTAGGGATAAAGAAATAAAAAGAGGAGGGAAAAACCAGCACTGCAAGATTTTTGTCCTTCCAGCAGCATGAGAGATAAGTTTTTAAGCAGTGTTGCCTTGAACATTCTGAGTGAATAAAGTGGTCTTGAGAGAAACTTTCCAGTTATGGATTACCTATAAAAGAATAAAAGAGATGAACATTGAAGGTTTTTCATGGTTGTAAACAAATAATTTGTGAGCTCTCTGCACTTCAGGACACAAATAGACCCAAGAATTAGAAGTGCCCCTAGCTGACCGGTATATACATATATCATTGGTCTGGTGTAATGAAGATTACCTGATAAAGATCACAATATGACACTTTTCCTTTTGCATTGGCTGCTGAACAGCCAGAAACTGTTTTCTGCGGCCGGCCAACTATTGATCCAGCTCCCTCCTGTCAGTGATGCAGTTAATGGGAATTCCACAGGCAAATAAAAGCTACATTTTGTCTTCATTTTCATGTGAAATATGAGCTGGTCCTTTGTACTCTAGACAGTCATTTATTACTCATTTTCCTTTATTGATGTTTATGAGCTGAAGCATAAAATGATTCTCAAATGTAGTTTAATTGAGGCAGCAGTTGACACTGTGACCATGATTACAGCTGCACCATCAACTACATTAAGGTTTGCTTTTCATTGGGCTTTGAGGCAGCGTGGGGGGGGGGAAGTATCCTTAAAATGCAACTCTGCTGTAGCTGAAGAAATATGTCGATTTGTCTTCATAGGTACTGAGGGGGAAAAAAGGCCCAAAGTCCTTAACAAACAGCAACAGAGCAGTAAAGTGTTTCTTATTACTTCACGTTCAGAGGCATTCTTCCTCTTCCCAACTCCACGGGTCTTAAAAGTTATTTTTTAAAACAGTCTTTCTAACATGCTGTGTGTGTGTGTGTGTGTGTGTGTGTGTAAAACACACACACACAAATATACATACGTGGAATTATTTCCTCTGAATGAGTAGGAGGAAGATCTGCCATACACACAGCAAGAGGGAAGGCCGAGGCACTCAATTCATTTATAAAACGGTAAGGACAATCAATATGGTGGGCAAGTATTTTTATATGCAGTTATTAACTCATAAGCTACAGTATATCTCATCTCATTTCAGCAACAGCTGAGGTCTCCATTTCCCCCGGAGGCCCCTACAGGTCCCATTATGAGAATCATAAATAATATGTGCTAATGAGATATGAATTGATTATGTTGGAAAAGCTGACATTTTCATCCATCATTCTAAATGATGTTTAACAATGGATTACCAGCCAGTAATTCCTCTGATATGAGATTAAATAAAATAGCAGGCTGCTTCAGCAGGCTAGCTCAAGGAGATGGCAATAAATCTGCTCAATTACTGTATTACCAATCCGTTTTTCACTGCTAAGGATATTATTATTTCATTTAGACTTGTTCATGCATCATAGATTATTTTATTTCAGTCAGTCAATGGGAGAAACTGCAGTATTTTATTCACTGAGCTGCAAAGAGCTGGGCTTTGATAGAGTACAGTAAAAGCAGCTCAGGAGGCCCCAAGCACATTCTGCAAAGGGTACGGAGCTCCTGGAGGACTGGAAAGGCATGGCAGAAGCCCCTGTTGGAAAGAATGAGAGAGAGAAAGGGAGAGGGGAAGCGAGAGAGAGAGCAGGCGTGCACACAGTGTTTTCTTTGGAACCTAATTTACTTCACTTATCTGCAAAGTCTTCACCGAAGGATACCATCTAAGGAATTGATCAATTGAAACAAAATTATTGGATCCTCTAAGATGATTTGTACTTCACCTGAGTCCTGTAGTATATTGAGAATTAGATCACTGCGGCTATCCCTTGGCTTGGCAAATTAGATTGCAAATAACTGTAATACAAATGGTCTCGCTTTCCCCCTCCATCCTTTTACCTTTGTGATGAAGGGGGGGAGGGACACCCAAAGTTGGCCAACAACAGCATCAGTTTTCCTTCCCATCTTTGATTGCATCCCAATTCCTAGCTTTTCTGCTACTGCGGCTGGGAGTGCAGTAGTTGTATAATGTAGAAAGGGAATTGGCTATAGCTGGGAGTGGTGAATTCCCTGCTCAGGGGCAAAATATATAGCCATCCCGGCTCCTCTGCCCAGCCCCCTAGATTATCCCCTGGCCAGTCCTGCCTCTCCAGGCCACACACCTCCTTGAGGGTTTTTCTCATACCCTCCCTATATTCAGTAGCAGTTGTGAGAACCTGCTACATCTGGGTAGCCTTGAACAAGCCATTATTTCTTGTCTCAGTTCCCATCTCTAAAATGGGAAGGCAACAGACTTTTCTTTCCTCTCTTTTATCTACTACTACGTTTGCCAGAAAAACAACAATGTTCATCATTGTTTTCTGGAACCACTTCAACATCTTTTGCAGGAACGGTTGGCCCATCATTTCAGCTTCTGTCCACCATTTCTTTATCCTAAAAAATTAAAATATTGCCCAGTAGCACCTTAGAGACCAACTAAGTTTGTTATCATAGTTAGGCCTGCCACTTCCAGTGATTGAGGACTGGTCTATACTTGCATCTGTAATATAGGTAATCTATGGAATTGCTCCCCCGGGAGGTGGTGATGTCCACCACCTTGGATGGTTTTAAGAGAGGATTATCCATCCCCCCCATTCATTTTATTAGTATCCGGCTTTTCCAAAAAACAAAGATGCTCAAAGCGCCTTACAGCAAAGAAAACAAGCATTTCAAAACCTAACAACGCAAAAACAATGTCATCATAACATAGCGAAACAACACAATGGCAAATATAATAACGTGCAAAAGCATTTCAGCAGTATGCATTAACAACATTTAGCAAAACAGCAAAAAGACCCCTCTCGCAATGTTGCTCACAGTCCCTCTTCTGCAGCAGCTTCATAGAAAGCTTCCAATGGTGTAGCTGAAAAAATCCTTCCCATGATGTTGCTCACAAGATTAGACCAATTCTTGGTGGATAAGGCTATCAATGGATGAGAGCCACCATGGCTATGCTTTGCCTCCAGGGTCAGAGCCATATTTGCTCCCCAGATCATCTGTTCTGATAGGGCTGGTGAGTAACAATATAATTTGTTTGTGTTTGTGGTGGAGCAGCAAAGATGGAACAGCAAAGTATACAAGTATGTCCTGCTTGGCCAGGCATTGCTTCTGGTATAATAGTGAACTGGCTACATTTGATTACAAATATGGGGGAAGACCCCAGCTGTTGAGTATTTGTAAGAGAGACACTATACGTTGTGTTAATTTATAAAACTGGCAGCTGGGATATAATGCGGGTCCGAACTTCTTTCATAAGTAATACCACAAGGCAAGTCTGAAGTTGGCAAAACGTGATTCATCATTATCGTGTCACCATAATATACTGTTCCACATATCCCCCAAAATAAAAATAAAATGGCTTTTTAATACAGACTGGCCATATTTCTGAGAGCATGCCAGGAAATAATACAGTCAAAAATTGCCATGACGTTGCCCAAAGCTTGATATAAGAAGTGTGTTAGACCAAACTGATGACAATGTTATAGGAGATTAAAAGAATAAACTCAATAATTCTGTTGTAATAGAGTAAAAGGGCTTGGATAAAATATTTTAGATTAGAAATCCTAATCCAGATCAATTTACAGTATTTCTGGAATGCAAATTCTCTGACAATGCTATTCATGTCAGATGTGAGTCCTACCAAGTTCAGTGGGGCTTACTCCCAGGCAAATGAAAATAGGATTACAGCTATAGATAATAACATTCTCATTTCCTCCCCTCCCCAGCACATCAACCATGTGGGAAAAATTGCATTTATTTAATTTATCTGCATAACAAGGTAGGAGCAAATGTTCCTATCAGCATCAAGAACTCTCTTCCAAATGGATTTTGATAGGTTTCCAAGGCAAGAGATCTATTAAGAATGCTATGAATGGAGGAGTCTGCCATGCTTGGTTTCACATTTTCCTAGTCTTAGATTCATATTTCCACATCAGTTTCCTTAAAGAGAAGGAGAAGTTCTCAGGAAAATTCATTTTAGTGAGCGTTTCCCTCAGATAACAAACTTTCATAGGCAATTTTGCCTGATACGGACATTCTACAAGCATTTCTGCATAATAGAATGCACTTGATGCTCGGGTTTGAACCTGGAACCTTTTGCATGCAAAGCATGTACTCTACCATTTTTGCTACATTCCTTGCCTAAATAAGTTCTACTTAAATGGAGCTTCTCTTAAAATTCAGAGTAGAGGATTGGGGCAAGTTGAAATGTCCATTTCTCCCACCTGCATTGCATAGCAGTTTCTGTTTTGTCTCACTGTTACAAGTTTCCAGAATCTAATGCTGCAAAAAGAAAAGGAGACTAATTTAAGAACAAATCCACCCTAAAAAGTTTTTTTCTTTTTTAAAAAAATCAATCTCCTTCTTCACACCAGGAGCCCAAGGGAATAAAATGCTGGACATCATGGGTATTTTGCTACTACTTTTTGACGTATGTTCTGATGAAAAAGATCAATGGTTTTTCTCTCGGGGATGAAAGATTGCGAGGTCCAAATAGCCAGAAGTTTGTATGTCTATTATCTAATGGCAAACAGCACAGGAGTCAGCAATGAGCACATTTTCCCTGACAAAAAGTGACAAGCAGCCTCCTTGCCAACATATCGCTTTGCTCCTTCAGGTAATTCTTAAAAAGTAGGAGCAGAGTAAAATCACTGAATAAGGTAGCAGCCTTACAACCTGCCTGTTGATGTGCAAATGAGTCCCAGTTCAATGGGACTAACTCCAAGGCAAATGTGCATAGGATTGTAATCCCTAAAACCTATGCTTAGACTCATTTTGCAGGGCCAGGAAGCAGGTCAGTAATGGGGAGTTTATGGGACACTGGATGGGCCCAGTGACAGACCATGCCCCAAGGCTGGGAGACCTCTGACCTTCCTGATGATGTTAGACCACAACTCCCATCAGCCCCGACCACTGGCCATGCTGGAAGGGCTGAGGCAAGTTGGAATCCAACAATATCTGGAGGGCTGCCCCTGCTATATAGCCCGTAATGCTGTTGAAAAACTGTCAGTAACAATATTGTCACTGGAATACCTCTTCCAACAAGCCTTTTAAGTAGAGAGATTTCCCAGTCAACATCTATATCAGAACTGCTTCTAATGTTGTAAAGTTGTTTTAATTGTTTTATCACTTGGTGTGTTTGCCGTCTTGGGCTCTTTTGGGAGAAACAGCATGGTATAAATTTAATTAATACTAATGCTAATAA
This sequence comes from Podarcis filfolensis, assembly GCF_964270895.1. Taxonomy (NCBI): domain Eukaryota; kingdom Metazoa; phylum Chordata; class Lepidosauria; order Squamata; family Lacertidae; genus Podarcis; species Podarcis filfolensis. The sequence continues at coordinate 36,136,732 of NC_139603.1, read as the reverse complement.
ATACAAGCAGAATATATTTTTTGATCAGAGAAATGTATGTGAGAGAGAAAGAGAGAATTTCCATTCCTTTATAGCAAATACATCCTGGGATTTGTGGGTTCATTCTGGGGGAACCACAGGTTCCTCATTCCTGGAGCACACTTTGCGCGCACATGGTTTAAGATTCAATCCTGAGCACCTGCAGTTAAATGGTTGGCTAGCAAGGGATAGAGAAGACTGCAACCCGAAACCCCAGAGAGCTGTTGCTAGTCAGAGGAAAACATACTGGACTGGTAAGTTGACCAGAAGTGTGCTGAGTCATGTGTTAATGAGTGGATAGTTTTGCAATCCAATGATCTCAAAATCTGGAGTTAGGTTTTTAAGTCCCCTGTTGCTATGGCGTTTGGAGCACATGGTTAAACCAAGACACTATGATGGCTACAAGTCATGATGGCTATATTACTTCCAGTATTCAGAGGCAGGTTACATCCAAATACCAGTTGGGGGCAGGGTGCTATTTTGCTCATTTCCTACTTATGGGCTTCCTGTAGACCTCTGGATGGTCACTATGAAGTCAGAAAATGGGACTGGATAGGCCTTTGGTTTTATCCAGCTGGGCTTTTCTTATGACCCTAAATTTCATGTTCCACAGCAGTGGCTATTGCTGCATCAGTATGTGGTGAAATGTAACCAAAGGGATTCCAGCATTAAGTTTTCACAGTAGCCAAGCAGATGCCTATGGCAAGTTCAATCAAAGCCAGAATGAACTACCACAAGATGTAGCAATGGTAACCAATGTGGATGGCATTAAAAGTGAGTTAGACAAATTCATGTTCATGGACAATAAGGCTATCAACAGCTACTAGGCATGATGGCTGTGTACTGCCTCTGAGGTGGTGTGCCTTTACAAGGGGTCAGACATGTGCAACCATCATACAAATACACATTGTTTATGTAATTATTGTGAGTGCCTTAAAAACAGGGAATTGAGGAATATATATTCTTCTGTTTTCTTCCATAAGCATGGAATAATGGGCTAAGGCATGAAGCAAGTGTGTTACCTTGCCTTTATTGAATTTATTTTGAGTGTACACCATGCTCACTTTATCTCTCTGTGGCAATAAAAAATCCCATTAAAAATAAACAACCACCCCACCAAATACAATTACTTGAGACATAGATACTGGGCCCCATGCACACCTTTATTGAATAAGCTGGCAGACAAGAGCCAGGAGGGAACACTGTTTGGCGAGTCAAACTTCCATCCTGCTAAATCTGGAAAATGCAGGGGCCCATAAGGAGCAAAATTCTCATTATCATTTCCGGTAAGATAATGTGCTCGTTGGGGACTCATGAATGGACTTATACATGTGTGTGTGTTATCCAGTTAAAATGTGAGAGCTGAGTTGTTGGCCCATGCCTGAACCCTGCTGAGTAAAGAAAAGAAAGTAATAACAAGTAATACATCACCTCTTTTGTTTGTTTCTTTTCCATCCCAGTCATAAACACACTATGTGGAAGTAAAGGGTAAAAAGCAAAAAGTGGACTTTTTGGTTCTATGGGCCAGATCCTTTTCAAGGTTTACAGTTGTGGGACAGAATTGGCTACTGGACAGGGCACTACAAGTGACTGGGTGCTTTGAAGCCCTGAAGACAGGACAGCAAAACATCACAAACAGCCAATCCAGCAGGTTTTGAATGGATGGGCAGTAGCAGCAAAGACTGCTTTCCCTTGACAATGCGCAAGTGGGAACGACATTTTAAGGCTTCTGATTGGACCTTGGCAGCCGTCTCTCTCTCTCTTTCCCACACCTGATGTTGTGCATGACATCAAGGGCTGGACAGGGGGCTGCAGTTAAGAGAAACGAATTTGAACCCCTGTTAGGTGAGGTTTGACCCACAGAGGGTCCCCACCCTGGTATATAGCGATATATCTGTGCTGCAGTCTGCCACAGGTCAAAGTTGTGTGTCCATACAAAAGATGCAATCTGCTGAGGCAGATCATTGGCTCAGCCAGCTAAGCATGAGACTTGCTAGCACATTACACTGAACACAGGTGCATGCGTCCTCTCTGCAAGTGTTTGTGGGAAAGACTGCCCCCTTGCTGATTTGTACAGCTGCACTATTTTCTACATAAGGCTTGTTTACATGCTACATTGAATGAGTGTACAAGCTGTGTCCCTGCATCTATAATAGTTGAGCTGCACAAATTGTACAGTCTTTCACACAAACATTGTACATGTGTAAAGACAGATTGTACCACTGTTCAGTGCAATGTGTGAATAAGTCTATAGGCAGAGGCACCAGTTAGGGGGGCCAATGGACTCTGCCCCCCCTGAAATTTTCAAGGAGGGGACCAGGCCCCCTCAATATGCCACAGTGATTTGCTCACACTGTGCACATCTGCTGTGTGGTGTGCTCATGCCACACGTGCATGCAAGCCATGCATCACGCATGCAACACGTCAGCACATTGTGCGGCATGCACACATGATGTGAGGTCATCGCATGGCAATGGCCCCCTCAATTACTTGGGCAAGCTGGTGCACCTGCCTGCCCACTCACTGAATGTTACACATGAGTCTACAGCCCAGCTATCTGCCTAAACCAGGCATGGCCAAACTTGGCCCTCCAGGTGTTTGGAACTACAATTCCCATCATCCCTGACAACTGGTCCTGTTAGCTAGGGATAATGGGAGTTGTAGTCCCAAAACATCTCAAGGGCCGAGTTTGGCCATGCCTGGCCTAAACAGATTGCACTTTCATGAAACATAATATGGGAGTAGCCCTAGTGCCGACACTGGCTGTCAGCAATTCTCCAGGGTTTTAGACTGCAGACCTTCCTAACCATACCTGGACCCTGAGCCTGGGACCTTCTGCATGCAAGGTCTCTGCTCTGCCACTGAGCTATGGCCCCAGGAGCAATGTGTATCATTGCCACTTTCCCCACAGCTGGATGACATACTGTACTGCCTGAAAGGATCACATAGGACCACCAGGATAGTGTGTATACTTCCCATGCCAATGCCCTCTGTCAAGGCAGCTGACATGATTGACAACCTCACATCAGTCATCAACTCCTACACTTGCTCCGTGATGCGAGATCCAGTTCAAAGCGTGCGCCAACAAAACACAAGAACCGACGTATTTTTCTTATTGTGATCAGCATAAGCTAGTGATGGTGGTTGCTAATATGGCATGTGAGAGAAAAGGCAACCTGCTAATGGTGGTCCATATTTACAGGCAACATACCTTCCTTCTGCGGAACTGAAAGCAACCGAATTAAGTAGACCAGGTAGCTGTAGTTAGCTCTGTTTACGGCCGATTGCTTCTCTTGATCTCGGCAGAGATAAAGCTGCCTATGGGCTCCGTTGTACCTTTTATTTCCCTCTTACAGAGGTGGAAGTGAACCTCAGTAAAGGTCAAGCTCAAGGTCAAGATGGAGGTCACTGGTCAAGCTGTGAGTCGTCCAGTCCCCTTTCCAGCACCACTTAATCTTGCTAGCCTGTGGATAAATAGAGTTCTTCAGTTTCTACCCTTAACCACCCTCTTCCCTTCACAATCAACAGACAAGCACAAGCAATTTACTGCTGTGATCACTTCAGAGATATGTTCCAAAAGGCTCAACGTAAGTATGGTGTGGAACGGGGGGTGGGGTGGGGGATAAAATTTGGCTACTGAGACCTTCAGTGCTTTTGAAAGAAAAGTGTTGTACCAAATCAGCAGTTACCCATTAAAAGATCATTTATTTAAGAGGTATACAGGAAACCTACTGGTTTTATAGCCTGCCTTTTTAAAAAAAGTAATAGTAAACACAAACATTTCCTTCCTACCTTAAACAATAGGTTATCGAGGCATTTAATTTAGTTTAATGTTAGATATGATCAGCATTGTGTTCAAGTATTCTACCTTCGGTGAGCCAGGGGCCAATTCTTTCTGCTCCCCCTTCCTCATTCAGATTGATGGAGAACCTCCTGCCAATTTCAATAAACACAGGTTTTGATCCTAAACACAAATGGAAATTTCTCAGTTGTCCTCGATGCACTATAAAAATACAAATCATACAACAACTGCCATAAAAACCATCCGCTGTGTCAGGTTATGTAAGTATATAATCAAAGTCGAGAGTTTTGGGCAATAAAACCGTCAAGCTGTTTTGCTTAAAGGAAATGCAAGTGGGGGGAAGGAACAAAGTAACTTACGTTGAAAATAATAATATGATCTCAAGTAAGTCAGTTTCCCATCGCCTTTCTTAACCGTATGAAATTAAAAGCCATGGCAAATAATGCCTGTTGCCTTTAAACAAGCCTCTTAACCACACCAATCATGATGATGCTATTGTTCAGCATTAAATCCAAGCGTTGCTGCAGAGTTTTCTTTAAGTGGATTTAATCATTGTAATGCTGCCCAAGACTGCCCTATAATTCAGGTTCCATAGACATTTGGACATTTAGAACATGGCTGCTCTATAACTATATTCAGAGGAAACTACTGAAATACTTTCAACTTACATCCTTTCTTTTCGGTCCCCCAAGCACCATTTGCTGCTATCCATAGTGGTAAAAAATGTAAAGGACCCCTGATGGTTAAGTCCAGTCACAGACGACTCTGGGGTTGCAGCGCTCATCTCGTTTTACAGGCCAAGGGAGCCAGTGTTTGTCTGCCGACAGTTTTTCCAGGTCATGTGGCCAGCATGCTTCTGGTGCAACGAAACACCGAAACCAGAGAAGCACACGGAAATGCCGTTTACCTTCCCACCGGAATGGTACCTATTTATCTACTTGCACTTTTTGGCATGCTTTGAACTGCTAGGTTGGCAGGAGCTGGGACTGAGCAATGGGAGCTCACCCCATCACGGGGATTCGAACTGCCGACCTTCTGATCGGCAAGCCCAAGAGGCTCAGTGGTTTAGACCACAGTGCCACCTGTGTCCCCAGGCTGCTATCCATAGCTAGTCTCAATGCAGCTTCCACAGCAGGGGTGGATACTTGGATCTGGCCTCTCCTTGGATCATTATCTCCCCTCAATCCATGCAGGCCAAGTTTATTTTATTTTATTTCTATACCACCCTATACCTGAAGGTCTCAAGGCAGTTCACATAAAGGATCACATACATAAAGTTTGACAGGTACATAGGCCTGCCCACCTGTCAGGTGGCCCGCACAATGCTTTGAAGCCCCAATGATCAGCTGATTGTCAGGACTTCAAAGCACTGCACAGGGTTCCCTGAAAGCACCAATGCCATGAACTGGCAGGACAGTAGGGAAGTGTCGTGGTCTTGTGCTGCCAGCCATGGCAGAGCTCAGTGGAGGGAGAAGCCAGTCAACCAGCCGAGTGTCAGGGGGGTACTAGCCTGGAGGCAGAGTCCATAAGCAAGGTTCAGTCCAGTCCTAAGGTCAGGAGTATCTCAGTTCACATAGACAATCCGGGGGGCGGGTCAAGAAAGCCGAGGGTCCAAGGTCATGAGAAGCAAGAAGCAGCAAGGTCTGGCCAGGAATGGCGAATGTTGTTTCCAGCAGCTGATTGAAGCTGGAAATCCTGCTTAAGGAAGCTGGAGCCAGCTGGTTCTCATCAGGAGCAAGAAGGCTGATTAGCAGGAGGTGGAGTCACTTTGCCTTCTGCTCCTTCAGGCTGCTGCTCAGCAGGTGAAGCCGACTCCTGGCCCACGACAACCAGGCTGGGACACACTGGGGCAAGCAGGGGATGGGGGAGGAGGTACATGTGGAGGTGACGGAGGATGATGTGGGAATGGGGGTCAGTGCACAGGAACAAGACCAGTAGCACCCATCACCAGAGCCGGAGGGGCCCCTATGTCCCTGAACGTGGCAGACTCTGAGGCGTAAGGAGCAACATGAGGCTGAGGCAGCCAAGGACCTCCAGCTCAGCTCACTAGCTGGTCAGGTGGAGCTCGCTAGCTCTGGGAGGAGGTGTGTGATCAGGAGTCGGCTAAGGACAGGTGAGGGGCACATGCTTCGTCAAGCCCAGATGCTGCAATTAGCATGCAAAGTATCAAAGGGAAACAGAGCTGAGGTGCTGTGTCTTCCTGTGTTGGTTAGACCATAGCTTGGATATTCCAGGGAGCTCTTGTATGGGCTTGTCCTGACCCCTGGATCAGCTGCAGAGGTGGGAACCTGGCCTAACTGTTGGACCCGTTAGTCTGCCAGACTATGTGCTAGCCTCTGCTGTGGGATCATGTAAACCAGCAGGACTTACTGCTAATTGTCCCCTTGGTTCAGGACAACCGACAATCAGGTGAGTCTATAATTCTGGGATTTTAAAGCAGTTTTTGAGCATCAACATTGATTGGAATGGTCATGAGAAACCAATCCCATGCAAGCTTCTACTGATGCAAATGTGAAGCAGCCTAGAGTCCACCTGTGCCTCAGTCATTCCAGAATAATAGCTGCTTCTCTTGCCAAATGGGTCAGGAGGCAGGGAGCTGAGAAATGGGGCACTAGTTTTGAAGATGAAGGTTTGACCTTGAATTAAAACAGACCAGATCCGGGGGCTTCAGGTGGAAGCCAGTCTGGTATAATGAGCAGAGTACAACTTCTGATTTAGCCTTGAAATTCAATTGTTTTATGTTGAGTCAGACACTTGCAGCCGAATCTACCCA